>NC_142603.1:3225021-3867813 GCF_041222555.1 Hakea prostrata | reverse complement strand
TTTAACGAAATATGTACCAAAAAGAAAGTGAAACCTGGAATTGTTCAGCCATAGCACATACCATCTTGACCATCAGCTAGGAAGGTCTCAACTTGCTTAGCTCCTACCTGACATGCCTGAAGAGCCTGACCCATATGATATGGATGTATTACTTCTTCTTTTTTGAATAACTAATTAAATTAAACAGGAAAAGCAAATACAAAGAGGGGGGGGGAGAGGAGGGGGGGAGAGGAGGGGGGGAGGGGGGGGGGGGGGGGGGGAGCAGACTAGGCTTCAGGGGGAAGCCTGAAATAAAGAGCCGAGATCCCAAGAACTAACAATTAACCTATTCCTGGGAGTATCAGAAACTGGGGGGTGGGGAGAAGAAAATAGACTAGAGGCAACATCAAAATAGATGGCATTACAAATCAATTCTAGAGACCGAGATTTGGAGGTCCATCTCCTGAGATTGCACTTCTACCACAAGTGGTGGATGGTAGCTTCAAAGACTAGTTTGCCAACCCAGTTGTAGATGGAAGAGCTAGAGAAATTCCTCAAGATCCAGGCCCACTCTCAAGCAAATCCGTGGGTACGCCTTGACCTAAGCCAAATGGTAGTAAGGACTTTCTTCTAGAGGGAGCAGGAGAAGGGGTATGAGAAGAAAAGGTGTGCAGTATCCTCAGGACCATTCCAACAAAGGATGCAGTTAGGGTTGGCAGGGATATGATGGCTAATGAGGAAGGATTGGGTGGGGAGGGTAATTTGAGGGCTCTCCAAATGGTAAGGGTGTGGCGAGGGATGTGGCCTTTAAACCAGACCAAGGGGGTCCAAGGGACCGGGGGAGAGAGGGACCGGAGAAGGTTTCAGGCAGAGGAGGTGGTAAATGGTTTGAGGGGGAGTGGGAAGGGAGCTAGATGATGGTATCATGGGGGGAGGATAAGATGGTGGGAGCATATTCCATACTTGTGTGAGGTTGGGGTGGGGGAGGGGAGACCAAGAACCATTGGTGATGGAGGAGGAGAGGGGGATAAACTTAGGAATTCGAGCCTCATAGACAGTGCAGGGGCCAAGAATAGTGAAGAGGATACCCATTGGATGCCAAGGGTCTAGCCAAAAGGAAGTGGATGATCCAAAGGAGATTTGGGTAGAGATGGCGGTGAGGGCACAAGGTCAAAGAAGCAAGAACTTCCTCCAAATCCAAGATGGATTGGAAGGCAAAGGAGCGGTCCAAAAGGAGTCCGATTTGAGAATATGCAAGTAAACCCAGGAGACCCAAATGGAATTATGCTTGGAGGTAATTTTCCAAATAAGTTTGAGGAGGCAAGCCAAGTTAACATCCAGGATACGACGGATTCCAGGGCCTCCTTCAGACTTAGGTAGATAGACGACAGTCCATGACATAGGATGAAGGAAATGGGAGGATTCTTGGCCTTCCCAGATGAAGGCACAAAATAGAGACCCAATGGTAAGGATAGTAGATTCGGGGAAAGAGAAAATGCCACTCCAGTAAAGATAGGAGGATTGGAGAACATAGTGGATGAGTACTAGTCTTCTAGCAAAGGAGAGAAGTTTTCCTTTCCAAAGCTGAAGTTTTTTCCTAATGTGGTCAAGCATTGGTAAACAGTGGTGACGAGTAAGTCTACCAAGGATTAGGGGGAGGCTGAGGTAAACTAAAGGAAAGGACCCGAGTTTAAATCCAGAGAGTTGTAGGAGAGAGGTGTGGACAATATCGAAAATTCCATAGAGGAAAAGAGTGGATTTGTCAAGATTGACATGGGGACCGGAGAGAGATTCGAAGGTGGAGAGAGAGGAAAGCATGAGATAGAAGTGTGGTCAGCTTTGGAGAAGATCATGAGATCGTCCAAAAGCAAGATGGGTGAGCTTGAGGGACTTACACTTGGGGAAGGAGAGATAAGCAGCTGATCAGTTTTGGATTGGAGTAGGCGGGAGATTCGAAGGTGGAGAGAGAGGAAAGCATGAGATAGAAGTGTGGTCAGCTTTGGAGAAGATCATGAGATCGTCCAAAAGCAAGATGGGTGAGCTTGAGGGACTTACACTTGGGGATAGGAGAGATAAGCAGCTGATCAGTTTTGGATTGGAGTAGGCGGGAGAGGACTTCGAGGGCCCAAGAGAATAGATAGGGGGAGAGAGGGCAGCCTTGGCGGATGCCAACCCGGGAGGGGAAGAAGCCGGCTGGAGACCCATTAGTGATGATAGACAAGTGAGGGGTGGAGATGCAGATCTCAATCCAATGAACAAAAGTAGGAGGGAAGCCCATGGCAGAGAGAACCCATGGATGTATTATTTAATTTAAGTAATTAGTAGTTTGAGTTAAACCCAGTTATGGTGACCATGTTGAATTTCTATAAAATAGTAATTTCTAATGGATTTTATAAAGTCAAGAAAACCTCTGAGCATCTAGAAGTTGGTATTTATCTGTTTGATGTTTTCCTCCCAAGTTAGTTGTTGATTTGGTGCAAATTGGAGTTTCTCATTATTTTTCAATCTCCTTATTTTCTGATTGCTTATGTTCATTGTTCTAGAGTTCCATCAATGAACGATATGGGGGATACTTACATATTTCAAATGCCGAGTAGTGTGTCACTGTCACTCGTTACTGAACCAGCTTCATCCCTTCCCCAGGTAAGTCATCATACCAATTGGCATTTGCATTAGTTCTTGAATTGTGACATCACTCAGGCGCTTAAGAGCCATGTTTCCTTATCAATAGGATTGATAAATGTTCTATGCAAAGAAGTTACATTAGACCCTTCAGTAAATTACAGGAAAGAAGCAACCTATATAGGTATGGCTAAGATAGGGTATTAGATTTTGAAGTCTTAACTAGCTGTACACTTGGGAGGTTCACTGCTGAATGTTGCGCTACCTGCGGAACCCTAGGCATTGCTTGTTGACCATCTATCAGCTTAGGAGCTTGGACTGGTGTCTAAGCCCAAATAGATGGAGTGGCTTTCTATTTAATCCCTCTCTTTCAAGAGGCCCAAATGCTCAGCCAAATGGAGGATCACACTGTCCCATCTTTAGGCATACTTGAAAGCTTAAAAGGATAAGCTGTCTTGAATTTTTCTTCTGCTCTTACATCTCTTTGCTTATGGGTTTCAAGGCCCTAGCATGATAATTACTTGAGGGGTCATAACTGCTCAGCAACGTTGAATTTGTTAACTGTTCATGTTTTTGCAGAGTATGCAATGAGCTGGTTGGAAGGCTTGGTTACAGTTACATACTTTCAGAATCTCTTCGTCTTCAATGAGGGTAGGTTTCCAATGCAAGGTTTGATACTTTGGTTCTTGTGGAAGTCCTGACTTCTTGTTTAGTGTCAACCTTGTATTGATGTAATAAAGATGAAACATGGTACCAGATTTGCTCTAATGTCTAATCCTTTTTCTGTTTCATATTTTGTTCCAGAATATCAGTGTTGTTTAATGTGTACTTGGAGGAGAGTTGTGCTTCTATTTTTCATCTTCTCACTTTCTGCAGAGTGTACTTGCTGGATCTTTGATGGTCCTGTGAATGAAGCTGTTGGTGAGTAGTGATCTGCACTTTCCTACTCCCTTTACTCTCTTTGTCAATGTTTATCACTTTTCTTAATATGCGTCCACCATATTGGTTTGTGCTTGATGTACAATTCACCAGTGGCACCTAGATCCAGTTCTTCAACTTTTGGCGTTAGCAGAGTCAAAACTAGAACAGTAGATTCAATTCATCTCTGCAAAACTAGAACAGTTGATTCAATTCATCTTTCTTTTGCACTATGATCTATAAACTACGGAGAATTTTATTTTGGTTGCCAGTCCGTTGGTTAATCACTTGGTTTGATAGAGTGATGTATATGCCATGTTCCCTGCTGTTAGGGGTCTATAGCTTCAGACCTTCAGTACTTTACCTTAAACAAAAGATCATGCACGTTTGTTTGGGGTGGTCTGTCGAGAGAGCAGAAATTCATTACCATTGTTTCCTTTTTTGGTATGAAACTAGCTAGCTATTTGTTTGTAAGAAAGAGTTAAAAGTGTCAAAAATGAGTTGACATCTCAATATATTGCATAGCCTGATAATTTCATCTGCTGGCCACTCCAAAGAACAGACTTCAATGTTATTACAATAGGTGCTGGCACTATTGAATAACTTCTGGTGTAATTCTATTGGTTGAACAGTTGGCAAATGCAATAGGTGCAGAATTATGTTGTAGTTCATGACATCAAAAAATGATCCGAAAATATGCCAGATCATCCTTCAAAATAATTGGCTCAGCAGGTGACTTTTTTTAATTTTTTTTTTACTTTTTAATATTTATCAGATTACCCTATCATGTTCCCATTTGTGAATTGAAACCCTTGAGTTTTCACCTTTGAAGTTGTTTTGTGATATCAGGTACTAATGTGATAGTGAGATGCTGAAACTGTTGTTCAACAAGATGTTGCTGAATCGTGCAGGGCTTGAAACTGCTGCCAATAAAGAGCTTCACGATTTCTTGGCATATTCAGACGCCTAAGGTAACTATGGGTCGTCTAATACCATATTTGCCAATGTGGTCTTTCTTGTGGCTCCGTTATTTTCTCTTCAGGTAAAGGCACCTCTGTCTGAGATTGCGAGAGGAATCTCTTGGTAATAATTTGATAGTTAGAAACCAGGTATGGCGCTTCCCACAGTTGTAAATTAGAGGCAATTTTTGTATGGCCGATTCTCCTCAGGCCCTCAGCAGTGGTTGAAGGAGATGGAAGATGTCACAGTAATCTAGCTTGTAAATCTCTGTTCATACCTAATAAAGAAAGAAGCCTCAAGTTTAAATTAATAATTAATGATATTAATTCTTGTGACACAAACATTTGTGTTTAGTGTGGAAACGCCATAGGGAAATAACTTGAGGTGCAAAGAACTTACAGGTTAGATTGTAAAGAATTGCCTTTTTCTTTTCTTCTTTTTCCTTTTTTAATTTTATTTTGTGCAAAGTGGAGTTGCTGTTTCATGTTTTCTACCCCAGAGGGATTGTTTCCAGAATCTTTTGCCGGGTTGTGGTAAATCTTCACGAGTTCGTCTTCTTTGTTGAACTTTTTGCTAATTTTAGAGTTTCATTTTATTTTTTTTAGAGAACGAAAATATAAAACCAAATAACCTAATTCTTGGACTCAAATTTCTGTACCAGAAAAGCATGGTCACTTGGTCCATAGAATTTTTTTTTTTTTATTTTTTGGTAAAAACTTGGTCCATAGAAATTGATCTTCATAAATGAACAATTGCTTCAGACGGTTGGTGTTCCTAAGGCTGTCAGGCTTGGTCTTGGGTTGGTGTAGGTCTAAGATTCTTCAGGCCAAAAAGATATTCTGAAAGGGCAAGACATGTCGAACAGTTGGGGAGAAAGGTGTTAAAAAGTGTTTTTGAGTCTTGAGGAGCGCAGCGCTACTTGTACTTCTTGTTCGTGTTGATCTGAAACGTTAGGAACCAAGAGAAGATCCCCACAAGCATCTTATCCATGTATGCGGTAGTTCATACACAGAGGCTGTACCTACCGAAGGCTCTGGGCTCCTCTATTTCAAGTGCAAATCCAGGCCTGAAGATTTGATACGATTTGCCAGTAAAATTTGGATTTGAGTTTGATAATAATTGGCGGCTTGGCGCTGGGGTTGGAAACTTGGAACAACATGAAAGCTACAGTTTTGCAATCTGAACAACGCAGGAGGGTGTCAGACCCAGATCATAGTTAGGCTCTAAGGTTGCCCAATCCGTGGATTTTGAAAGCTAAACTTTTTCTGTTACCACTAAGATCAGCTCTTCTTCAAATATTGTACCTTATCTCTTTGAAAACGAGGTCACCCCAACCTTTCCTCCTTTCTCTTCTTTTGGCAAACACAAAGCCTGAAGCCAAGGATCGAAATTACGCCAAACCATTGCGTGCGAAAGTGACAAGGCCCTCCAAGCAAGAACATTCACAACTTGTTAACAGTTCTTGCATACATAGCTAAATGAGTAAGACAAGAAAATGAGTAAAACAAGAAAATGAAATTTAGCCTTCTTATATCTTCCACCATAACCTTTTTTTGAAGGCATCTGATACTTCATCACAAGGCAGGCTACAAGGTTTTATTTTGTTGTTATTTTAAATCTCTTAGGGTTTGTTTGGTTACATGAATCCGGAGATTTGAAATATCTGGATTCATGAATCTGAGAATTATACCCATTTGGTAGTAAAAATCTCTAGATTCATGAAATCTAGAGATTTACATTTTTACACTAAAAACGTGAATCCGTAGATTTATGGGTAAGGGGTAAAATCCATAGATTTCAAAAAACTATACATTTACACATTCACAAAAATCACGTCGATCTAATAGTTTTTTAGGATGAATCCACAGATTTTATTCCACAACCAAACATCTAATTTTATAAATTATAACTCTATAGATTTAAAATCTCTAGATATTTGAAATCTCCAAACTCATGTAACCAAACAGGCACTTAAAGAAGCTAATTCTCTAGATTATAACTTAAGTCTCTTCCTCCTTAAAACACATATCTCCATCTTTTAAAGCTGCTACTGTTTTCTCTTTTAAGAACTTAGTGAGAGTTGATTGACTAATCTCTTGTTTAAGAAATTAAAATAGAAAAATATGGAAAAGAAAATAAAAGGAATGAGATAGTCTGCTGGCCTAACAGTCGTGGCTGGTTAAGCTAGGAAAAACCTGAATGGTTAGATAATATTCTTAGACTCTTGGAAACGTAACCTGTGAAGACTAAAATGGCCGCTATAGAAGGTGGTTTGCCAGAGAAACAGTGGTGGGTAAAGAAACTTATGGAATATGGATTTATAGGTGTGGGATTGCAGTTCTATGTATAATCCGAATTTGTCCCCTGATCACTTTCCTGTTGGTAATGAATCCCAATTCAAATCTATACAGGAAAACATAGAACAGGTCAATACACTATTAATATAGACTCATCAATATTCTTCTAGTCCTCCTACATAGCAAAGATGACTCTACCAGCCATTGAAGTCTGAATGTCTGATACGAAAGGAATCCAGACATAACTCCAATCTATTCAAGAAAGGGTCTCTGGGTAGACATCATATCACAAGGCTCAATCTTGTTGGGTTGGAGGGAAATCCTTTAATTTTTCGGGGATGGAGGAATTATTGGGGGTAATAACAAAATCCAATTGTCTGTGATGAGGAGAACATAACATGATTTGGTTCAGGATCACCAACCATATTGAGTGACATGAAGGACAATTATGGAAACACAAGGATTTATGCTAGAAGGTGATTTTAGTTATTTTAACATATGGAATATCTACTGTTCTTTTTTTACTTACAAAGATAGCCTTTCCATGAAATGCTACGTTACAGTGGCAGAAGCCTTGTACAATAGACACAGACACATTCGATTATCCAATTAATAGGTGTCTTTCTTTGGGCTACAAAAGAGAGCCCTATTACCAGAGGTTATTTCTAAAACCTGTTCTTAGCAACATTGGGTTTCAGCAATTCAGTTCTCATGTGGAACAAACAATGGAGCTGTAGAGCTAATGGGTTGGCCGGTTGGATTGTCATTTCTGCCAAAATCCAACCTAATTATTTTTCATGACCAATATTACTTGGCTTGATTCCTCCTGATATTTGTCGTCATGATGAAGCTTTTATAGTGCCTACCCAGACTCAACATCAACATCAAACCCCAAAAAACAAAATGATGATCAGTTATGCATGCCAAACCAAAGGAAAAAAAAAAAAAAAAAAAGAGAGAGGAAAAATTGCATTTCTGCTGAAACTATTTCTTTAAAGAATGAAGAATCCCTGCAGATAGTATACACAAATCTCATTTACAATCGTTTATAGAAGATAAGAAACTAATTACATGAAACAAAAAGATCATCAATTCACAACTTCCCCAGCTATGAGAAGGAAAAAAAAAAGGTATCTCTCAAGGCTAGTCTGCTAGTGACCAGGTCCTTTCTCACTGGGTCCAGATGAAGTGAGCTGGTAGGGTGATTTCCTTGCCGTGGCACGGCCGTGTGTGTTGTTGTTGGAAGAAACTGATAGATGGGCTACTGAAACTAGTCTGGTCTCTGGGCAGCCGGCCATCTCCTTCTTGGTAATCTCCGGAGACCGGAGGGCTCTCGAATAAACTACTCTGGGTCTCATGGCCAACACCACCATCATCACCATAAAACCAACCCAGCAGCTTTTCCTTGAAGTAGTCCTTGCTGGGACTTTTTTCCCCTTCAAAATCAAACCCATCTCTGGTTTCCCTCTATGGAGATGGAGATTGAAGTTTCTTATGATGGTGGTGTTGGCGGTGCCTATTCTAAGCTTCTCTTATTGGCTCTTATATATATATAGATATAAAATATAAGAGAAGGGTTCCATTAAAAGGACGGTGAAGGTGAAGAGCTTTTAGGGTCATGGGTTCCTTTGTCCAACGCGGTAGCAATCTTTCATGTTCCATGGAGATTGGAAATAGACATCTTTTACACTTTCAGGGTAAACGACACTTGGGCTGGTTCCAATTTTATGACCTTACGTCCAGAGTGGGGCCAGTGAGGGCGGCGTTGTTGGATGGCCTCAGATCTGTGAACGTATGTGACCATACATATTGTTACTGAGAATATTCTAATTCTCTGCGTTGAGCTCAAAAGATGTTGTCAATGGTTACTCTGCAAGATAAGAGAGATCCCACTCCAGTGGCCTGGTTCGGTTCACTTTTGACCCATTTTCCAGTTTCAAATTTCACCATAACCTTCCATCAGTCTAAAAATTCTTTTGATAAATGTTTTTTTAGTACTTAAGGGTGACGAATTTAAGGAATGTTATCAAGAATAAAGTGAGTTTCAGCAGTTATCATGACCTTAGCAACATTTTCTGGTGTCCATTGGATTGGCCGGCGAAGAAAAGTGGAGGAACACAAACATGCTTTTGATTTCTAATCAATTATGGAAATGGAATTATAAGGTATCATCCACATACATATATGTCATCTTCCGTCAGTAGCATATTTACCACGAAAAAAAAAATGCTGCTAGCATGGATTGGAAGAATGGAATAAAAATTGTGCTGTAACCCAAGCCAAGAAATCAAGTATTGTATGGATCATCTGATCTGGATTTCAGTGAAAATACACAGAGAGGTTTGATCTACTGGGTTAGTACTTAGATTTATAAGACTACTTCCTAACTATATATTATTTTCTGAAAGCGTGAGGACGATTTGATTCCATCTATTTAACTATTAGTTTTGATCTTCAACTTTCAATATTTTCTCGGCATTCTACATGAAGCCTATGAATACTAAACCAATAACCCACAACCCAAATTTTTTAGAGCTAGTGTATTATCATAATATATCATCTCTTGGTTATTCTGTTTAAGAAATTTTCTAGATGGTCATGAAAATAAAAATGGCCTAGAGACCAAGAAGAACCACGAAGGTTAATTAGAAACCAGGAAAATTGATTCCTTTTAAGTATGCCATGTTTTAACATTTGATTAATATTTTGGAGTTACCTTAATTGAGGGGAACTAAAAGTTATTCATGGAGTTTAACTCGGTTTCTCTATTTCGAGTTCTCAATTATAGACTTTTATCAAGTAGTTACATGAAGTATTTCTATTGTATATCTGAGAACAAAACTGTTTGGGCACTTCAATATATATATATAGATCCTTTAAGCATTGACATTCCATTATATTTTTGCAAAGGACACGGTTCCAGTTGTACTCGAATGACTAGCGATACATTTGTAAATAAGATTATACCATAATATATAATAGGGTGAACATACATCATCTACGTAACCTTTAAGCCAACCAAGTTGTTTGAAAATCGAGACAACCTTGAGAGTGAGAATGAGGATTTGACTTGTACATATATACTTCTCAAATATATAAAGTAAAGTATCACTTTGTTAATATTACGCAACGTTCTATGATAATAAAGAACAAAAAAGTCCACTTAAACTAATGCTTTGAGCTTTTTAAAAGGGCTAGAACTAGGTTACATACCCTCACATCACTTCGTTGGAATAGTTTAAGCCTTTTCTATCTAATATCTGTAGTTTTGTATTAGATACACCAAAAATAAAGTCTTCATTTTCCCAAAAAAAAAAAAAAAAATTAGATCTTCCGCTTTCTGTATATTCAAATCCTAGTTATCCTATTCATACCTTATCATAGAGATTTAAAATTCCAGGTTGAATCAGTTGGATGATGGATCAAAGTCGACAAGAAAATCAAATTTAACTGAATACTTTTCGACTTGGGCTCTCATGAAACTTGTAGAAAATATGGTTTATTCTTTTAAAATAATCTTTGATGTATACATATTATATAGGAAATTGAAACCAAATTATATGCATACCAATATGGAGTTCGGAACCCAGTAGCTCAATTGCTCATTCCAATACAAGACTGGACCAAAATCATGGTTTGATTGGTTGGACCTTATATAACTCTGAAATCGGTTCAACCCAATTAAAGTTGTATTAGATCTATTAATTCACAATGATAAATACTTCTGGTATATCTATAAGTCCTAAATAAAAGAATTCACTTATACATTTAATAGTAAAGTTGAAATTGTAAGAAATTCTACATTTTATCATTTATTTAAAGAGAGAACCAATGTCCCTTGTATGAGACGAAGGTTTTCATACAGTGGGTTCTCAACATTGGAGGCTAAATCACATAAAACCTGACTTGTCTAAGTTGAAATTGTAAGAAATTCTACATTTTATCATTTATTTAAAGAGAGAACCAAAGTCCCTTGTATGAGGCGAAGGCTTTCATATTGTGGGTTCTCAACATTGGAGGCTAAACCACGTAAAACCTGACTTGTCTAATAAAAATGCAGCTTTCACATGTATGATAAATGGTTTCGTATGCTTGAGGAGCTCTCTCTACATGCTATATAAAATAAAGAGTCGAATGGAATATATACCAAACCTTTTGTCTGTTTATGTTATGATCTCACAGCAGTCATATAGGAAGCTGATAAGATGATATGACACTGGTTATGAAAGTGAATTGATTAGATTGATCTTGAAGCTAGCCTTTTGTGGGATTGAATTCTCCAAGTATCAATTTCATCGATTTCTTCACTAAGACAAGTTGTTAGAAGCTGATCAGGTCTTAGGTCAACAAATTTGAATGAAAGCCCACAAATTTCAGAATTTCAAGTAACCTGCGAGAGAGGAAAGAAGGTCAAGGCTAGGAAATAGTCATAGTCGTGCATTGTGCCTGTATTCCTGCGAATGAGTTTATATGATCAAAATTCAAATTACACGTGTTTGATTCTACTACTGAAATGGAGAAAAAACCAGCTGTTCTGATGGGCCACGACCAAATAGAATCGATCATGATCTACAGTGTCAATGGAGATGAAGCACAAATAGCCTTTAATGGCGTCACCCTTTTACTATTCTTAGGTAAAAGTGAGTCATGGTATAGTCGAACAGTCAAAAAATCGCACCAGATAGCTCTTTCTGTTCCTACTTTTCTCACTCAATTAACACTTGACATGGGTACGTCTACGTTTACCAGATTACAAATCCTTGAAATGGAAATATCGAAGAGAGTGATCAAAGAGAAGTTGGAAATTTTGGAACCCCAACCATTTTTTCTTTACCAGACGTTGACACCCATATAGATTCAGATTATATAAAACGAAAACTACTGGGTTTTACGCATTCAAATTTTGAAATGTCTTTCCTCTTTAACATCTCAACCGATCCATGAAACACAAGTAAAAGTCAAGAATGTTCGTCACCCGCCGAACTGAATGGCCAAGTCAAAAGACGGAAAGGCATCAATTCCTCCTCTTTTTGTTCATATATATATAGAACTCTTTCGTTTACAGAACTATTTATTGAGGCATTAATACAAGCAGCTAAGCAAGCGTCTTTTACCTTGAACCAAACACCCAGAAATGAAACCCAGTTACCTTCTCTTGTCTTTCAATTCCATTGCTGTTCTCGTCTCCCTCCTGCTTCTCATTCTCTCCTATTCCATGACCGTGGACTGCTCCAGGCCTATAAAGGAACATCCTTCTTCTTCCTTTCATGGATTTTCCTTCAATAGAGCATATTCTGGTCCAAGCCGTCGTGGTGCTGGACATTAACCAAATCCCATAAACAGTTTCACGTTGTTTCAAGATTTTTGAGAGAAGAGAATTGATATTGGATTCCACCTGGGTCGATCAGCCCACTTCAATTGTGATCATGCATCGTTACAAGCAATCTCTAGGCGCTTCTATACATGCCTGGTGCTGCAGGATTTAGTTAGCACGTACGTGAATTATACTGTTACACAGATATAAGTTCATTTTCATTCTTTGTAACTAGTGCTCGTGCATTATTAATATTAGCATTTAGCAACAATGGTTGCTTGACCAAAAATAAAAAATATATGGGTTGGTTTTGTTTGTTTGTTTTCAACTCTTTCTCTTTCTCATCTTGTCTCCAAGATCGTGGTTGGCCTTCATTTATGTTTGTTTTTCTTTAGCAAGGTAGAACATTGAGGGCACCCTAGAGAATGTCGTTGTGTTCCATGTAAAATGTGGAATTAATGTTCTAACATCACATATGAACAGTTCAACTGGGAAACTAGCAAAAGCTTTTTGGCACTCCACTTATCAGCTGAGGTTTAATTAGTAGTTTTTTCGACCTTCAGGCCATGAAGTGCAGCTTTTTATTTCACGGAAGATGCATCTGAGAAGCCAAAAGGTGACAAGAAAAAGAAGCAAAATACTTATAGATTATTTTTCGTGAAAATGAAATTGGTATAAGAACATGGGGTAACTCTATGAATAATCTATTTCACGAATTTATAAAGAACAAGGCTGAGAATTGGCCGATCCAATTTCGATTCATGTCTGATTCTACATATTTCAAACCATTAGTTTACCCTTTCATTGGAGAGTTTAGATCCTCTCAACCTGGCAGGTTGCCCTCCATCCTCCCACCCTCACAGTGGCTCTAACACATGTTATATTAGCAGGTCCGTGTGTGAGAGCTAAGTGATGAAAAAGAACTGGTAATTGGGTGGAGAGATCTGCACTCCGGTTTTAATTTTTCTTTTACCAAAAAGTGAAGAATAAATTATATATTAAAAAGTGAGTTCACCTAAAGAAATCCCTTGTGTTTTTTGTTCATTTTCTTATATTCTAAGGTCCTTCAAGCTTGGTTTCAAACCCATAGGCCTGGTCAGCCCTTTCGATTAAGCTCTCAAATGTTTAACTCAATGCCAATCCATTCATATATTAATCTACTGTTTTGTAAAGCAAAAGTTAATGTTTGTAATAGATCTTCCGTGGAATGAATTTCTTCTTTACCAGAAAAAGGAAAAAAAAATCACAAATACAAGGTTTGTCTTTTGGAACTAAGGTTTGTTAGGACCAACTTATGCACTCCTTGATTATTCCTCAGTATTTAAGTGTTTTCAATGTTGTGAACTTGTGATCGACTCCTCCACCTGATTAGTCTTAATGGTAGAGTTTCTAATTATATAGTATTAGCTAATCTTTAATAAACCCCTTGAGTTCTGAGGCTTCTATTTTGTATAAGATATTTTTTTCTTTTTAAAAAGCCCGAAATGGACAGTTCTTTCAAGGGGACTCTTTTCTAATAAATTTCTAAATTTTCTTTCAATTCTGTCTCTCCTCATTTCTTGAGGCTTAATTTTAAAGATACATTAGATTCAGTTCTTAATTGGGTTCTAATTTTGATCCTTAAATAATTAATTGCCACATGTAACAATCATTGATAAGAATTACATGGAGTTGCAAGGGGTGAGAATTGTAGAGGATGTGAACCCCCTCCCCCTCTTTTTCGCTACTTTCTTTGTTGAAGAAAATTTTCAAAGGGTTAGAAAGGTCAGACAAAAAAACCTTAGAATTCCTATTTTACCCTTTGGAGTTTTTTTTGGGTAGAATTTTTAGAGTTGACTATGGTTAGGGGTGTAAACGAACTGGATTCGGATCGGATAGTGGTAATACCATAACCACATCCTATTATATTCAGATAGATTCGGATAATACCCTATCGGTTTTGAAATGAATTCAATCAGATTCAGATGATAATTGGATAATTAATTTCTTAAGTAGATTCTTCTAAATGAACATGAATACATATTGAATTAATACAAGTTTTCAACTACCTATTTGCATCTCTACCATTTTATTTGTAAGGGTTAAGTTAGAAATTTAAGAATATAGCAACTTTGATAGCTATTTTAGTAGAAAACCTAGAAAAATAGTCATTGAGATTTTTTATAAAATAAGAAAAATAAATTTGAATAAGTAACTTAATCGGATAATTTTATCGGATGGATATTAATTAGTAAGAAATGGGTATTACCATATCCGCGTCCTATTAGTAATCGGACGGATTTAGATACCCCTAAATGGATGCGGATGCTAATTCCGAGACGGATTTCAGTTATCCATTTATACCCCTAACTATGGTATAAGTTTAATTTGGTTTGTATAGTCTACAATCGATCATTCACATAAATGGTTGAGTCTAAAATCCAAACAAACCGATCGATTTCTTTTTCTTTTGTTTTTGGTAAATAGACTTTCAATTAACATAGGGGCAAGAAGAACCCAAGACATCCTAATTACATGCTTCAAGAAGCCGAATTAGCCCATCTAGAGACATCAATAGAAATATTGAACCGACCAAGACGGTTCTAAACCTATCAAAGATCGGATATCCT
Source organism: Hakea prostrata (assembly GCF_041222555.1). Classification (NCBI taxonomy): domain Eukaryota; kingdom Viridiplantae; phylum Streptophyta; class Magnoliopsida; order Proteales; family Proteaceae; genus Hakea; species Hakea prostrata. Next base: position 3,853,114 of record NC_142603.1, on the reverse strand, counting down.
CAACCACACGTTGGAAATCTAATTGAATATGGCAAAACGGGTCTTCAAAATAGTGAACCAGGTTCCACGAATCGCTCTCAAATATGACATTAACCAGGTCATTCTGCTTCGCCCAAACGACTGCTTCTCGATTTCTGAGAATCAAGATAAAACAAAAAGAATTTCATTTGGATCCGATTTGGTACTAAACGAGCGAACCCCTTCAGTTCCAATATTTAATTGACATACATATATTCTCGTATCAATCCCCTTTGAATAATTAAGCCTGGAACGAGTCATATTTGCTTTTTCTCATCCTCTCTAATGTCAGAAAATGGAGAGAGAATTGACCAGAAGTCAAAAGAAGAATTTATTTTTTTTTCCTTTTCCGAATATGGACCGGACAAATTCTCTTACCTTTGTTGCCTTTGGGCTTGCTTGCTTGCTTGCTTGTTAGTCCCCATCACCCATCGGTTAGAAAGAAGAGATACCACTGAACTAACTGGCCACCTTACGAACTACTCTAATTAAGTTGTTGCAATCAAATTTCTTTTACATTATTATCACTTTGCTTATCCTGATATCATCTTCCTTTTCAGTGTGATCACCCACGCTTTCAGAATCATTCGCTTTCTTCGGAATCGGTGGCTCACTGAGTCGACTCAGTGGCCAAGTATGTATTGCATGTGAATGGACCAGCCCTTTTATCAAGATAAGGTTCCCAATGGGCTCAGCGTGAGCGTGTGCTTGTCTTGGGGCCTGATGTGAAGTTTGCTGTGTTGGCCACACTGTTCTGGTTTAGGCCCATTTCCAGAACGGAAACTCTAGTATTTGAGCCCATCTAAGATCTCGCCCAATATGATTTTGGTGGATCAACCCTTAACATGAATCCAGGGATTTGAAATGAACAGAATATCAAATCTATAGTCAATGTAGGGTTGGTAAAGTGGTAAGATTCATACTTCTCAGTGGAGAGATTATGGGTTTGCGCTGCTCGGATGATCCTCAGATACAAAAAAAAAAAAAAAAAAAAGGTTGATATATGGTGAGAACTATGAGTTGAATCTTGTTAGAATCTGATAACCATCCCTCTAATTATCACCATGTATATCAATGGTCAGGCATTTGGAAAAGAAAAAAAAGATAAATAGGGACTTGGTGATGGGTGATGGCAATGTAACAGCAAAGTTGCTGGTGATGCTTAGATGCAAAGAAAAGTTTCTTCAGGCGCATGAGTTGGAGCAGTAATAGTTGGATGATTTGGAGCTCCAACTGGTTTTCTATAACCAAGCAACTAAAATCTTTATAAGGTCATAATCTTGGGTGGTTTTCATATTATAGATGTATATAATGACTCTATATATATATATATATATATATAATATTATGATTGAAACATATTTTTTATAACAAATTTATCAAACAGCAGCATGTTGTATAGTTGTTTTTTTTCTATTCTTAGAACAATTTTATCAAACACTAATTTTTAAACAAATAACAGTCTTTCAGTACAGAAACATGTAAAAATAGTTTTATAAAAGAACTAGTCTCATAGAATGGAAATGTTACCAAACACATACTTTGGTGTCTATAGGAGACTTACTTGTAATAGGTATGGATTATAATGTCATTTTGAAAGTTGGTTAGGTTAGGATGGTCATACAATTAAGGTAGTAGTGTATATAAAGAGTAAGAAGGCAAGTCTCAGAACAATTTTTTTGAATGAAAGACGATGAGACATGTTGATGTTGATTTCTTATCTGAAGACAAATACAAAACGTTGGTTCAAGAAACGGACGAGTTTGTCTGGATTCAATCAACGAAAATCGGACGGGACATGTTGATGTTGATTTTCCTCTTCGAATTGCAATCTCTTGAACCCATTGTAGCTCCTCAAAAACCTCAAATTTTCTCTTCATTTCCAACTCCACTTTGCAAACTCGTGTCTCTGACCCTTCTGACAAGTTCGAAAGCTCCTTCATCCTCTCTAATCCATCATTTTTTGGCACAATTTCTGAACAAATGATCTAACAAAATTCGCATCATCATCACAATGGTGACAAGAAACACCACATAACATTGTGTCAAACAGTCTCTGGTGAAATGCATCACCGGAAAATGCAGACCCTAACCTAAAATTTCCACTGCTAGAAGGGTTGAGAACCAATGATTGGACATTGTTGCGGGGAACCGAGTTCAGTTATTCCAATCATGACATGGAGCAAGGCGAGATACGGGTTTGGGATCGAGGGGAGCCAGGGGTTTCATTTTGTAAATTTGTTACATGTTAAGTCTTTAATAAGTATAAAAATTAAAAAAATTAAATTTACATATGTACCCTTGTTATTTGATTTAACACTGTCATATCATGCTTTGTACACATGGCATAATCTTCTGCCTCCTCTCCCGCTGCTGTAAGAAAAATCTTAGAATTGGTGCAGGGTTGATTGATTGGTAAAGATCCATGATTCTCAGTGGAGAGGTCTTGAGTTCGACCCTAAACCCTTACAGACGGCATTATCCGAGAATTGAATGGTCACGCGTACAAATTAATGTTACGCTGACCAAGAAGACTAAGGTTTTCAACAACTTTTTTGTTGAATAGTCCAGTCTCTGAAATTGCAGGGTTGCTTCGGGGAAGACTCCAAGTCAACACCAGTTACAGTGACTCTTTCTTGCAGGAGCTCTTGGGGAAGACGGTGGACCAACTCTGGTCTAATTACAAGGCCAAGTATCCCAATTAACAAGGGATAAGAAGATTGATTTGATCCTCTGTAATTTCATACTACTGCAGTATTAACTATTGATACTCATAGATCTGTATCACATCGAGTTCCATTGATAAGATTGTATCTTTCCGAGTTTCCGTCTTCAAAGTAGATCTTGAAGAAACTAAGCAGCTAGTGTAGCTGTGGACCAGAGACAGATATGAATTGAATGTTCAAACACCGAATTAATCTTATGCTGACCAAAGAAAAGCAGAGTAGAATTGTCACCAACTTCTGTGTTGAATGGTCCAGTCTTCGAAATTGCTGGGCTGATTCGAGGAAGACTCCAAGTCAACACCTAATTTTGTTTATAAAAGCAAATGGTAGCAGAAGAATGTTAATAATCCAATACTTCTCCTACAGAGCGATGGCAAAGCAGCAGAGATCCGTCTTCTTCCTCTTATCACCTCTGGTGATGACAGTGGTAGTGGCAATCACAGCATTGCAGAGCGTCAATGCCGTGGAATACCAAGTAATCAACAACGCCACCGGAACAGCCGGAGGAAACCGGTTTGCTAACGAAATTGGCGTCGATTACAGCAAACAGACTCTGATATCCGCCACTGATTTCATCTGGCAAACGTTCCAGCAGACAACAGATTCCGACAAGAAAAGCGTGACGAGCGTGACCATGATCGTGAACAGCATGGATGGAGTAGCTTACACTAGCAACAACGAGATCTACGTCAGTGCCAACTACATCGAGAGCTACTCCGGTGACGTGAAGACTGAGATCACCGGCGTTCTCTACCATGAAATGACGCATGTGTGGCAGTGGAACGGCAACGGACAGGCCAATGGCGGATTAATCGAAGGAATTGCAGATTACGTGAGGTTGAAGGCTGGGTATGCACCTTCCCACTGGGTGAAACCGGGTGAAGGAGATCGTTGGGACCAAGGCTACGACGTCACCGCTTACTTCCTTGACTACTGTAACAGCCTTAGTGATGGATTTGTTGCTGCTCTCAACAAAAAGATGAGAACCAGTTACAGTGACTCTTTCTTCCAGGAGCTGTTGGGGAAGACGGTTGACCAGCTCTGGTCTGATTACAAGGCCAAGTATGCTACTTAACCAGAAAGCACAGGATCCTAGCTACCGTTATGATTTTGTTATTATATATATATATATATATATATATATATATAAATAAGACATCATACAATAACTACTCGATCCTCAGCGTCACAGATCGAGTTGCATAAATAATGTTGTATCTTTGCATTTTCAACATATTGAATTCTTTTTACGCACGCTTTTGCTTGAACTGGATTGAATAAACGAGAATCAGACGGCCTGGTCTTCTTGTTTTTGGCTTTTCAATATCCTTCGTGTTCGTACTTAGTGCTCTGTCCACCATGGCAACCGTGGCCAACTACACATTTCTGTCCACAGGTTTTTGTGATGGTTAAGCCGTTGTGTTCGGCACAGAATGCTTTCCCGACGTGTTGCAAATCCGGACCCCGGCACAGAGTGCTTTCCCGACGTGTTGCAAATCCGGACTCCTATTGGTGGTAGAGAAGTAAGAAAAATTTTTTGATGAAACAATAAGCAGAAGTATAAACTGCGAGTTCTGTCCAATTCATCAATAAGCAGAAGTATAAACTGCGAGTTCTGTCCAAGCGTTAAGAGGATAAGTAAGACAGTAAGAGACAGAAAATAATAGAATTCCTATTTTACCCTTTTAGGGTTGATTATGGTTTAAGTTTGATTCGGTTTGTACAACAAATGGTTCGGTCTAAAATCCAAAAGAATCCGAACCAATTTCTTAAAATCAAAATAAAACAAAAGAAATTCATTTGGATCCGATATGGTACGAAGCGAGCGTCTTCAGTTCCAATTCTGAATTGACATATATTCGCTTATCAATCATTGAGCTCTCTAAATGTAGAAAATGGAAAGAGAATTGACCAAAAGTCAAAAGAAGAATTTATTTTTTTCCGAATATGGACCGGACAAATTCTCTTATCTTTGGGTTTGCCATCATGATATCTTTATGTCCAATGTGATCCAACTCATGGTTGAAACATTGAAGCCACGGCATGAGAATCATTCGCTTTAGTGGCTCGCTGAGTCCACTCAGTAGCGAAGTAAGTATTGTATGGGATCGGACCAGCCCATCACGATATGGTTCTCAATGGGCTGACCATGTGCTTATCTTGGGGCCTCATACGAAGTTTGTGTTGGCCAAACTGTTCTGGTTCAGGCCCATTCCCACAACGGAAACACCAATATTTGAGCCCATCAAAGCTCCGAAAGATGTCGCCCAATTAGATTTTGGTGGATCAACCAATAAAGTTAATTACAATTTCTCATAAGGTGGAAGTCCTTCCTGGTCTTCAACTTATTTATATGGTGGATTCTTACCGGAAAATCTAAGTATCCCAAATTACAAATTTTGTGGTTTTTTTTTTTTTGGTAAGATACAAATTTTGTGGTTAATGCGTCCAAAAACCCACCAAATTTGAATAAACAAAGTCAAAGTCAACCTAAGTCGATTAGTGGATTGTGAGTAGGGTAGGGAGTGAAGGAGAGATGGATTTCTTGTCATTCTACGCTGATCTCACTTTGTAGCGCATCTGACGTGATGGTGCTTGTGGTGCCTATTGTTATATGCGTGCCACCTAAATTCTATTAAATCCTAAATACTCAATATGTGGTATAATTTAAAGAAAAACCGATTTTTTCACTTAAGTTAATTACATGTGTATATAGTGTTTTAGACAGCTACGATTTAATGAGACACACTTGACATGCATTCAATTACGGGCATCATAGACACCACCATGTCAGACGCACTTCCCAAGCAAGATCCCGCATGCGCCCCTTCTCCATCTCTTGTGCCTCATTATTTCCAATTGTGGGTACTCCTTTTCTATAAGTCAAGATTCCACTTCATTACATGATATGGATGTCTTTGAGGGTGCTTTTGAGATTGAAACCTTGAACTCCTTTTTATGAGTCTGATAATTGTAGGAAAAGTAACCGCATTTCCAAGGATATTATCAAGCTAATAGAGAGATCGCACGTAGTGTTGTGAGCAGTTAAGATTTAATGAGATACACTTGACGTGCATTCAATTACGGGCATCATAGACACTACCACGTCAGACGCACTTCCCAAGCAAGATCCCGCATGTGCCCCTTCTCCATCTCTTGTTTCCTATTTCTTCCAATTGTGAGCACTTTTTTTTTAGAAGTTAAGATCCCACTTCATTACACGATATGGATGTCCTTGAGATGCTCCTGAGATTTAAAACTTGAACTCCTTTTTATGAGTCTGGTAACTATAGGAAAAGTAACCGCATTTCTAAGGATATTATCACGCTGATAGAGAGATTTCCTTATTGATTTTAAGTCTCTAGAAAGAAAGACTTAGTTTTTTGACAAGTCTTTGAGCTTCCTTCTCTTCTATTGCTCTTGGCTGAAGAAAAAAAAAACCCAGCCATATGCTTATGAATTTATTTATTCATAAAAAAATAAAAAAAAGAAAGACAAAGTGAAATTCAGTGAATTTGATTAATGTGTGTAGCTTCAATACAAAAACCTAACCTCCTGTTTTACACTTGTCTATATCCGGCTCTGAGGGTTTCGTTGAACTTACAGAAAACCCAGAGAGATGAATTGAATGGTGAAGCACGTATCCACGCTAGGTCCTATGCTCTACCAAAAGAAGACGAAAAGGAGTTAGGTCTGAATGCATAATGACAAAGAAAAGCCAATGGTAGCAGAGATCGGTGGCTTGATACAGGGAACATGAGTGTCTATAAAAGGGGATATGGTAGCATAGCAATTTTCCATAATACAATAAGATACATACACCATGCCAATGGCTGCTCAGTGGAGTTCGGTCTTCTTCAACTTATCACTGTTGGTGATGACATTGACAATGGCAGCCACATCACTTCAGAGCGTTAATGCCGTGGAATACCAAGTAATCATCAACGCCACCGGAGAAGGAAGAACTTGGTTCGAGAACGAAGTTGGCGTCGATTATACCAGACAGATCCTCGCTTCCGCCACCAATTATATCTGGGAAACTTTCCAGCAGACGAACGATTCCGACAGACAGAGCGTATCGTCTGTGAGCCTGATCGTGATTAACGCCGCTGGAGTAACCTTCACTAGCAACAACGTGGTGTTCGTCAGAACCAACTACATCGCCAGCAACTCCGGTGACGCGAAGACTAACGTCGCCGGCTTTATCTACCAAGAAATGACGCATATTTGGCAGTGGAATGGGAACGGACAAGCCAACGGTGGTTTAATCGAAGGAATTGCAGATTATGTGAGGTTGAAAGCAGGGTATGCGCCTTTGGATTGGGGAAAACCAGGTGAAGGGATTCGATGGGATCAGGGTAACTATGTTACTGCTTACTTTCTTGACTACCTCAGCACCCTAAATCCTGGATTCGTTGCTGCTCTCAACAGAAAAATGAGAACCAGTTACAGTGACTCTTTCTTCCAGGAGCTCTTGGGGAAGACGGTGGATCAACTCTGGTTTGATTACAAGGCCAAGTATGCCAATTAACAACGGAGGAGATGATCGATCCTCTGTAATTTTATACTACTACAGTAGTATTAACTAGTCAATCCCCATAGATGTGTATCACATCGAGTTTTATAGATAAGATTGTACGTTTCTGTCTTCAACATAGATTCGAAGAAACTAAGCACGTAATGTAGTTGTATGATCAATAATGTATCAAAGACTTGTACTACATCTCAAAATTCTCTAGGATAAAACAGTCCGGAAAAGTTGAGATTGTAAGGGACTTGATTGTCTTTGTTCTTCATTGCATTGCGGTGGAGTAGAAGACGGATATGAACTGAATCGGTCAAACACGCTTACGAATTAATGTCCTATGCAGACCAAAGAAAAGCAGAGTAAGATCTTCACCAACTTTTTGTGTTGTATAGTCCAGTCTGCGAAATGGTTGGCTTGATTCGAGGAAGACTCCAAGTCTGCAACACTTGATTTATTTATAAAAGCAAATGGTTGCAGAGGGATGTAAATAAATCGATACTTCTGCAGAGCGATGGCTACTCAACACAGATCCTTGTTCTTCCGACGAAATTGGCGTCGATTACAGCAAACAGACTCTCATATCCGCCACCAGTTCATCTGGTGGCGATTCCGACAAGAAAAGCGTGACGAGCGTGACTATGATCGTGAACAGCATGGATGGAATGGATCACCGGCGTTCTCTACCATGAAATGACGCATGTGTGGCAGTGGAATGGCAACGGACAGGCCAATCGCGGATTAATCGAAGGAATTGCAGATTAGGTGAGGTGGAAGGCAGGGTATGCACCTTCCAACTGGGCGAAACCGGGTGCAAGAAATCGTTGGGACCAAGGCTACGACGTCACCGCTTACTTCCTTGACTACTGTAATAGCCTCAGTGATGGATTTGTTGCTGCTCTCAACAAAAAGATGAGAACCAGTAACAGTGATTCTTTCTTCCAGGAGCTGTTGGGGAAGACGGTTGAGCAGCTTAGGTCTGATTACAAGGCCAAGTATGCTACTTAACAAGAAAGCACAGAATGCCAGCTCCATTATGATTTTGTTATTGTATATATAAATAAAAAATCATATAATAAGTAATAACTACTCGATCGTCAGTGTCACAGATCGAATTCCATAACTAATGTTGTATCTTTCCGTCTTCAACATTTTGAATTCTTCTTACGCACGCTTTTGCTTGAACTGGATGTCGATCTAGTATCCAACCCTCTTAGTAAGAGATCAAGTGTTCAAATTCTTTTGTGGCACGTGAATAGAAGAAATACCTTTCAGAACAAAAAAAGAATTTCGGATGAAGGACGGTGGGACATGTTGATTTCTCATCTGAAGACAAAATACAAAACGTCGATTCGAGAAACGGACGAGTTTGTCTGGATTCAATCAATGAAAATCAAGCGATCTAGTCCTCTGGTTTTTTGCCTTTCAATGTCCTTCGTCTTCGTAGCTCTTATTTCGTTCCTTATGACTGGACGCTTAACACATTTGTGCCCACCATGCCTACCGTGGCAACTGCTTCTGCAATTGCCAGACCAATACCTCCTTCCGTTGGCCAACTACCTAAGAACCATCCCAACTCTCAGAACGGCAGCTCCATCTTTCATTACTGTAAGCAGAGACCTTCATGTGTCCAATACTCGTATACCCGGGAACGATTAGAAGTGACCTCGCAACTACAACTTGAGCTAGACGGCAATGGATTTGCTTGTCATCGGCCGAACACCTTCGGATATAATCACCTACTCTCGTCTTTAACTAAACAAGGAAGACTGGATGATGCACGGAAACTGTTCGATAAAATGCCTTATCGAGATGAACTCTCTTGGTCTACTATCATTTCTTCTTATTCTTGGCGAGGTAACTCCTTTGTAGCGCTTCATTTGTTCAAGGAGATGTTGGACGAAGGCTTTAAGCCCAATGGCTTTACCTTGAGTAGTCTCCTCAAAGCAAGTTCTTTCCTCAGGGAAGTTTCAACTGCCAAACAACTCCATGGGTGGCTAATACGGGCTGGTCTTGGTCAAGATGCCGAGCTGCGTGCGTCTCTCATAAGTGTGTACTCCAATTATGGACTCTTGGATGATGCAAGACGGGTTTTTGACGAGGTTCCTGCCTCTTCCTTGGATGATGTCCTGTCTTGGAATTCAATAATAGCTGCGCATGTCTTAAATGGATGCTTGGATGAAGCCTTTATACTTTTTGGTGTTATGCTATCTACTGGACTGTCATCCCCAACCCAGCAAACTTTTGCTAGCATTCTCAATGCTAGTTGTTCTGTGGGTGCTGAGAGATATGGAATGGTTATTCATGGAAGGATCATCAAAGATGGTCTAATTGATACAACACTGGTTGGAAATTGTCTTGTTACATTTTACAGCCGGTGTAAGAAGTTGGAAGATGCAGAACGATCGTTCAATTTGATATCCGAGAAGGATGTTGTGTCATGGAATGCTATCATAGCAGCAAATGAACAGAATGGAGAGAGTAAGGCTGCCATAGACATTTTCCGGAGGATGCTAAGATCTGGATCTGTTGTACCAAACCGCATCACTTTCCTCAGTGTGATTAAAGCTAATTCTGGAGTTTCAGCTTTAAAGCATGGGAGAGAGATTCATGGTTATATGATCCGATCAGGACTTGAGGGTTTAATAAGCATAGCAAATTCGCTGCTCACCATGTACTCCAAGTGCGGGGAAATGGGCAGAGCAAGGGCTGTTTTCAACAGGGCACCTTTCAAGGATCGGGTCACTTGGAATTCCATGCTGACAGCATATCAGCAGGATGAGCAGTGGGAGAACTGCTTCAAACTCTTCAAGGAGATGCAACTCTCTGGAATTAAGCCAGATGATCATACTTATACTGTTCTTGTTTCTGCAACAACATCTGGATCCAAGCATTTCACAGGAGGAAAAGAGATTCATGGCTATATAGTAAGGAGGACTCCTTCAATAGGAATGGCTTCATCAACATGCAATGCCATCCTGTCAATGTATGCAAAGTTCAACCGGATGGCAGATGCCGAGAAGATTTTTGACAGTATGAGCATTAGAGATTCCTGCTCTTGGAATGCAATGATGGATGGATATTCTATGAACGGGCGGCCTAGTGATGCTATCGTGATCTTTCTAGATATGATTGAGCAGAGCTTGCCTTTAGATAATTTCACATTCTCTGTAGTTCTCACTGCCTGTGGTCGATTAGTTTCCCTGCAACTCGGAAAGCAATTTCATGCTTTTTGCACAAAATACAGCTACCAGAGAAGCCGTACCAGTGAAGCATGTCTGTTGTCCATCAATAATGCCCTGGTATCTATGTATTCTAAGTGTGGAAGCATAGCAGATGCGACCCAAGTATTCTCCAAAATGGGAAGGAAAGATGTCTTCTCCTGGACGAGCATGATCACAGGGTATGCACATCATGGCATGGCCTATGAATCTCTCCAACTCTTCAAGAGGATGAAAGAAAACAATGTCAAGCCTAATTCTGTAACCTTCCTTGGATTGCTTACTGCTTGTGCTCATGCAGGTCTAATTGATGAAGGTAAACACTACTTCAGCTCCATGAGGAAGGATCATGGTATAAAGCCAAGCCTTGAGCATTATGCTTGCATGGTTGATATGTTCAGCCGTTTAGGAGACTTGGAAAGTGCTGAAAAATTGGTTCAAGCAGGAACTGCAATCTTTGATCCCAACCATGGTGATTCCTTGAGCCTTTGGAGAGTGTTACTTGGTGGATGCCATGTTCATAAGCAACTTCAGCTTGGTGTGTATGCTGGAACCAGGATACTTGAGTCAGAACCTGAAGATGAGACTACCCATATTCTACTGTCAAATCTTTATGCTGCATCAGGCATGTGGGAGGAGGCAACAAGGGTGAGGAAATTCATGAGAGAAAAAGGGTTGAAAAAGGAAGCTGGCTATAGTTGGATAGAAGCAAAAAACAAGAGGCATATCTTGGTGGCTGGAGATGTGTCTCACCCACAGAGGAAGGAGATCTATGAGAAGATAGAAGAGTTGGACAGCAGATGTAGAGCAATCGGCTATGTCCCAAGGACTAGTGAGGTGCTTCATGATGTTGAAGAGTTGCAGAAGGAAGTTATATTGAGTTTTCACAGTGAGAAGTTGGCAGTGTCGTTGGGTCTGTTACAGAAATGTTCCAAGAGCAAAGCTGCCATCAGGGTAATCAAGAACCTAAGAATATGCAGAGATTGTCATAACTGGATGAAGTTTGTTTCTCAGGTGGAGGGAAGAGAGATTGTGCTAAGAGATTCACGTCGGTTTCATTTATTCAAGGACGGGAAATGCTCATGTACCGATTATTGGTAGCAAATTCAACATAAATAAAGAGGAGAAACCATTTTTTAAGTAATTTGGAGATACAGTAACCTGTAATCGCTTTTCTGATTAATGATAATGTAAATGAATTAGACATACAAAACCCAAATGTCAAGCTGAGGCAGCAAGCACGTAAGGGCCTGTTTGGTTACATGAGTTTGGAGATTTCAAATATCTAGAGATTTCAAATTTATGATTTCAAATCTATGGAACTATTTTAAATTGTGTTTGGGTGGGTGTGGCTCCAAACTCCGTTTTGTTGTGCTGTTGTGCCCCCCCTCCGGGGTGGGCCTGAATCCGGTTCTGTCCCCCCACAGAATTTCAATATTTCTCCAAGCCACAAAAGAAAGCTTTGAAAGGGCTTGATTCCACTCACCTAGCCACCACAATAAATTGATCGAGCTAAATTTCCCTTAAAACACCTCGATTGTATGTCATAATTGCACTCCATATGCATGAGTTAACATTTTGATGAATCTACAGTCTAAATAAACAATCTAGGCAGCCATGATATCAAGATTTTCAGGGATTCCAATACCCCATTCTGGCACTGGATCATTAGCCTGATATCCAAAACATACAAGTTGCACATGATTAAGACCAAGGGGATGCAAATTATAATATAACTCTAAAGACTCAGAAATCAAAAGCTACATGTTATGATGACATAATACCATATAACATAGCTTTATCACACTTTAAAAGAGGAGGGAGAGAAGAGGGTGGACAAGAGGTGGGGGTGCGGTTGAGGAGAGTAAATACTAGCACAATTTATTCCAGCTAATCATGTAGTGTAACATTTGGAATTACTGAATGGTTGCTACAACTTGATTGATGGTCTTAAATCCACGTCTTTCCTTCACAAGTGTCTTTGCAAAGTTGAGAGCTTTGCTCTCACAGTCCGCTCTTCTGTTAACATCCTTGATCGATTCAAAATCCTCAACATGAGCTACGCCCACAATTCTCCTGCAAATTGACATAAATAGTTGAGTTGTAAAAACACAAAGGGAGGTTGTTTCCACCTGGTCCCCATTTCCCTACAGTTGATATGAAAATCCACATTGGACTAGTTAAAAACTATGCCATTTTTTTGTTACTTGGTTCAACCAATATATTTTTGGCCATTTGCAAGTTGGGAAAATGTTTATAGTGTAGCTCAAACGTGAATGACACTTCAAACCTATCTTATGACATAGAAAAATGTTATTATTATTATTATTTTGGCCATTTTTTATGCCAGTCAGTGACTGGGGGCCCACTGGCCCAACGGGGATGGGATAGGGGAAGGGAAAGGTGTGGAGGGAACAGAGAATTGAACCACTGACCCACCTTAGACTTTATGCCTCTAAATAGAGGCTCCCACCCAATGTGCTAGAAGCACACCCACGAAAAATGTTATTACAAGCCCAAAGAAATGTGACCACAAATGCCAATTCACAACCAAATAGAAAAACAAAACTGCAGGTAGAGAAAATAAAGCAGAGAGAATGGATAAGCATGTCACCTTATCATTTTTGCAGCACCAAACCCAAGGCTGTCATGAAACAAGTTCTCCATGTACTTTTTCTGTGCAAGCAGCAGAAGTTCAGGGCTATTGTATATATCAGGAAAATATAGCTCACCAGGTCCATCCTTGTGTTTGTTCCAAAGTGCAGTAAATTTTTTCTCAAAAAGGTTCCATGTCTCTTCTACAGTTGTCAAGATCCATTTTTTGATTGCCTGCAAACATCAATACTTCATCAAGAAACTTCACTTCTCCCACCCATTGTAGTGTATGATTGGCTTTAACAAAAGGAGTAGGTAATAGGGTAGGGTGAAAAACATGAGTTTTCTGACCCATGAACTGCTTTCTATAATTGTAACAATCATAATACTAAAAAAAAATTTGCATACTTGCATCATGATGTATGATTGGTTTAAGTACGAAAAAAGGAGTAGAGACAAGAATTCAATTATGTTAATTTCAAATATTCTCCATCTCTAAATCTGAAACTTCTAACTCCTTGACATACATCCGAGCTAGAAGTAACAGCAGGTCTCCTAAGCAACCCTATGGTTTCAAATTCTTAATTCCTAGTTGGATCATTAGAGTCCCAATTTGTTGGAGCTCTCATGGTAAATAGTTATTTTCGACCTACTCAATTTTTGCTGTTTTTAATATTAATCTTTTTCCGATACAACTCAGATCTGCACAAAAATATGCTGCCGTTATCATAGCTTCTTTTTCTTTTTAGTTAAATAGAACTATAAGAAGAAGAAACAAAAAGAAGAATGAAGGGGAAGGGGGGGGGGGGGGGGCAGCCTACAATTTGCTAGAGGGAGTAACCTCCAACAAGTAACAATGTGCATGTTCTTTGGGGGTATCCACAATAGGGGGACAGGATAACTCTATAGTAGCCTAGAGGAAACATCAAAGCAAATGGCTTTCCAAAAATCAAGTCTAAGGACCTAAAGCTGGAGGTCCATCTCCTAAGATTGCACTCCCACCATAAATAAGAGACTACAGCCCCAAACACCAACTTGCCAATAATGTCATAGATGGATGAGCCAGAAAAAGGATTTCAAGAACTGCAACCAATCTCAAGCAAAACCTTAAGAACATCTAGAGTGAGGCTGGTTTATGTCCTGTTATCTGTGAGGAATTGGCGTTCTTAGTTTTTAAGATAAGTATCATAGATGGATGAGCCAGAAAGAGGATCTCAAGAACTGCAACCAATCTCGAGCAAAACCATAAAAACATCTAGAGTGGGGCCAGTTTATGTCCTGTTATCTGTGAGGAATTGGCGTTCCTACTTTTTAAGATAAGTTGCTAGTTTTGAAACAGGACTTGTTCATAACATCCAACCATTGGCTTAGGTTCTTCTTTGGTGGGCTCCTTCTTGACTATATATCAGACCTATGACTAACACTTCAAACTGAATTATTGATCGCCACCCTCCCCCTTACTGAACTAAAGTAGTCGTCAGCCTTCTAGTTTGCGACTTGTCGAGTCCCATTCAAGCGTCTAAATTATTTTGAGTCCAGTTAATCCTTCTAAACTTAATTTGTAAAACCAAGTTCTTAGGTGTCTAAAAACCCATCAGATTTGGTCTTTTATGGCATTTCTAAAAGCAGAAACGTTTCTATTTCACCACTCTAATAGGCTGCATTCGAACCAAGTTTTAGGCTTCTAAAAACCATAAGATTTGGTCTTCTAATGCATTTCTAGAAGCAGAAGAGTTTCTAACTCACCAATCCAACAGGCTGCATTCCAACCCTCCCCCACACAATCACCTCCCACTCTCTCTCTCTCTCTCTCCCCCTCTCTCCCCCTCTCTCTCCCCCCCCCCCCCAACACCCAAAAAAAAAAAAAAAAAGAGTTGGGTGAAAAGTCAAAGTCAGTCAAAAAAATAACTTTCATCAGCATAAAAATCATGGCTTAAAATCATAAACTGTTGATTCAGACATAAAATCACAATTAGAACACAGTCCATCCAGGCATAAGAAATTTATTTATCATAAGAAAATGGCTCAACAACCAACCATGAAGTTATTAGAAGTAAAGGTGCTACATACTCTGCGGTCATCTTCCTGATCAGCATGTCCATCTTGTGAAAAGTAAGACAAAAACAAATTTCCAAGAAAGGCACCTATATCAAATCCCATTGGTCCGTAAAATGCAAACTCTGGATCTATAACCTGAGTAGAATCATGAGTCACCATAACAGAACCAGTATGGAGATCCCCATGGATTAGGGCCTGGGCTCTCTCACAAAACCTGCAGGTTAAAAATAATTACAATCTATGATGAATAGAAAAAGAAGAAGAAAAAAGACCTCTCTAACTGATTTTTATAATGTTATTCAGTTCGTTGTCATTGAAATCATGAAAGGAACATTCAGAGCAATATACAACAGTACATGGTTTTCAACTCAGCAACTTCAAGCTTCAAAGCGTTATCATTTCGAACTGACTCAGCTTCATGATCAAGATGAGGAGAAGTCCACCGGTTATATTTGGACACCCTGTAGGGGTCTGAGAAAACAACCTGCTCAGTAAGCCTGCATAATTCCACATTCCCACAAAATTCGGCAACTGCACAAAGCATGAAGAACACAACTCTCAGATCAAGCTATGACAAATGACAATAGAAAACTAGAAAGAGAACTCATTTCCAAAATTAAGCACCAATGACTACCTAAGCTTAATTAAATCAAATTTGGAAACTATACTAGTTAAATGGTTAGGCAAGTCTACCCTAGCGTTTTTGGATTGCATTTGTTTGGTGGATTGGTCGGGGGCGACCCATCAATCAATTTTTGAAGGGGTTCATATTCGAGAGGCTCCAAGAGGAATTAAAGCCAAAAGAGTTAAGGCTATTTCCAGAGAAGAATGTGTTTGATGGTAACCATGAAATCCTCGAGCTGACTGTAATCCTTAATTGGGTGAAACAGTGGCTTCGATGGGTTTCATGGCATTCCTGGATTGTATTTGTGCTTTTTATCAGATAAACTCCAAGGTTATTGCCATACTAGACCAACAGTAGTTTTCTAAATCCAAGGAAAAATCTTTATTTAAGTTTATTTGAGCTATGGGTTTGTGATGAAATGTAAAAGGCTACAGAATGAACAAAGAGGTCAGCCTAATCAACAGCCTAGGTGTACTAAAGAACCATCCATCTAATGTGTAAAATCTTGAAGGGACATTAAAAGTTTACTCTAGAGGAACAAGTGAAGGGAAATGCAAAGCTGAATCTGCAGGAACAAGGGAAAGAAAAATGCAATCATATGAAATGAACATAGGTAATGTGAGCGATTAAATAACACCACGCACGCTAGGTCAGGAATCTGCAAAACTTGCATCAAGGTAGGATGTAAGAAAAAAATTACCAGCTCGTTTGTGATCTGTAGTTGAAAGGTAGAGAAGAGATGTGAAGAAAAGAGTCTTCGCCATATAATCCGACATGTGCTCTGCAAGCAACGGATATTGAACTCCAGCAATCAAACCTTTCCGCAAGATGATATGTGGAGGTTCCAGGTAACGCATTCCTATCAAGGACATAGCACGGTCAAAATGATAAATTTCTGGTACATGATCAGCACATAAGCGACCATGCTCTTTTAGGGTTGTTGCCTCAAAATATGCACGCTCCTTTGTCATAGGCCATGCCTCCCCTATGCAACGGATGTAAGGAATAGCCTGCATTCGCTCAAAACCATGTTGCAATGATTACAATTCAGCAAAAGAAAGTAGAAGGAATGGTTGTATATCATAGACTGAAGAAATGATCTCGTATCATAGACCTATTGCATATCCGTCCAATTACTAGTCCTGAAGAAATCCCTTAATTTCCCTACCCTTTCAAAAGGGTGGAACAAAAAAAAGGACCAAGCATGGATACTGGCTTCTTGAAGTAACACTATTACTATGCAATCTACTTAATCACGGCAACCCAACTGAAAGTCATTTGTATATCCTTTAATCAATCAACACTAAAATGTATCTAAATTTAATAAAAAGTTATCCTTTCGCAATAGCATAGAAAGAACAATCAACAGTGTGACATTTAATGAAGGTACACTTTCATGAAAGGACAGCAAGAAAAATTCCAATGACTCAAAAGTCCCTAAATTTTGGCAAACAAACGCTGTATAAATGCAAGATTTCAATTCCTCTTATAAAGAGCTAATATTGCTGCAACCATTCTCCTGCATTGAAATTATGGTCGGCTTGGATAGATAAATGGAAATTAATGCTCCAGAAGAAGAAACTAAACATACTATCATGGAACCTCACTACCTCTGGTTTTTTCATGGGTGAAGACCTAGTTTTGTATATGTATGAGCGCCGAGGCATCGGAACCATACAATTTTCAGGGTTCAACTAGTAACTTCAGCACTCCAGGTCGGATGCAGCTGGTAGTGATCCCCAGTTAACCCACAGGTATGTAGCACGTAAACTGCTCGACATTATTCGTCTTACAATCAAGTATCAACCGAAAGTCGAAAATGAACTGACCGAGTTAGGACCTTTTACTCAAGAACCTGATCGAGAAATCGAATGAAGAAGATACGAAGAAAAGACTAACCTGTTTGATGACGAAAGAACCAGCAGACCCAACAACGATATAAACGTAATTGAGATTGCCGTCTCCGACTTCTTTAATATGTAAATCATCGAATTTGTTCCCAAGCTTCGAACTCAAAGCAGGTGTCGCCTTTATGTATTCCACAAGCGATTTCTCGTCTAATGTCCGGAAACCGCTCGCCTCCATGAACAGATGCGCCGGTGACTGCTACTAACAATGTCAGCTGAGACTCAGGAAATGCTTCAGTAAGGAAGAGGAAATGAAAATTTGTCACTTTAGTTTTTTTTCGTAGATACTATAGTTTCTTTTGGGTTGCGAATCAAAACCACGGCCCGGTTTTAAAGTCATTTATAATAAGTTATAATTCTACCAAAAAATAAAAAACGATTTTCCTCATTTATCTTCTTGATCCTCAGATTCCATCGCCTTTTCTTCTAATGAATTTCTTTTTCCCATTATAAATAAATAATGGAACCTAGGTACGTTGAACCTAGCCTGTTTCTAGAAATGTCAAAAACAAGACGGCTGTTTGTAGTGAAAATTGCTTGGGTGCTACATTATTAATGCACAACACCAGCAACGAACGACCAAGATCTTGTCGGAGACACACTTTTAAGAAACGAACAATCAAGATTAAGATCTTCGGTCCACCGTTCACTGTAGTTGCTGAAGTTGAGCCCATTCATACACACTTGACTTCAATAAGAGTAAAAGAATTGTCAAACTTTTGCTCCATTTATTTTTTATGTTTTATTTTGATGAAACATTTCCTAATTATTGAAGGTTGGATAATTTTTTTTTTCCCCTTTCAGGAAGCAAAGCTTTTCTATTAAACCAACAAAATTAAGGAAACAAATATATATATAAGTTCTATAACCAAGGAGTTGATATAGGACACATAGTTGTGCTCATAAGTGACTGAACTCTCATTGTCTTTACGTCCTCCATAGGAAAAGGAGATGCCTCACTGGGTGGAAATTTATCTAGTCCATTTCCTTGTCAAAAATGGACAGAATATTAATCCGTCACCAAGTTCAAAAATGAGTAGAATACGTGCTCAGCTATGGTCCCAAATGATAACCCAAAGCCCAGCATGCTTTGTTTTTTGATTTCAGGTAGCATCACTGTTGATCTTATAATGCCCCCTTGGTGGAGGCAGGGATCCATGCCAATGGTGGTGGAAACCTTGGACTTCTTGAACTCGTGCAATTGAACCCATGGGCCTGAAGGAACTCATCCAAGGTTGGTCAAATTGAGTTTATATAATAATTTAACCTGCTGCAACCTAATTGATACAGACCATTGTGATGAGTGATACATATTGTTGCATAATACTCCAACACCATTCGTTTTGTTGGGCAGAAAGGAGGAGAGCCATGATGGCGGGGAGGGAAACGGCATGGAAGAAGGAAAGAGATACGAAATTAGGTAATTGTAGCTTTCATTTATAAATAATATTTGATAAAGGTTGGGCATGTAATTTGGGAATCTATTCTATTCATTCGTGCTTCAGTAGGGGTGATTATGTGGATTCTACTTCTAATTTTTTTATTAAAATCAAAAGTGGACTTTCATTTTAATGTGTACTAGAGTGGTGTGATGGTAACACAAGCCTCTATATCAAATGAATTGCTTGATTTAATCATGATCCATTCTAGGATTTTGGAACCCATCATAAACCTAGAATCCATTCAACATAGGAGGAAGGAAATGCTGCATGAAAATATTATTGTATCTCCTACATCCTTTCTAAATTTTTAGGCCAGCTTGTGTGCACTTTGACTGCATTCTCAAGGATCAAACCCACACATACATTAATCATAATATTTTACTAACTAAACAAATCAATGATCTGTCCAACAATTATACTATTTTAAGCTCATTAAATTAAATCTTAATTTCGATTAAAAAATTAAATCTTAATCGATCGGGGGACAGAACTGTCAATTCATGGGTAGAGTAATGGAGTAATAAAGTTGCAAAGTAGAACCAAACAAGAGTGAGAAGTGTATCAATTACTAGAACCCGTCAATCATCGAAAAACTCCAAGAAATGCGAGGCTATGGGTCAGTGGTGGGCCCCACGAGAAAAAGTAATTTCGTCGTCTCCAGAGACATCAGAACAGAACAGAAGTTGTGAGATGAGATGAGAGGCCACTGGCTCCCCACCTCGTCTCCTTCTCCTCCTCCCCCCTCCCCCACTCCCTACCCACTTTTCTTTTTTTTTTCTTTGTTATTACTTTGATTATTAATAATTAATAATTAATAATAATAATAATAATACTACAAAAATCTAAGTTCCCGGAAGAATGCAAATCTGACCTCTCGCATCTTGCCGTCTCCTGTACCTGTGTCTCCTCACTCCTGCTTCTTTGTTCCTCTTCATCTCCATGGCTCTTCTTTTTGTTGTAGTTGTTTCCAACTGACTCAGATTCTAATAGAGAAAGACAGACGCTGAAGAATCATCAGGGAAGGAAGTGATGAAGAGAAAGCTTGACACAGAGGAAGATCTGGCCGTTGACGCTGACAAGGCGAAGAAGAAGAAGAAGGAAGACTTGGAAGAGGAAGAGCGTGAAGAGAACGGATTTGTGCATCTTGATGAGGATCTTCTGTTTGAGGTTCTCAAGCACGTCGACGCGCGTTCACTCGCTACTGCTTCCTGCGTTAACAAACAGTGGTACAAGACTGCTCAAGACGAGAGGTTATGGGAGATGATCTGCACTCGTCACTGGGCCAACACCGGATGTGGCACTCAACAGCTCCGCTCTGTTGTTTTAGCTCTTGGTGGTTTCCGGCGACTCCACTCTCACTGCCTCTGGCCTCTCCTTAAACCCCCTTCTTTACCGTCGCCTTCACTTTTGCCCTCATCATCAGCTTCGTCTTCGTTCTTACCATCTGCTTCTTCTTCTTCTTCTACTTCTACTTCGTCTTCGCCTCTCCCTCCTGCTTTGCCTCCTCCGGTTCTTCCATCAAATTCATCGATCCACTGGGGAAAAGACGAGGTTCAACTCTCCCTCTCTCTCCTCTCCATTCGCTATTTCGAAAAGATGAATGTCAACAACAGAGGAAGCCGATGAACCGCATCCATCTCGGTCGTTAGTCGTTACCCCTCTTTGACTTTGGTTTTCTTGATCTCTGTCTACTCTTATTTACCCTTTGTTTAAGGCTTTCAATTTCACTTCTAGATTAAGGTTTTCTTTTGATTGGATCTGTAACACCTTAATATGATATGTGATGGTATCATATTTTGCAACTTCGCTTTGTGTTTCGTTTGTTACTTTCAAGGATTGATTGATGATTGTTGTTGTATAGATGAATCAAGTCTAAGTTTCTTCTGTCTTTGAAGGTCTCGCTGACATTGATCTTTATCTTTCTCTTATTGTTCAATTCATCTGTGTTTTCTAAAAATTCATGCTTTGACAACTTGGGCTTTGGTTATGAAACCAAAGATTTTTGGAGCTGCAGAGATTGGCCAGCGTTGTTTGTTCTTTTCCCCGGATAAAGAAGCGGTGGAATTGAATATTTCTGGCGTCTGCTAGCGCTAGAAACCACTCGTCGTCCTCAGACTGGTCTACTAATGAGGTTTCTGAATTGCTTTGGCATGTTGTGTTCTTTTTAATCCTGTTCTAACCTAGATCCAGAAACCCAATACTTGTTTCAGAAAGAAAATGGGAATTTGATACATTGGACCATTTGTCGTTTAATTGGAAATTAGGAAATAAGATGAGAGATTGTTTTCGTGTTTCTCAGATTAAATTACGAATCGAATTAAGATGTTGCAGGTGGGATCTGACTATTGTGAACTTCCTTGTCTGCTTTCAGATAGGAAAGGATAAGGTTTTGGGATCAATGGTCTCAAAATAAACGGCATAAAACCCAGATTTTATCAGTTGCTTCTGGGTAATCTTACAAATTATTCGATATGGACTGGATGGGCATCACTTGGTAATTACAATTCTCAAATGCTGTTTAGGAATTTTGATGGGATGTTTCACCAAATATTAACTGAAAGCTAATCACAATCATTTTGTTACTCTAATTTTTGTAAAATACATGATTCTCTCTCTTCAGTCTTCCCCAAAAAGGAAAAAAAAATGGTTCTTTCTTTTTTGAAAATTATGAATTAAATGGCTATTAATTGTTAGTAAGGAGGATGGTATGTGATTGAAGGGAACAAACAATTTATGGAGGATAATTATTACCTTTTCTTTGTGTTATCCAAAAATTTGGTGTTAACCATATAGATTCTTGCTTCCTAATCATTTCCATTGAAGTTTGAATTCGCTTTGTCATATCTCTATGATCATTTTATGTATTCTCTTCTTTGATGTATTAATCTTAATGACTAGAGACAAATCTCTGTCTTATATTTAAATTATATGTAACAACTACTTTTTAAGACATGGTCGAAGTGCTTGTAAGTCAACCTAACCAATCTCAATTCGAAAAAATAAATAAATGAACAAATAAAATAAAATTTCATTTGTTGCTTTGCATCTCTCTCATCTTAACATTTAACTATTTTTTATTTTCATGTGATCGATGCTCAAAGCCTATAAGTAACAGAACAAAGAAGAGTTACAAGAAAACACTTGACCTTGCACTACTTCTACCGTTCTATATAAAGGATGTCCATAATATTTACATAGGGATCCTGAAAAAATTCCACCTCCACCCAAGTGCTAAGGTGAAGGTTAGACATTCTAGGGCATAGCAAATGTTGAACTTCTACCTTAGTCCATAGACCTCAACCTTCTCCTAATAGAATAAACAAAACGAGTATACTAATCAAGCTCAACATGATGAGGAACAAAGAGCTTACAACAATATCATCACTCATAAGCTTTGTCCTCTACAAAGCTCACAACAAAGACACATTTTGGATTTCAGAAAGCCCCCAACATTTTAATTTTTATTATATTGATTTTATGTTGATTATATTTTTCTTTTTCTTTTTTGGGTAAAAATCTTTTATATTTTCTAAATGTCCAATATTTCACACTTTGTTTTTTGGTAAACCAAATTTTAAACTTACAAATTTCAGAGATCTAGAGAGATAGATAAAATGTTTGGTTAATCGAATATGTGAAATGAAATCTATGGATCCTTAGATTCATGAAATTTATGATTAAACTTAAAATGTTTGGTTAACCAAATTTTAAAACTTATATGTTTGGTTACATGAATTCATGAAATCTTTGGATTCACAATAAGAATTTATACCCATTTGGTTGTGTGAATCCCTAAATTCATGAAACCTAGAGATTTATTTTTTTACACTAAAAACGTGAATTTGTATATTTATGGGTGTGAGGTGAAATCTAGAGATTTCATCCCTACTATAAAAGTCATTAAACATTTGAACCATGACTCAATAAGTTTTTTTTATGATAAATCTACAAATTTTATTCCAAAGATTTAGGCAAACCAAATAGTTAATTTTATGAACCATGACTCCATAGATTTGAAATCTCCATATTTTTTAAATTTCCAAATTCAAATAAAAAAAAAATTCAAGTAAATAAACAGCCCTAATTACATCATTGGAGTTTGACATGCCTCCAATTTTAAAGTAAATTTTTTTCCTAATAATTATCTAAAATAGAACTTACGCAACATTATTTAAAAGATTTATTAAAAACAACATCTTTGAGATTTGACATATGTCAAAAATCAAGCTGAAATATTTTCGATCATGTAAATATACGATCTCTGCCTCGGTGGAGTCCATTGCATCCCATATTTCTAATAAAAATAGTTTTTAAAATAATATTAATTGCTGTTTTCCAGATTAAAGTCACAACAATTTCTTAAGTTGCACGCTTTCCTTGTATCCTTTTTTTTTCTGTTTCGTTTTGCTTTTTTAATTGCGAACTCTTGTTTATTTGTTTGGTAGAATTCGTTTTGAGTGTAGAATATATTGATAGAAGGCATGGAAGCAGTATTTTTATTGAGTATTGTAATCATCGATTGCACTTCACCGAATAATAAAAATAAAATCATCATTTGTCGCAGAGATCGATCTGGATAGATAGTCAGAACTCAGAACAAGATAAGAAAGCCCAACAAGACAAAGAAACGAATATGGCAGAGGAGAGGAAAAGAGCAGAATGCTCTCCACGCGTGTTCTGAAAAAGCGAAGCTCGGAAATGGGGCTTGTGATGGCGGTGGCGAATTCTCTCTGTTTGGCGTTGCTGGTGTTTTCCGGTGTGATCACCTGCTTACCTGATGAGTGGAATCTTCGCCGCCGATCAGGGACCAGGGGTTTGTGTGCCGAGCTTATTCAGCCCGCCGGTTATCCCTGCTCCGAACACACTGTAATCTCAACTCTTCAATCTTTCTTTGTCACTCTTTTCATTGATTATCATAATTTTCACTGTCAAAGTTAGAACTAATATTGGGCATTCGCTTTCTTCAGGTTCAAACTAAAGATGGCCACATATTGGCTCTTCAACGTGTTTCTTCTCACGCGGGTGGAGAAATTAGAACCAGCGCTGGCCCTCCAATTCTGCTTCAACACGGCCTCTTTCAGGTTAGCTTTGTTTCATCACCTGTGAATCCCTGCTAGGAGATGTTGGAAATTAGTGTCAAGTTTAAAATTTTATGTCTTGAATCATAATTTGGATTTTGAAGTACTTAACTCATCTCATAGAAGGGCGTGAGTTACCAGTTAATCCACAGTGCAAGTAACGCAAGTTCGGATTGGATCAAACAACAACCCCACCATCTTTATCAAACTTAAGACAAAAGTCGTAGATTGATAAGAAGAAACAGCAGAAAGTTTTCTGTTAATATCAAAACCGTGTCCTATATTTCACTGTACAACCTTTTATGGAGGACTAAGAAATAGACTCATGGACTAAAAAAGAAAGGCCTATCCAATCCTCAACCTATTAGGTAGCCCAAACTGATTAGGAAACTGAAAGAGACTTAAAATATAGCCCTAATCCATCCTAACTAACATTTAAGAGAAAAACTGCTAAAGTTACTAAAATTGAGTCACTGGTTGAACTATTTCAATTTAAGAATAAAGAATAAAATAAAAGTAAGTATAGAACTAACATCTTACCCAAACTTTAGGTTCACAAAGGTGATTGATTACATTGAAAACCGATGGGATCAAAGGCCTGACGTGTATAAGACCCAATTCCAGACTTATTGCTATGAATTTGATAATCCTTTGAATCTTGAAAATTCTATCTTGGAATTTTACAGTTTTTTATATTTTTTTTATTTTGGTGGGTGGGGCAGGATGGGTAGGGACAACATGTGGGTTGTAGGCTTGACCTTTCCCCAACAGAATTCTGGTTGGTTGTACTTGTACACTTTAGGATTGTAGTCTTCAAGATGTGGAGCTTTTTTCTCCAAAGAACCATGATGGCATAACTAGCTCTTATGTGATCAGCCTGTGAATCAAAATCAGTCACGACTCATGAGTGTTGTGTGCATGGAGTTCTCAACTTTGGTAATCCTATCTATTTCTTGGAGCACAAGCTGCTCTCACAGAAAAGCATCTTGAATGCTGATTGTTTCTTGTGGACTGTTCTCGACCACTTCCATTTTAGCACCGTTTTCTTTGATCTCTTCAATGTAGACCTCTTTAGTAGAACCTCCACCGTTGAAGATTCAAGCACTATTTCTTATCTGTCATCACTGTTCACTCTCAATTCAAATTTATCTACAACTTCAAGCGCCCCTTTCTTTAAATGCTTCGTTTGATGGTAGAACCTTGATTTGCAAACTGTAAATCATTGAAGGAGGCTTAATGCTTCTTCAACTTTGAAGGCATTTTGACAGTGATGTTGTTGAAGACTTGAAGATAATCTAATTGATATTGCCAGCAAGCTTTTGATGAATCTGCATCAGTGGTTTCTCCTTAATCACCTACATGATAATGCTTGTTGTTTACATGTATGAGAACCTAGTCCTTAAATCATAGTGCTAGAGTTGAGTTGCTGTCCTCACTCTTTTCTTTTTCCCTTTTGAGGTTTTTCTTTTCCAGGTTGGGGAAGAGAGGGAGGGAGGTGTTGTGTCCTTATGCATGTTGGCAACTTGGAAATTAGAGTACTGAAATATAAACAATTAAAGGTGCTTTAACCATTGACCTCTCTTTTTTTGGACGTATATTTAGAATGACACCCTAACTTATGCTTGGCCAAAATCCTGAGGAAAGGAGGAGGTTGCATCATGTTGTCTGGCGACATTGACAAATATTTTAGTTGAATACAAAAAATTCACCATCATTTCAGATTGTAGGTCACTTGGAAAATACAGCATTAATCAGAGTAACTGTAGCATGAAATTCATTTAGCAAATCCAGTTAATTTGAATGATGTCAGCTGATATATGTTTATCCATGAAACTTTATTTTTGAATTGATAGGAGGAAACTTGATTGGTTTACCTCCTTTGCTTTAGCATTTTCTCAAATCACAAAAATGAGCAGGGAGGAGATACATGGTTTGTGAATTCAATTGAACAATCATTAGGCTTCATCCTAGCGGACAGTGGTTTTGATGTATGGGTTGGAAATGTACGAGGTACCCATTGGAGTCATGGACACAGTTATCTTTCCGAGAAGGATAAGGTATGGAAAATAAAGAGCTTTTGCCTCTTTCCCTTTTTGTGTTTGTAATCCTTCTTATTCCATTTAACAGCAGATTTATGGTTGTGTTTTATGTGAGTTTTATGAGACTACTCTTGTGTTGCAGGAATTTTGGGATTGGAGTTGGCAGGAGCTGGCTCTTTATGACCTTGCAGAAATGGTCACCTACGTGTACTCGACAGCAAACTCCAAAATTTTCTACGTGGGGCATTCCCAGGTCCCAACTTTCTTCCTGGAACTAGTATCTCATTTTTGCATTCGAGTGCTGCCATCTGATAATGCCGCTTGTACCAATTAGATCTTATTTTGCTCATTTCATCATAGGGAACCATGATGGCTTTAGCTGCTTTCAGTCAGCCAGATATAGTGGAGATGGTTGAAGCTGCGGCCCTACTGTGTCCTATATCTTACTTGGGTCACCTCAGTTCTCCATTTGTACGTAGAATGGTTTTCATGCATCTTGATCAGGTATCTTGCATGTCCATATTTGCAAAGCTTGCTGTGATCAATTTTTCTGCTTGATAATTATGTGGTTTTATGTATTTAGATGCTTCTGGCTATGGGTGTCCACGAGCTTAATTTTAGAAGGTCTGCTTCTTCATGTGCTTACTCTGATTTGTCAACTCATACTACCTAAGTTGTGAATTTTATTAATTATTGTCGTGTTTATGTGTTTTCTGTTGTATACAGTGATGTGGCCGTTCAATTATTGGATTCTGTATGTGATGGTCATATTGACTGTAGCAATTTGCTCTATGCGATTACAGGTATCCCATATCCTTACTTTCTTCTATTAAACACCCCTTGTCACCCCCCTCTCCTCACGGCTCCCCCCCCCTCAATAAAAAAATAAAAAATTCCCATTGACGAATTCATCAAATGATAAAACTGACATTGTTTTATCCATCTATGGACATATTTAATGTTGTCGCACTTCTTCCTGGTGTTTCAAGTCAAGATGGCATTTTGAACCCCTACAGTGGTTAAAAGCTTGAAGTTTTCCTTTAATTTCCTGGGACTTGTTTATTAAGAATATTGAGGTTGAATACAAAAATCTTGATTTTATTTTTTTTGGTGGGGGGGGGGGGGGGGGTTGGGGGAAACACCCAAATTGGTAGCTTGGTTTCAGACCCTAATGCCAAACAACATTCATCATTGGACTGATAAATCTCTTGAAATCCATCACAGCAGCCCTGTGGGTGGAAATCTGAAATCTAGGCATACTTGGCCAAATGAATAAATGATGCTTCAAATTTGTCCAAAATGTTTAAGTGGATGTGCCACAGTTGACCACCAAGCCTTGCTTAAGCAACAAAATGAAGAACTTGGCCAAAAATTGGTTGTCTTGGACAGTTCCAGAGCGCTCTTAGGGAAAACTTGGCAAAGCTCAAATCCATGTCTTGAATAATGCTGGAAAAAGTGGTAAATTTTAATTTTGTTTCAAGTACCTCAGCATTAGGCTTCCCAACTGTGGAGCCTCACTGTGATAGTTTGCTACCATTTTGACTGGGTGCAGTTATGCGTGGGAAGACTCAACGTTGGTCCTGTTGTACATTATATGTTGTCTGTAAGCAAGTAAATATACTGCAGTTAGATGAAAAGGAAGAGATTATGGTTGGGATTTCCATTAGAGGGATTCTAGCTCTTCAATTCCTGGATTTTAATAATGCAGTACGGAAAATCATTTTGAAAGCCAAAGAGGGGGGGGGGGGTAGTGGTATTAACTGATTCTGCTCAGGTGTGGTGTTTTGTCCCCCCCTCCCTGCTATCAAAGGCTAAGAAGTAATACTGATTTTGAAGAATCATCTGAACTATCATGAAAGTAACACTGTTAGTTCAACGTAAAAATTGAATACAAAAGATACAGAAGAGAAGTTATAGTTGTTTGAGTAAACTGCTGTGGTAGCAGCAGCATTCACCATAATGAAATGTGATCTTGGATCTGTGAAATTTCCTTGTTTGAATAATAAAAATTCCAATTCTTGAAAACTCAAAAACACACTTGAGTTCTGAATTTTATTTTAAAAATCCATAAAAACATAGATTATAAGAACTTTGATAAACTATTGAAGTCAATGATACTTTAATAGCTATCGAAGGCTAAAATTGACAAAGGACCATCAACAAATATGCTGATCCATTGGAAGAGAAAGTGTGGTCTTTCCACACTTAGGAATGGCCTGCCATTTGTTGTGTTTATGGAGGCTGATGTGGTGGTGCCCCTATAAAAAGCCTCCCACTGAAATTGTTAGGGTAAGACTGCGTAGGAGAACTGCCCCTCCGGACTCTGCTTGTGCGGAAGCCTTTGGCATGGGTTTGCACTTTTTATGTGGTGGTGCCCATGCTTAGGCACTAGCATGTGGAGTTTGAACTTCTGCTGCTTAACAGTTCTTTTCTGGGCTCAAGTCCAAGAAGTTCTGTTATGCTTTACGATGAAAAATGTTGGACCCAGTATGTCATATGGTCATAGTTGTCTTTCTTTCTTTCTTTCTTCTTCCCCCCCCCCCTTCTCCCTAACCTTTTGAATTTTATCTACCGGATTGACAAGAGCATTTTCTATGAAAATGCTTCATAATTTGATGTTGTACCACCCTTTGATAATTTAATGGTCGGATAACTTAAAAGAAAGAGGGTATTTTCTAACACAGAGTCAGCCATGTAAATTGAGTCACTTCCATACCTTAAAATATTTTGATTGAGATCACTGGTAGGAAATTGATTTCTTTGACGCTCAGGGTTTCTACAACTTCCTGGAACCAGTCCTGTTTTCAATCCTCTTAAATGACTTTGTATTATCTTTTGTGCATGCTTGGATTGGAGAAGAAAGCTTCCTTGGTTGCAATTAGCCAGTAATCATAGACTTTTTTCATGCAACCTAAAAAGAGATCATATGAATGGATGATTACCCATTTATCAGAATCAATATTATTCGTGTGATTGGTTGAGTTATCATCGTCTTCAGCATTGGATAACCTTGAAGACATCTAAGTTATTGTTGCCCCCAATGCATTGGTGTCTTAAGTTTCATCCTCAGTATGTTTTAATGTGCAACATTAACTTGTTCACTGAGCTCTTTCAATCAGCCTTAAAAGTAAAGCAGAGCTTGTGGAAGTTACCAGAGGTTGGACACTGTTTTGTACTTTGGATCCGATGCAGTTTTCTTGTGATTTATCTTTAAGTCAGTAAGGGCTTTCTTACAGCATTAGTGTTTCACCTACCAGGATGAAAAATTCTTTTCCTAATACGAAGTGAAGATGGTTTAGTTAGATGTTTTTGAATTGTTTAGTAGTTACTAGTTTTGGTTTTTTTTTTTTTTTTTTGGGGGGGGGGGGTTGAATAACTAACTAAATTAAACAAAAAAAAAAGTTACGAAGAGAAGGGGAAAGGGGGGGGCGGTGTGGGGGGACAACTTCCAATCAAGAAGACGACCGGAAAGAAGAGGTGAAGACCCCAGGAGCTAACAATAAGCCTATTCCTTGGAGAGTCAATAAGACCCCAATAGTTACTAGTTGATGAGTTGCACCAATGCTTTTGAAACAAAATATGAAAATGAGTTTGTTAAGTTAGCATATACAACTGAAATTGATAAGATAGAAAGGTGCCTGTCTGTATTAGGTGGTGTGGACGTATGTTGTTCTTGATGTACTTTATCTCATATTTTTTTGTTGATTTTTCAAAATTGATTAATTTGCAGGCAAGAATTGTTGCTTCAATGATTCACGAGTGGACTTCTATCTTGAATATGAGCCTCATCCAACATCGTCAAAGAATATGCGTCACCTTTTTCAGAGTATGCAGTTTTTCTTCCCCCTCCCTTTTTTGCAGCATCTTCTCCGCCATTCATGCCTTTGCAGGAACTGTTATATCATTTCTAGTACTACTTGTGCAGTGGTCTTGTTTTTTAACCAGAAACATTGCCTTTTAAGTCATTGATCGGCTGATAATGTTGCTTATACCAATAAACTGTCTTGCTTGTATATTGTAAATGAGGTATACCAAAGGCGAAGGTCATGCTTGGTGCATTGATCAAGTTTTCACTTGCTGAACTCTTGGTCATGGATTCAAGTTCTGGGAACAGCCTCTTTGGAAACAAGGGTTAGGTTGTATGCATATGACCTGCTTAAGTCCCCACTAAGTGTGGAAGGCCTTGTGCACTAGGGACAACCTTTTAGCACTAATGTGATGGATTCCATCAAAACTCTGAAGTGAGCACAATCCCGAGGGGATGGTCGAGTTGACAAGGGATGATCACCCAAGGAAGCGTGAGGTCTTGAGTTCGATTCATAATACTTTGAGGTCACTCACATAGAAGTGCTTAACGCTCTTCATTGCTTTCGGTGAAAGTTGGATGGTTCTCATTCAACCTTGATAACTGACCTAGTCTGTGTGGTTGTGGGTTTAGTATGAACCTGGTGGAATAGTCAAGCCAAAGTGCTGGACACCTGTGCTAAAAAAAGAAAAAGAGGGTATAATTTACCCACTTAAGTTAATTCTACATTGTAATTGCACACTTATTAAAAATTTGGTTCTTTCTAACCACCACCCCACCCCAAAAAAAAAAAAAAAAAATAAATAAATATGGTTCACTGCATTGGTGTTCTGGTCCCTACCATGAACTCCTCTGTTGTCCACCTTTTCTTCTCATCTTCTTCTCCTGCTTCACATTTTTAGGTAATAATTACTTGTTCTTGACATCTTACACAGTATTCTACCCCAAAAAGATAAAAAAAAGAGAAGATAGTTTACATGGTAGCAAAACAGAAAGTGATCATTGCTGTGTTTCTTCTTATATATTTTTGAGGTTCGTGCATGGCTTGCCTGTCTTTGTATTTCGCAACAAAACAGTGCTGTACTATTTGTTCAATGAAATCCTAACTACAAGAATACAGAGTTTAATGTACATTATGTTTAGGTCTCTAAGATATTCAAACTATGGAATGAATCAGGGAGTATACAGCTAGAATCCCTATTTGCACAACTTATTTCTTGTTTTATCTGTCTAAGCAGAATTACTTCTTTCTGCACTTAGTATTCATGATTCATTTAACTGGGATATGGCTTATTTGTTGTTTTTTTTCTTGTTAAGCGACGTTCTAACTCAACCGTTCCATTTGACAGTGATACGTAAAGGTACCTTTGCCAAATATGACTATGGATTGTGGGGAAACCTGAAGCGATATGGCAGTCGCCAACCCCCACCCTTTGAACTTCAGCAGATACCCAGATCGTTGCCCTTGTGGGTGGGTTATGGAGGAAATGATGCTTTAGCAGATGTGACAGATCTAAAGCAGACTCTCGAAGAACTACAGTCTAACCCACAATTGCTTTATCTTGATCAGTATGGTCATATAGACTTCATATTGAGTATGACAGCAAGAGAAGACGTTTACAACAATATGATTGGGTTCTTTAAATCACGTACTGGAAATTCTAGTATTTCTTAAAAGTGTTCGGTTATTGTAATCTCTGTTCATTGAATTTTACCTGTAGGTGTAAAGTGTAATTGTATATATATGCATCTGTTGTAAGCATTTCTTTTTTCTCTTAGAGAGAGGGGGATATTATAGAATATAGAGGGAACTTATTTAGAGTCCTGAAGAGGCCCACCAGCTGGGGTCTGAAATAGCAAGGATGGGACACCGAATGATTTCTTTTAACAAAGCCCAAGCCCAAGCCCAAGCCCAATACCAAGCCCAAGCCTTCAGTTTGGGCGATGGGCCAGTGTTGGCAGAACTATCCATCTTTCCTAGGCTGGGGGTTCAATCACAGATGGGCTTAGCTTAGCCGTGCCCCAAGGTAATTGGTCTGTAGGTACTCTTTAGACGCTCTCCATGCAGCTTCTCCTACCTTGTCATGCTTAGCATCCCATAGGTTTTGGAATTGGTGGCTTTTATATTAGGGAATGAGGACTATTATATATACCACAGGGAGCTTCAAATCCGTGACCTCTTTCTCTAAGAGGTGCTGGTCGTTACTAATTGAATAACCTTTGATGGTCTTGGCATTCCATAGTTACCAGCACGTGTAGCAACGAAAATATTATAATGCTTGCTTCTCATTCTTATCCTCCAATAATAAAAGGAATAATATGCTCTATGCTGTAGTGCTTCATTTTTTTCTTGGGTACTAGTAGCTCTATATTGGGGGTGGGGAACTATTACCTATTCCATAAAGGAGAGTTAAAGCTATGACCTCTTAACTAAGAAGTGTTGGTCGGCAATCTTTGATGGTAACTTGAAAGTTTTTCCTACGCTAGAAGTGAACTCTTTACTGAAGAATCTACTGTTGGATATTCAAATTCTCCCTTGCTATTCCAGAGACCCTTCAAAAGAAAATGATGTCCATTGAAGAGATTCCTCTTCAATTTGGATATTTCAGTTGTGTAAGAACCTCACAATCTCCATTGAGTGGTAAGGAACTTCCCCCTTATGGCCTTATTGAATAAGATGACTATGGTCCTT
This sequence comes from Hakea prostrata, assembly GCF_041222555.1. Taxonomy (NCBI): domain Eukaryota; kingdom Viridiplantae; phylum Streptophyta; class Magnoliopsida; order Proteales; family Proteaceae; genus Hakea; species Hakea prostrata. The sequence goes on along the minus strand of NC_142603.1, from coordinate 3,820,383 downwards.
ACATTTTCCATGATTTAAAATGGTCTTGCAGCTCTTTTGTTTGTTTTCCATTAACTTTTCTAGTAAGACTTGTTAAAAGATGGAATTTTGCAAAATAGTCATCACAATTATGACGTGGATTTTGCAGAATAATGAAGAGTATTTCAGACTTTCAACAAATTAGGAGAGAATGATAAATCAAACAACTGGTGTATTAACATTAACATTCGATGCTTCCACAAAATTTAAGGTGTGAGTGTCCATCTTCACCTTGTGAGCATCCTTTCTCTTCCTTCCCTTATCAGTTACCTAATAAAACTTCAAAGAAAAGAAGGTTGCCAATTTGTTCCCTAATCATTCTCTTTAGGACCATGTCATGTCTGGTTGATTATAGAAGTTATTACATTATTATCTAAGGGAAAATTTTCCATAACTTACCAGAGTTATCTTTGGCATGTTACATATGAATACGATTCATATGAAAAAAGCCAGAGAAGTTGGGTACCACCCAAAGCTACTGAGGTTGAAATTTGGGCTCCCCAAGCTTGTTATATGTTTTCCTTTGTTAGGTAAGTATTTTTTGTTTTTGCTTTTTTGTTGAATTAGTTGTTTTAGAAAGAACAAACGACAAATTAATGGGTTGATATTCAGAGATATGAATGTGTCGCATGATTGATTGACGTTTGTGTGATTAATACACTTTCGTCTTTTGTAATGTTTCGCGCATGACTTGCCGTGTTCTTTTTTTCCTTTTATTTTTCAAGAGAAGAAAAAAAAAACAAGAGCTCTTTTTTTTTTAATTTTATTTTAATATTGTGTGGCCACAAATCTGTCTTAAATATGTTCGAAGGTCTCTAAAGAATATTCTTGCACACTTTGACATTCTGAAAGGATTTGTGAAACTTTAGATAATATTTACGTATTCAACCTCAAGGAAAACTTTGTTCTGAAAAATATTTCAGACACTTACCTTTGAAAAATAATAGTAGATTAAGTATTTTGGGAGTAAGAAATGTATAATCATTTCAAATGGGTCCTTGTTGAGAAGGGATTTGAAGATTTGAGAGCTCTTAAGTAGTTAAGACTGGCAGGACTCGATGCTGACCAGATTGAATCCGTTAGAATAGAGTGAGATCTGACTTTATACTAGATTTTAAGAGAAATTAAATTAGAAACTATTCTTGCCTTCCATTTATGCTTTGATCTATACATTTTGTAATTCACTCACATGGGTTTTATTGATTTTCTACAATGGAAGAAACTTCAAGTAGCTTCACGAATCTCAATTGTACAACACCTTTGAGTGAGAACAATTCAATTGGAAGGCGATTTGGTTTCTGAGTTGTTATTATCTTTGGTTAATCATTAAAACATAAGTACTATAGGTTTATACATAGCTTCGGCTTCTGAGCTTTCTTATTGCTTGGTTCACTACTTAAAAGACTTTGCAAGTTTTCTGCAATCATGAAACTGTGAACTTATTCAATTCAACAACCAAACATGGGGTTTTTCTTATATATCAACTCATCTTGTATGGTTTTCCTTAGGGTGGATCGGTGTTTTATGGGCAAGGAAAGAGGAGAATTCATTACCATGTATCACAATCTTAAACACTAATTGTAAGGAGTAGAGGATGAAAATCTTTTGTAAGGATTAGTATACATGATCGTGCATTACGTAGATATATAATTGTCCTCATCAAATCCATACAAAAGAATCTTTCTCATCAATTATTGAATGAAAGATGATGAGAACATCAGACAAATTTAATTTTTCCAGAGTTTGAAAACAATAACACATGGTAACTTATAAACGTTTCTGCAATTCCTTCTCCAGTAACAATGTAAATTTGTTCAGACAGATGCAATGTCTGGCGAGGTTTTATTGTTTGATTATAGATTTACAAAGCTCATCACAACAGTATTTTGTTGATGCATGTAAAGACATATAAGTTGATCTACGTAGAACTATAATGATAAAGAGTACTGATTCTCCATGAACTCTACTGCGTTTGCAGTGTTTTATGTGTAGTTGCTGCGTTTGCAAGATATTGGTGCTGATTTCTTTACCTTTCATGCACTGTGGAAACTTCAGTTGGGTCTATTTGTTGTAGTGGGTTAAGAACAGCATGGGTACATGGCTCATTAGGTTTCACCCCTCGAATATCATCTACAAAGGTTTGGATATTATGAAGGGAAGATCCACCTTCCGCCACCGCCTCTCCGGTGGCGTTTTTCCACCTGAGGGCGTTTTTCTTTATCTCCTCCGACTTGGGTCCCCTTACAACTCCCAAGATGCAACCGGCCACTTCATCCCTCTTCACCAGTTTGCCCTCCGCTACTCCACGCCCCATACGGACACCAACCCCATACACATCCGCCAAGAACTTGGCGTTGGTCACCTGGTCACCCCACTGGGGAAGCGCCACCATCGGAACACCTGAGCTCAGGCTTTCCAGTGACGAGTTCCACCCGCAATGGGTCACAAAGCATGCCACAGATGGGTGTGCCAACACCTGTTCTTGTGGGCACCAACCCACCACCTTCCCCTTCCCTTGTGCTTCCTCCATGAACTCTTCTGGAAGCTTCTGATCATCTCCAACCCACCCATCTCTTGCAGGTCTCAACACCCACAAGAAAGGAAGCCCGGTTTTCAACAGCCCCCAAGCCATCTCTTCCTTCTGACTCTTCTCCAAAGTGACAACACTGCCAAAGGAGATGTACACCACCGAGGATTTCTCCTGAGAGTTCAACCACTCGATGCAATTCTCTTCAACTTTCCACATGTTTGCTGAAATGCCACTGTGAACCTTTTTATCCTCAATATTCAAGTGTTTGAATAAAGGACCTACGGTTCTGAGTTTCACTTCACTGTTGGCCTGGATACCACCAATTGCATCTCTTTCGAGTTCCTCCAATGATTCCACTAGCACACAGAAGGACTTGTGGAGATTCTTGAACTGACCCAGAATAGCATTTCTTACGGAAGCGTAGGGGGTGTTTGGGTGCAAGAAGCTGGGTATTTCGTCGGAGCATAGAGTAGGGAGACCAGGCAGATCGACGGGGAGATCAGGTTGATCAGTAGTAGGGAAAGAAGCCAAGCCATGAAAGTAGTGGTAGTAACAAGAGAAGACAGCACAGGATTGGACCCACAACACTGCACAAGGGATGCCCATGTCGTTGGCGACGTCTGAAGCCCAAGGAACAAATGGGTTACCAACAAGGCAAGAAACAGGTCGACCTTGGTCGAACTGTTTGTGTAAGAGATGGGTGAAGGAATCCTTGGCATGGGTCTCGAGCTGGTGCATTAGAAGGTCTAGGTTGTATCGTTTGGGTTCGTCTACAGCCCATCCATCAGAGAAGAATTCGAACCGGAGATGGCCGTCGCCGATGGGGATGGGTGAGTCAGTTACGGCGGTGGATTCGTCAGAGCTTTTTATCATATGGGCTGTGTGATCTGTTGTGGTGAAGGTAACAGATAAACCCTTTGAAGCTAAGAGCTTGGCCATTCTAAGAAGGGGATTAACATGGCCTTGAGCAGGGAAGGACACCACAAGTACATGAACGGCAGCCACTTCAGAGCCCATCTTTTCCTCTTCCTTATCTGGTAATTTGGAAGTTGGCCAACTGATCTTTAGGACTGAAGTGGAGTTTTATGGCATTCAGAGTCGAAACCATTTATAGCAAATCCGTTGAGCCAATAACAGGGTTGTTTCCTATCCTCTCACGTCGAATGTAGTTGTTTACGTAATGAATGATGTTAGATGATTCAAAGAAATGAGCATGACAGCAACGTTTAGAGAAATTTCATTTTTTTCTTGAACTTTTTGGATACATGTCCATTATTTTCTGGTTTCCTATGGCATATTATTTGTTCGCATTCGAGCTAATTCTTCTTCCCCATTAAAGTTAGGAATGTGTTTGTGGTTTTCGACCTTATCGGGGTGCAGCAACGTGCAGCCTGCCGGTGCAGATCAAAATTTGTGGTCTGAGAGGAAATTTTAACCACTTATTTTGCAGTTAAATTTTATGAAAGAAAAGACCAATTACGTAAAATGAGTGGTCAAAATTTTGTCACGACTACAAGTTTTGATCTAGACCATAGACTACACGCACTACACAATGTTGTTTCAATACTTTTAACCCGTCTGTCCATACTACACGAAATCTCTAGTATCATATGTAGATAAAACTGAATCTATCTCATTAGAAGAAGGTTAAACCTGGTGCCAAATTGCACTAAAACAAGTGAACTGTAATGGTACACGTAGTTCTTTAATTTCATTTTAATATGAGGATTATGCTTGATACAAACTTCAAATATGAATCAAACGAAAGAGTATGTTGGCATGTTGTGTTTGTGGCCAAGAAATTTGGAAGCTGTTTTTCTTTTTCTTTTTCATGTTAAGTTGATGATAAGAATTGAAAACTGGTATGTTGCTGTATTGTCTGGTTCACAAAGGGAGGTGACTGAGAGGAGACAAAAGAGATAAAAAGGAAAATTTCAAGTGGTTATTCTTCTAATGTTAATCTCACTCCTTTGAGTTGTCTAATTCATCAGTCAAATTTTCTGTTATCAATACCGTTAGTTTCAATTTGTATTTATTTATCCGTTTCTCATATTATCTCTACATTCTAAGTTTTAAAATACTACCTATGTACCATATTTCCTAACATTTGTAAGGATTTCAGTGAAAGAAAAAGTCACAAACAGCAAAAGAAGACGAAGAAATAAGTTGAATGTAGGTTTTTCATTTAATGTTATTTTTGTCTTTGAAAAAGTTTTACTTGTACACGTAAACATTTAATTATGATTTTTTAACAGCAAGAAAAGTCATTGATATATTTCCATCCCTTAAAAAGTCTGATTGATAAATTAGATAACTCAAGTAGTGGCATTAATTTTAAACGATAACTCGGGGTGGCATAAAATTTTTTCAAAAAGATGACATGAGATAGACATGTCCATGCCAAAGATTGTCTCAGTTAGCAATCATCAATGCTTCTTAGTAAAGAGGTTAAGAGATTTTAAAATAGAAAAACATTACTTTTTCAAAAAAAATTTTTGATAAGATAGAAAATCATTACCATGAACATGAAAATCTATGAAAAATTTCACATTGACTTAATTATAAACTACAAAAATAGAAACATATTCAACAAGGTAATTAACTAGAATGCCTCCCCACGATCTCGTCCACAAAAGTTTGGATGTTCCGATCAGACGATCCATGTTCAGCCACGGCCATCTTGGCCGCCTCCTTCCATTGAATGGCTCTTGTTTTAAATTCCTCCGACTTGGGCCCTTTCGTAATTTGATCAATGCATCTCTCCACTTCTTCTTTGCTAACAATCCCATCTCCATCCGGTTCAACCCGAACCCCAATCTCATACACATCCACTATCAATTTAGCGTTGCTTGGCTGGTCCGTCCACTGTGGACAAGCAATCATCGGAACTCCGGCGACGATTGTCTCCAACGTCGAGTTCCACCCACAATGACTCATAAATCCGGCGACGGCAGGATGAGACAGAACCTTCGTTTGGGGACACCACGACACAACCAAGCCCCGGTCCGCCGTCTCTTCCAAGAACCCGGTCGGTAATCCAACCGGCAATGCGTTGTCGTGCGACTTAAGCACCCAAAGAAACGGACGGTTACTATTTTTGAGACCCATTGCGATGTTCTCCGTTTGCTTCTCCGATAGAACTATGATGCTGCCGAAGGAGACGTAAATCACTGATGAGACCGGTTTCCGGTCCAACCACTCGATGCACTGTTGTTCCGGTTTAAACAGATCAACGTTGATGTCACTATCCGAACTAACGAGTGGGCCTATGGGTCGGATCGGGCAGAGCTTGGCCATGGAATCAACCACATCTTTCTCGAGCTCGTAGAAAGAGTTCCCAAGTACCCATTTGAACTTGTTCATGTAGTTTTGGAACAAATCGGACAACACCATGGGGAAGCTGGAGAAGGTATTTGAGGGTAGAACGAAAGATGGGAGGTCTTTGGTTTGGAGCGGTGGGAGACCCGGCAAGTGAACCGTTGAGTCAAGATCGGGTGAATCCGGTTGGGTAGGGAAGGAGTTTAAGTGGTTAAAGAAGCGATAGTAGATGGCGTAGAGAGCACAAGGTTGGATCCAGAGAAGGGCACATGGAATCTGATGCTCAGCAGCTACGTCTGCTACCCATGGAACGAAGGGGTTTGCAATAATGCAAGAGAATTTAGGACGGTGAGCGTTGCCGGAGAGATCTTTGATGAGTTTGGAGAGATTGATAGGACCAAATTTACCTATGCAGTCCATGAAGTGGTCGATGTGAGAACCACGGTCGAAGTCGATGCTCAGTCCATCGGAGAAGTACTCGAAGTTTATGTTTTTGTGACTGGGTTCGGTTGTGGAAGGGAGGGATTTGAGCATACGTTCTCGTCCAAAGTCTGTAGTGGCCAAGGTAACATGTAAGCCCTTGGATATGAGGCGATTGCCTAACCTGAGCAATGGGTTTATGTGGCCTTGGGCAGAGAACGCCACCATTAGCACGTGAACCTCCTCTCCTCCTCCTGCTGCTGCTGCTGCAGCTTCTTCTTCTTCCATGGAAGCCGCCATTGTTTGCATGCTAAGTCTGATAAACACTTGGAGAAGGGAAGAAATTAGGGAAGTGCAGTATGGACTTTAGGATCAGCTCAGTGGTGATTGGAAAAGAAATAAGAAAATATGGTTTAGAGAGGAAAGATGTTTTCTTTGCAGTCCGGATCCTCTACCGAGATGGCTAGTACATCTAGATCTGCTACTTACATAGGGAGAAAATTTCCAATTTAATTGATTGGAATCGGACTCATAACTAGAAGTGCAACCTCAAAATGTGGTTGAGAAATGTGAGAATGAAACTCTAATTAGTTGAATGGTAGGTTTTTTAGTAATACCAAAACCAAAAGCATCTTTGTTATAGGAATGGATTTAAGTAATTTACGTATGCAATGACGCCATCAATCAATCATATCATATTTTATGGAGAAAACACCATGTTTATATCATGTATGATTTTTTTTTTTTTTTTACAAAGGGAGTTTAGTAAGCCAGAGGATAGGGATATTAATATGCCTCGGCAGAGTTGAACCCATTACCTCTTCACTAACAAGTGTTGGTCTCATCTACAAATGCAACAACGAGTTTTTTGTGTTAATAATTAAAAAACAAACCATTGAATAAGGTAAAATCTATGGCTTTCTCAACTAAGATCACGGACTCTGAGGATATGCTGTCCTGCTGTCATTGCTATTCATGCGAATGAAACAGACAAGTCGGTGGTTTCCCAATTTGACGTGAAATTTTTTTTTTACCCCACTTGCAAGCCACTGTTTGGTTCTTGCTTATAGACAGACCCAGACCCAGAACCGTTAGGGTTTTAAACTGTCTACGTCTTCGATGTATGTTCATCTCTTTATGACCTCATTCTGATGCTGACTTGACAATAGTGCTCTTCATCTTTTCGTCTATTTACCCAGCTCTTCACAATTGGATTTAAATATATTTAGCATCTAGACAAAAATACTTCCCAAGTTGCAGAAGCACCAATGGAACTCTTGAAATAACCTTTGTTGTGGAAGTTTGTGAATAATTCAGCATGCATCATTTGTCTATTTGTCCCTAAATTATTGAAGGAATCATTCTCCCAGATCCGTGTTGTGCTCGGTTGTGACTGTGTGGGTAAAAACCCAAAAAAAAAAAAAACAAAAAAATTGCAAAAATGGAATTCGATTAGCTTTAATGAAATTGGTTTGGCTCACAACTCCAAGCCACCAACCCAAAGCAAATTCGGTTTTTGATAAGTACAATTCCATCCACTAGGTTTCAGATTGTAATGGGTAGAGTCTATAAACCGTTTTTGTGTAGGGAAAGTCTATAAACCGTGGATCCAAAACTTTTGTTTAGCAGATTCAACTGAAAATTGTATTATGAAATAAGACTAACATGAAGTATCTTATTTCCAAAACCAAATAGGTGGTGTTTTTATACTTGCAAGGAAATAAATCAACCAATCCAAGACTTTGAAGACAGATTAGCCTTGCCTCTACAGACATGAGTCGCTTCCTTCTCCTTCATTCTCCAGGTGTATCCGAGCGAAGGGCTGATAAACAAAAATTATTCATTAGGACCATGTTACTGAAATCTTACAAATGAAACACATAACAAGAGCTTAGACAATAATACAGAGAAAGAGTTCGATGATGCAGCCAACACTTGAACTTGTAAAACATGCAATCCACAAAATAGTTAACTGTATACCACCACATTTGACAATCAACACTATATAGAGATCTAGTACACTCAAGATTAAGAATCAAACGCCACACTGAAGCAATATAGTTTGTTCTACCCTTTTTCACTTTCATCTTCCTGTTCACTGATGCAGCAGCCTAAACCTCAAAACCAGGCCTTAATTTTATTTAACAACCTTCATTGAAGCCACCACCTAACCACTCCTAATCAGATCAACCCTCACCTTCATCTACTAATACAGCATTTGAAGCACTAGCTGTTCGACTGAATTCACATGTCTACAGTTTTTCTTACTCTACATAACACAACCAATTCCAGGCTTGAACTTCATTTAATTTAACAGAAACCTGGCACATCTTCAACCCACCCTATTCAAATCATCCACCAAGATTCCGGCTAATCATCCTTAATCATAATTTCACCTCAGATAATAATTCCTGTTTACTATTTACATTCATAACACTTGAACAGCTAGCTATTATCCTCCTATAACCTAGTGCACTTCCAAGTCTACTTGGATTTAGTTCAGTTTTTTAGGACTGCTTCAATTGTAGAAACTAGTTATGAACCAGACTTAGCAGGATACAACCAATTTGCCCCAGACCCAGGGACACAAGAACCTTGAAACATGAACACGAAAGGGCAGAAGAAGAAGAAGAAGCAACCATAGAGAGGATTGTCAGGTTTCAAAGCCTTGAACCAAAGAACAGATGTAACTATGCGAAAAGATTTTAAGGAATTTGGAACACAGAAAAATGTAGAAACTAGATTAAAATTAAACAAAATTAAGACATGGAAAGATACAAATTGAGAAGGGGAAAAACACAGTCTACCAGCCAGACATGAAAAGAAGCAGCTCAACAGCTGGCAGAAAGCTCATTGTCAATAGAACTCGGAATAGAAAATAACCTGAAGGACAAGATAGGGATAAGTTCATCCTAGACTAGAACTCTTTAAACAAACCAAACAAGAAACTGGTTTAATCAAGAACTGCAGGCTAAGAATAAGCCTGTTTCTTCTTCCAATGATGTTACTTGAGGGACTGTACCAGATCTTCATTACCAAGCCAGGCCCAACTTGGGGCTAGGATTTCCCTACCCCAGCCTGCTGCAGGCTGAGAACGTTATGCCTAGGGGGGAGAATCAGGTGAACCATAAGAGTTTAGTCAAGGTTTTGGGCTCAGGTTGCACCTTGATATGTAGGCACCATTACTAACTGCTAATAAATTTGTTCATACTGCATTAAGTGCACATATCGTAGGCTTTACTGTTACTATCTGAAGCCTAAAAAGATAGCATCAATTGGAGGACCAACAGCAACATCATAACTATTTTAAATCTACTTATCTATTAGCTCCAGGACAAAGTATTAACCAATAGAAGAAGCCTACATTTGAGAATACATGTGGCACCTCAAACTTCTCCATATTTACTTCGTAATTTTTGCTTGGGTACCTTGTTAAATCTGGATGTTGCTCCATAGAAGGCTTCTGCTATGCCTCCATTTAATATCTATCAAGATCAAAAGTAGTCCACAATAGTTCTTAGACATTTCCCAACGGTTTTAACAATTTGGAAACATCCACCCTGCAATTTCGTACATGGATTTTCTCACCAACACACAACCCACAGAACTCTCAAATAGAAATGATTGCCGCAAAGCCGTTTCTGATGATACAACTTTACCTCCAAGATTTATATTCATGCACTACGATTTTCTCTCATCCATGGAAATATGCCAATGCTCTATATCAGGATTCTTACAGGGACCAATGTCAAACATAATCCTTCCTACAGTCAGTTTTAAACTCGTACTAAAGGAGCATCTAATGATAATTAGGTTTACCAGAAGCACAAAAGCCTCATTCTGTTAGTGGGAAATATCAAATCATTTTCATACACTTGCACAGTAGCAAGTACAGCCAACACTGTTGCATTGCTTACTCTAATCTGAGATTGCTATAAATTGGCAACAAATTTGAGTACATGAGAACTCACTACTCCAAACCTTCAGTACAGCAAATTCAGCAACAAACAAAGAATTGATGACCACAACATTTGTATGCTAAAGGGGACACCATATGGATATGTAATGAATAATTGAATGAAACCTCCAGCAAAACCAGAAAAAGGAGGAACAGGTACAACAAAAAAGAAATTGCATCAGTGATCCTTCACCCAAGTAAAGGATATCCTGTTTAAGTTACCCTATGATAGCTCCAAAACCTCCAGGAAAGAGGAATCAACCCCAGCAGCCCCTTAAAATGTTTTCAATCATTGGTAACAAAAAAATCAAGATACGCTGTAACAAAAGCACAACATATTGCATCAACCTAACATCTTACATCTGCCCAACAAAGCTTCTTTTTTTAATCATTCAACCTTTTTCCCCATGTCAACGAAACTTGTTTGATCTCTATGTGAAGATTTTTCCGTTTTCTGTTCAGGTGCCATTCTCTAGTTTTAAGTGCATTTGTGTCAGTAGGGTTCATTCCTACAAAATTATCTTGGAATAAATAAATAAGGGCTCTGGTGGCATGACAGGCACTGTCAAGCAAATCGCCTGACTATCCTGACCAACATCCCAAGAAGGGACTCGACACTAGAAACCCAGTAAAGTAAGGTCTAGCTGGTTGAGGAAAAAAGAAAGCAGTCCTATGATGGCAGCATTGTCCTCCACAGTGTTCGGGCTTCAATGACTGAAAAACCACCACTTTTTCCAGAAAGCATATAATAAATTAAATGACCTCTGGTTCCTGCATGTCCCATCCAAGAAGGTTTTCCTTTGCCCAAGTATCTTGTACAGCTCAATTGGGGCTAAAAATTTTGTGCACAACCTCAAGTTTCAGTTCACATAACAAATTCTAACACAAATGGAATTTGCCAACTGGTAAAATAAAGCATTGAAAAATGTAAAGCAAACTGTACTAGCAGGTATGCAGAAATCTACAAGGGATGCATGCAGATGCATGGAAGGAAATTTAAATAAATAAATTCGATTCTGACATTTTATCCTGCATATCCAACGGTTGGCATAGCAGTATCAGTTGCCAACAAGGCACACTGAGAGTGGAAAGCAAAGGAACCCTTCCTAAGCAATTAGCACGAAGTTGTTTGCTGAATTCAATTGTAATAACAGTTCAAAAATTCTATTGCATTTCTGTAAAATAAGTAGGTCGTATATGAAGTAAGTAAAAACAGAAAATTGAAGTTAATTAGCAATCTTAAACTAACAACTAATTTTCAACATATTTGGGTGCAATGCAACTTTAGCATGGACCAAAAACCGCCCTCCTCCACCTTGGGCAAACTTCTACTTGGAAGTATACTTTTTCATTCTCTACTGAAGTAACCATCAAAACATTACTTCTAACACTAAAATGCTGCTTCTGATCAAATTAAAATCTCCTTTGGTCAAATATTTTATCTCATAACAAGAACTTTTACCTATAAATATATTCTCCATGTTTCTGCGTGGGTGTTCCTAAGACATTGGGTCAACCTGGGGAGCGGACAAAGAATATGGGATTCATTCACAAACGACGATTCCCGAAATTGGATTTGTATTCACAGATCATCTGGCATTCCTTCAAAAAAAAAACTCTTGTGCGCCAAGATACCAGCAGATCAGAGATACAGAACAACCACATTTTCTGGTGGAAGTGTGATCAAAATGGACCGATGGGAGCATAGAATAGCCTTTTTTTTCATTTCAAGATTGATAGTACACATCCAAAATAAATGTTGCTTTCTAAATTTATCACAGAGAGTATTTCAATGTACCAGGAAGTTCATATTAATCCGTATTGTTTAGGATCGGACAATAAAAGATCAGTACAAGAAAACTCTGTATGTTAGAATAAAAATCACAAGCAAATTACAGGAATCGTAATCGGCAAAACACGAAATCCACAATCCACATAAGTGTCAAGTCAAAAGACTGCCACAACGATCGACCACTCACAAAGTAAATGAGACAAGCGAAAAAGGAAAGATAGAAAAGAAGACGAAAACATACTGGGTTTCTCAGGCTTGCCATCGATCCACTTGGACACGGCGAAATGAACTTTCTCACGGTTCAGAGCTTCCGTCTTGTGAGGCTCTTTGAGACAACTCCGAACAAGGGAAGCACAGATGTTGGAGTAGCTAATGTAAGTCATCCCTGCTGCCCTCCAGAAAGGAGCAGCCGCACTCGAACCTGCCGAGACGCCATGGATCTCCTCTCTTTCCTTCCTTCCTTCTTCCTTCTTCCTTCCTTTCTGCTTTGTTTTGTTCCGTTATGCGGTTCCAATCATGTACTGTATTTTTTTTATTTAATATACCATCGTATATATTTTTATACGTTACAAATAAATACTGTATACTTCGATCTCATCCATTAATTAAGAATCTTCTTCCATCAGGATCGGATATGTGGATACACGTATCGGTGGAACTGTGAGCCCAGGCCCAAGGGGTAAATTTATCCGAATGGGCCTGTCTGTTCCGATAGATATAGTTCGTGGTAGGATTAGGGCCTAGTCGAGCCAGAAAAAAGACCGCCCATTTATATAATGGGCCGGGCTTATTTATATTAGGGTTATAATCCATTAATATAAACTAGAACCATCAATAATCGGATTATGGGCCTAACTAAATGGAAAAGAATTCAAATGGCAAAGCCTAAATGTGTCAATTACGTACCGAAACTGAATTTCTTAGGGTATAGTTCCGGTTTCAAGTACTCATACTGTCGGTATGTACCGATCGTACCAAATTGGTACTTTACCAAATCAAGGGATATAAATGTAATTTTACAATTAAAACATTTTTTCGTTTTGTCATTCACTCCTCTTCTTAAATATACTTGCTTTCTCCCTATTAATTAGATTTACTTTCTTTGCCTTTGTTATTATTATATTCTATCTATTGTTTGATCGCAATTTCATTAGGATCTTAATGAACAAATAACAAAAGTGGCATGGGTTTGTTTGTATCAAAATTATTACAGATACCCTTTTTTGCACCGATTTAATCCCGAAACCGTACTGAACCATTTTTGTAAATATTGAAATTATATTATATTGTATAAATTTGGTAAGGTACGGTTTTGATTTTCTGGTTTTCGATATTCAAAATTTGTACAATACCAAATTACGGAAAGCGTAACGATTGGCATCCTTAGTAAAGCCTTTCTTGAGTAGGGGTTGACATCAATTGAATGTAGGAAGAGCTGCCAGTTTAGGAAGTGTAAAAGTATACATTAGTCAAACAAGCGATTTCCCAAGTAGCAGAAAGCTAGACAAAAACAAGTGCTGGATTCAAATTCAATGGCTGATCTCTCCAAGTAACGAAAGAAAGAAAATCTTGGATTCAAAATGTGTTCCCTAAGCCAAAATTTTATTATAACGACATCTACCAAACACACTCTTAGTTACAGGACTATTCCTAGTTATTCACTTATTCTTGTCTATGGTCTACCAGAAAATGATCCATTAGTAAGAACGGTTCAGGTCTGTAACACAGCTTTTACCCCATTTCTCAAGTTCTTGAACCTATTTTTCCTGCTTTGACATTCTTATTACACAAGAAACTGAAACTAATGGGTAATTAAGCCAGCTTCTACCCCATTTCTCAAGTTCTTGAGTCTATTTTTCCTGGTTTGACATTCTTATTACACACAAGAAACTGATACCATGACCTGAATTTTGAATCAGAAACCCTGGACAAGTTTCAAAGAAAAGTTTTCTACATTCGAATTTCCAAGAGATATACTTCGATGAAGTTTGAAGAAAATTTGCAGCTCCCTCTGACCGTACACGACCCAAGGCGGCTTTCTTTTGTTAGATTTTTCTATTTCTGACTTCCTCACTGATTATGTATATTCGTTGTCTTTTGCTGAAACCTATCCAGAAGTCCTGGAATCTGATAGACTTCAAAATTCTGGTCAGGTTGGCTCATTTTGACAATATATTTGAATACAGAAAATATATTAGAGTTAAGATATAGAAAAGATTCAAATGTATTCTAAATTCATAATATATTTCGAGAATGCAGGAGAGGGTCATCAGTCATTCTTACCTCTGTAGTATTATTTTATCTGCTTTATCACGTTTTCTAAATAAGTAATTAACTTGTTTTTAGTTTTGAATTAATAATCTTTTGTTTGAAATCCATACGGAATTCCCCCCCAGAAACTATGCTCTCTTGCTTGAAACTTGAAAGGTCAATCTTCTTGCTCTTGCTAGACTAGTGTGTCTGACGTGGTTTGGTCTTTGGTGCCCAACATTGAATAGATACCAAGTGAGCATCTGCAGATTATACCAACTTAAGTAAAGTAAATCGATTTTTTCTTGATTTAAATTGAATCATTCTTTTGTGCATTTGAGGTTTAGCAGAAGGGTTCAACTTCAATACTGTGCATTTAATATTAACCTTGACCACCTTTGGCAGCAGATTATGCTGTGCATTAACCACAGTGATGTTCATTCAAAATTGAACACCACAGGCAACCCCATGTCTGACGTACCAGCCTAACTAAATCTTTGTCAATACATATGGGAGGCATGTTTAATGGATGCTGGCATTGTTGGGATCTCATGTCGCTCAATTCCCACACAACCTTAAAAGATTCAAATCATTTTAGATTAGAGAAAGAAAAAATTAATAAATAATTAAACCATGACCCAGAAACAGAGAGATGGCTGGTCCAAGACGTCTCAGAACTTGTGAATTTGAATTTGGTTCCCTTTCTTGGTCATTACCTCATTAGACTTCCTTCCAATATTTCCCAAACTAGATTTTTTTTATCACATAGTTCGTCAGCAGCGACTTTACATGCAAATTCCAACTTCCAACTTAATTAGATTTCTTTGAACTTTACGGCCGTCTGCGACTGCGGTTTCCAACTTCTAACAACTAACAAGTTCAAGGTGAAATTTTCAAATCGAGGCAAAGCTATTATTTAGTTCTGGACGGTAATGTCCTTCAGTTTTTTGTTTTAGATTCTCACTTGAATTCTTTCATGAAGGTAGGCGAGATCAAAGTCATTCAAATTGGAGAAACACGATGTTAATTTCCTCGTATCAGTCAGGAAGAACCCAGAAGTGTCGGTGCAAGTGATCACACGTTTCAACAATCAAAACTCTCTGTTTCCCAAGTCAAAACGAAAATTACTATAAATGCAACCCATTAATAGCTCAAACACCTACAAAACAATAGACCCATCTGCAAGAAACTAAGCCAAGACAACAAAGACACTTTGACATGGCAAGAGAACTCAAATCTTCTCTATTCCTTTTTCTGCTCATCACCCTCTTCTGGCCAAGCTTACTTTTCTCTTTAACAGAAGCTGCTCGTCCC
This sequence comes from Hakea prostrata, assembly GCF_041222555.1. NCBI lineage: Eukaryota > Viridiplantae > Streptophyta > Magnoliopsida > Proteales > Proteaceae > Hakea > Hakea prostrata. The sequence continues at coordinate 3,804,783 of NC_142603.1, read as the reverse complement.
CTCAAGAATGAGAACCATGAGTTCTTCAATGGGTTGACCCTTGGAGCAATCAAGGAGTCAGGTCCAAGCCATGGTGGTGAAGGCCATGGCTACACTACGAGTCTTGGAGGGAAGAAGAATTCTAAACCCTGCAGCACTGGTTCTGGCAACAAGCTTACCAATGCTCGATTTCTCAGAGGGATCAAGAACGTAGACCCAAACCCATGTGAAGATAACAAGTTCTCCAACGCAAACACGCTTGGAGGGAAGAAGACTTCCGGACCCAGCCCTCCTGGTGCAGGTAACAAGTTCACCGATGGAGGGATTAAAACTTCAGGGCCTAGCGGCCCTGGTGCAGGTAACAAGTTCACCGACGGGGGGATTAAACTACACAAGTTCACCGACGGAGGGATTAAAACTTCAGGGCCTAGCGGCCTTGGTGTAGGTTACAAGTTCACCGACGGAGGGATTAAAACTTCAGGGCCTAGCGGCTTTGGTGCAGGTAATAAATTCATCAATGTAGACATGCTTGGTGGGAGGAAGACTTCTGGACCTAGCCCTCCTGGTGCAGGAAACAAGTTCACCAATGCAAACACACTTGGAGGGAAGAAGTCTTCGGGACCTAGTGCCCCTGGTGCAGGAAACAAGTTCACTAGTGCAAGCACACTTGGAGGAAAGAAGACTTCGGTACCTAGCCGTCCTGGTGTAGGAAACAAGTTCACCCATGCAAATACACTTGGAGGGAAGAAGACTTCAGGACCTAGCCCCCCTGGTGCAGGAAACAAGTTCACCAATGCAAGCACACTTGGAGGAAAGAAGACTTCAGGACCTAGCCCTCCTGGTGATGGTCATTAATAACAGATTCACAAATGAAAAGAAACTTGGAGCTAGGGAAGAAGACTTCTAGGCCAAGCCCTACTCTTGATGAGTTCTAGCTAGTGATACTCAATTAAATCCCAAGCTCTTGCTTCACATTCGATTATTCATATACGTGATATTCATACTATAAAAATATAGGGTAAGCATATATACAAGAACTATGATTGACAACCCTTGCATGGGTGTGTTTAATACGCACAAATAATTCATTCTTTTTTCAGGTCTACATTATCTTAGAGCCCTAGATTTTTAGGAATTTTTTTTTTTCTTAATGGACTTTGCAAATAAAGTTCTAAGTTGAATGTTTCTATAATTTCTTCAATAAAATATACTTTTCTTTGAACTTATCCTCTTTTGGTTTAATTCAACTACGAGAGAGGTCGAGATGAGCAGTTTCAAACAGCCTTATCAAGAAATGTGGCCCGTTGTCTGTGAAGGCCATATCAATAGCTCATGCTAGATCATATAGAAATTCTATGAATTTAGCAGCTCATATATGTAAGATCATATTCAAATTTTATGAATTCTTTTAGGCTTTTAGAAAAACAAACCAATTGTTTCAATGATGTTATAAATACTTGGAAAATCATATTTTCACTAGACTCGTTTTTCAGAAAACTTGACGACTGGAACTTATCATACCTGTTCGAGGCAAGTCACATCTTTTTACTTTTTCTTCATTGTAATGAATTTGCATAAATTATATGAAACTATATGGAAAAACTAACAAAACAGAAAGTCGAAATCACATCAGCAGAGTGAAGGAAAGGGACGTACTCTTATTGTTTACTCAACTTAATTTCAAAGTAATTGACTTTATAATTTATAAAAAGTGACTAAAACTCACCAAGATTGTCTGATTTGAGTTTTAAACTTAATATTTTCTCATACTAACCTAGTCCAGATACAACTTTTGACTAAGTTTTTAAGGCTTGACTCGGGTTGAAAAGAAAATATAAGATATTAAAATATTTTGTAACCCAGAAAAAGGCTTGTTTACAACATTCTTGAGACACATTTTACCGGCAACTAAGATCACAAGCGAATTTGAATTTGGTTCCCTTTGGTGGACTTTACCTCATTAGACTTCCTTCCAATGTTTCCCAAAGTAGACATTCAAGTTCCAGCTGAAATTTTCAATTTTCAAATCCAGAAAAAAAAAAAATTTATTTTTGTTCTGGACGGTAATCTCCTTCTCTTCTCTTGTTTTGTCTGAGATTCTGAGTTGAATTCTTTCATGAGGGTAGGCGAGATCGAAGTCATTCAAATTGGTGTAACTCACACGATGCTTCCTTGTATCAGTCAGAACTCAGAACCCAGAGGTGACGGTGCAAGTGATCAGCGCCTACCTACACGTGTTTCAAAAATCAAAATTCTCTTTTTCCCAAGTCAAAACGAAATCCATGTTAGTTTTACTATAAATGCAAACCCATTACTAGCTCAATTTGTATAACTTCCTTACAGACCCTTCTGCAAGAAACTAAGGACAGCCACCGCTGTGTTAGAACAAAGAAACATAGACATGGCAAGAGAGCTCAAATCTTCTCTGTTCATTTTTCTTTTTGTCACCCTCTTCCGGGCAAGCTTTCTTTTCTCTTTCACAGAAGCTGCTCGTCCCCTCAAGAATGAGAACCATGTGTTCTTCAATGGGTTGAACCTTGAAGCAATCAAGGAGTCAGGTCCAAGCCATTGTGGTGAAGGCCATGGCTACACTACCAGTCTTGGAGGGAAGAAGAATTCTAGACCCTGCAGCCCTGGTTCCGGCAACAAGCTTACCAATGCTCAATTTCTCGGAGAGGTCAAGAAGGTAGACCCAAACCCAGATGAAGATAACAAGTTCACCAATGCAAACACACTTGGAAGGAAGAAGACTTTCGGACCTAGCCCTCCTGGTGCAGGTAACAAGTTTATCAATGGAGGGAGTAAAACTTCAGGGCCTAGCGGCCCGGGTGCAGGAAATAAATTCATCAATGGAGGGATTAAAGCTCCAGGGCCTAGTCCTTCTGGTTCAGGTGACAAGCTCACCAATGTAGACGTGCTTGGTGGCAAGAAGACATCAAGACCTAGCCCTCCTGGTGCAGGAAACAAGTTCATCAATGCAAGCACACTTGGAGGAAAGAAGACTTCATCACCTAGCGCTCCTGGTGCAGGTCATTAATAACAGATTCACAAATGAAAACAAACTTGGAGGGAAGAAGATTTCCAAGCCAAGCCCTACTCTTGATGGGTTCAAGCTAGTGATTCCCAATTAAATCTCAAACTCTTACTTCACATTCATTTATTCAAACACATGATATTCATACTGTAAAAGTATAGGATAAGCATATATACGAGACTGTGATTGACAACCCTTGCATGGGTGTGCTTAATACACACAAATAATTAATTCTTTTTTCAGGTCTATATTATCTTAGAGCTCTAGATTTCTAGGAATTTTTTTTGTCCTAATGGACTTTGTAAATGAAGTTCGAAGTTGAATGTTTTAAAATTTCTTCAATAAAATTTATTTTTCTTTGAATTTATCATCTATTAGTTTTATTAGTTTAATTCAATTACGAGAGAGATCGAGATAAACAATTTTTAACAGCCTTTCCAAGAAATGAGGCCCGATGTCTGGTGAAGGCCATATCAGTAGCTTAGATCATATAAAAATTCTATGAATTTAGCAGCTCATATATATAAGATATATAAAAAAAAATTTGAATTCTTTTAGGCTTTTAGAAAAGAAAAGAAAAAACAAATTGTTTCAATTATGTTATACATACTTGGAATTAAAATTAGAATTTCACTGGACTCGCCATTCAAAAAACTTGACGACTGGATCTTATCATACTAGTTCGAGGCAAGTCACATCTTTTTATTTTTTTCATTATAATGAATATGCATAAATTGTAGATTAGTGAAGCAATATTCAGAGTCTCAAAAGCACAATTTGAGAGAAGGAAGTTGGTAGGGTCTCAAAATAGTAAAACATTATAATAATCCATCTAGATATAACCTTTTTAGTATAAATTTTTATACATATAACAAAGAAAAAAGAATGCATCACATCTAATAAATTCATGTGAATGCTTTGTCATTCTTCTATTGGTTCTTATTAGATCCACAGGGCAACATCACCCACAACAGAGATAAGATTTTACGTGGTTTCTCGAAGGCTACATCCTTAGCAGATGTAGTGCTCCACCATGAGGTTTATATGACTTGTAATACCAACTTGATTCTCTTCCCTTTTCAACCTTGTAAAGAGATTATATAAGTAGTTATAAATGAAAAATCCTATTTCAAAGAAAATGAACAAAAGTGCCAATACCAAAAGGTTGAAAAAGCAAAAGCTCCACATGAATTATAATACCAAGATGATTTCCTACCCTTTTCAGCCTTGTAAAGAGACTATACATGTAGTTATAGGAAAAAAAAATCCTAAGTACCCATATACCAAATAGTTGAAAAAGACAAACAAGACCTCCAAAAAGTTAGGGGGTGCACAACCAATCATTTTAAAAAACTCAAAATTCAGAGCAAGAGGCATACCTATTTGGCGATGGTTAACGTAAAAGACAATCATCTCAATATGTTTAATTAGATCTTTAATCAGATTCCCAAAACATTTTACATGGTGAAAATTGATCTTCTCACAATAGCCCTTGAGCCCATGCTTCTCGGTGCTAATTAGAGGTGTTAGATGATTTAATGTCTGAGTTTCATGCTGCAATTACCACATAATGGGTTGGTATCAACCTATTAGTCTGGCTTGTTAAGGTGGGGAATCAAGTAAGGAGATGCACCCTGAATTCAAGGTTTAACACTGACTTCTCACACTTTTAAAGTATATAAATACAAAGCCTTTTCACAAATTCAAACTTCACAGCCTAACTTACATACTGACATAAAACAAATACATACATCTTAAGGAGAAAAGCTCGAAGCCAGACAGAGACATTAGACAACAATGGCTAAAGATCTCAAATCTCCCTAGATCCTCCTCCTCCTCCTATTTCTCTCTCTCTTTTTGGCGACCTTTGTCTTTTCCTTCACTGACGCTGCTCCATGGATCTTTGCCGATCCCGACAACGAGGCCAATTTTCCTAAGCAAAGCCAGAATCAGAACCAAGAGGGATTGAATAACTTATCTGTTGGATTAGCCCAAAAAGTGGATCTAACCTCTGGTGCTGATCCAGGCCGCATTAGCCCACCCTGCCCTCCCGGAGTTGGTCCAAAGAGCTCCGGCCCAAGTTGCTTTGGTGTTGGACACTAACTCCCAATACCAAACTCACAACTCTTTCTATTTGTCATTTATTCAAATAACTTGGTTGAGGCCTATTCTTTAGCTCGGTGGGTCGTGTTAGGTGCAAGTAAGACAACATGGCTTGCCTCTCTTTGGCTCTTAGATCTGTGTTCCCAAGATGCCTTGTGTAGATGTAAATAGTAAATAATTTGTTTTAATGTAATTTTTTTACATTAATATAAGAGCATCACACATCTACAGCCAAGCAAATGAGGTGTTTCATTATGATGAAAAGATGAAAAATATTACAACCTAGCCGTTTCTCTACCCCTCTCAACCCTGTTAAGAAACTATAAATTGTTACACGTGAAAAAACTCTACTTCATGAAAAATTATCAAAATGCCTAAAAAAAAACCCTAAAAAGCAATACATGACCTCCAAACAGTTATGGGCCTATAACCAATTATTTTAAAGAACTCGAAATTTAGAACAACACCCATACCTATTGACGATGATCCACCTAAAAAAAAGATCATCTAAGTGCGTTTAGACCTCGAAATGGATCCTATAAATTTTACATGGTGAAAATTAGTCTTGCAACAACAACCATTGACCGCATACTTCCCGTAATGGACAAGAATTAACTTATTAGTAGGACTTGTTAAAGGCGGTTCAACTTCAGTGCCACGCATTAAATACGCAGCATTCAAATCCCACTTTGTTAAAGTTTAAATAGGAAGCCTTTTTCACAAATTCAAATCTCCCTACTTACATACTTACATAGCTGACAAAGGGGAGAGAGAGAGAGAGAGAGAGAAAGAGAGCAATGGGTAAAGATTTCAAGTCTCCCGAGATCCTCTCCTCTTTCTCTAGTTCGTCTGCAATTGCGGTTTCCAACTTCTAACAACCAGCACCTTACTCCACGATTCAAACTCTCTGTTTCCCAAGTCAAAACGAAATTACTATAAATGCAACCCATTACTAGCTCAATTTGTATAACTTCCTTACACACCTGCAAAACAATAGACCCATCTGCAAGAAACTAAGCCAAGACAACAAAGACACTTAGACATGGCAAGAGAACCCAAATCTTCTCTATTCCTTTTTCTGCTCATCACCCTCTTCTGGCCAAGCTTTCTTTTCTCTTTAACAGAAGCTGTTCGTCCCTTCAAGAATGAGAACCATGAGTTCGTTAATAGGTTGACCCTTGAAGCAATCAAGAATTCAGGTCCAAGCCATGGTGGTGAAGGCCATGGTGGTGAAGGCCATGGCTGTGAAGGCCATGGCAACACTACCAGTCTTGGAGGGAAGAAGAATCCTAAACCCTGCAGCCCAATTCTTGACCCCAACCTAGGTGAAGATAACAAGTTCTCCAATGCAAACACGCTTGGAGGGAAGAAGACTTCCGGACCTAACCCTCCTAGTGCAGGTAACAAGTTCACCGACGGAGGGCGCATCGTCCCTGGTGCAGGTCAAAAATTCATTAATGGAGGAATTAGAGCTTCTGGACCTAGCCCCCTTGGAATAGGAAACAAGTTCACCAAAGCAAACACATTTGGAGGGAAGAAGACTTCCGGACCTAGCCCTCCTAGTGCAGGTAACAAGTTCACCGACGGAGGGACAAGCGTCCCTGGTGTAGGTCAAAAATTCATCAATGGAGGAATTAGAGCTTCTGGACCTAGCCCCCTTGGAATAGGAAACAAGTTCACCAATGCAAACACATTTGGAGGGAAGAAGACTTCTGGACCTAGCCCTCCTAGTGCAGGTAACAAGTTCACCGACGGAGGGCCAAGCGTCCCTGGTGCAGGTCAAAAATTCATCAATGGAGGAATTAGAGCTTCTGGACCTAGCCCCGCTGAAATAGGAAACAAGTTCACCAATGCAAACACACTTGGAGGGAAGAAGACTTTAGGACCTAGCCCTCCTGGTGTAGAAAACAAATTCACCAATGCAAGCACACTAGGAGGAAAGAAGACTTTGGGACCTAGCCCTCCTGGTGTAGGAAACAAGTTCACCAATGCAAATACACTTGGAGGGAATAAGGCTTCAGCACCTAGCTTTCCTGGTGTAGGTCATTAATAATATATTCACAAATAAAAAGAAACTTAATTGGAGGGAAGAAGAATTCCAGGCCAAGTCCTACTCTTGATGGGTTCTAATTAGTGATACTCAATTAAATCCCAAGCTCTTGCTTTATTCATATACATGATATTCATACTGCAAAAGTGTAGGACAAGAATATATACAGAACCGTGATTGACAACCCTTGCATGGGTGTGCTTAACACTCACAAATAATTCATTCGTTTTTCAGGTATACATTATCTTAGAGCCCTAGATTTTTAGGAATTTATTTCTTTTTCTTAATTGACTTTGTAAATGAAGTTCTAAGTTGACTGTTCTATAATTCCTTTAATAAAATATACTTTTCTATGAACTTATCATCTATTGGTTTAGTAATTCAATTACGAGAGAGGTCGAGATGAACAATTTCAAACAGCCTTATCAAGAAATGTGGCAGGATCGATGTCTGTGAAGGCCATATCAGTAGCTCAAGTTAGATCATAATAGAAATTCTATATATGAATTTAGCAGCTCATATATGTAAAGATCATATACAAATTTTATGAATTCTCTTAGGCTTTTTAGAAAAGGAAAAAAAAAAAAAAAAAACCAATTGTTTCAATGATATTATACATACTTGGAAAATCATTTTAACCAGACTAGTTTTTCAAAAAACTTGACGACTGGAACTTATCATACTGGTTCGAGGCAAGTCACATTTTTTTTCTTCTTCATTTTAATGAATATGCATAAATTATATAAAACCATATGGAAAAACTAACAAAATAAAAAGTAGAAATCACATGAGCAAGTGAAGGAAAGGGACTCCTTCATTATTTACTCAACTTAATTTCAAAGTAATTGACTTTATCATTTATACAAAGTGACTAAAACTCACCAAGAATGTCTGATTTGAGTTTTTAAAAAAAATCTTTATATTTTCTCATACTAACCTAGTCCAGATACAACTTTTGACTAAGTTTTTAAGGCTTGACTAAGGTTGAAAAGCAAAATATAAGTGTTCATATGAATTTAGCAGCTCATATATATAAGATATATACAAATTTTTTGAATTCTTTTAGGCTTTTAGAAAATAAAAGAAAAAACAAATTGTTTCAATTATGTTATACATACTTGGAATTAAAATCAGAATTTCACTGGACTCGCCATTCAGAAAACTTGACGAATGGATCTTATCATACTGGTTCGAGGCAAGTCACATCTTTTTATTTTGTTTCATCGTAATGAATATGCATAAATTGTAGATTAGTGAAGCAATATTCAGAGTCTCAAAAGCTCAATTTGAGAGAAGGAAGTTGGTAGGGTCTCAAAATAGTAAAACATTATAATAATCCATCTAGATATAACAATTTTAGTATAAATTTTTATACATATAACGAAGAAAAAAAATGTCATCACATCTAATAAATTCATGTGAATGCTTTGTTATTATTCTATTGGTTCTTATTAGATTCACAGGGCAACATCACCCAAAGCTGAGATAAGATTTTACGCGGTTCTCTCGAAGGCTACATCCTTAGCAGATGTAGTGCTCCACTATGAGGTTTATATGACTTGTAATACCAACCTGATTCTCTACCCTTTTCAACCTTGTAAAGAGACTATATAAGTAGTTATAGGTGAAAAATCCTATTTCAAAGAAAATGAACAAAAGTGTCCATACCAAAATGTTGAAAAAGCAAAAGCTCCACATGAATTATAATACCAAGATGATTTCCTACCCTTTTCAGCCTTGTAAAGAGACTATACAAGTAGTTATAGGTGAAAAATCCTAAGTACCCATATACCAAATAGTTGAAAAAGACAAACAAGACCTCCAAAAAGTTAGGGGGTGCACAACCAATCATTTTAAAAAACTCAAAATTTAGAGCAAGATGCATACCTATTTGGCGATGGTTAACGTAAAAGACAATCATCTAGATCTGTAATCAGATTCCCAAAACATTTTACATGGTGAAAATTGATCATCTCACAATAGCCCTTGAGCCCATGCTTCTCGATGCTAATTAGAGGTGTTAGATGATTTAATGTCTGAGTTTCATGCTGCAATTACCACATAATGGGTTTGTGTCAACCTATTAGTCTGGCTTGTTAAGGTGGGGAATTAAGTAAGGAGATCCACCCTAAATTCAAGGTTTAACACTGACTTCTCACACTTTTAAAGTATATAAATACAAAGCCTATTCACAAATTCAAACTTCACGGCATAACTTACATACTGACATGTAACAAATACATACATCTCAAGGAGAAAAGCTCAGAAGCAGACAGAGACATTAGACATCAATGGCTAAAGATCTCAAATCTCCCTAGATCCTCTTCCTCCTCCTCCTATTTCTCTCTCTTTTTGGAGACCTTTGTCTTTTCCTTCACTGACGCTGCTCCATGGATCTTTGCCGATCCCGACAACGAGGCCAATTTTCCTAAGCAAAGCCAGAATCAGAACCAAGAGGGATTGAATAACTTACCTGTTGGATCAGCCCAAAAAGTGGATCTAACCTCTGGTGCTGATCCGGGCCGCATTAGCCCACCCTGCCCTCCCGGAGTTGGTCCAGAGAGCTCCGGCCCAAGTTGCTTTGGTGTCGGACACTAACTCCCAATACCAAACTCACAACTCTTTCTATTTGTCATTTATTCAAATAACTTGGTTGAGGCCTATTCTTTAGCTCGGTGGGTCGTGTTAGGTGCAAGTAAGACAGCATGGCTTGCCTCTCTTTGGCTCTTAGATCTGTGTTCCCAAGATGCCTTGTGTAGATGTAAATAGTAAATAATTTGTTTTAATGTAATTTTTTTACATTAATATAAGAGCATCACACATCTAAATATAAGAGTGTCACACATTTACAGCCAAGCAAATGAGGTGTTTCATTATGATGAAAAGATGAAAAATATTACAACCTAGCCGTTTCTCTACCCCTCTCAACCCTGTTAAGAAACTATAAATTGTTACACGTGAAAAAACTCTACTTCATGAAAAATTATCAAAATGCCTAAAAAAAAAAACCTAAAAAGCAATACATGACCTCCAAACAGTACGGGCCTATAACCAATTATTTTAAAGAACTCGAAATTTAGAACAACACCCATACCTATTGACGATGGTCCACCTAAAAAAAAGATCATCTATGTGCGTTTAGACCTCGAAATGGATCCTATAAATTTTACATGGTGAAAATTAGTCTTGCAACAACAGCCATTGACCGCATAATTCCCATAATGGACAAGAATTAACTTATTAGTAGGACTTGTTAAAGGCAGTTCAACTTCAGTGCCGCGCATTAAATACGCAGCATTCAAATCCCACTTTGTTAAACTTTAAATAGGAAGCCGTTTTCACTAGAGAGCAATGGGTAAAGATTTCAAGTCTCCCGAGATCCTCTCCTCTTTCTCTAGTTCGTCTGTGATTGCAGTTTCCAACTTCTAACAACCAGCACCTTACTCCACGATTCAAACTCTCTGTTTCCCAAGTCAAAACGAAATTACTATAAATGCAACCCATTACTAGCTCAATTTGTATAACTTCCTTACACACCTGCAAAACAATAGACCCATCTGCAAGAAACTAAGCCAAGACAACAAAGACACTTAGACATGGCAAGAGAACCCAAATCTTCTCTATTCCTTTTTCTGCTCATCACCCTCTTCTGGCCAAGCTTTCTTTTCTCTTTAACAGAAGCTGTTCGTCCCTTCAAGAATGAGAACCATGAGTTCGTTAATAGGTTGACCCTTGAAGCAATCAAGAATTCAGGTCCAAGCCATGGTGGTGAAGGCCATGGTGGTGAAGGCGATGGCGGTAAAGGCGATGGCGGTAAAGGCCATGATGGCAACACTACCAGTCTTGGAGGGAAGAAGAATGCTAAACCCAGCAGCCCAGTTCTTGACCCCAACCTAGGTGAAGATAACAAGTTCTCCAATGCAAACACGCTTGGAGGGAAGAAGACTTCCGGACCTACCCCTCCTAGTGCAGGTAACAAGTTCACCGACGGAGGGCCATGCGTCCCTGATGCAGGTCAAAAATTCATTAATGGAGGAATTAGAGCTTCTGGACCTAGCCCCCTTGGAATAGGAAACAAGTTCACCAATGCAAACACATTTGGAGGGAAGAAGACTTTGGGACCTAGCCCTCCTGGTGTAGTAAACAAGTTCACCAATGCAAATACACTTGGAGGGAATAAGGCTTCAGCACCTAGCTTTCCTGGTGTAGGTCATTAATAATAGATTCACAAATAAAAAGAAACTTGGAGGGAAGAAGAATTCCAGGCCAAGCCCTACTCTTGATGGGTTCTAATTAGTGATACTCAATTAAATCCCAAGCTCTTGCTTTATTCATATACATGATACTTCATACTTGCAAAAGTGTAGGACAAGAATATATACAGAACCGTGATTGACAACCCTTGCATGGGTGTGCTTAACACTCACAAATAATTCATTCGTTTTTCAGGTCTACATTATCTTAGAGCCCTAGATTTTTAGGAGTTTATTTCTTTTTCTTAATTGACTTTGTAAATGAAGTTCTAAGTTGAATGTTCTATAATTCCTTTAATAAAATATACTTTTCTATGAACTTATCATACTGGTTCGAGGCAAGTCACATTTTTTTCTTCTTTGTAGAATATGCATAAACTATATAAAACTATATGGAAAAACTAACAAAACAGAAAGTAGAAATCACATGAGCAAGTGAAGGAAAGGGACTCCTTCATTATTTACTCAACTTAATTTCAAAGAAATTGACTTTATCATTTATAAAAAGTGACTACAACTCACCAAGATTGTCTGATTTGAGTTTTTAAAAAAATCTTTATATTTTCTCATACTAACCTAGTCCAGATACAACTTTTGACTAAGTTTTTAAGGCTTGACATAGGTTGAAAAGAAAATATAAGTGTTCATATTAAAATCTTTGTAACCCAGAAAAGGCTTCTTTACAACATTCTTAAAACACATTTTACCGGCAAATAAAATCACAAGTGAGGAAGACAACATGCATTACAGGTCATTAATATATTATGATGCTGAAAAGGAATGATATTTTTTCCTTTAAATATTCGTCTTAGTGATCTTGTTCCATCCATGGTATTTCCATAAAAGTGTACACTTTCCAAATATAATGTTTTTTTTTAGCATAAATCCATCTACTAGTGAATTTGTTCCCTTTTGTGGTCTTTACCTCATTAGACTTCTTTCCAATGTTTCTTGTTCATATAGTTCATCGCGCGACTTTACTGGTTTCAACTTCCAACTTTTAATTCATTCAAGTTCCAACTTGATATTTTCAATTTTCAATTTTCAAATCCAGGAAAAAAATATTATTTGAGTTTTGGACGTAATCTCCTTCTGTTCTCTTGTTTTGTCCGAGATTTTGAGTTGAATTCTTTCATGAGGGTAGGCGAGATCAAGTCATTCAAATTGGTGTAACTCACACAATGCTTCCTTGTATCGGTCAACTCGAACCCGGAGGTGACGGTGCAAGTGATCCGCCTACCTACACGTGTTTCAACAATCAAAATTCTCTGTTTCCCAAGTCAAAACGAAATCCATGTTAGTTTTACTATAAATGCAACCCATTACTAGCTCAATTTGTATAACTTCTTTACAGACCCATCTGCAAGAAACTAAGGACAACCACCGTTGTCAACCAAAGAAACTTAGACATGGCAAGAGAGCTCAAATCTTCTCTCTCTTTTTCTGTTTGTCACCCTCTTCCGGCAAGCTTTCTTTTCTCTTTCACGGCTGCTCGTCCCCTCAACAATGAGAACCATGAGTTCTTCAATGGGTTGACCCTTGGAGCAATCAAGGAGTCGGGTCCAAGCCATGGTGGTGAAGGCCATGGCTACACTCCCAGTCTTGGAGGGAAGAAGAATTCTAGACCTTACAGCCCTGGTTCAGGCAACAAGCTTACCAATGCTCAATTTCTCGGGGGGGTCAAGAAGGTAGACCCAAACCCGGTGAAGATAACAAGTTCACCAATGCAAACACACTTGGAGGGAAGAAGACTTCCGGACCCAGCCCTCCTGGTGCAGGTAACAAGTTCATCAATGAAGGGATTAAAACTTCAGGGCCTAGCGGGCCTAGTGTAGGAAATAAATTCATCAATGGAGGGATTAAAGCTTTAGGGCCTAGTCCTCCTGGTTCTGGTGGTGACAAGCTCACCAATGTAGACGTGCTGGTGGGAGGAAGACTTCATTAGGACCTAGCCCTCCTGGTGCGAAACAAGTTCATCAATGCAAGCACACTTGGAGGAAAGAAGACTTCAGCACCTAGCGCTCCCTGCAGGTCATTAATAACGATTCACAAATGAAAACAAACTTGGAGGGAAGAAGATTTTCAGGCCAAGCCCTACTCTTGATGGGTTCAAGCTAGTGATTCCCAATTAAATCTCAAACTCTTACTTCACATTCATTTAGTCAAATACATGATATTCATACTGTAAAAGTATATATACGAGAACTGTGATTGACAACCCTTGCATGGGTGTGCTTAATACACACAAATAATTCATTCTTTTTTCAGGTCTATATTATCTTAGAGCTCTAGATTTCTAGGAAATTTTTTTGTCTTAATGGACTTTTTAAATGAATTATGAAGTCGAATGTTTTATAGTTTCTTAAATAAAATTTATTTTTCTTTGAATTTATCATCTATTAGTTTTATTAGTTTAATTCAATTACAAGAGAGATCAAGATAAATAGTTTTTAACAGCCTTACCAAGAAATGAGGCCCGATGTCTGGTGAAGAACATATCAATAGCTTAGATCATATAAAAATTCTATGAATTTAGCAGCTCATATATAAGAGTGTCACACATCTAAATATAAGAGTGTCACACATTTACAGCCAAGCAAATGAGGTGCTTTATTATGATGAAAAGATGAAAAAAAAAGATCATCTATGTGCGTTTAGACCTCGAAATGGATCCTATAAATTTTACATGGTGAAAATTAGTCTTGCAACAACAGCCATTGACCGCATAATTCCCGTAATGGACAAGAATTAACTTATTAGTAGGACTTGTTAAAGGCAGTTCAACTTCAGTGCCGCGCATTAAATACGCAGCATTCAAATCTCACTTGGTTAAACTTTAAATAGGAAGCCGTTTTCACTAGAGAGCAATGGATAAAGATTTCAAGTCTCCCGAGATCATCTCCTCTTTCTCTAGTTCATCTGCGATTGCGGTTTCCAACTTCTACCAACCAGCACCTTACTCCACGATTCAAACTCTCTGTTTCCCAAGTCAAAACAAAATTACTATAAATGCAACCCATTACTAGCTCAATTTGTATAACTTCCTTACACACCTGCAAAACAATAGACCCATCTGCAAGAAACTAAGCCAAGACAACAAAGACACTTAGACATGGCAAGAGAACCCAAATCTTCTCTATTCCTTTTTCTGCTCATCACCCTCTTCTGGCCAAGCTTTCTTTTCTCTTTAACAGAAGCTGTTCGTCCCTTCAAGAATGAGAACCATGAGTTCGTTAATAGGTTGACCCTTGAAGCAATCAAGAATTCAGGTCAAAGCCATGGTGGTGAAGGCCATGGTGGTAAAGGCGATGGTGGTGAAGGCGATGGCGGTAAAGGCCATGATGGCAACACTACCAGTCTTGGAGGGAAGAAGAATCCTAAATCCAGCAGCCCAGTTCTTGACCCCAACCTAGGTGAAGATAACAAGTTCTCCAATGCAAACACGCTTGGAGGGAAGAAGACTTCCGGACCTACCCCTCCTAGTGCAGGTAACAAGTTCACCGACGGAGGGCCATGCGTCCCTGATGCAGGTCAAAAATTCATTAATGGAGGAATTCGAGCTTCTGGACCTAGCCCCCTTGGAATAGGAAGCAAGTTAACCAATGCAAACACATTTGGAGGGAAGAAGACTTTGGGACCTAGCCCTCCTGGTGTAGTAAACAAGTTCACCAATGCAAATACACTTGGAGGGAATAAGGCTTCAGCACCTAGCTTTCCTGGTGTAGGTCATTAATAATAGATTCACAAATAAAAAGAAACTTGGAGGGAAGAAGAATTCCGGGCCAAGCCCTACTCTTGATGGGTTTCTAATTAGTGATACTCAATTAAATCCCAAGCTCTTGCTTTATTCATATACATGATATTCATACTGCAAAAGTGTAGGACAAGAATATATACAGAACCGTGAATGACAACCCTTGCATGGGTGTGCTTAACACTCACAAATAATTCATTCGTTTTTCAGGTCTACATTATCTTAGAGCCCTAGATTTTTAGGAGTTTATTTCTTTTTCTTAATTGACTTTGTAAATGAAGTTCTAAGTTGAATGTTCTATAATTCCTTTAATAAAATATACTTTTCTATGAACTTATCATACTGGTTCGAGGCAAGTCACATTTTTTTTCTTTGTAGAATATGCATAAATTATATAAAACTATATGGAAAAACTAACAAAACAGAAAGTAGAAATCACATGAGCAAGTGAAGGAAAGGGACTCCTTCATTATTTACTCAACTTAATTTCAAAGTAATTGACTTTATCATTTATAAAAAGTGACTAAAACTCACCAAGATTGTCTGATTTGAGTTTTTAAAAAAATCTTTATATTTTCTCATACTAACCTAGTCCAGATACAACTTTTGACTAAGTTTTTAAGGCTTGACTCAGGTTGAAAAGCAAAATATAAGTGTTCATATTAAAATCTTTTGTAACCCAGAAAAGGCTTCTTTACAACATTCTTAAAACACATTTTACCGGCAAATAAAATCACAAGTGAGGAAGACAACATGCATTACAGGTCATTAATATATTATGATGCTGAAAAGGAATGATATTTTTTCCTTTAAATATTCGTCTTAGTGATCTTGTCCCATGCATGGTATCTCCATAAAAGTGTACACTTTCCAACAACAATATTCACAATCTCCGTACTACGTGATACGATAGCTTTGATTGCCTCAATGGTGAAATCTAAATATTCTTCCTTAGAGGCCAAGTTACAAATTTAATACTGATACCTTCCATCATTGACCACAATCACAAAAGCTTATATAAAAAGAGTAAAGCATTATAATAATCCATCTAAATATAATGTTTTTTTTTTTTTTAGCATAAATCCATCTACTAGTGAATTTGGTCCCTTTCGTTGTCTTTACCTCATTAGACTTCCTTCCAATGTTTCCCAAAATATATTTTTTGTATCATATAGTTCATCAGCAGCGACTTTACATGCAGATTCCAACTTCCAACTTATTTAGATTTCTTCGATCTATACGGGCCGTCTGCGAGTTGACGGTTTCCAACTTTTAACATTCAAGTTCCAACTGATATTTTCAATTTTCAAATCCAGGAAAAAAAATATTATTTGAGTTTTGGACGGTAATCTCCTTCTGTTCTCTTGTTTTGTCTGAGATTTTGAGTTGAATTCTTTCATGAGGGTAGGCGAGATCGAAGTCATTCAAATTGGTGTAACTCACACAATGCTTCCTTGTATCAGTCAGAACTCAGAACCCAGAGGTGACGGTGCAAGTGATCAGCGCCTACCTACACGTGTTTCAACAATCAAAATTCTCTGTTTCCCAAGTCAAAACGAAATCCATGTTAGTTTTACTATAAATGCAACCCATTACTAGCTCAATTTGTATAACTTCCTTACAGACCCATCTGCAAGAAACTAAGGACAACCACCGTTGTGCAACAACAAAGAAACTTAGACATGGCAAGAGAGCTCAAATCTTCTCTGTTCGTTTTTCTGTTTGTCACCCTCTTCCGGGCAAGCTTTCTTTTCTCTTTCACAGAAGCTGCTCGTCCCCTCAACAATGAGAACCATAATGAGTTCTTCAATGGGTTGACCCTTGGAGCAATCAAGGAGTCGGGTCCAAGCCATGGTGGTGAAGGCCATGGCTACACTCCCAGTCTTGGAGGGAAGAAGAATTCTAGACCTTACAGCCCTGGTTCAGGCAACAAGCTTACCAATGCTCAATTTCTCGGAGAGGTCAAGAAGGTAGACCCAAACCCAGGTGAAGATAACAAGTTCACCAATGCAAACACACTTGGAGGGAAGAAGACTTCCGGACCCAGCCCTCCTGGTGCAGGTAACAAGTTCATCAATGAAGGGATTAAAACTTCAGGGCCTAGCGGCCCTAGTGTAGGAAATAAATTCATCAATGGAGGGATTAAAGCTTCAGGGCCTAGTCCTCTTGGTTCTGGTGGTGACAAGCTCACCAATGTAGACGTGCATGGTGGGAGGAAGACTTCATTAGGACCTAGCCCTCCTGGTGCAGGAAACAAGTTCATCAATGCAAGCACACTTGGAGGAAAGAAGACTTCAGCACCTAGCGCTCCTGGTGCAGGTCATTAACAACAGATTCACAAATGAAAACAAACTTGGAGGGAAGAAGATTTCCAGGCCAAGCCCTACTCTTGATGGGTTCAAGCTAGTGATTCCCAATTAAATCTCAAACTCTTACTTCACATTCATTTGGTCAAATACATGATATTCATACTGTAAAAGTATATATAAGCATATATACGAGAATTGTGATTGACAACCCTTGCATGGGTGTGCTTAATACACACAAATAATTCATTCTTTTTTCAGGTCTATATTATCTTAGAGCTCTAGATTTCTAGGAAATTTTTTTGTCTTAATGGACTTTGTAAATGAATTTTGAAGTCAAATGTTTTACAATTTCTTAAATAAAATTTATTTTTCTTTGAATTTATCATCTATTAGTTTTATTAGTTTAATTCAATTACAAGAGAGATCAAGATAAATAGTTTTTAACAGCCTTACCAAGAAATGAGGCCCGATGTCTGGTGAAGACCATATCAATAGCTTAGATCATATAAAAATTCTATGAATTTAGCAGCTGATATATAAAAGATATATACAAATTTTTTGAATTCTTTTAGGCTTTTAGAAAAGAAAAGAAAAAACAAATTGTTTCAATTATGTTATACATACTTGGAATTAAAATCAGAATTTCACTGGACTCGCCATTCAGAAAACTTGACGACTGGATCTTATCATACTGGTTCGAGGCAAGTCACATCTTTTTATTTTTTTTTCATCGTAATGAATATGCATATATTGTAGATTAGTGAAGCAATATTCAGAGTCTCAAAAGCTCAATTTGAGAGAAGGAAGTTGGTAGGGTCTCAAAATAGTAAAACATTATAATAATCCATCTAGATATAACAATTTTAGTATAAATTTTTATACATATAACGAAGAAAAAAGAATGTCATCACATCTAATAAATTCATGTGAATGCTTTGTTATTATTCTATTGGTTCTTATTAGATTAACAGGGCAACATCACCCACAGCTGAGATAAGATTTTACGTGGTTCTCTCGAAGGCTACATCCTTAGCAGATGTAGTGCTCCACTATGAGGTTTATATGACTTGTAATACCAACCTGATTCTCTACCCTTTTCAACCTTGTAAAGAGATTATATAAATAGTTATAGGTGAAAAATCCTATTTCAAAGAAAATGAACAAAAGTGCCCATTCCAAAAGGTTGAAAAAGCAAAAGCTCCACATGAATTATAATACCAAGATGATTTCCTACCCTTTTCAGCCTTGTAAAGAGACTATACAAGTAGTTATAGGTGAAAAATCCTAAGTACCCATATACCAAATAGTTGAAAAAGACAAACAAGACCTCCAAAAAGTTAGGGGGTGCACAACCAATCATTTTAAAAAACTCAAAATTCAAAGCAAGATGCATACCTATTTGGCGATGGTTAACGTAAAAGACAATCATCTTAATATGTTTAATTAGATCTGTAATCAGATTCCCAAAAAATTTTACATGGTGAAAATTGATCATCTCACAATAGCCCTTGAGCCCATGCTTCTCGATGCTAATTAGAGGTGTTAGATGGTTTAATGTCTGAGTTTCATGCTGCAATTACCACATAATGGGTTTGTGTCAACCTATTAGTCTGGCTTGTTAAGGTGGGGAATTAAGTAAGGAGATCCACCCTAAATTCAAGGTTTAACACTGACTTTTCACACTTTTAAAGTATATAAATACAAAGCCTTTTCACAAATTCAAACTTCACGGCCTAACTTACATACTGACATGTAACAAATACATACATCTCAAGGAGAAAAGCTCAGAAGCAAACAGAGACATTAGACATCAATGGCTAAAGATCTCAAATCTCCCTAGATCCTCCTCCTCCTCCTATTTCTCTCTCTTTTTGGAGACCTTTGCCTTTTCCTTCACTGATGCTGCTCCATGGATCTTTGCCGATCCCGACAACGAGGCCAATTTTCCTAAGCAAAGCCAGAATCAGAACCAAGAGGGATTGAATAACTTACCTGTTGGATCAGCCCAAAAAGTGGATCTAACCTCTGGTGCTGATCCAGCCCGCATTAGCCCACCCTGCCCTCCCGGAGTTGGTCCAGAGAGCTCCGGCCCAAGTTGCTTTGGTGTCGGACACTAACTCCCAATACCAAACTCACAACTCTTTCTGTTTGTCATTTATTCAAATAACTTGGTTGAGGCCTATTCTTTAGCTCAGTGGGTCGTGTTAGGTGCAAGTAAGACAACATGGCTTGCCTCTCTTTGGCTCTTAGATCTGTGTTCCCAAGATGCCTTGTGTAGATGTAAATAGTAAATAATCTGTTTTAATGTAATTTTTTGACATTAATATAAGAGCATCACACATCTAAATATAAGAGTGTCACACATTTACAGCCAAGCAAATGAGGTGTTTCATTATGATGAAAAGATGAAAAATATTACAACCTAGCCG
This sequence comes from Hakea prostrata, assembly GCF_041222555.1. Taxonomy (NCBI): domain Eukaryota; kingdom Viridiplantae; phylum Streptophyta; class Magnoliopsida; order Proteales; family Proteaceae; genus Hakea; species Hakea prostrata. Next base: position 3,784,872 of record NC_142603.1, on the reverse strand, counting down.
TTTCTCTACCCCTCTCAACCCTGTTAAGAACCTATAAATTGTTACACGTGAAAAAACTTTACTTCATGGAAAATTATCAAAATGCCTTAAAAAAAAAAAAACCCTAAAAAGCAATACATGACCTCCAAACAGTTACGGGCCTATAACCAATTATTTTAAAGAACTCGAAATTCAGAACAACACCCATACCTATTGACGATGGTCCACCTAAAAAAAAGATCATCTATGTGCGTTTAGACCTCGAAATGGATCCTATAAATTTTACATGGTGAAAATTAGTCTTGCAACAACAGCCATTGACCGCATACTTCCCGTAATGGACAAGAATTAACTTATTAGTAGGACTTGTTAAAGGCGGTTCAACTTCAGTGTCGCGCATTAAATACGCAGCATTCAAATCCCACTTTGTTAAACTTTAAATAGGAAGCCGTTTTCACTAGAGAGCAATGGGTAAAGATTTCAAGTCTCCCGAGATCCTCTCCTCTTTCTCTAGTTCGTCTGCGATTGCGGTTTCTAACATCTAACAACCAGCACCTTACTCCACGATTCAAACTCTCTGTTTCCCAAGTCAAAACGAAATTACTATAAATGCAACCCATTACTAGCTCAATTTGTATAACTTCCTTACACACCTGCAAAACAATAGACCCATCTGCAAGAAACTAAGCCAAGACAACAAAGACACTTAGACATGGCAAGAGAACCCAAATCTTCTCTATTCCTTTTTCTGCTCATCACCCTCTTCTGGCCAAGCTTTCTTTTCTCTTTAACAGAAGCTGTTCGTCCCTTCAAGAATGAGAACCATGAGTTCGTTAATAGGTTGACCCTTGAAGCAATCAAGAATTCAGGTCAAAGCCATGGTGGTGAAGGCCATGGTGGTGAAGGCGATGGCGGTAAAGGCCATGATGGCAACACTACCAGTCTTGGAGGGAAGAAGAATCCTAAACCCAGCAGCCTAGTTCTTGACCCCAACCTAGGTGAAGATAGCAAGTTCTCCAATGCAAACACGCTTGGAGGGAAGAAGACTTCCGGACCTACCCCTCCTAGTGCAGGTAACAAGTTCACCGATGGAGGGCCATGCGTCCCTGATGCAGGTCAAAAATTCATTAATGGAGGAATTAGAGCTTCTGGACCTAGCCCCCTTGGAATAGGAAACAAGTTCACCAATGCAAACACATTTGGAGGGAAGAAGACTTTGGGACCTAGCCCTCCTGGTGTAGTAAACAAGTTCACCAATGCAAATACACTTGGAGGGAATAAGGCTTCAGCACCTAGCTTTCCTGGTGTAGGTCATTAATAATAGATTCACAAATAAAAACAAACTTTGAGGGAAGAAGAATTCCAGGCCAAGCCCTACTCTTGATGGGTTCTAATTAGTGATACTCAATTAAATCCCAAGCTCTTGCTTTATTCATATACATGATACTCATACTGCAAAAGTGTAGGACAAGAATATATACAGAACCGTGATTGACAACCCTTGCATGGGTGTGCTTAACACTCACAAATAATTCATTCGTTTTTCAGGTCTACATTATCTTAGAGCCCTAGATTTTTAGGAGTTTATTTCTTTTTCTTAATTGACTTTGTAAATGAAGTTCTAAGTTGAATGTTCTATAATTCCTTTAATAAAATATACTTTTCTATGAACTTATCATACTGGTTCGAGGCAAGTCACATTTTTTTCTTCTTTGTAGAATATGCATAAATTATATAAAACCATATGGAAAAACTAACAAAACAGAAAGTAGAAATCACATGAGCAAGTGAAGGAAAGGGACTCCTTCATTATTTACTCAACTTAATTTCAAAGTAATTGACTTTATCATTTATAAAAAGTGACTAAAACTCACCAAGATTGTCTGATTTGAGTTTTAAAAAAAATCTTTATATTTTCTCATACTAATCTAGTCCAGATACAACTTTTGACTAAGTTTTTAAGGCTTGACTTAGGTTGAAAAGAAAATATAAGTGTTCATATTAAAATCTTTGTAACCCAGAAAAGGCTTCTTTATAACATTCTTAAAACACATTTTACCGGCAAATAAAATCACAAGTGAGGAAGACAACATGCATTACAGGTCATTAATGTATTATGATGCTGAAAAGGAATGATTTATTTTTCTTTAAATATTCATCTAGTGATCTTGTCCTATGCATGGTATCTCCATAAAAGTGTACACTTTCCAACAACAATATTCACCATCTCTGTAATACGTAATACGGTAGCTTTGATTGGGTCAATGGTGGAATCTAAATCTTCTTCCTTAGAGGCCAAGGTACAAATTTAATACTGATACCTTCCATCATAGGCCACAATCTCAAAAGCTCATATAAAAAGAGTAAAGCATTATAATAATCCATCTAAATATAATGTTTTTTTTTAGCATAAATCCATCTACTAGTGAATTTGGTCCCTTTCGTGTCTTTACCTCATTAGACTTCCTTCCAATGTTTCCCAAAATATATTTTTTGTATCATATAGTTCGTCAGCAGCGACTTTACATGCAAATTCCAACTTCCAACTTAATTATATTTCTTCGATCTATACGGCCGTCTGCTACTTGACGGTTTCCAACTTTTAATATTCAAGTTCCAACTGATATTTTCAATTTTCAAATCCTGGAAAAAAATATTATTTGAGTTTTGGACGGTAACCTCTTTCTGTTCTCTTGTTTTGTCTGAGATTCTGAGTTGAATTCTTTCATGAGGGTAGGCGAGATCGAAGTCATTCAAATTGGTGTAACTCACACGATGCTTCCTTGTATCAGTCAGAACTCGAACCCCGGAGGTGACGGTGCAAGTGATCAGCGCCTACCTACACGTGTTTCAACAATCAAAATTCTCTTTTTCCCAAGTCAAAACGAAATCCATGTTAGTTTTACTATAAATGCAAACCCATTACTAGCTCAATTTGTATAACTTCCTTACAGACCCTTCTGCAAGAAACTAAGGACAGCCACCGCTGTGTTAGAACAAAGAAACATAGACATGGCAAGAGAGCTCAAATCTTCTCTGTTCGTTTTTCTGTTTGTCACCCTCTTCCGGGCAAGCTTTCTTTTCTCTTTCAACGAAGCTGCTCGTCCCCTCAACAATGAGAACCATGAGTTCTTCAATGGGTTGACCCTTGGAGCAATCAAGGAGTCGGGTCCAAGCCATGGTGGTGAAGGCCATGGCTACACTACCAGTCTTGGAGGGAAGAAGAATTCTAGACCCTACAGCCCTAGTTCAGGAAACAAGCTTACTAATGCTCAATTTCTCAGAGAGGTCAAGAAGGTAGACCCAAATCCAGGTGAAAATAACAAGTTCACCAATACAAACACACTTGGAGGGAAGAAGACTTCCGGACCCAGCCCTCCTGGTGCAGGTAACAAGTTCATCAATGGAGGGATTAAAACTTCAGGGCCTAGCGGCCCTGGTGCAGGAAATAAATTCATCAATGGAGGGATTAAAGCTTCAGGGCCTAGTCCTCCTGGTTCTGGTGGTGACAAGCTCACAAATGTAGACGTGCTTGGTGGGAGGAAGACTTCATTAGGACCTAGCCCTCCTGGTGCAGGAAACAAGTTCAATGCAACCACTCTTGGAGGAAAGAAGACTTCAGCACCTAGCGCTCCTGGTGCAGGTCATTAATAACAGATTCACAAATGAAAACAAACTTGGAGGGAAGAAGATTTCCAGGCCAAGCCCTACTCTTGATGGGTTCAAGCTAGTGATTCCCAATTAAATCTCAAACTCTTACTTCACATTCATTTATTCAAATACATGATATTCATACTGTTAAAGTATAGGATAAGCATATATACGAGAACTGTGATTGACAACCCTTGCATGGGTGTGCTTAATACACACAAATAATTCATTCTTTTTTCAGGTCTATATTATCTTAGAGCTCTAGATTTTTAGGAATATTTTTTTCTTAATGGACTTTGTAAATGAAGTTCTAAGTTGAATGTTTTATAATTTCTTCAATAAAATTTACTTTCTTTGAATTTATCATCTATTAGTTTTATTCAATTACGAGAGAGATCGAGAGAAACAGTTTCAAACCGCCTTATCAAGAAATGTTGCCCGATGTCTGGTGAAGGCCATATCAGTAGCTCATGTTAGATCATATAAAAATTCTATGAATTTAGCAGCTCATATATGTAAGATCCTATACAAATTTTTTGAATTATTTTAGCTTTTAGAAAGAAAAAAACAAATTGTTTCAATTAGGTTATACATTCTTGGAAAATCATAATTTCACTAGACTCGCCATTCAGAAAACTTGACGACTGGATCTTATGATTCTTATCATACTGGTTCGAGGCAAGTCACATCTTTTTACTTTTTTCATTGTAATGAATATGCATAAATTGTAGATTAGGAAAGCTATATGGGAAAACTAGCAAAAAAGAAAGTAGAAATCACATCAGTAAGTGAAGGAAAGGACTCCTTGATTATTTGCTCAGCTCAATTTCAAAGTAATTGACTTTATCATTTATAAAAAGTGATTAAAACTCATCATGATTTGAGTTTTTAAGAAAAAAGAAATGTAGACTTGCACATTACAATCTAAACATTTTCTCATGTTAACCTACTCCACATACAATTTTTGACTAAGTTTTTAAGGCTGGACTCAGGTTGAAAGGAAAATCCAAGTGTTCATATTAAAATCTTCTTAACCTTCATAAAAAGAAAAGGCTTCTTTATTCATGAAACAAATTTTCATTGGCAAATAAGATCACAGGTGGGGAAGACAAAAAACGCATTACAGGTCATTAATATATTTGGACGTTGAAAATGAATGATTTTTTCCCTTTAGATACTCATCTCAACGATCTTGTCGCGTGCATGGTATGTCCATAAACTGATAAAAGTGTACGCTTTCCCACAACAATATTCAGAGTCTCAAAAGCTCAATTTGAGAGAAGGAAGTAGGTAGGGTCTCAAAATAGTAAAGAATTATAATAATCCATCTAGATATAACTTTTTTAGTATAAATTTATTTACATATAACAAAGAAAAAAAGAATGTCATCACATTTAATAAATTCATGTGAATGCTTTGTTTACGTGGTTCTCTTGAAGATTACACCCTTAGCAGATGTAGTGCTCCACTGTGAGGAAAAAGATGAATGGTAAACTAATTCTCTACCCTTTTCAACCTTGTAAAGAGATTATATAAGTAGTTATAGGCAAAAAACCATATTTCAAAGAAAATAAGCAAAAGTGCCCATACCAAAAGTTGAAAAAAGCAAAAGCATCACCATGAGGAAAAAGATGAATTATAATACCAAGATGATTCTCTACCCTTTTCAGCCGTGTAAAGAGACTATATAAGTAGTTATAAGAGAAAAATCCTAAGTGTCATATACCAAATAGTTGAAAAAGGTAAGACAAGACCTCCAAAAAGTTAGGGGAGCACAACCAATCATTTTAAAAAACTCAAAATTCAGAGCAAGATGCATACCTATTTGGCGATGGTCAACGTAAAAGGCAATCATCTTAATATGTTTAATTAGATCTTTAATCAAATTCCCAAAACATTTTACATGGTGAAAATTGATCTTCTCACAATAGCCCTTGAGCCCATGCTTCTCGGTGCTAATTAGAGGTGTTAGATGACTTAATGTCTGAGTTTCATGCTACAAATACCACAAAATGGGTTGGTGTCAACCTATTAGTCTAGCTTGTTAAGGTGGGGAATCAAGTAAGGAGATCCACCCTGAATTCAAGGCTTAACACTGACTTCTCACACTTTTAAAGTATATAAATACAAAGCCTTTTCACAAATTCAAACTTCACGGCCTAACTTACATAGCTGACAAGTAACAAATTCATACATCTCAAGGAGAAAAGCTCAAAAGCAGACACAGACATTAGACAGCAATGGTTAAAGATCTCAAGTCTCCCCAGATCCTCCTCCTCCTCCTATTTCTCTCTCTCTTTTTGGCGACCTTTGTCTTTTCCTTCACTGACGCTGCTCCGTGGATCTTTGCCGATCCCGACAACGAGGCCATTTTCCCTAAGCAAAGCCAGAATCAGAACCAAGAGGGATTGAACAACTTACCAACTGGATCACCCCAAAAAGTGGATCTAACCTTTGGTGCTGAGCCAAGCCGCATTAGCCCACCCTGGCCCTCCCGGCGTTGGTCCGAGAGCTCCGGCCCAAGTTGCTTTGGTGTCGGACACTGACTCCCAATATCAAACTCACAAACTCTTCCTATTTGTCATTTATTCAAGCAAATTTATTATTAAATATCTTAAAGAATAAGATATATACCCATGCATGAGCTGTTAGCGATTCAACCATATAACTTGGTTGCGGATTCTTTAGCTCGGTGAGCCGTGTCAGTTGCAAGTAAGACATCATGCTTGCCTCTCTTTGGCTCTTAGATCTGTGTTCCCAAGATGCCTTGTGCAAATGTAAGTAGTAAATGATCTATTTTAGTGTAATTTTTTTGGCATAAATATAAAAACATCACAAATTTAAATATAAGAGTGTCACACATCGACAGTCAAGCACATGAGGTGTTTCATTATGATGAAATGATGAAAAATATTACAACGTAGAAACGACTACCCTCTCAATCCTGCTAAGAGAGTATAAATTGTTACATGTAAAAAAACTCTACTTCGAAGAAAATTATCAAAATGCCTAAAAAAAAGCCATAAAAAGCAATACATGACCTCCAAACAGTTACGGGCCTACAACCAATTATTTTTGAAAGGACTTGAAATCCAGAACACCACCCATTCCTACTTGACGATGGTCCACCTAAAAAAAAGATCATCTAAATGCGTTTAGACCTCGAAATGGATCCTATAAATTTTACATGGTGAAATTAGTCTTACAGCAACAACCCTTGACCACATGCTTCCCGTAATGGACAAGAATGAAACTATTTGTGAGACTCGTTAAAGGCGGTTGGTGTTGCACATTAAATGCTTTCAACCACTTGTGAGATAGACGGTCGAGATCAAAATCTCGACCATTACAGTAAGTGTTGCACATTAAATGCGCAGCATTCAAGTATTCAAGTCTCACTCCATTAAATGAGGCGAATCAAGTAAGGAGATCCATCCGTAATTTGAGGTTTTACAGTCACTTTTACCGTACTTTTAGAATTCTAAATACCAAGCCATTTCACAAATTCACATCTCACAGCCCTACTTACATAGCTGACAAAGGAGAAAAAGCCCACACGGAGAGAGAGAAGACATTAGACAACAATGGGTAAAGATCATCTCAAGTCTCCTCAGATCCTCCTCCTCTTTCTCTATCTCTTCTTGGCGAGCTTTATCTTTTCCTTCACTAAAGCTGCTCCATGGAACAGTGTCGATCCCCACTACCATGCCTTTCCCCGGAAGCTGAGTTCTGTTCCAAACCATGGTGCTCTTCGAGGCTACAAAGCCGCGCCCTGCCCCGCCAGCATTGGTCCACAGAGAACCGGCCAAAGCCGCTGCGGTGACATTCACTAGCTCCCAATACCAAACTCACAGCTCTTTCTGTTCGTCATTTATTCAAATATATATATGTGTATATGAATAAATAAATATTGTATAGTTATAAGATACCTAAGATGAGTATCCAAGTTTTCTATCAATATGAATGAATTATGTGACCTTACTAAAAAAAAAAATGAATGAATTATGTGACAAATGCTTCTTTCCATTACGCAATCAATTCCTTCAATTCCTTAGAATTTAGAAATCACATCACATTGCATCGCAATAAGTTTTTGTGGGTTAATGTTTTTTCTGGAAATGGGTATTGGAAATTTAGAATTTATTTGCCGATTCCGTAGTTGGTGATCTAGTGGATTGGATCCAAAGCTAATGGTGAAAATGTGGATTTGGAAGGATCGTGATGTATCGCCACCTTATCTTACCTACCGCACTTGCGCAGCTTCGCTACGCTGTCTTTACTCTTTAGTGCTATTAATTGGATTTTCTTGGCTTCTCTTCCCTGTTCTTACCTGATCAGTGAAGTCGAAGCTCAAATCCCTCTCCACCTACCTCAAATTCGAGAATTCAATCCAGAGAAAAATGGGTACCCTCAAGAAGGAGAGAACGACAACAGGGTGGGCAGCAAGAGACCCATCAGGGATTCTGTCGCCCTACACTTACACTCTAAGGTACAACACGAAAATGTTTTCGATTCAAATCTAAATTAATTCTGTATTACCTCTTTGAAACCCATCTAACCTTTTGCAAAATTTGTTGATCGAAAAAAATAGGAACACAAGTCCAGAAGATGTGTTTATCAAGGTGATCTGTTGTGGGATCTGCCACAGCGATCTCCATCAAATCAAGAATGATCTGGGCATGTCCAACTACCCCATGGTTCCTGGGTACTCGACTACTCGTTACCTCACTCCTCACTCCTCGCCATTAATGGGTTTTCGTATATTTGGTTGCTCAAGTATCTAACTTGTTTGTCTCCTTTTAATTTCTCAAAAGCCACGAGGTGGTTGGTGAAGTAATGGAAGTTGGTTCTGATGTGACCAAGTTCAAAGTAGGAGATCGAGTTGGGGTGGGTTGCCTCGTCGGATGTTGCAGACAGTGCTCTCCTTGCAAATCAAACATCGAACAATATTGCAATAAGAAGATCTGGTCCTACAATGATGTATACTCAGACGGAAAACCAACTCAGGGAGGTTTTGCCGGTGCCATGGTCGTCGATCAGAAGTAAATAACTAGTATCTGGTTTTTTTGTTCTTTACATCTCAAGTATTCTACTAATCTACAAGATTTGAGTTTTTATTACGTTTGCAGTAAAGATACCAGAAGGGATGGCGGCAGAACAAGCTGCGCCGCTTCTGTGTGCAGGGCTGACAGCTTATAGTCCATTGAGGCATTTTGGGTACAACAGAAGTGGGGTGAGAGGAGGAATTTTGGGTCTTGGAGGGGTTGGGCATATGGGGGGTTCTGATAGCTAAGGCGATGGGTCACCATGTCACTGTGATAAGCTCTTCTGATAAGAAACGACAGGAAGCCATGGAACATTTGGGAGCTGATGCTTACCTCGTTAGCTCTGATACTGAAGCCATGCAAGCAGCAGCTGACAACCTCGACTACATCATCGACACAGTTCCTGTCTTCCATCCCCTCGAGCCTTACCTCTCTCTCTTGAAGGTCGATGGCAAATTGATCTTGACTGGTGTTATTTCGACCCCTCTGCAATTCGTTTCTCCCCTTGTAATGCTCGGTAAGGTCCCTTCTCTTTCCCACTTTTTGTTTTCTAACTTCTCTGGCTTGAAACTGTGATGGTGATATGGGTTTCTGCTTCTTTAATCCTTTTTCTTTTTCCATTCTGAAAGGGAGGAAGTCGATCACTGGGAGCTTTATAGGAAGCATGCACGAGACAGCAGAGATGCTAGCGTTCTGCAAGGAAAAGGGTTTGACATCAATGATCGAAGTAGTTAAGATGGATTATGTGAATAAAGCCATGGAGAGGTTGGAGAAGAACGATGTTAGATACAGGTTCGTCGTGGATGTGATCGTCAGCAAACTTGGTGGATGATTAAAGTATTAACCATAATTACATCGCTTATCCAAATGAAAAAGGCAATTTCTTCTCATGAGAATTTAGGATATTTGAGCCTGCATGATACATGTAAATATGTAAATGTAATACTCTTTTCTTCTGTGTTTTCCGGTGACTGGTTTAAACTTTAAACAATAATATTATGTTTCCTATATAACTTAAAAACGTATTTCCTTCTCAGCGTCTACTTAAATTTGGAAAAAGGAACTTCTCCAAGCTAGGAGCGACGTCAATTGTTTTATTGTAATAATTTTTTTCCTTTGATGTATTAATCTATGTGTCCATTTACATAAATTTTTTCTAAAGAAAATTTATGAAGAAACTTATAGATGCTTACCCTAAAAATTGACGAATTAATTAAGAAAGTTATAGATGTTTACCCTAAAAATATTCGAATTAATCTTGTACAACTAATCAATGATACCACAAGATCTGAAAGTCTAAAATTTCGGCCAAAATCTGAATCTACATCCAAGATGTACCGCTTAACGTCCTGCACATTTAAAAAGCAAGGTCCGATCTAACCGAGAAAACCAGTCAACAGTTAGAGCAGGTTTACTGAGTTCGCCATTTATCGATTTAGTTTTAGTGATGCCTGGCTTAAGAGCGATACATACCATAAAAAACAATGAACTCAGTCTCGGCATTGCGAACCGGAAAATTGACAAAAAATTAAAACACCGCAACATGCTCCTGCATTACTAACTCTCTTCCCGCGAAACAGCGTGGCCATTTATACCACATGCAACAACCCAAATCTCCTATACAAAGCCTATTTCTGCCATAAATATTATGTTCAGCAGTTAACTCGAGAGAGCATGTTGTCCCTATCTGTTAGGTAAGCACCACTGAGAACTTCAGTGATGTCTTGAAGTTAACAATGTGCAGCACAAACATTGCATGTCTCAGCAGATCATGTATGAACCTTGGCTGCTCCCAACCAAGTATATATATATTTAATCATTACAAAAAATACAGTTAACTCCAGTGAATCCACAACAACAAAAATACACCACCATCTGCTGGAACCTTTAAGAACAACCAGATACACGTGAATACATCCACCAAAGCTGTTTCAATGCCATTGCAATTTGGTCATATTGCATACGGCTGATTGCAGCATCTTGCAGCTTAGTCTTGATCTCGAGAACTTCCTTCAGAACCTTTGGAGCTGTCATATGTAGAAAGGAAGAAGGTGCTCTGATTCTTCTGCATAAACCTGCACAATAAGATAAACAATGCATGAGTCTTTCCATGTGTGGCCTTAAGAATCTCAATCGATGCATAGATTCATTCAGATAAATTGACCCTATAGAAGTCCATATAGGGTGGAATACTGTGTCTGTGTGTGTCCAGATCAGTTGTGTAGTACTATGTGTCTATGTCAGATCAATTGTGGCATCACAGTACCCAATCATTGGGAGATATTTTTTAATCATTGTAAGGCCAGATGTGCAGCTTTATGGTAAGCCCGTATAACTGTCTGGTCTTCAGGCTGCTCCTTCTGTAATAATATATAACCCACTTCATACTACTTTGTATCAACCCAACCACTTCCGCATCAGCAAACAAATTTTCACCTGGGAAGTAAAGATGCAACTACAATGCAAGATAAGTTTAAATGAATTTGACAGTCCTTAATTTCTGTGTGTCTCTATACCTATCAGAGGTATAACCAGATCCTTGTTCAAATTGTTCCAATAATTTCTTTATTTCACTTAAGAAATCCTGTAAAAATCTGACATGTAAGGGTGTATATGCACTAACAGCAGGTTCAATAGAGTTGGGACACGCTAAAAAGCAAACCATAATTACTTCAAAAGGAGAAGATGTTTATTTATCTGCTTGTGAATGGCAAGTACCATTACAATATGCTATTTGGAGATGTCTAGAAAACGAGGAGGGGAAATTTTAGGAACACCCCAAGATAATTGGTGAAATGCAGAAACACCCCAAAACTATGCCAAATTGACAATGAACCCACTAAAATCTATTAAATGTGCATAATAGTACACTAGTTAGCAAATTCTGTTAAATCATGGTTAGATAATTTCATAACTCCCAAATTGCCCTTAATCTTCTATGAGTTCCATCTTCTGCCTCTGTTCGTCATTTTATATTATAAGACAAAACAATACAACCAGCAGTACAATTGTCATTTCTCTAACCAACAGTTCCAAAGGAAAAGGATTGGCTGCTGATTTGGCACAACTTTGGGGTCTATGCTTTTTGCCAATTATCTTGGTGTCCCTAAAATCTTCCCTTAAAAAACATAACCAATGTTCAGTCTGTAATTTTGGATTTGGGGTTTGCTACCAGCATGCATACTACACATACATTCAGAGAATTCTACAGCACCAAGCTAGAAGTTTGGCCATGGCACTACCCTTTGGTATCTGTGAGAATGCAAGGTCATCTCTTTTGTCTTATTTCTATTTTCCCTGGTCAATATCAGACTAGAACATCTGCCTAGTTTTTTAGCCCCTAATCAATCTAATGCTTTCCCACCACCAAGGTTGTCAAAGCGACAAAGCGACGGAGGGCTTCCCAGGTACTAAAGCGACAATAAAGCGATGACTAAGCGGTCAAAGCATTCTAGTGTTAATTTTTTGACATTTGACCCAAATATCAAAAGTTACATAAACTTCCTAGCATTTAAACATGGAACATTTTGCAAACTCAATGAAAAGTTCATTCATAAAATCAGTATATAAGATTTGGAAAATGTAACTAAGTCATTAACTTCAAATATAACAACATCAAAGTCACAAATCAAACTTCAAAGTTTAACAACCAAATTATCAAAACAACTAAACAACCCTACTCGGAGACAAAAAGTAACTCACACACCTGCTGAATAAATAACTTGGGCATTATGCATTTACTTCCAGTTGATAACCAGGAAAAGTAACTTAAAAAATTTTAAAAAAAAAAAACCCCAACATCAGAATCTTAAAGAAGAAATGCTATTTCAGAATCACAGAGAATAAAACAGGAAGGGAAAAAAAAAAAAAAAAAAGGAATGCGCCAATAAACCAGTGGCTGGGTGATCGAAGCGCCCACTCAAACACTTAAGCGACCGTTTTATTGTCTTCAAAAAAACGACGGTCGCTTTGATTGGGCAGAGACTGCCCAGACGATTAAGCGAAGCCTTGACAACCATGCCCACCACCTCTTCCTAGTAGCACAGCTCTAGAACTTCAACATTCTAAGGTCTCCTGCATGATGAAATGCTCCAAGGTCTGCTGGTTCTCTTTGAATTATATTTCGGTCTTGAAACTTCCACTTTGGGCAGAGGCAGCAGGTTAATAAGGGGAAAATATCAAGTGGTTGTAGCTAGCTGAATTTAGTAGAATACCAAGTTCAGACAGAATACATGTTAACCATAACTTATTTCCAGTGCAAATGAGAACATTTTACTTGATACTAAAAATAAGTCACATTTTATCATGTATGTATCTGGTCTGAAGCATAGAATGAAACCATTGTTACCCCCTTACAGTATCGATGACTGGGAAGAAAGAGATTTGACTCAGGAGGAGAAAGAGACCTCCAGTGAGCCTCAACTCCTGCTTCTTCAGCTCTCCCACCCTTACCCAGTAAACTTTTCTGCTACAGGTTCAGAAGAGTAAATATGTATTATCATGGTAATATCCAAGTAATGACCAGCAGCCAGCTCTTACTAAAATAATGTTACATACTCAACAGCTTGAGACTTTCTGGTGAAAATTTAAGCTCTGTTCTCATTGAGGTGGATTGCCAAAATTTAGAAATTTTGGCCAAAACGAACCAACATACTTTTCAAACTGTTTCAAGTACAGCAACAACTCAGCCTTATTGCAACAAATAATGTCAACTACACAGATCCCCAAGACCCAAAAAAAAAAAAAAAAAAAAAAAAAAAAAAAGAAGAGCAGAAGAAAGGGACACACCAACCATAATTACAAATTTGAATTGTTTAAAATATGCTGTAGATATGATACTAACGTTTGCATGAAAGATAAATTAGCATATATATGAACAACTGACTCCACCAAAGGGTTCTAATATAACAGATAGAAAAGGGAAAGAAAAACCACATAAACATACTTGAGAAACTCAAGCAACTTCTGCTGCAAGCGCGCCAGTGTTTCTTCTTCAATGTTCGCGTAGTTCAATAGTTCAGGTAATTTAACTGCAACAGCCAAAGAAGTTCAAAATATATGGTTAAAGTTTGAAACTAAGCAGAATGTAACAATCAAAAGAAAATAAACTATTCCCCCAAAAATATAATCTGGAACTTAAGCAATGATGGGAAAATTGAATAGCTAGGCAAAAATAAACAAGATTTGAACAAAATAAAAGTGTACATGCAACACCAAACATAGACTAAAATATTTGCATAAATTAATTCACATCATTATGAAAGGGCATACCAAGAAAACACGACTCCTAGATATGTGGGCTTTGGCAAGGGTCAATAGGCACACATCCTGAACCCCATTACAAGGAAAGGGTGTTTACCAATTCAAACCTATAACCACTACATTGTGATAAAGCAACCTTACTGTTGTGCCAAGGTCCCAGTTCTTTACTGGTTCACACCAATCTAAATGCAATATACACACCACCTTTCACATATGGTCCTATATACACATGGATACTGGAATATCTCGGTCCCTTTGGAATCCCCTAATATCATTTACCTCTGTACTGAAGTCATGAAGCCCACCAGGACAGAAGACACCTAGGCGAAAACAACTACTAGATCTTCCACCCGACTTCGTCAAATCTTAATAAATAAAAATGAGAAACCTTTTCATATCCCCAATGAAAAAACTCTCCAACCCAATATTTTCACTCATTGCACCTTCTCACTCCATGATCCTCCATTGGCAGCAAATGAATGTACTGTCACAAACGAGAAACAGAAAACAAAAACCTTAAAATTTTCATTAGCAATGGTGTGTCTGCTTTTACAGGGGGGAAGTGAGGAGAGAGAGGACTACCTAGTTCTCTCCCCCCCCCCTTCAAAAAAAATAATAATAATAATAATAATCACCTATTTCGTAGAGATGATGATAAATAGAGAAAAGAGAAGAGTTCACAAGGAAGGAGAAGAAAAGCTTTTGCAGGAACTTGGACCCAAAACAAGGAGAATAGTAAGCACATTATGCTTTTCTAATATTTTTGCTACCAATGGCTTGGCCGTCAATTTATATGCAGAGAAAGATTAGAAAATTGAGAATAGTTGATGAATGACATACAGGTCAAAAGAAGAGGGAGGGAGGGGGTTCAAAATTTTGATATTACAATAAGAAAAAAGGGAAATAATAAGGAAAAAGCTGTTTTCCCAGCATCTATCATGGGCTGCTGTTAGCACCTAGCAAGGTGTTCAGAATAACAAAGGGTACAATATGCTAGTCTACTCTGGTCCTGCAACTTGGCAGACTCTTTTGCAGCGGGGTTGAAGGCATTTACTAAGACTATGGAGATTGCAATTTCTCAAGGATGAGTAGACTATTATAGAAGGTGACTCAGCAGTTAAAAACCATACATTCACATGGAGTGCCATGGACCTGGGGATCGCAGTCATCCGATTCAACTGCAGATAAATCGGCTGTTGGGAATGGGGACCAATAAAGACTTTGTAGTTGGGTTCATATCCAACTGTGTCGTTCCTTATAGGGTTCTTGGGGCCTTGCCCTTCATCTGTATGTTCTTTTAATTTCTGTTTTTATCTCATTATCCATCAAAAATTTTAAAAGAAAACTAGAAACCATTGAAGTCTACATGTGTTCCCACAAAAAGGGTCTAGGGGATCATTTGTAGATATGGTATCTCATCCTTGTATAAAATAGCTCTAACCAACAGGATTTACAAGCAATAAAGAAAATCTCCAAGGGCACAGAGATCTTTCTAGTTGGAGTTTTGACTTACCATCCACCGTTACAATAGGAATAAGCTGGAATGAGATGTTCAATAAATGAAGTTTCCAGATGACAAGAAGAAAAGAGAAAGGGGGGGGGGGGGGGGGAATCCCAAAACCCTGAGATGAAACCTGAGATGAAATTGAGCATGTGTGAACCAAAAAGTGACCTTCGGGATTCTCCATCAGCATTTTATTTTTTAAATATATAAAACTGGGAACAAGAATAATTCATAAAGCTAAAAGCCCAAGATTGGGGGCTATCACCTCTTCGTAGTCAAAAAGCTGATTTGCCAAAAGATAAAACATGCATACATCTGCAGAAAGAATTAGCCAATACCAGCAATTGACTAGACTTATGCCAAGTAGATCACATCAACAATATAACTCTGTATACAGGAATTTATCGATGAGCATACCAAAGAGGCGCAGTAAATGCTCAGCACCATATACATTTGATGGAGAAACATTATCCGTAATTGCTTCATGATACTGTTGACGCTCTTTCTGGTAAAGAAGCATTACTGGCAATGCTTTGTCGAAGTAACAACGTAAACCCTTCAAAATCTCTCCAATCGAATCAGCTATCCTATAAACATACCCAAAGAGCATGATAAGCATAATCGTCATAACATGCACATCTGTAAAAAGAAATATGTAAGGTAAAAGACAACCAGTATACAGGAATCAGCAATTTTCATGATAAGAAAAGAAACCTTAATATCAGGAGACACATTTTTATGTAGTAAATTGTTGCATTTTCTTTGAATTATGTTTTGATTTCGAAAGATTGGTAATGGTGTGCTATTGTGTGTGGAATAAACTAAAAGAAAACACAGTAGCACAAAAATTACAATAGATATAAGAAAAGCCTCAGAGCCTAGAGCTTACACTGCACCTCATCACATGCATTATTTTATTATTTTTCCAAAAGAAGGCCATGTTAAAGAACGATTTTAAAGGTAGTACAACACCTACTTGCTTAAATTAATACAACAGTAACATGTATGAAAGATGATCTGATCCTTTCATACTGGAAATGGGGATTCGATGACCCAAAGGGTTCTAATAAATATTAACTCATGTATCATGTTTCTTCAATTATTAAAAGAAAGCTAACAATCAAACAACTTTGAGGGTGCATGGAGAATTAAAAATGTTGTTTTGAAAAAGAAAAAAAAAATAGAGAAAGAAAGAAAGAATGCCAAGATATGCCCAAGCATGTATAGAGATAGCAATCAAAGTGGATCACGTGACCAAGAAATCACAAAGCTACAAATGGTAACGACGCACAGAAAACAACAGCAACATCAATAACATGTGAAACTTACATGCCGTCCTTCTTGGACTTGTAGTCAAGGTACTTCTTCAATATATCATCAACACAAGGAGAACGTGGAAGCTTAACAAGC
Source organism: Hakea prostrata (assembly GCF_041222555.1). Classification (NCBI taxonomy): domain Eukaryota; kingdom Viridiplantae; phylum Streptophyta; class Magnoliopsida; order Proteales; family Proteaceae; genus Hakea; species Hakea prostrata. The sequence goes on along the minus strand of NC_142603.1, from coordinate 3,768,021 downwards.
TGAAACAAGGTATTCCCAAATAATCAATAACCATCAAGTGCTAAATCAATATAAATATAATGGAATGATACAATTAACTAGTACTTATCACACATTACGAGATGAATTTTCATTTTTGTTTGGAAGAATAAGAGAGACCAGACACTAAAAGTGCATAGAATGCATAGAACAAAGAGAACCCAGTGAAATATGTTGTTTGATGTCAATAGTCTGGTTTAAACCATCCCAATCATCAAGCTCATTGAGAAAAAAGCAACAACGCTACATAGTTTTCAACCAAGAATTTCCAAAATCCTGAACCATAACTGAGAGACTGCCAGGCTTCAAACCTAACAAAACAATAATTGTCCATAGTAACAAACAAACAGGTTTTAATAGCTTCCCATACTGTGGCAAATGACTGGTACTTCTCTAAAATGCATAACTCTACTCTAACCATCTGAAAGTCGATATAAAAGTAAAGTGTAACCGTTAGCTCATAAGACATATGAACCATCACAAGGTAGAGGAAGTGAAATGATTGAACTATGGTCTACTTGTTAGAGTATGGCATATATGATATATATTATATCATGTCTGGATCCTATTTGTGCAGGGTCCAGCCAGATACCATCTTAAGGATGATCCCAATCCAAATTATTCCAATTATTCTTTCTTTTTTTTTCATTATTTTTAGTATGGGGACCGTACTCCTTGTTATCGTATAGTTACCTTATATTGTCCTTTTAACCTTTTACCATGCTAGGGAGGTGCATGCAATTTCTCTCCTTACTATTAGTGAACCAACATAGAAGTGGTGGAAACGGTACTGCAACTAACACAACATTCCATCATTTTCTTAAACCTTCTTACACCTTTACGTATGTTAGCTTCCAACTTGGCATCAGAGCACAGACTGTTGGTTTGAGAGTCTAGTTATTTTCCTGTTCATCTCTCTCTATATCTTTTGGGAACAGTAGGTTATAAAGAGATTCCAAGGGATACTTATCTTAAGAAATTTTGCAAGGAGCATGAATGGAGACCATGCAGAAACCAAATGAGCACCTCCTATGAAGAAATAGACATTCAAACCCATCTCTTACAAATCCAGCCATGGGCATGTTACTGCCAACCAGTTTTTGCCAATTTTTCTCCTTTGAATCGCCCTACAGTGTTCTTTAACCCTCCAATGATCTTGCCCATACTTCAGAGAGCCGGTGCTCCCCAACTCAGTTTTTCCCTTGTTTTCAAGTTATCACCAGCTTCTCCTTCCCCCATCTGTCTTTTTTGCCTGAGAAATGGTTCTAAACATTTTGGTTTGTTTGAGACTAGTGCCTTATGGTTTTTTGAGTTTCCTAGTGGTTGTATAATGAAGCTATGTCCGACCATTGGAGTTGAGAATCTCTCAGATATTTGCCTCATTTTATTGCTTCACATGTGCTTACTAAAAGTGTTTAAAGGCTCTTTTGAGTCTAGTAGGGTCTGGTTTGAAACTATACTCCCCAGCTGAATCTGGTTGCCCCCCCCCCCCCAACCCAAAAAAAAAACAAAAGAAAACAAAGAGGGGTAAAAAAAAGAAGGCTAGCTTGTTTTTTTCATAAAGCCTGAAATCAGTGGATGAACAGAATGTTAACTTCTAACTGCCCTATCTACTCTGCTCTTATTGGAATCATCAGTGATCTGAGACCTATAAAACTATAACCACTGGCTAACAGATATAAGTAAGAAACTGAAAGCATAATCTCCATTTTAGAATGCAAATGGATGATGCAAAATGCTGCTATAAGCCTCTAAGTACATCCAGTTTGAAAAATGTCAGGAGACAGTATACAGATGCCCATTTCTGACCCTCAAAAATATTGTACCTAACTAGATGGGAAAAAATTCCTGAGAATTAAAAGAAGAATGCACCTTCAACCATGGTTTGAAATCTCACGAGATATCTCGCTTGTTTAAGAAGGCAAGACAAGATGAAGGGCGAGATTCCCATGTCTTTGCTCAAGATCTCGCCTGTCTCGCTATATTTTGCTCAAACTGTCAATTTTCACTAGATTTTTTGCAGATTTCAGCTAGATTTTCACTTGCAACTACTCTTAGCACATATATAACACCAAAGGAAGATCAATCATTCTACGCTTGTCTTATGAACTTATGAGTTATGACTTATATAGAACTTCTAATAGTTGTATAATTTTATTATTCTATTCTCGAGAGTCAAGATTGTGATACTCATATGGATGGAATTTTGATGACATTTAAGTTATTTGATGTATTTGATACACTTACTTTCATTAATAAGCTTTAAAGGTCCTATATTACATTTTGTATAACCTTGCATTCCCAAATCCTACAACATGTTGGTTTCACACTTAGGTTCAACTTAGAACTCATATTTAGGGGTTTTTTTTCCTCACAAATCTAAGACCACCAGTGTGTTTAGAAGGATAAATTAAGCTAACTACCAAGTTTGAGCCCAACACAGACCCTAAAACCCACCAAGATGGGCCATCGAGTTGACCCCAAAAAAAGAGTATATCTCAACCAAGATCTCGCCAACTCAGTTGAGATCTCGGTTTTTGGAAGGGGCGAGAACGAGAGCGAGATCTTGAACCATGACTTCAACAACAAAAAAGGACATAGAGCATTTTAATATATGGATTCCATTAACATGCTCCACTCTATAAATCCATCTCCAATCAGTTACGAGTTCTCAAAACACTTGTTAGAGCATGCTGCAAGAAGTGATGTGTCCTTAGAATACAAAATGAAGAAATACCTTCATGTTCAACCACACAGCTCCACATCTCTATCTTTCCCTCTAAAGTTATGCTAGACCCCGATGGTCTGCCTTTTCTTCTTCTTCTTCTTTTCTTTCTTTTTCCCTTTTCTTTTTGAGTTCATAATCAATCAATCATCTCTACCAAGTTGTGTTTGACTCAACCAACTTATTAAATTGGATTACCTTAACCTCAAAGCCTGAAATACTACTTAACTAGATAATATCTTCTAACCATGGCACAAAATTCGGTCGAAACTTATGAGGACCGGAAAAAAGTCCTCAGTTTCGACCGAAACTATCGAAATTTTGTCAAAACTTGTTGAAACCTGTAGAAACTTGGTTCAACCCAGTTGGACCAGCTGGTTCATGAGAAAAAAAATTACCAAATTTCATGGGAAACTTGGGAAATTTCATGGAAATTTGGGACTTCTTCCTGTAAATTTTGTAGCTTTCCCAAATTTTCAATTTTTTTGTTTATTTCATGTTTCCCCAAATACCACGACAAATACCCCCTCCATCAGGACTTCCCTATTCAAAGTGTGTATTCTCTCAGGCTGGTTATCTTAAGCATGTTAATGACCAGACTCATAAAGTTACAGTTGTCGAATACCTTGACAACCATATGCATAAAATGTCATGGGATGTCTATGTTCGTTGGTTGGAGGAGAGGATGTTACAGGCATAGTACTACTCAGCTCACAGGATGAATCCACTATTGGCACTCCTCTTAGTACTAAGTTGTATTTTCCTTTTATTGTCAACTATTTTGAAGTTATAAATTATATATTGAATGTTATGTGCTTAAGTAGTTAAGTTTATAATGTACTTTTCGGACAACTCTACATTGATGTTATGTACATTGAATGACATATCTACATTGATTTTTTTAGCAAAATACAACCAATGTGTTCTTTATACTCTAATTAGCTTAAATACGGTTATTTATACTCTCTAAAACCTGTCGAAACTTGTACGGAAAAGTCCTCGGTTTCCTCGAAATTTCTCAAGTTTCCACCTAAGTTTCGCATTTTCACCTGGTCAAAACTTGAGTTTCCCTCGAATTTTTTACTATGCTTCTAACAAGTATTGGAGTTGTATAAAGTTAGTAAGTTCCAGAAAGAAAAGAAAATAATGCTTTTTGTTTGGTACCAGACATAGAACTCCGTAGGAAAACAAAAGCAGAAAGTTCCATAGACACAATAAAAATACAATAGCAAAGATAATGTCATAGTTACAAAGATGATACGCTACTTAATCGAAACATCACCATTCAGCATCACATATTGCATAAATAATCAGAAAGTAAAGAAAGTATCATAGAATATAAATACCTTACCCAGTTGAGTGACAAATTCCCAATCATCAACTAGTTGCTTCTTTAGAGTTGATGGAATTTGGATCTTCACTACCTTCTCCATTGATTCAATATCCTTCTCCTAAGAATTACGCAGACAACAGTGAACACCAAATTACCATTTGCAACCAATCAAACATAAGAAAGAAGGCAAACCAGTTAACCGTTCAAGGAGAATGCAACCCCCAGAACACATGAAAATTGACACAATCATAATATAAGAATAAATCAACCATGTCTTATTTGAAAGCAGTCAATCATAGCATAGATAGTACAAATCCCCAATTGAAAAGGACCATGCCACAATGGTCCTAACAATTATTAGCAGCTTGAAACTTTAAGCAATTTCATCATCAAATTCTATAATCTTCATCCAGTAGATTAATCTTTCATATTTGAGACATTCAACTACATCACAGACAGATGGAACAAATTCCCAACCCCATGGGACCAACAAACTTCTGAGTTCTATCCAACCCTGAAAATATTCATAATCAATTTAAATTTAAACCAGTTTTCAACCTATGTTCAAATTTTCCTGAAGAGCACAAAGGTCTAATTTTATCAATAGGTTTGTTAGATATAGTAAGCCATGTAGTTCATGCAATGTTAAAGAAAAAGCTATGTCAAAAGTTCCAGATTTGAGATCCTCCAGACTTCTAAGCTTTGCCAGATTTTTGGAGGCATTCTGCTTGCAGGACTGAGAGTCAACCAAAGAATTGACAGATCCACTCAGCATCAAACATGCACCTGACTGATTCATTTCTCGACTCCCACCACTAGGATAGGTGATTAAGGGAGTTTTAAAATTGGTCACGACGGAAGAAGAAACCAAACAGGCCTATATTGTTATACGCAGCTTGGGCCTCTTCAATGTTATGCAACCTTGCTTGAATAGGGTTGAAGTTTAAAGCATCTCTAGGGCTAGACTTGAATTGCAAGCCCAAAACTAGGATTTGGGGTTAGGTATATGGGAGGTTCTTCCTCATTTGGTTCCTAATAATTGTGCTCTAGTTCCTGGGTTGGGGTTTGGTTTGTTTGAAGCATATTGACGGTTAGAGAAGGAAGGAAATTTAGGGTATGAAGGATACTTCAGTCCATCCCATGGGAGGTTGATAAATTCCTTGATATGGGGTAGACTTGAGATGGGATGAAAACTAAGGGGAAAGGGATAAAACTTGAAAGAAATTTACACTTTGTTCCTTAGAATAATCTCTTCAACTTTCAATGATTTTGGATGGGTGGTTTGGAAGAGATTAGGTTTCTTGATTTTGGAGGGAAAATAGGGACTCAATAACAAGGATTAGCTGATCTTCGATTTGGTAGGTCCCTTAGGGCTGAGGAGATGAGGTACCTAAAATTTGCAAGGGATCTAATGGTTAAATTGGTGTAGATCTGACCTTGAACTTTGGGTCTCTAAGGGCCTGTTTGGTTACATGAATCTAGAGATTTCAAATCTCTGGATTTATGAGTGCAAGATTTATACCCGTTTGGTTGTGAAAATCTCTAGATTCATGAAATCTAGAGATTCATCTTTTTACACTAAAAACGTGAATCTATAGATTTATGGGTATAGGGTGAAATCCATAGATTTCATCCCTACTATAAAAACGCTAAACTTTTGCGCATTCACAAAAATCACAGATGAATTCACAGATTTTATTCCACATATTCGGTTAACCAAACAGTTAATTTTATAAATTATGACTCCACAGATTTGAAATCTCTAAATATTTGAAATCTTCAAACTCATGTAAACAACAGGCCCTAAAAGAGTCCGAAAATTCAAGAAAAATAGAAAAAGATGTGAAAGGAGAAAGGGACTGGGAACAAGAAAAAAGAAGTCACTGTTATTGAAGAACAGACCATGGGATGCTTGATTTAATCCTTCAACTCGCAGATTTTCAGCAATCTTGAAGCTTCATCAATGGAGATCGTGGGACAGCTTAGGGGAATTGTAGGAGAGATAAAAGGAAATAGCAACACTAAATCAGAAAGCAACAACGCTCAAAATAAACCTTTGTCAATCAAAACATGGGCTCAACAAATCTATTACATCAATATATAGAGCCACATTGGCTGACATAAGACTTGCAACTCAAACTAGAACTGAAATAAAAACTAGGACTCAATTAATACTAGAGTTACTGTTCACGTGAACAGCAATGATTTCCTGATGGGATCACAACTCCAATTAAGAGTTAAATAAAACAGTTGACAGGCTAATTAAAATTAAAAAACAGAATCCTAAACCCACAATTTTAGCTGCCGTTGTAGGGGATACCCCTACACCTGACCTACACATAATGGTGCTGGTTTAGGGAGGAATAACCCACAACTGAGGCTGTTCTTAAACAACCAAACAGCATCAACTCTCCTGGACTTGAAAGAGCTTGACTCCGTTGAGTTAGGTCGCAGACCCAAGGTGCCCATGTAATTATCTCGCTGATAAGGTAACACATATCTTGATTCATAAACCCACAAGTAGCGTGACTAATAATCGAAGGAGAAAATGGTTGTTGTCATGGGATGTCTTTCAATCTGTGGCCGTGGGGCACCATTAGGAATGTATACCCCTTTGCTTAACCTTGACACTGTTCCATGCACCATCATAGAGAACCAGCACGTTGTTGCCAAATTCACCCTAAAAGGATGTCACATTGCATCACAGAGGTGACTAGGTAGGGCACACAGTACTATAGAGGCCAAAATGTAGGTATACTTAGACTACTGCAGTGGCTTCTTCTCAGGAAGTGGCTCCAAAACCTTACACATGAATGGTCTTGAATAACCGGTTTTGTGGAAGGTTATATTGGCTTCTGCTCCTGTATCAAGTATCAACTATTGTGTGGACATTGTTAGAAGTATCACCATGCAGTAGATTGCCTCTTTACATGAAGAGGGGAGCCTTATCAACAAGCCCAGTAGAGAATGAAGTGAGGTTGGCAGAAAATGCTTCAACTTCATAACCGAGGCATTCTCATCAGCATCACAGAGATCTACAACTAGTGCATCACCATCTTTTGTTGGTTGCTTCTCGGTGATATTCATGGAGTGAAGTTTATTGGGGAATTTATTGCTATACCGACCTTCCTCTCCACAACTATGACGCACAATGTTTTTCAGCCAAAAATTGCTATTATTATTACTTAGCTTCTTTTCTTCCATTATATGGGGCTCAGGCTTCTTGTCTTCAATCCCTACTGGTGGCTTATAGGCTGAAGGAATCCGGATCATTGACTTTAGATATATGTATTTCACTTCAGTTATCTTAGCATATGCTGCTGGACATCAATGAAACTAGAAGCAGTGTTAGCCAACTCCAATTGGATTTCTGTATTCAGCCTGCTAATGTATCTCATACCCGCTGCTTGCCTGTTACTTGAAGTCCGCACCTTGAGGATATTTTGTAGAACTCTAATATGGGTAGGTGTCCCATTTATAGTGCCTTGCTGGAGGTTGACAAGCTCATGAAACAATTCCTCATATATAGGAGGAATAAATTTCTTGTTCAGTATCCACTTCATGACCTCCCAACCAGTAACTATCCAAGGCATCTAACTAACCTCAAATGTAAAACATCATCCCAACAGGAATATACATGCCCTGTAAATTTGGTAAGAAGGAGCTCACGCTTCTTCTCATCCGGAAAGAATTTATATGCAAAAATCCTTTCAACTTTTGTGAGCCACTCAAGAACTCTACTAACCCCTTTTCACCACTAAACTCTAGAATCTCCGAGAACAGTCGTGGAACTTCCTGAGGACTTGAAGTAAAAGAAATTCCTTGTGGTGCGTCTTCAACCCACCGAGTTCGAGAAGTTGACTTAGAAATTCTTGCTGCAATTTGGGTGTCGACTTTCTTCATGAACCCAAGGATTTCAGTGCAAAGGTTACAAGTCTCTTTGACAAACTTGTCGAACTAAGCTTCATTCTTCTCAACTCTTGCCTCAAGTCTTTCAACCGTAGCTTCATAACTGTCATCAATTTTTTTGTTTCCTGATACTCAGCTAGTTCACAGTATAGCTTAAGTAGATCAGTGTTGGTGATGTGGCCTGACACAATTAGTATACCAAAAATTTGAATAGGAATGAGAAAGGGAAGAGATAGAATCTTCCCTAGACTTGTAAATGGATCGTACTTGGCTCGGATACACCACTATCTATATCCAAATCCAATAAGCAAAACCGTTATTCGAATCCGATCCGATATCCGGCGAAAATTTACAGAAGGTATCCGAATTTGAATCCAGAACTTTATCGAATATCTAATAAGCATCCGATTTGATAAACAATCCAATTATTGGTTGTTGATTTCTCATTTCCAATTTTCTGGTTGCCAATTACCAGTTTCCAAATCCAATTATCAGCCCTTTTTAAAAGGGGAAAAAAGGCTTTATCTAATGGTTTTTCCATAGTTTGGCCAATTGGCTATGGATAAATGATGGGGTTTAGGGTGAGTTCAACCTATTAATTAGGCTTAACTGGTTCAACTTTAGTGAAGGTCAAAATCTCACTTGGTGAGATACCATTTAATATTCAAACATATTATGTTTTTTAAAAACAAATATATATATATATATAACACTCATATTTATTACTCTAACCAGATAGTATCATATGTATGACACTTATATATATTACTCTAACCAGATAGTATCCTATCCGATAAGAAGTTATCCGATACTTTTGGGTACGAATAATTCTGGATTCAAACAACCTTAAACAAATATGAATGCAAATTTGGAGACGGATTTTGACTATCCATTTACAGTTCAAATCTTTCCTCAATCCAACTCTATACCACTCGACACAAGCCTAGCTCGAATAAATCTATAGCTTCAACAATCGCTAGCGTAGGCTTGAATTCTAGGCCCAAAATTAGGGTTTGTGTGAAATCCCTCATAACCCTAACCCGGAAATCCATATTGTAGGTCCGAAAACCAGGAGTGCGGGAAGAAGGCAACTGTGGGTCATCCAAATTGAAACCATTGGATTTGACTTTGAACCAATAGAAGTAGATGGAGATGATGCTAAGTTAGGAACCTTGTCAGAATTCAGAAGAAGAACTAACTTGAACGTTGACGGACTTGGTAAATGGATCAAGAGTACAGTAATTACACAAGTGGAAGGTCCTAAAAAACCAGGTAAGACCCTTCTATAACTTGGAAAATGACCCAAGATGAAGTTAGGGCTTTTGGAGCACCAAAATACAGTTTTTGACCAAAAGGATCAAGTTGGCAGCCTGCCTTGGGTGACCAACCCACCCAGGTGACCAAGCCTATTTCGAGGCAAAATTGTCACTTCTAGGAAATTAGGTTTTTGAAGCCCTAATTAATTATTTTTCGTTCTAAAAAGTGTCATTATGTTCTAAAGCCTTCAGAGACCATCAAAGACACTCTAGAGAACCCTCTCCAAGGTGAAGGAAGGTTTGGAAGCATCCGTCAAGTTTTCCGTCCGACAATTCTTCTTCTGCAATGTTAGCATTCATTCTCTTCTTTCTAGTTCTATTTTCTCTATTGTTTCTACCTACTGTAGAGACCTAGAAGAAGGTCTAAATCTATTGTCATGACCTATTCTTCTATTCTCTTAGTTCTAGAGTGAACGGAGGTTCACTCTAGCTCTTCCGTGAATTTCATGGTATGCTTTCAGTAAAGACCTAGTATAAAACTTTGTGATTTTTATTCTCTTTGATTAGTCTGATTTTCAATCCATGTTAGATCATATTCTACAATGTTTTCAGACCTTATTCTACCATCCTCTTTACCTAGAGTGTATCTCCATTCACTCTAGTCTATCCATGAATCTTCGGTTTGATTTCGGATGAAACCTAATATAGGACTCGTTTGGTTTTCATTCCTTTGGCCATGATTAATGCCTAAACCATACTAGATAATGTCCTACCATGATTTCAGAATTTTCTAGTATATTGGAGTGGTTTGGAACCCAAACAATGAGTTTTTGATTGATTTTAGGATTTATTGTCCGTACACAGCTGCAGCCTTGGTCGATTGGCTTAGTAGCCCCAAGCAACCAACCTTGTTGCTGACAACAGAATGCCTAGTTTTGCCCTCTTTTCATCTTCTAACCTTTGAGGTTTGTTCCTAACATTGAATCATCATATTGTTAGGACCTTTTGGCAAGTTTGAACTCATCTTTTGATCTACTCTTTGAAAGTTTCGAATCAACAACAAGGTGAGGACGTTCACTTACATATAACCTTAGTTACATTCTCATTTGAAATATGACTTGAATGCATGTTCTATATTGTTGTTTTTAAGACTTAAAACATGATTGATATGCCTCTATAATTTGAGAATATTGTTAGTAATGATGTTATGCATATTTGTTAGATAGGGTAATTTTCATCTGGACCCCCTGAGGTTTGGTCCAGGTCATTTTTAGTTCAATTTAAGTTTCTTTTTGCATATGGCTCCCCTGTGGTTTTAAGAAATGATTAAAAAAGGACATCCTTAACAAAAATAGTTAGTTTAATAATTCTTTTGACAAAAATACCCTTCTGTCTTTTGGACTTCTTTTCATTAGTTTAGTTTTAATTTACTAAAATATATACTATCAAACTAAATAAATAATAAATAAACAAATTAAAAGTTTTACTAAATTAATTCCCTCGTAAAAACAAAGTTTGAAAACAAAAACGGTGCTCTGCAACTTCACAACCAAAGGAGGAAGACGAACAGTCTCTTCCTTGCCTGTTACATCTCATGTTAAAAATTTCTCATGGAGTTTGTCAACCAAAAGCACTCGTGCATACTTCTTACATTTCCAAGAAAACCAAGCTCTGAACTTCATTTCTCCGAAAATACAGATTGCCTTGGAATTTCATTTTATCTCACAAGGATTACGAAATCCAGGTTTAGTAATTTATATTTGTAAGATTGAATTTGGAGCTCTAGAGAAGCGATCTCCATTTCTTTTGTATACATGAGATCCTCAAAGAGTTATAAACATTACTCTATGTAATGCATCTTTTCTTCTATCAATCTTTTGTATTGACTAGTTTCCATCTGTTCTGCACCCTTTTCACCTTGTAGACGCAAAATCATGGATTGCTGCGTCTGGATCTTTTCTCTCCTCTTCAAGGTCCTTGTAGACTTTCTGCAGAAGCTGTTGTTGAGCTTGAAGAGCTCATTTTAGAGCAGCAATCTCACTTTTGGCCATATCTGAGAATGATACACTACAACAGAGTAATCAATCTCAAGGTACTCCAGGTTAAAAATAATAGTTTTGATCTTATAGTTGGCTGGAATAACCAAATTGAATCCTAAGAAAGATGTAAAGAGTACGAACCTAAAGCTCTAGAAGCAGCCTCTTCCTTAAACTCAGTAGACAATCGGTATTGAACAGAAAATTAAGAATAAAAAAAATCAGAACTGAACGAGGATTAGAAGCAGACTGTTCGTCTTCCTCTTTTGATTGTGAAGTTGCAGTCTTGCAGAGTTGCCGTTCTTTGCTTTCAAACTGAACAAGGGTTTTAGGAGAAGATCAAAACCTGTATTGAAGTGCCAAATGATGGATTTGAAGGAAACTCTTTGTCTTCCTCCTTTGGTTGTGAAGTTGCAGAGCACCGTTTTTGTTTTCAAACTATGTTTTTACGAGGGAATTAATTTAGAAAAACTTTTCATTTGTTTATTTATTATTTATTTAGTTTGATAGTATATATTTTAGTAAATTAAAACTAAAATAATAAAAAGAAGTCCAAAGGACACAAGGGTATTTTTGTCACAAACTTTATTAAACTAATTATTTTTGTTAAGGGTGTCCTTTTTTAATCATTTTTTAAAACCACAGGGGAGCCATATGCAAAAGGAAACTTAAATCGGACTAAAAATGACCTGGACCAAACCTCAGAGCACCGTTTTTTATATGCCTCTATAATTTGAGAATATTGTTAGTAATGATGTTATGCATATTTGTTAGATATGTGAATGTTTGGAATAAGAATGAATTATGACATGATGAAGTGTTTGGAATCATATTGTAATGTGAATAATTAGGTTGTGATTGTGAATTAGGGAATGTTTTTTGGGTGTTTCTGTCTTAGGACATCAGTGGAGGTGGCATGGGACACAATCCTATGATGCCCTTTGGCGCTTTTCATGATTACTGGATGTCATACCTAGGATGTCTAGAAGTGTTTGATTAGAAACCATATCATATCACACCCTATCGGCGTGGATATTGAGGCCGAATGACCTGTGGCAACAATGGGGATTGTAGGCGTTCAAAACTAGTAGCCAACTCGTGAGATGACACAATCAGATTATGAGGGTCATTCATTGGTAGGGTCGCATTATAATAATGTCTAGGCTCATAGGCACTCGAGACCAGTAGACAATCCGTGAGAACACATAAGAGCTTCCCGTTTATTATTTTTGGATGACCAATAGGGTTAAGAGTCCGTAGTACGAGTTGGTTGGTGCCATAGGATATGATGACTCTAGGGGGAAGGATACCGGAACCGATTATGAGAGGCATGAGGGAAAATATCTTACCCTAAGTTGATGTGACTCAGTAGATAACTTGCACTAGACCCTGACACGCGCCAGTACTCATACCACATGGTGTGGTAAGAGAGCGGTGACCTAAACCCCCAACCATGGTGATAGTCCAAGAGGGTTGCCCGTGATCCCAAAAGAGGTAGACAGTCCGTGAAAGATCAGAGTGATGATGAGACCTTCCAAAAGGAGGCTAGTGTTCTATCTTAATGCATGTCCGCCATTAGAGACTAACATTTGTTAAAGTTACTTGCATCCTTGCATATTGTCTCATATCATATTGCATCATACTATGTTCTTGAATTGGATTATAATTGTTATTTGTATGTGAACTACTCGCTGAGTTCTTTTGAGCTCACTTCGGGGACAATGTTAGTTTCAGATGACTTTGCAGGTGAAGAGATCCCGAGCCCCTGTTCGGAAGTCCCTTCCTTATATTATGCAACTGAGGAAACAATGGGAGTTGATAGTAGCTCATGGTGCAACTCGAGTACCGGTATGCAATTCTATCATGGCTCCAATCAACAGTGATAGAAGTTGCCTTGCTCGCCGGTGGGATTACGAGCTTGACATCAACTCCCAAGTTACAAGAATACAAATCTTCGGAGAAGAAGGTGAAAATAGAAAAAGAAGAACCATTATGAGACAGATTAGTTTGATAGTCTTCTTTATTTCTTTCAGTTGTAATACTTTGGTTTTGACTATTCTTCCACACTTTGACTATTTGTATTACTTCTGCAAACATTTACTCTGATTATTTTGGTATCACTTCCTTACTCTGATATTGTTTTGAGATCCTTCTAAGATCCATACTTTGATTATTCTTTTAATTAAATTAATACAATGATTTATTCTTGCTCATGATTGTACTATTGTGTTATGTGGGAGGATGATTGTTGAGACTTGATCTTCGGGACTGTGGATCACACCTCCTAGTATTCAGATAAGGTATTGACTAGGGAGATGTGACAAAGTGGTATCATAGCCCAAAGTTTCATACAATCCTAGCCACGAAAACACATTAGTGGAGCATCTTCGGGGCATAGATCCAAAAGTGATCCAACTCTCTTAGAGTGGATAATAGAAAACATCAAACTAGATACTTGAACAAAATGAAGTATAATACATCAAGTATGAATAACACACAATAACCATAATGAAACAAACATACATTATCTTTCGAAAGATGAAATTCATAATGTACAATAAGTCAAGTGAAACATCTAAATTTCATTAATTGATTAGAAAAGTTTTACAAGATGAAACTAAATAAGTACATCTGGAGTCAACATAAATAAAAAATCCTAGAACTATCTATTTACGTGATCGCCTCTGTGATCCTGAACTGTGACGATCGGTGAAAGCACGGACCTCGTCCTCAACTCATGATAATCTACTATCCATCGCTATCAAGCGAGTCTCTATCCTCTCCAATGTAGAGACAATCGTGGACAACTGAGAACCTGAAGGTGGTATCTCTGGAATCTGATGCGAAGGACCCCCGACCTCCATCTGTCGAGGAGGAACATCATCCTCCTCATCTGTCTGATCATTCTCATCATCCTAATGGGATCACAACTCCGATTAAGACTTAAGTAGAAGTTAGAAGGCTAATTAAAAATTAAAATAGCATAATGCTAAGCCCACGATTTAGCTAGGTGTAGGGGATCCTAAACTAATGTTGCTGGGATCCCTACACGTGAGGCTGTTCTTAGACAAAACTGCATCAAATGTCCAGCCCAATGTGGGCCTGTTGTTTATCCAAGTCATGGGCTAGCTTATGGTAGTTCTTTGATTGTTTCTTTGAGTTCTTTATATATATAGTTGTAAAGGGACTCCCACAAGAGTCCTCTGTTGGTTTTTTAATTCCTTTTCCTATTCGCTGAACAGAAACCTCTTATATTCCTATCAGGATCTTAGCTCATCAGTTTTTTAGTTAATATTTTTGTAAAGCAATTGGCTTCTCATGATTAGATAAATAAACAGAATACTACCTTCTTCATGGAGTGTGGGATTCATTTGAGGGCAAGAGGTCCAAAGATCAGCAGGTACTGGTTGATTATTTGGAGTGAGAAGCTCATGGGTTCTTCTATCTTCCATTTCTTTCACTGTCTTGCTGAACTTTATCCTTGGCGGATGCTATGCTTCCAAGGCTAATTCCTTGGTCCTAATCTAATTGTGGGATCTGAAATATCTCTTGGGGTGTTCAGGACGTTGATTAGGTATTTAGGTTGACCTTGACTGTCGTGTGAGCTTGATGCCCTTTTACTTTCCCAGATTCATAGCATTTAGTTAGCCATGACTCTCAACATTCTATGGGAACTTGTTTCTCGAATAAAATAGTAACATATATCTGAATCTCATATTGTAAGTATCTAGAATTTTGCATATTTTGAGTTAAATTTCCGGATTTTAGTATTCTGTATTTCTCTAATTGGGTTAAATCTTGAATCATCACGGTCTTTTGAGTGGGTGAACCTAACATCAACCTATCTCTGGACAGAATTTAAACTCCATCCAATAAAGCTGACTTCTGAGTTTTGACCTTACTTTGGACTTATTTCAGCTTTCAGCTTTCAGCTTTCCTTGGTGGATCTCATTAAATGGAGTGTAACCTATACTAAGAACTTGTTGAAGTATATGTAAATTTGGGAGTTTTACTGTTCACGTTCCTGTTCACGTGAACAGTGTTTTTACTGTTCACGTGAATAGTATTATGCTATTGTTTTTATTATATTTTCTATTTCTAATGTGGGCGTCTTGCTACATAAGTTTTGGGAGTTTTTAGAAAGTATAGTTTCTATTTTGGTGGTAGTTTCTATTTTCAGAACTTTCTATTTTAGGAGTTAGGAAGTTACTAAAGCTGTAATATTCTATTTCCTTTTTCTAGAGGACAATTACTTGTTTCTCAAGTTGTATTAGATTCATTAGAAGCTATAAATAAAATTGTTCTATGATTCTAGACTTTTAAGCAAGAATCACAAGCCTCTTCTACTAGTTCTTCATCTCTCTTCTCTTCTTCTTTTTCTCTCTTTTCTTTGTTCAAGTTCAGCTGCTGTTTTGATTATTTAATGCTTGCTTTCTAACAGAACTCATCCTATCTAATCCCCATCAATAAGATCTTTGACTTTGCTGATCAGACCAGTAAATTGGAGAAGTTGACCGACCTACTAGGAAGGGTGTCTGATTCAACTCAGATAAGGTTTAGGGGGATCCTAACCCCTAAAATGTGTTCCTCCCTACCAAAACAAAAGCCTCCTTTCCACCAGCAGACCTTACCTGGTAAACATCTATCCCCATGTATATGCATGTGTGAACATTCATGAGTCTCTCAATCACTGCAACTTCTCAACATCAGCATGTCATGATTCTCTTGTAAATTCACAACCTCATTTCCCTCTCCTCTGCCAAAAAGACTCTCTCAAGTTCAAACCCCAAACCGCCCCTCCCCCAAAAAGTAAACCAAAAAACGACCTTTACTAAGTATACATCTCCAATCTGTCTTTCAAATAACGCAATTCAGTATCTCCCTAGTCTCTTTCTGCAATTTGTATTTTTTTAAGAAAAAATTATATTTTAGCACTAACTCACCAATCCACACAGATCGGCTGGTCACTAAATTGAATGTTCAAGCTACGGGATCAATGTAATTACTACCTACCTACAGTAGACGATATGAGCACTAGTGACAGCCATAGGATAACGTTTTTAACCATAAGGATAGTCTTCAAGGTATCTAGGTGAGTGTTCGTGGGGGGCCTAAATACAAGGTCTGGAATGCCTAGGACCTTGACATCTACCTTAGTAAATCCACAATTATCTAGTATGCATAATTAACAAGCACTAGTTAAAATTACCTAAAGTTATTAGACTAGGAATTAGATCTGAAGGAATACACAAATACCAAATGACTAAATGAAGAAAAAAAAATACAATCAAAGCGCACCTCAATACCAGAGTCACTCTTCCTCTTCTTGCCTCTTGCAACTGCAATATGATTCCATGTATCTACTATCAGTAAACAGAATCCTCAAGAAATAAATCAGCTATTTCAATTCTTTCACTTGCAATTTTTACATTGGATAACACCAGACAACACAATTCAATAAAGACAATAAAACAACTACCCTACAAGGATCGAGGAATAATTTTCTCACAAACAAGAAGCGAAGGGGAAAAAAATGGACAACATCCAATCGCCTGCCAATTCTATTCCTCCCATGACTTGCTAATCATTATTAATTTTCAAACATATAAATGAAGATCCAAGAAGCCAGCAAGGAATATGAACTGAGATAGTATATCCTATATATTAGTGATGCCAAGATCAGGATACGTTGGAAATTGTTTAGGAAAAAAGTACTTCAAGGTAATGCAGGATAGTCATGAACATATTAAGACAAAACAACATAAAATGAAACCAAACTCCAAATAAATAAATAAATTCTTTAGTACAGAACACCAAATTACCATAGTTCCTAAGGTCCTCTTTGTCCAGTTTTGCATCTGCAGAAACAAGAACACATATATAGCATCACAAAAACAATAGGTATGAAAATATAAAATGTAAAAACATCAAATTGGTTTCAGATCTGAGCTTCCTAGGAATTGGAATAGATAAAAAGACTGAATGGGCAGATCATGAATACAGTAAGATGAAAATATTTGGGTAACTAAGCGGTTTTCTTATTGACACTTCTAGAAGATAAAATTCATAAACTGTTTCATTTGCCCCTGCACAATGTTATATAACACATATCTCTCCCTTTACTAAGATTAAACATATCCAGCAAAAAAGAATCAGCCACTTCGATGAACTCATAAGCTGGGGCGATTAATTAAGGCATATGGGTAACAGTAGATAAGTTCCCACAACTTCCACTTTCACCGGTCCACAGTCCACCTATTGTTCCTGTTATGTTGCTTTTCAAGCCACTCATAGCCTGAAATGCAGTTAGTGTTACTCTCTCTCACACACACAAAGGTGATCATGAGGGTGAAGCCCCTATTTAGGTTCTCCAGGGCCCGCCGAAGTTTTAGATTACTCAAATCGAAAGCATTAATGGAAAAACATTAAATACTTTAAAGTTTATAAAAGCAATGGAGGAAAGGCAAATAAACTACAGTTGTAGAGTGTTCAGTATCATAATTCATACAGCTATAGAAATTCCAAATTGGATAAGAGCTGATTTTATTTTGCCACGATTTTATTTTATTTCCTTAGCTTCTAGTTACTAGATTGCGAGATTACTTTCTATTTTGGCCTATGCTTATAATTTTTGCAGCTCGGTTAACAAGTAAATTCAGTCTAGTATAGTTTCCATTTTAGCCTTAGTTTATATTTCCTGTCAAGTAATATCTACTCTATTTTCTGTGTAACTCAGTTTAGGAAAAAATTCTAATCCTACTTGCTCATTAATAAATTGCTATGTGAGGGGGAGGGTTTTATGTGCAACCCCTCTCCCCTCTTCTTCATTCTTCTCTTCTTCTAGCCCACTCTGCTCTTCTCTTCTTCTTGTGGTTCTTCTTCCTTTTCATTGTAATGACTTGCTTATTATGCAAATAATGTTTAGGTGAAATGGAGGTTAAACAAATAAATGAAAGAAACATGCAACATCGAGAGGAAAAGAGCACAAGAGTCAATACAACCTCAGACAAACAACTTAGAGGAGTACAGCTAACCTGTAGAACCTTTAGGCTTAATCTGCGTTGAACGTCCTGCCTTAAGACTCTTATCTGTACCCGATTTTTTTTCAAGCTCCTTCTGCTTCCGGACATTTTCGTCAGTAAATTTCATTAAACGATCTACAGCCACCCACTCATCCCAACTGTTGATGAGTAAGTCAAAACACAAATAGTTAATGATAGATCAATATTATGGTGCAGACGCAGTAGTCACACAATTTAAGCTTCTTTTATCCCCAGTAACCTTGAGAATTATGTTAACAAATTTTATAGAGTAAGAAGAGTACTGGTCAAATAATGCTACTAGACTGCAGTGTGTACACTAGCCTGTCACTGAAAAAACCAACAGAAACAAAGCAAGTGGCACAATCTTCTCACATAAATTGAATATATAGAAATAAACTGTTATGGTATCTCTGTATGCTTTGAAATCCACAAAATGTTATAGGCTAGAAATCATAAAAGAGTCACTATTGTAAAAGAAAAAGCGGGGGGGGGGGGCAAAGTTCAAACTGCTTCCTGCAAATCAAAACAAACATAACACTTTAGGTTCTTCTGGAACCAGGAAACCATATTTTTTTAGTTATCCAGGGACCAGCAAACAATAATTCGCAGACAATACGAGGGTTGATATTACACCCTAAAATTGGGAAATTTGTAGCCAACTGCAGATCCTGTTTTCAAAGGATCCTGGGCAGGGTGGAGTCAAATGGGGCAACCTCAAGCACATTTTGCACCAGTGCCAGCCTTGAGTCCCCAATCTGTATTGGATATTTCACCATCGGCACTTAGTTGACAAAATAAACCACAGGCTCATAAGTGCAGTAAATACTTGTGGAGGGAGCAAAGCATTGGGAATGCATCCATTCAAGTTCACCAGATATATCAACTCTACATTCTTAACTACGTCCTCTATTCTTCTGGTTGCCTAAAGTACCATCATTTAGAAAGGCCTACTTTCAACTCCCTTCTTATCAAAACCTTTATTTAGGACCAATTAAATTTTTTTTATAAGATAAACTGATGAAGGCCGGCTATCAATATCTGAAACGTAAGAAAACAGGAATCAAACTGATCAGATGTTATGTGATCTTATTCTATACTAGTAGCATCCAAAGGTTGTTTCAACAGGTGATTTTCTTAATAAAGTGCTTAGTGGACCATTCTCTAAAATTCTGAACAATTTACCGTGGATGTGGAAGTCCCCATCCAAGAAGACAACTTTTATCCTTACGGTCTTACCTCTTCCAATGTGTTGAGTGTTGGTAGGAAGGATGTCTTCTTGTCCCATTTTTTTCATTTAGTTATTATTCCACTACGGCTTACAAACCAACAATCATTGTTTATTTTTAAAATAAGAACTCTATGCAGTTAAAGGATTTGGAAGACATGGCAAGCACATTGGACCTAATTCCCAGTGCAAAATGAATCAATCCAAACCTAATGTATTTTTCTCACCAAATGCAAGATCTATTTAGAACCATACAGTTTCTATATCGAATGTTTAGGACAAGTAACTGTAGGCACGTCTGTATCACAACTGCAGACATTTAAGTAGCCTGTCAAGTTAAACTTAATTGTCAAATACAATTACTGATACTTGTCTGCAGAGCTAAAAAAGTCTAAGATCTCAGGTAGGAGAATAGAAAAGCAGAGACTTGAACACAAATTGTAGAATGCGTAAGTATTTTAGGCAAAGATGTTCAACAAAAACCAATACAGAGTTTAAACCCTAAGCTAGCTTGCCTTCGGTCATTAATCAGAACACGAAAAGCAGATGTTCAACAGATATCCAACACAAAGTCAAAATCCCATGCTAGCTTGCCCTAGGACATTAATCAAAACCCTACATTTACTTTAGTAATAGTGCACAGACCAGATAAGCATACTCACTTTTTGCTCCAGCCCTGCAAAACAAAAATGAGACAACATAAGTACTGACATGAGAACGTCTGTCACCACTTCTAATCCATTAACTTGGAATAAAAGATAATGCTTTCACTTATTAAATGCATTGACTATGTATGTAGTGCTCAAACAAATACTAGGTGGAGAGGAAAAAATGAAAAGAAAATGTACTTACAAGGTAATGAACATAGTATTTCCATTCCTTCTTTCGAAACTCAACCTTTAGAACCTAGAAAATAAAAGCAAGTAGTAAATCAGACCATATCTTTGAATCTTTAAGTACAGGAGGGACACTACTTATTTCTAATTTTCAGTCATTAATGGCTTTTGGTAGACAAGCTGTTTGGGCCTCCCCTTCACCTGTAATTGCAAGCTTATTTAAGTTACTTATGTTAAAATGAGCACTTGTCCAAAGAAAGTTCGGTCATTAAGAAATTGTTTCCCATATGGCCTTTCTAGATAAAAGGCAGTATACTGATTTGACTTTACATTTTTCTTAAGTTTTTTGATCAACCAGGTTAGCAGGGATGCATTAATTCTTGTTTGTATACTATCAATTCAGTTTAAGGTTAAAGTCCTCCATATAAACAACAGAAATTAATTGGATTAGTTCGGTTTCTAGCTTCACTCCAAGATCATATTTCATTCTTCGTGACAATTTTCAAACTTCTAAGATCAACAATGCAGCATACTACTCACAGAAAATTCATCGTTAGCATGTCCAGTAATCTTAAGCCTAGAAGAACTTTCTTTTGTCGCAGAACGCGTTTTCTTTCCTATTCAAGCTCTTCGTCTTCTAACGGGGTGGATGTATGGATTCTCGGGGAAGCTAGGGCAAAATTCAAGCAGCAAACTATTAAGTAAATTATTATTCTTCTCCAATCAAGATCGATTCAACTTTCTTCTGTATGTTGTTTTCGGAATTCAACCGAATATATTATTCGGTATTTGGTGAAACGCTACGCAAAAACAAGGATATCAACACATAGTAACGTTGAGTCAGCATACTCAACAGATGATGAGTAGGTAAATGACAGGAAGATGTGATAGCGAGCCAACGAGGCGAAGAGAGGGAAGATGTACCTTCGCTTCGTATAGTAGAGGGCCATGGAAAGCAAGGACTTTCTCTTGCTCGGAGAAATTGCCGGGATCTGAAGCGGAGGGTTGCCCGTTGCTGTCATCGCCATCTGAAGCTACTTCGTCCTTCACCGCCGTGTTCGAACTCCCCATCTCCCACACCAGATAGGGAGGCTAGAAAAAGAAGAAGAAGAAGAAGAAAATTCGTACAAAATAAACTAAACTTTTTCAGCTGCTGCTTTCGATAGCTGCAATTGCCGGTTCTTTTTCCCTCTCAAATGCCAGTGAAGGTTTCAAGTTTCAAACCCTCAGTTGATCCGTTTGTCCGTTGCCGCCTTGCGCACGGCCAAAAGCTCCCCCGTTTTTTTTTTTTTTTTTTTTTTTTTTATTTTTTTTATCATCTAACCAGTTTAGAGAGTGGGGCCCACAAGCTTAGGGGATTGTGAGGAAAGTGTGCCGGAGACGGACACGATCTCTTTAGATTTATAGCATTTGTTGTTGGACGAAAAAAAAAAAAGATTTATAGCATTTGTTGCTTCCTCAGAGATTTGTTATTATGTTAACTATCTGGCGACAAGAAAGATCGAACATGGATAAAAAAACACTTGGAAGCAGCTTGGTCCGTTTAAGTAAGGTGCTATAAGAGGTCGGTCCAAATGGTTGAATCGAAACCTTGTGGGGGCATGAGTAATATAGACAAAGTTAAGGTTGGACTAGAATTTTGCCGAGACTTAGGGGGCAGACTCACTTATTTTCATCCACAAAAAACACACTTGAAGCGCGTTTAAGTAAGGTGCGATCGAACCCTTGTGGATGTAAAAATCCCTTTCTGGGAGACTCACCCACCACAGCCAAGTGTGCAACTCGGGTCGAACACTGGATTAGTCAAGGCAAAGCCTTACACTTAACCCTAAAGGGTGGCTCAATTGGCAAAAGACCAACGCTTTCATATAGGAGGTTAGAATTCGAATCCTTTTGGAGCCAGGAGTGAAGCCCCGCCTATATTAATTATATAAAACCTCCCCGAGGTTGTAGTTTCGGTCCATTGCAAACGCACGGCCACGACCGGCACTCAAGTTTGAGCTAAAATGTCGATGTTATTGCCTCTGAATTGCTAATGTCCTAGGCTGTGCCTTTTGTCATTTCCCTTAAACGCATGTTAATTCTCAATGGTAAGATTTGACAGGTTTTGTTGTCCTAATGCAAAAAGATAATGACAATTTTTTATGATGGCAATTCATTAAATCATCTTCTAATTACTTAGAAAACGCTCTTAAGAATCAAATGAGGATTATATGTTTTAGATATACCTATAATGTATAAACCTAATTATATTTAATTAAAGGCAACCCTCCCTCATACCATTTGAGATTTTAAATTCAGGAAGTCAGTAATCTTCTTGGGTCACGTTTTCTTAGTGTTAGATTTGATATTTTTGGGAAATGAAACCATAGAAGAATGCTACTCTGCATCTTAAAACACGACATTTGTATCCTGCACTTCATCCCAAATTATGGCATGAACACAATGCTCTTTCTTCTTTCATTTTACACTCCTTGGGCAAGGGGGGCTGGTCCAGAGTTAGGGGTTAATCAGACACTGCTCGTCCTTCATATGCTAAAAGTTCACAATGGCACTCTAATCTATCCAAACACAAGGTAACAATTAGAATCATATGAAATTTGGATTGGGTACTTTTTCTTTACATGTAAAATAATCTTACAAAATTCCTTTCAGAGCAGACCAACCCCATGCTCCCTCTGTTCTCTGTTCAGTCACTTCCCTCAGCTACCTATGGCAATATGTTTTGTTGGGGGCAACGATGACATCAGAAGTTGCTAACTGAAATAAATGCTCATAACATATCTTGTGGGGTTGAAGCCACCGACAATCACTGCAAAGCAAGAAATAGTTTGATTATCTGAAGCCTTATGTTACTGGACAAAATACAATTCAATAGTTTATGTACTTACTGAGAGAAGTAAGGAAAATGATAAGACTAATCGGGTACAAGAAGAAGGTAGTTTTCTCCAGAAACGGCAGTACTGCAGTGCATCCAACAAACCACAATCAGAGCCTCAAGAGTATTATTCAATAGTACTCTCATAAAGTAAAACTAATTAAAGAAGAAATGCCTGAGCAAAATATGGAAGGACGATGCAATTTTCTCTAGCCAGACCCACTCTTGGGCAGATTGGATAAATGAAATCTCTTCTGCAACGCCCATCTAGACTGATTATATTACCCAAATTACACAGTTTCTTTGAGCCTTCACTGTCATACAATAGATCATCCGACCAAGGTGAACTTTTGTTGCAACTATATAGGTGAAGGCAAGAAATGGTACAAGCCCATGCCAAGGAGAGGCTGAGGCAAAATTCATTGTCTTCCATCCCCCCAGCTTAACCCAGTATTTTCCCCTAAGTGTATAAATAAACCCCAGGGGATTTGCTTACCATCATATCCTAAAAAGGTGAGGTAGTGGTAATAAGTGGCTGCCACCATGAAAAGCAGGTTCGAAAGCAACACCGGGAAGAAACCATGTGCAACCAAGAGAGGCGATAAAAAATATTGGATCACTGGCACAACCAAAAGAGAATTAACATCATGGCACAAAAAATTAGTTCAGATTTCTCATATTAAACAGATACCAATTACCAATTACCAATTACCGTAAAGCGTGACGAAGAATGGGAAGAAAGAGTTGCAGTGCACATCAAATGCATACAGCCTTCAGAGAAAGGAAACAAGGTGAGGCAAGGAGTCAGAAAATAACAATCTATTCATTGCTAATTCTAAAAAAGCCTAAAACAAGGAAACCACTGAATCCGCAAGAAGAACAACAAGAAAATGCAGTCCAAGTGTCGTGGTACTACAAGTAGCACTGGTAGTATTACTTCCGTATTTATATAAGAAGTTGGACAAATTTTGCAGGCTTGAACCAGTGGTTCAATTTAAATTATTTGAAGTATTTCCTTTTTTACTTGGGGACTATTATGTTACAGTTGTCCTTAGATTCCACATCCTTCCACATATTTACGAAGGAAATTTTTTGTTTCCGGAAACAGCCTAAGAGCTCAAAGGCTGCATAGGAACTATAAGGCCATATTTAAGTAGAGAATTGTCCCCCCCCCCCCGACCTCAGAATTTTTTAAAATTGCCTGCTCTGCAACTCTGCCATTCATTTGGTTGTCCGTCTTGTGTTTGATCAAGATAAATTGGATTGGTGTTTGATCCAATTCCCAACTTAAAGCATAAAGCCCAAGTAATTGTAGTGGAAGCCCTCCTTCAAGTTGAAGATTCAATTTTTAAGTTCAAACCAGCAGTGAAGATCTTCAACTATAGTAAGTTTGAACTTCTCCTGCTCAGTCCTTTAAGCCATAAACCCTGGCCTGCCATCAATCTGGACTTCATTCTCAAGACCCAAAACCTGCACAGACCACTCCAGCCATCAAACCACCATATTTGGATCAAATACTCACCTGCCCCCTCGGAGAACTCAATCTACTTTTCAGCTCCATCCCTCCATCCATCCCTCCGAACTCTAGAAAACCCATCTTAGTAATTCCCTCAAAAGCCTAAGATTTGACCCAAACCAAACCAATAATCAATTTTGACCCTTGCTAAGTTAAGGCTCATTGTTCTCTCCTGGGGTCTTTGCTCCTCTCTCCGGTCTCCTCCTTGAAGGATGGTCCCCCCCCCCTTTTCATCCTTTGTTCCTTCTTGGCTTTTAATTTAATTATTCATTCATCCAAAGAAAAAGAAAAGTTAAGGCTAACTTTGTCATTGGTTCCATCTTGCCAACCCCACTAAGTTCAGTAAGGCTAAGTAATTTGTTGTTGACCAGCTATGGTGATGGTGTTGGGCTCTAAAGAAGCAGCATATAGATAAACTCAGTGTAGCAGAATGAGGATGCTAATATTGCCTAAGATGGATGAGTGGCAAAACTAGGAAGGATAAGGTAAGGAATGAGCATATTAGAGCTGGTTTGGGAGTAGCTTCAATAAATGATAAGTTACAAGAAAGTCGATTAAGGTGGCACAGCCACGAACAAGTGAGGCCTTTAAATGCCCTTGTAAGAAGTGATTTAATTCAAATCGAAGGAATTAGAAGAACTAGGGACAGCCCTACGAGAACCTTAGGAGAAGTGATGAGAAAGGATGCATGGTTTAGGCCTTGTATTTAGTATGTCCTCAAATAGAGCCGATTGGAAGGCAAGGATCCATGTAACTTACCCATTTAGTTGGGATAAGTTCTTGTTGTTGTTATAGTATTAGGACTGAAAACTCCCATCCCTTAACTGAAAATTGATCCAAGTTGCAGCCCCAAATTCACATTATAAGCCCAAGAATCCATCAACTGTCTCTTGAAACCAGAAACTAAACATAGTTTTTCTTTTAGCTTAAATTCAGCAAGTTTCCACCATCAAAACTTCATCAAACTTCACTGATAGGTTACCCCACACTTGACATAACCCTCACAGCAGTCCCCATAACCCCTAATTTGACCCAAATACCTATCTTTGGCCTACCAGGATTACTGTTGATGGCAGATCCTGGCTACTGGCTTCTAATAAATCTCCTACCAAAATCTAGAACTAGATCAATCCACTTTTACATACACATTATGATGAGGACATCAGTGAGCAGTTCCGAGTTTACTAGCGACGCCAACATATAGATCATCCCACGACAGCATCTATGTGGATGGATGATGAGTTCGGAGGTTATCAAGTTGCTAGGATCCTATGGTTCGATGAGAAACACTGCTCATAGGCAGTTTGTCATGTTATTTTCCTTAGTTTTAGTGGGTTGGGTAGTAGTTTACTATTGAAATATTTTAATTTCATGTTTGAGTCTTTATGGGCTAGGCCTAGAGTCTACTTTGGCCCAATTTTCAATTATTTTGAGTTTGGGTTATATTTACAACTTAAGTTGGGGTTATTTTGGGAATTAAACATGTAGGGTTGTGAGGAATCAATTTTTTTTATTTAAACCTTGTATGGAATTCGTTTTTGGCAATCAATGAAAAAAAGAAAAGAAGCTCACACTACTCTCTCTCTCTCTCTCTCTCTGGCGGAACCACCACTTCTCCCTCTCTCTCCAGGTAATCACTTTCTCCTCTTTTCACCCTTGTTTTTCACTTGAAAAATTCCCTTTGCTCTCCTCTACAAAGATCTACTCTCTTTTTTCTCAAAAAAGACCTAGTTTCTTTCTTGGAAATCTTCAACCCAACGGTTATTCTCTTTTTTTTTTTTTTTTTTTTTTTTTTTTTTTTTTTTCCAGAAAAAAATCTTCGTTTCTTTTTTTTCTTCTTTCTCTTCCCTCTTTCCCTTATACGGCAGTCTAGTTTTCTTTTGTTAGTCTCCCTTCCCTTCTCTTTGTTTCTTTTCTTTCTCTCCCTCTCTCCTATCACCCACCTCTCTTTCCTTAGATACACCATTATTTCAAAATATATTTTTCTCCTTCCCTAGGATTCACCACTACCTCAAAATATTTTTTTCTTTCTCTTATTTCTGTCCCTATATGCTTTCTAACCCCTGTTTTGCAGCCAGGATCAGCAGGTAACATTATCTCTTCCTAAATATTTCTCATTTATTCTTTGGCAATAGTTTTGTTTAAAACAAAAACTTCCTAAGACTCCCTTTACATTGTTAATTATTGAATTCCTTATTAGAAATCTGATATTGATTAGGACAGCTCTATTTTCTTTAAGTTTCTTAATATCCTTGCATTCAATTTAGTGTTATAGTGCCAAGATCCCCATCCTCTTGTTTCCCTATTGATTCTTGTTTAGTTGTGCTTACCAGTAGGACTTATTGTGTTTATTTCTCTACTTTAATTGTCTTACATGCATGATTAATCAGAACTCAAGTGCTGCAAATTCCTTTCTTTACTATCAGTCAAGAATAGGCGTCTAATTCTAAGAGTCTAGTAGCCCACTTTGTAGGTCCCCTAGTTTCTAGGGTTTCTCCTACATCACATTAAGATCCACCTACTAAGAGATGT
Source organism: Hakea prostrata (assembly GCF_041222555.1). NCBI lineage: Eukaryota > Viridiplantae > Streptophyta > Magnoliopsida > Proteales > Proteaceae > Hakea > Hakea prostrata. Next base: position 3,740,714 of record NC_142603.1, on the reverse strand, counting down.
GGAGTGACGGAAACAGTGATAATCCAAAGATAAGGGAAGCCAGTAAAATTGTAAGCTTATACCTAGCTCAGAAAATTAAAATGAATGGCACAAAAACTGGGACAGAAAAACTCACCAACCAATGTCATCGTTATGAGTCAAGCTCACCAACCAATGTCATCATTATGAGTCACACCAATTGAGATCGTTATGTAGCTTTCCATGGGGGATATATTGTGTTAGAGTGCAAAATTTTCATACCAGAGAAAGCTCAACTTAGTGCCAGAAGTCTCCTAGGATACTGTGTTTCCTTTCTTATTCATGCTTCCTCTTTTGTAGCTGGATTCTCTCGCCTGTTTGAGGTTTCCTAAATCAGTCTTTCCATTCTATAAATAAAAGGGTTTTGATTGGAGGCTTACAAGCTTATGGAAGCTGCCACGTTTTCTGCAACCATCTTCTTCTTCCGCCTCCTCTGTTCTTCTTCTTCCTATCTTCTCATCATTTCCTCTGTTTCTGCTGCCACTTTACATATTGTACCACTAACGTTGGTATGCAGTCATCCCTCAAACACAGAGATTCAAATATCAAGGTTCTTAATATGTTAATCCTATTTCATTGGTTCAAATCAACCAAAAGAAGCCTTTTTGCAATTCAGCTAAATGGACCCCATTTCCCCATTCAACTGGCCAAGCCTCAACCCAAAGCAAATCATCTTTCTTATGTCACCACCTTTTCCTATCTCATTTTTGGTGTACCCCTTGGTCTATGTTAGTTCTATTTCTTCAATTCAATTAATATGAACTAAGCCTATCCTTGCAAGGAGTATAGAATGCATTATATATAACCCTACATAATTTGGTAGTAAAAATTATGAGAATTATTTCATCAATATCTTTTTTAATTTAAAGGAAATAATCTCATAGGAATGGACAATGTGATAAAACATAAACGTAAAACTTGACCAGCAACTAATTAACTGAATTCTCCCTTACCCCAACTGCTTAGAGTGAGTTTTGATATTCAAACAATGAAGCTAAAGGTTTCAAGGCCAGCAGCAATTATGATGTGTATAAACATAGATTAAGTTATGTGAAATGTCAATAAATTATGCATTCAAACTTAAACGATCATCAGTTAATGAACTATCTGTATATCAGCATTCAGTCAAAATTAGTAAAAGCTGCTTCAGTTAGAACATTTTGCATCAGAAGAGAGTATAGATTCATGACTTGCCATTCAACCCGCTGCTCAACCACATGACTGTTTGCAACCTCCTCACGAAGATAAGCATTTGTCAGGTACCTGCAGGCACAAGGAGGGCACTATTAAAATAACTGAAAAGTGGCCAGATTTGATAGAAACTTCGAAAGCAAACGAAATATCTCAAGTTCCTTTGTCATTTTATCACCAAAGGTTCTTAGTATTTTCTGTCTCCTCTGCATTATGTAAAATTCTCCTACTCAGTTGTATATAATCTGAAGTGCCCTGTTCTATTATTTGTTCCAAGCATATACTCAACTCAGTTGTAAATGCAGATTATTTGAAACACATCATTCCGAGGTAAACCTACTTTCATGATATGTTTTTAAGTCCTCAAGAAACCTAACCAATTATGTGTGCATATTTGTTTGGTTAAATACTTGATTCTTTATTATTGTTATCAACTGATAGTTATTGTATTGTTATAGATACCGTTCTCATTAACAGGACACTTTGATAGGCAGACCAGATATCTGCCACCTTGCACATTGCAGATCATGTGCAAACCAAATTATGTGGTATACCTATTGTAATTGTTATTCTTGAGGATGAAGATGATCTTCACTAAGAAAGAATCATCTGATCTATAAGCAAAAAAAGAAAAAAGCTTGTACAACAAATAGAAGGCAAGGCAATTAAAGGGCAAATTTGGTTGGTTGGGGGTGGCCCACCCAACCTATTTCTACCAAGCAGAATGTCAGCTTGACATTTAATGGATAGATATACCCAGGGCCCCTTGCTCAAGTATCCAGTATGGCAGTATCAGCCCAGATGAAGTATGCCAAGTTACAAAACAAACCATTGAGAATGGTATTGAGGACATTGAGCATCTGTTCTTTTCTTGCCCTTTCTCTAGTTCTCTTTGGAGAAAAGCCCTTGCTTCCATTTGGCCCCGCTCTCGTTGCTCATTTTGGTTTGATCATGATTGCTCTTGGGTTTTGAGTAACTTTTCAGGTACCTCTATTTGTGACCGGATTAGTAGACTTGTTTTATGTGCCATGGTCCACCATCTGTGGTGGGAGCGTAATCTCAGGCGTTGGTCGTCCAAATCCCGCTCTATTGACTTGATTTGAAATGCTATCCATTTTGATGTTTCCGCTATGATTATCTCTATTACCCATCCCCCGGTTGTTGATTCCCCAAGTAACGGGCTCATTGTTGTCTCCTGGGAGCTCAACTCCCAATTCCATTCCTCTCTCTAATCCTTTCCCTTTTGGATCCTTCTTGTAGTTCGGTGTTTCGTTTAATTTAATTATTTATTTCATCCAAAAAAAAAAACAAACCAATGAGAATCTAGGACCAACAAAAGGATTACATGGACCAGAAAGGGGGTGCATGGATGTATGCGCGTCCGTAAATGATTGAATAAGAGATTGAAATTTAACACCGGCATTTCCAAATCATTGCCAAGATATTCCATAGAATGGAATTGTCACATCATTGTTCCAGGTGGCACAATTAGATGTGCCACCAGCCAAGAGCATGTAATGAGCTACTAAGCCACCCTTCTAAGAAGAAAACAACTATGTGTGTATTCATGATAAATATGATTGCCAAATCCCCTGGTGTTAGCATCATCAATACAGATCCCCCATTTCCCAAGTATAAGCATGTGCCAAGCAAATTCTTCAGGCACTGCCCAGTGAGTGCCCATTGAGCATCCGATGGCTGGGCTGGTTCGCATACATCCCCGAGCATGCTCTGAACTGCCTCATCTGGAGAGGAGTCTGATGCATTTCTTCCTCCTTGCAGATTAACTGATAACAGGTACATAATTAACAGACTCTGATAAAAAACAGCAATGCTGTCGAGAAGCATGGATCTCCAAATAATAGTCCTGTTAGAATTATTGGATTCCTTTCTAAAGAATGTTTACATGCTTTTACTAATCCAATGTCATCCTTTTTATCTCCTATCCAATCAAATCACATCAATATACATTTTGCAGCTTCAGTAAATGGCTACCAAGCTGGTCGAACTCAAACTCAAGGAAGCTCTTATGAACACCAGGATGCAGGCAATGAAGCAATTAAAGACCAACCAGTAAGGAACTAACCTAACATTTAATCATGTTCTTCCAAAAGCACATGGAATGAACCGCATCCTATATTGGTGTCTGAAGCAAGGCCCAATAAGTTGATTTTGACCAAAATGTGCAAAACCAAATGTGCAATGTATACAACCATGGTATAGAGAGACTGTGAGACGGTAGGAATTGTGCTTTAACTGCATCACAGAAGAGGTAGACTACAGGTGATACTAAGCATCAGCATTTTTGCATGAAGTAGCCACCTTCATACTTGAACCCAATTATTCATGTGGCACCTTAAATTTTCAATTATTGCACTGGAGGATAACCCCCTAGCTCCATAAAGATAAATCTACCCACATGGTAGGTTCTGTTTGGTAATCAACCCAAGTTATATCTAGAAAAAGAAATTAAAAGCATCCAACACAAAATAGAGGGACAAAAGACAGTCATGCAGAAGAGAATCAATTCAAATCATTTATTTCAATATTTGGTAATAGATAAAGAAAAAAAAAAAGAGATGTAATCTTGAGTCCTTGACAGGTAAGTCTTACCAACAAGAAGTTGCTACTAGTACTCCACTTATGAAGAAATGAAAAACCAGGACTGATATAACTGTGAAAACAGCATGAGCCACACTATGATCATACCTGAAACAGATGTAAGCATGAGCTAAATTATGAACATGGGCAAGGGGCAATCATGTTTATGTAAATAAAAGAAGGCAATATATGCAAATTAAATCACCCTCTAGAGTAACCATTTGCAAGAAAAGAAACTGAACCAAAGTTGTAAAAAGGAAGAGTTTGTTATTATAAACTTATAATTGTTATTTAGTGTTTCAGTTCCTGTTTGGAGTCAGCATCCTTGTTATAGTTTTCTAGTCATAGTTACAGATTCAGTCCTTGACCCCTTGTGTCATTAATGCTGGTTGATTTTTGATCCTTCCTACCACCTTAAAGCAAGCAGCTCAGATATTGTTCTTTATTCTTCTTCATTCATCTTCTCCCCCACTAAATAAGTAGGTATTCTTCTTGTTTTCTGCAATTCATATGAAAATGTTTCTTTAAATGAATTAGGGGAAGATCACCTCAACTTTTGAGGAGTTGTTATTCCTCCTCGAGGAGACTTCCAACCATAGTCAGGCCTTGATCAGACCTGCTGATCTGGAAATAATTTTATCTCCGAACCCTGCCCCTATTTTCAGAGTCTAATACCCTCTATCTCATTAGTGAATCAATTCATAGATTCTATTGATTTCTCCCAATTATGCCCCACTTTTCCAAGTTTAATACCATCTATCCAATTGGTGAATTAATTTTCAGATTCAATTGATTTAGTATTGCTGACATATGTTGTATTATCAGAATTGAGTGGCCATGTAATTTTACTGTTAGATTCCCCTTATAGTGCAACTAGGATTGATCCATAATTTCATATCCATCGATAGCATTGATTTGAAATTTTCAGCAAGGATTCCTCGCCCTTACAACAGAACTGGATTGGAGTTCTGCTCCAATATGACCACTTGACTTTGTCATATCAATATATCATTATTCACCCAACCCTGGACTCCATTCCCTGAGAATACTATTATGTGGTGGTACTGTTTTAACTTGTTAAATCGGTACTACATTAGAAGTATTCATCTCTACCATGGACGTGTCCTATGAGTGACAAGTATAAGAGGAGCTTACGCTACACAATAAGCTGAAGTTGCAACAACCAAGAGTAGACTACATATTACAGCAAAAGCAGGATCATCCCGTGCCCACTGGTTCTTGGTTTCTGAAATCAACAGCCAATAAGAATGTTTAAAACATCATACAATGATACAATTCATGACAGATGTTAAATTTTCAAGCAGATCATATCAGCATGTACACAAAGACGCAGGCTTGGGAGAGTCAAGGAATATTGTTTACTATAAGTGGATGAAAAGGAATCCAGTGGTGATGATTTATGAAATTGAAATTGGTTAGATTAGTCTAACAAGCTGACTTGCAAATGTCACCTGGAGCTCCAGCTGCAGAATGGCCCACCCCAACCCCCCCCCCCCCCCAAAAAAAAAAAGAACATTTCTAGATTTGTGATATTGTGTAAGCAAATTTATCATGAAAGTAGTTTCATTGATTCCCTTTTGTTCAACAACTGCTTGAAAAAAATGTGAAGTGGCATTAATAGTTTGGATCTGCTGCAAATATCCTTGTATCTTTCCTTATTTTAGTCCTGTAGTAAACCAATGAACCAAGTGGTTCAGTTGGTCAAGTTTAAGTTGTGTCCCATATTTTATTAGAATAAGAATTTTATTTATATAACAAGTTGTTATTAGTCAGTTCACATCAGCTTGACTGATAGTGTCTTGTAACCCAAATAAAGGATCAAATTGGAAGTTTCTAATTTTGGGACCATCCACTTTGATTGCTTACCATTTCTCTTTCATTGTAACCTATAAGAGCAACACAGAGGGGCCATCGTAGCCCACAATTCTATCATCACGGCACCTGTTATTTTTGTCTACTTCTTTTGCAGTTTTCGTTGTGCTTGATCCATACAGGAAGGAATTGGTGTTTGATCCTGCTGATAATTTCAGTGGGAAGTCAAGGGGTTGCATTTAGTTGATGTTCTCCATCCCAATCAAGTTCTCAAGTCATTAAAAGTCCCACCTTCAAACGAATTATTGTTGCCTATTCTGCTATGACATGGTTAGTTTCCATTTTGAATTAACCTTCTAATTTTATCAGGACCACCATTACTTTTCTTCAACCACCCAAAAGACCCTACTCAGTGCAGATTTCTCTAACACCCCCCCCCCCCCAAAAAAAAAAAAAAAAAAAAAAAAAAAATGCCCCAAAAATGATAATAAAGAACTCCAGTTCTCTGGCTTGATACTGAAATTGGCAGAGGGGAAACCTGCTTCTGATTTGATTCTTGTTTAAACCCTTGAGTCCCTAGTGTTTCAAACCTATTCCATCACCCTAACCAAACCCTATACCTGCCTCTCAAGGCATTCTGCCCTTCCAATACTATCCTCATTGAGCTAGACCATTCTCCTGTCCACGGTCCTGTTTGGGACTCATTGAGATATTCAATCCTCTCCTACAGCAGTATTGAATTTACTGATAATACTACTGGTATGTTTCAAGAGTATAATGAATCTAGAAACTACTATATTAGTATAATGATATTGGCAATAACAATTTCCATCATATAAATAATTTAACATAACAAAAAAATTGCAATATCCTTCCCATTCCTGAAATTACAATTTGAATAGGACTGCTTAAAGCTTTAGTGAGAAACAAAAAAAGGGATGTTCATAGATGTATAAGTAATTATGTACAGAATCTTTTGGCATCTAAAAGTTGCATTCAGAAGATATAGACTTACAGGCAGAAAGGTTAGGATGGAAACAGTACAGGCATTAACATTTATCAAGTCCAACCAAATCCAAATAACAAGTGAAGGACAACAGCCAGACTTACGCTTATGGAACTTAGTGTGCTGGTAGCTGTATTCCATCGTTCAGTTCCACATGCAAAAGAGACAAACAAGATAATCAATAGAAGTGTTAGATAAACACTTGCAATATCTCTTTACATGAAACTTCCCAACACTTATGACTTATTTGTAGACACCAACATCTCTGATTACATAAAGGGGCCCTTGATCTGTAGTCTTGTTACTTAATTTCCTTGAATGAAAAAATAAATGAATATAGGAACCTGTCATGAACCTCGGAATTTAATCAAACCATGTAGCAATTGGTCTGGAAACATTGCCCCACAGTGACCAAGAGGTTACAGGTTTGAATCTGTAAATAACCTCTTTGTGGAAGCATAGGTAATGATGCTGTGTACATCATGACCCTTCCCAGACCCTCAGCAGCTTAGCAGCAGGAGCCTTGTGCACTTGGTTCACCATTTATGTAGCACTTAATTCAAGAAGATTTTGTTCTGCTTAAACTGTATCCAATAAACTAACTGAATTCAGACAGCAATTAAAGCTTCTACATGCTTTTGGGGAATTCAAGGTTAACAAGTGAATGTTGGGATGCTCCAAAAAAAAAAAACAGCACAATAGTAAGGAGGTTGGACCCTTTTTTTTTTTTTTTTGGGGGGGGGGGGGGGGAGCAGCAGCAACAGTAAAAACTTTTATTTTCCTTTTTAGGAGAATTTTTTTGAATTTTCAATTTTTCAGTCAGTTGTGAGTCTGGTCTAATTCTGAATCTCTGATTGGATGTCTCCCATTGGTTGTTTGGTAGTTCCAAGAATCAAAACTTATTGATATGTGCGATAACATGGTTTAAGTAGGGCAAACAGATTTCACACTCTGGCTTAGGAGAAGAGTTCTCTGTTAAGGATGTACATCCTGGCCCTACAAAGTCCACATGAAGCTAACACAAGTGCTCCCATTGGCTCCCGAATGCACAGACACGGCCATCGCTTCTCATGAATTACTTTCCTGACCAATTGACTTTTTTACATGTCACTTGACTTATTATTTGCTTATAAAAGAAGCATGCACTTGCTTATTTAGATCATTGTTGCATAAATAAACAATTTACTTCAGAAAAGAAGGTAGATGCATACACAACTTTTGGTGTGGTACAGAGATGGAGCATTTGCCAGAAAGTGTATTCGATATCCATTTGTTGCCACTGCAATGAACCAGTAAGAGCAACATGAGATAACAATAGCAAGTTAGCAACACCTAATGGAGAGAATCCAGGCAAACAAGGAGCTAGCCTCAGATAAACTCATTATGTAATTTTATTTCCAATACACTAACGGACAACTAAATTTCACTCTAAGTCCTTAAAATAGAAATTACAAATCAGAAAAAAGATGCTATAAAACACAAGCTCTTGCTTGGACACCAAAATGTCGGTCAAAGTTTGCTATACCAGTTCCAAAAAAGAGTCAGCTCCGAATATTTTAAAAAAGAAAAAGAACCAAAAAAATGTAATGACAGAGGGATTGGTCCATCAGTGCTTTGGGGGCAACTATCTGCACTAGTGTATATTAAAGGGGGAAAAAATACATTTGAAATTCTTACAGTTGCAAGGAGAGCTTATGGACCCAAAAAAAAGAGCATTTCCGTGGTTTTTACCACGTATGATCTGTGAACAGCGAGAGACAGTTCTATGTCTTACAGTGTTCAAGCAGCATTTGAACGACTTCCATTCTTACCTTCTCTAAATAATCTTAATAAAAAAGAAGGGAATAAGGAGTTTTTTTTTTTTTTTTGGGGGGGGGGGGGCACCCTCCGCTTCAAGATGATCATTTTGGGATTAAGAAGACATCATGGCTATCAGAGAGCATGTAAATTTAATTTACACCAGAAATCCAGCTTGAAGTCTAGCAAACAGAATATGGATCAATGATGTGTAATATAAATATCATCTCATCAGAGAGCTCATGGGGCAAGGTGATCTAACTGTAGCTAAGCTAAGATTGAATCAACAAATAATTTATCAGATATAATGACAAATAGTTTGTCACAAAATGTATTTGAAACGCACATTGAGAACATGGAACAAAATACAGAGATCACTAATTTAATGTCTGAGTGGGATATTGTCGGAAGTGCACCCAATAATAAACTTTTTTAGTTATGAGTATCATTGCATGCACAGTTGTTCACATGTAAGCAACTTGTTTATGGATTTGATGGACAACCACAACACATAATATGAAATCTTCATCATAATAAACAACTTACTTACAGATTTACCATCAAAGGTTTGCTTAAGCAACTTGTTTATGGATTTGATGGACAACCACAACATATAATATGAAATCTTCACCATAATAAACAACTTACTTACAGATTTACCATCAAAGGTTTGCTCAATCGGTAATAACCGGAACCTCTTAGTGAAGAGGTCACAGGTTCGATGCTCCCTGTGGTATATGTAATAGTCTATCCCCACCTCCTAATATAAAGCCACCAATTTCCCCAAAAAAAAAAAAATTATCTACAAATTTGATTTGATGGACACGCTTCCAACAAATTTAACCCAACCCAAGACAGTTCTAATGGCAAAATAATGCTTACACATCATTCCAGCCCCACACCAATCTTGAATATCAGATGATGATAGAAAATGAGCAGCATTTGTGCTTAAATCACTTTCTACCATGATGTCTACAAAAATGCTATTTGACTACAGCACCTCGACGGATACCCTTTCTTGAAATCTAATAAATGACGGGGCTAATAAGCCACCTCCTCCCTTCCCACATATCTCTCGGATCACAGGACTTCACCCTACAGGTAGCATAATCCACCCAAACGCCCAAATGATTGATGGACAGCTTCCTTAATAGCTCGATAGGAATTAGTATAGTATACATGGGAATAAAGCAGCACACTGAGGAAAGTCAAATGCCATTTTCCCCTATTCAATTTCAATCCATGTTTTTACACCACGAATTCTGTTGTTTCACTCTGTTAACTTAATTTTAATACTGAAAATATAAACATTGTAACTGAAAGACGACGGAGTGATCCAATTGGAACTGAAAGGATCTGCGATGAAAGGAATGAAACAGAATAAATATACCTTGATGATTCTCCTCAAGTACTGAGGGAATACAGGATTATGGCGAAGGCTGGTGGGCGAGCGCCCTTTCGAGACGGTAGGCAGCATCTCTGTCTTCTATTCCCTCGCACCTCCGGCGTCGAGATCTGTCAGCTACTACAGTAACTACCTCGCTTTCGATTTTCTACTGGTGTCGAGCAATTCGCAGTGAGTCTGATTCTCTCTCGTTCAATTGAGTTGGCAAGCGGAGGGTGGCCGCCCGGCGACTAAACCAGCTCGAGATGGCGGTTCAAGAGTTGGAGTGACATCAAATGCAATTTTAAAAAGAAAATAGTCAGATTTTTTTTTAGGACAAAAAAAAAAAACAAAATTATCAATTAAGTAATAATTAATATGTCAATTTTATTTTATCACAAATATAATTGGTCAAACTTTTTTTTTGTTTAATGTGAAATTAGATTAACAAGAAAACTCATATGAATAAGCAACCACTTAAATTACAGAGGTCAAGGGTGTCGATTCGATACGGTATCGGTAATTCGGTACAGTACGGTATTGAATTTGAAAACCTCAAACCATAACTGTACCGTACTGTATTTATGTATACGGTACAGTATAAAAACGGTATTTTAAAAACGGTACGGTATGAAACTGTTATAAAAACGGCACGGTTCGGTATACGGTTCAGAATTTACTACGGTATGAAAATCGATATAAAGCCCACTCTCTTCCCTGCACCCAAAAACATTTTCTTGCACTTGAAGCATGAAGTGGTTAGAGCCTGAGCCATCATCCAAGGTGTTGTATAACTCATTAAAATCTATTTCAATTACAATGACCCAATAAAGAAGGAATTATACCATAAAGCCTGATTGAAAAAATAACCAACATTTACAGTTTTCAGAGGAAGACATTTATATATAACCAGGCTTCTATGTACAACAGTGTGTTACCAGCATCCAAAACCAAAGCCCTCAACCGATGTGATAATCATGTGTGGCAAAGACAGGATCTGGAACTACTGTAGGCAGTTTATCTATGTATATGATAAATATCTTTAAGTTTTCCCTGCAGATTGCAAACATGTCAACAACCTCATGACTCTCAATATAGATCCAAAGGTCCCAAGAGTTAACCCTCTTGAGGCTATCCTGACATAAAGGGTAGGATCTAGACCACGCTCGCCTGGAAAATCCAAGAAACAGCTCTTGAGATGAGTCCGGATCCTCACCCCGTCGGGGAAGCACAAACTGCTCCCCGACGGCTTCCCCACCACACAAACACGTGGGGCCCACAGGTGAAAATTTGAAGTTTTTAAAATTTATTTTTCAAAAAGTGTTTTTCACGCGGGCGCCCTGTTTTTTTGGGGGGGGGGGGGCGGCGGGCCCCCCTTTGCCCCCCCGGTGGGGTGGGGACGCCCCCCCCGGCCGAACTCTTTTGAGATTCTATTCATTCAGTACTTAAATTACAATTACTATGTTTTTGCAGCAGCAATATGATAGAATCCATAGCAAAGAAACTTCAAGATTGGCTAGAAAATGCTATTTGTGAATTGTGTTCAATGCTAAGATGTATAACTTCCAAATTAGGGTTTAAAGTGTAAAGTTTACGGTATACGGGAGAATTTGGTACAAAAAATGGTAATCGGTTTAACAGTACGGTATACGGTATTTACCGATGGTATGATACCATATACCGTAACATACCGTATTGAATTACCAAATTTGGTCGAAATGATTTGGTACAGTATGATTTAACAGTAGTGCCTCTGTTATTGGTGACGACCACCACTGCATTCATGTAGGATCATCTGCATCAATAATCCCGGATGAGTAGTTTCGGGCGTGGCTCGATGAGTACGGGTTGAAAGAGCCCAACTCCGGCCTGATTGGTGCCGTGTTAAAATAATCCTATTTTCGTTCGTCTTATCCCTGATGTCTGGTGCCGTCAAGTCTTGTGGTGTTAAGGCCCTATCCGTAAGTCGGGTAGGCTTTTGTCGGGTAGGCCTCGCGGCGGGGGCGTGGTGTGTCCCGTGTGCGGGGGTTGCGGGGGTGGTTGGGCCTCTCTTGACCTAGGAGCAGTCCTTATTTGGTTGGGTTCTTGAAAATAAAATAAATTTACACTTGCTTTGCATATCATTTAGCTTTGCATCAACTCATATAGAACTCAATAGGTTGGTCTGCTGGGCATAAATGTATCCCTTGGCCCAAGGTGCGGCTCCGTGTCCTTCCGGGCGGCTTGGCTTAGTCTCGGTGGGTCGGGATGGGGGCGTGGCCTTGTGTTTGCGTCTGTTTGTCTCGGTTCTTACTACGGGTATGAAGGGCGGGAGTGTAAGTCCCGTTGTCGCAGGTTGCGGGTGCCTTGGTCTGTTTATGGAGCCTCTCTGACCTAAGGGCAAGTCCATTAATTTGGTTGGGTTACTCTTTGAAATTAAAAATTTTTACACTTGACTTTGCATATCATTTAGACTTTGCATCAACTCATATGACTCAATAGAGTTGAGATCCGGTTGGCGCATAATGTATCCCTTGGCCCGGTGCGGCTCCTGCTTGCGCCCTTCCGGCGAGCTTGGCTATAAGTCTCGGTGGGTCGATGTGTATCCGGAGCCCCGGCCTTGTGTTTGCGTGTTGCTCGATTCGGTCAAGACTCGAGGTATGGACATATTTGCATATAGGCGGGGCTTCGCCCTTGGCCCCGGGGTTTGATTATGCCTCCATGTGGGCGTTGGGCTTGCCCGGCCTTGGGTTTCGATTAAGCTCATGTTATCCACTTACAATATTCCAAGTTATTTATATTTATATTTACATTTTATTTTCTTTCAAAATTCTATTAAATGATAAGTAAAAATGGTTGTAATGCCGTTTGACGAATTAAATTATCTAATTAATTCCATTTAATACCTTCCGATACCAAACCCTTGTATGATATATTCTGTATACACTTCTTCGAAAAACGATTACTTATATAAAACCCTTATATGATATCTTATGTTACCAACGGATACACATAAATAAAAAACAAACGAAAATTTGCTAAATATCCTGAATTTGATTATATATCTCCGAAAAATCAAATTTTTACATTGTGCTGCGAAGGACACGGGTGAATGAAAAATCGGCGATATAAGGACAATTTTTGGAAAAGTTGATGTCGTTGAACTTCATCTCACCTACCATACCATCGACAAGGTGATATATCACTGATACATTATACCTGGGCTAAAAATGACCTCGACCAAACTAAGTTCTAAAAGTGGTCCAAATTGGAAATTATTATCGAAAGAAAGAGTTTCTAGCCGATGCGTATCTCGGCAACGGACGAGATCACACCCCGATACACACTCTCTATCCCTCTCAACATTCAGCGCCATCTTCCAGGTTTCAATAATTCAATCCCCAAAAGCTAATGCTAAATTTCCTAAAAAGCAGGACCATAGAAACTCCATCATGGCCCAGGAGTAAAACATGTATAACTCGTCACACGCGAATCCAAAATCCCAAGTCACAAAACGTCAAATCTTGAAGCCCAAACGTTCGCCGTGATGAGCACATAGTGTGGATGGTATAACAACATCCAGAGCAGCCGGGAGCTGTGAGGAGACTAGAGATTCGTTAAGCCATGACACTCGGAGACCCTCTTCTCCCACCCTCACCGTGAAGAGACCAACATCTCCAGGCCATCATGGACTGAAATTTTGTTTGTTCACAGAAACAGAGGTTTGCTACAATGGAAGCCCTGCCGTTTGCGGTAGGAAATAGAGAACTCTGCAAGATCAATTCCAGGAGAACAAGAATTGCCTCGAACAAAAATCTTGTGCATGAAAAAGTTGTTTGTTCTTATTTACTTAATAAGCCCTTCAAAGTCTTGCCTATTCGGAGCCGGACGATTGTCTGTCTCGCTGCTCAAGTCAATGACAATCATCACCACGATCACCATCATCACCACCATCACCACCACCACCATGAGCACCATAATCATCACCTAAGTGAAGGTACGGCGCTGAACAGGTCGCAGGAGTCGGTTATTCGAATTGCTAAAGCAATTGGATGGTTTGACTTGGCGAATTTCCTCCGTGAGCATCTGCAGTTATGCTGCTGTTCGACGGCTATGCTTCTTGTCGCCGCCGCTTCCCCCTACTTGCTTCCCAAGTCAGTGATGAGGCCTGTACAGAACGCCTTCATTGCTGTCGCCTTTCCTCTTGTTGGGGTATGCATACCGTTTCTTCCACTACATTTTGGCAAGTAGTTAGACCGCCGACGTAGCACCATCATTTTATTTAATCTGTAGAAACAAATCATTTGATGTCTGAAATATAACGGACCTTTCAAACCAAAAAACCAATAATTGCTTTCTTCTTGAATCAAATGTCTCTTTTTATTATTGTTGTTGTTTTTTTTTTTTGGGGGGGGGGGGGTGTTGTTCTACTCATGCTATTGAAAACTGCTAACAAATGGGTACATCAATGCTTCATTGATATTTTAGAGAATACGATATAATGGGTTCTGAAATATTCACTATGAAGGTCATCAGATGCTTTATTCCCATACTGTCTGTGCTAAGGACTCAATACTAAATTGGGTTCTGAAATATTCACTATGAAGGTCATCAGATGCTTTATTCCCATCCTGTCTGTGCGAAGGACTCAATTATTAATGCACAAGTCCAAAGCAGAATCACCTAAATTTTGATACAGGATGCTTATAACTTCCGCATGGGAATGGACATTTCCGTAGATCACTCTACAGGGTAGTAAATGACTTCCAGTAATTAAAAATTTAAGCACATCATAGCATTGAATATAGCTGATAAAAATGCTGTACTCGTCGGTTCCTCTACTTTTACCTGCTAGTGAACAAGTTACGTTGTCTATATACTGACTGAGGTACCGTATACTACCTGCTTCTTATGGCAAGGGAGAAAAAGCCTGGATCACCTGCCTGTATTCCTGTTTAACAAGGTAGTTGATGAAGCTCTGAGTAGCTCAGCTTCCCACTACTCAGAAACCAAGCACATGGAAGAAATCACTTGTGGTAGTCTCAATGTCTGTTTCTCATGCTTTGCTTCTTGATAGGGTCTGCATGCATCTGCAGGACACTCATACGCAGGATTTGTACTCCGAACCAATCTTTATTCTTATTGCTTTTTTTTTTTTTTTGGGGGGGGGGGTATCCAATCTATAACATTGTATTGACGATTTGGAGCAGAATAGCATGAAATAATTTCCTAGAAGTTGCAGTACTCTCTCTCTCTCTCTATTTTTTTTGGTCTGTGGTTTAATCATTATATAGGTTCTGATGGACGAGTTAAGAAAAAGTTTAGAATAGTTCTTTTACAGGATGACTAGCAAGGACATTATGGTTAATTGAGCCAATTATGTTTGACAGTGGGAGTTTCTAATTTTTTAACTGCCCTACCGTATGAATGGCAACATGATGAATTAGTATTCCTCTCTGTCTTATAAATTTATGCTGGTATGTTCTTACTATAAATAATATACTTGAATGCATGTATATCGTTTGCCCTTTTGTTATAAGTTTAAGCAGTTCACTCTCTTCCATGGTTAGATTTGGGCAGCTAATTCTTATATTATATTGTCTGATCAGGTTTCATCAGCACTTGATGCTCTAATTGATATTACTGCTGGAAAAGTAAATATCCATGTCCTCATGGCTCTTGCTGCATTTGCATCAGTATTTATGGGGAATGCCTTGGAAGGAGGCTTACTACTTGCGATGTTTAATCTGGCACATATTGGTAAAGATTTCAGACTTTTTCATCTGAATATAGTTTCATATCCACTAGAAGTTTAAAGATTTGTTGTCTTACGTGGTTGGTGTAAACTGTAAAGCGGAGGAGTATTTCACCAGTCGCTCAATGATTGATGTTAAAGAATTGAAGGAGAACCATCCAGATTTTGCTCTTGTACTAGAAGTGGATGGTGACAAACCACCTGATTTCTCTGATTTGACATACAAAAGAGTTGCCGTACATGATGTAGAAGTGGGTTCATACTTGTTGGTCAGAGCTGGTGAGGTCTGTGTTGAAGTCCTATTCTTTTGATAATTGATAATTTTCCAACTGGTTACAATCATGAATCATATGGTCGAATTCTGGTTGTTAAAAGATGCTACTTAAAAGCTTCTCTTTCTAGAATTGTTTTTAAGCCATGGGACTAAGATGAAGAGAAAATGGGGAAGAATTCTGTATTACAGTAAAAAGTTAGGCTCATGGTTGTGGTTATGGAATATGGAATTTCCACTGGAATAAAAAATGAGCAAAGGAAAACGGAAATAAAGGGAAAAACCGATCTGGTTGCAATCATGAACACAGTTATCCTGAAGCATACTTGAAAAGCATCAAAACACTCTCTGTTATTAGTTGGCTAATGGCATGAACCTTGGGGTGGGTGACTGGTGACTCTGCCCAAGTTCTCTGTACGTACATGGTAAATCATGTACAATTCAGTCTATACTTGAATCTTTTCATTGTAACTACTGCTTACCATTCAGAATCCCTCTTTCCTTTTCAAAATTATACCTTTGATTCCTCCCCTTTACTGGTTATCAGAAAAGGTGGAGAGATGGTTATGGGATCATGACCAATGAAGTAGATGCTCAATGAAAGTAGATTATTATTTTGTAATGTGAAGTTGAAATCTGAAATGGCAGTAGTTCTATGTTAGAAATGGGGCTAATAGGGCAGCTCCAGTAATTTGTGTCATTGAGATAGTTGGAAGCTCTCCACCTTTGAGTGAGGAACTATAGGTAATTTTTCTGTCATATAATAACCTAGTTCTTTCATCAACTCTTTTCTCTTTAATGAATATCCACTTTAGCAATGATTAAATATAGTTTTTAGAAATCAAAGATGTTGCTAGAGGACATTTCAACTCTACAGGGCAGGTTGAGACCCAAGGTTACACAGAATCTTGAATCCCTTTCAACCCACTAGACTCATTCACTGAGAAATGTTAGATGATGAGCCTTGTTCCAACCCCGCACTGTTGGTTCTGATTCAAAATAGACAGAATCTAATCCTTCTCAAGTCCCAACCCCCTTTTTGTAGATTAATCCACCGTGAAATGTTAGATATATATCTCCTCATGAATTGAAGGAGAAACCTAGCTTTCTGGAGGAGGTGAGAGTGCCTCCAATGGTCACTGGCTGATAAAAAGAGCTTAGGATAACAGTAGGCGAGTCTTATTAATACTCCTTTTATATTCATGTCTGTTGGATGTAACTCTCAATGAGGTTGTCAATGGCTAATGTTACTCTGGTGCGGTAAGTGGATATTTTTTGTAATGTGAGCTTCTATTGTGTACAGTCTGTGCCTGTAGATGGGGAAGTTTTCCACGGGAGAGCGACGGTTACTGTTGAGCACTTGACTGGTGAAGCTAATCCAGTAGATACTGATGTTGGGGATAGAGTTCCAGGTGGTGCAAGGAACTTGGATGGTATGATGATAATCAAGGTATGCTCACCAGACCCTTGCGGATCTTTTGCCTTTCCAAAATAGATTGATAAATGATCCTGAAGCTGTAGATGTAAAAAAATTTCATGGAAATGTGATATCCACCCAGAGAATTGGATACGTTTCTCCCAGAAAAATAAATGCGATATGCAAGTGAATTGGCATCATATTTTTTGGTAACTGAGAATTTTGTTTACACAACCAAAATAATAATGATCCACTTACATACAACGGGAGGGTGTTAGCGTGGCCTTCCTTTACTGTACTAGATTGCAGACTGTATCATACAAGAAAGATGATTAGGCAGAGAAACCTTGTCTATTATCCTTTGTGGAAACAAGTCACAAAGCATTCATGTGTATGAATCTATAGTAGTGTTTGTGGATCCTACTCACCTAGGGGATTAAGATTAAGGAATCTCATTTAAATTCAGAATCACAAGAATAAGAAGCAACAGGATTTAAGAAATTAAATTGATTAGTGATAATCTGATTATGCCAGAACCTTGGTGGAATGATCTAGTTATCATGGGGAATTCCATTAATTTTTGGTTGGAAACTGATGGCTGGATCCCAAGTTATGAAATAGAAGCATACCTAGCGCATGAGGCTCCAGCAATTGCAGGGTCTTGGGGTCCTGTGGTATGCAGACAAAGGTTCTAAATTTCAGTTTCAAAGGCCCAACATGTATATCACCCAACCCTAAACTTATTCCTTAGAAAACAAGCCCAACTTGGTGATGAATCTGTGTCATTTTACTGTGAGCCACCTAGCTGCTCCTTGAAGGGGTAGTGACATTATACCCTTTTCCTTGGATATTCTTCCTCTATCAAAAGGTATGACTTTGACCACCAAGCTTACTGTAGGCGATTTCTCTCCAGTGATCTCACTTTCTTTGAATCTATACCGTTCTGTACTCCTTATTGACATTATTTTCATGGGGAGAATAGTGGGAATGAAGAGTCTCTTGATATCCCTTTCCTGTTACTTTTGCTTGTCTATTTCTGTTTGATATTAGGAAACTCAAAAAAGGGAATATTGTTGATATTGATGATAATTCAGGTGGCGGTTCTTGTAATAAGAAGGATTACCACCTTGTGTACAAGAGACAGAAAAATAAAAATAAAAAAGCCTACCAAGAGTGCTTTTTGGATGCACATCTTAAGATGCATACTCTTTAATCAGGTAATATCCTTCCTCTATCACCAAGACACTGTTTCGACCCAAAGTGGAAGCAAACCATACTTGAGGAAATGATGGCACTCGAGATGAATTGTAATTGGAAACTGATCTTCCTAGGACAAATAGGATTCCTTCTTGAAAAGACAAACATTTCCTTTTGTTGAGGGAAACTTGCAGAAAATTGTAGTCTACATGTATACTTGCTCTCTAGATTGCTGTGGAGGAAAGTGTTCTTCACGTTCATTCATACAATGGCCAATCTTTCTTAGCCAACAAATAATAAGAAGAATCTTACTGAGTTGTGGTTAGCCTTCGGAGAAAGTTTCTCTTGACAATTTATCCCATACACCTGATGTATCCTTTTCCACCATCGGGCCTTGTATCTCTCAGTTGAACTATCTGATCGTACTTGATCGTGTATACCCATTTTTTGGGTATCAAGGGTACTTTGCTTAGCTTATTTACTTATTTTCTTATGTGTATTTAAAATAATAATAATAATAAAAAAATTCACATCCCTAGGATTTTGTATGTAATTCTATATATAATGTTAGTAAAGTAATATAGTGTGGAGGAGATCATTCTCCATAAAACAATATTCTACCATTCTTTTTTTCCCTCTCTTCCTCCTTCTACTACTCTCATCTCCCCTGTTGCTCTCTGGTGACATTTAAATTCCTACTCTACTAGGTAAGCTGTTCCTGTTTCTCACAATTCCCTGGTGATGATAGAGAATTTTGGCTACTGGCCTGCAAGGAATGTCCCAACTTTAGGTCATAATAAAGAGCTTATAAATTTCATTACTAATTTACATTCTTTTCCTGTTAACATACTGCAGCATATTGGGACAGCTTATTGTAGCTTTAGCAATGTTAAGTACGAAAAGTGAAAATGTAACGAAGCATTGCGACGGCTAAGTGTAGCTTTGGCAATGTTAAGTATGAATACAAAAACAGTTTTTTGAGGCTAAACTTATCATGTCCATGCAGTGACTTATGATTTCCTTTCATTCATTCCTTATTAATTGCCATTATTCTGTCACTCCAAGTTTATGCTTTTGGTCTATTCTGAATAGTTGTTTATTGGTGTGTTCTGTTGTGAGTGCCTGCATCATTTGTCAAAGATGCCTTATGGGATGACTATTAAGTCTTTGGGTTTTAGTAATGAACCCTTTGAGCTTAAAACCCATTGTTGCCACTTGGTTAGTGATCATTTGGACTGTGGTCTTTTACTTTTCATGCCAGCCTTGTGTGGGTGTATTAGTTTTGCCCCCCCCAAAAAAAAAAAAAAAAAACAGAAATAGCGTGTTTTATTTGTGAGTTTATAGACATACCTCTTTGTAAATGTGGTTTCTTGGTTCAGGCTACAAAGACATGGAATGAATCAACTTTGAACAGGATTGTGCAGTTAACTGAAGAAGCACATTTAAATAAACCAAAGCTTCAAAGGTGGCTGGATGAATTCGGTGACCATTACAGCAAGGTTGTTGTAGCTCTATCTTGTGCAGTTGCCCTTATTGGACCTTTTCTTTTCAAGTGGCCATTCATTGGCACATCAGGTATTCAGTACAAGGTGCATTTGTTATACTAAAAGCATCTAATAATGTTACTGGTTGTTCTTGAATGGTGTTCAGTATGTTTGTCTCCTTTAGATGTCTAAATGATTAGCCTGAAAGTATTTTTTTGCTGATACTTTGATAATTGTCACATTTAACGCTGATCGTAAATCAATGTTTTGGTTAGCCTAAATTCTGAGGAATTAGTTCCAAAATATAGGGAGTTCAAAACAGTAGCCCTACATAAGAATGCACAGATTGATATTGAGTCCATATTTAATGATACACCTATTTATTGGCTTTGACCTTTCTCTCCAACCCTGACAGATTTGAATGGTTTGTTCTTTTACCATATGCATATGTCACTTGATATGTCTGCATATCAATCAGTACCACACATTTGGTTTTAACTAGAGGAGATTGCAAAAGCAAAAAATGAACATCAAAGTAGCTAAAATTTTGGGCTTCTCTGGAATTTTTTTTTTGGGGGTGGGGGCAAGGCTGTGTACATCTCACCTTTCCACAGATCCTGCTAAATGCGGGAGCCTTGTGCCATGGATATGGTTTTTTCTTCACTTTGTTATATAAGCAGTAAAACTTTATGTTAGATTCAACTGAAATGGTTTCTATGGATCAGAAAGTTGTCAATTATAAATGTAAAGAGAAGTTTAGACTGGAATTGTATGACTATTACACCAGTTTTTCTTTTTCTTTGGGAGCACAAAGAATTCGTTATGGAGGAACAAATAGAAAGGGGAAGAAAATACTCTTGTCTCTCCAATAGCCTCTTTCTATCTATCACTCCCTCTAATGAACTTCCTTCTCACTCTTCTCCTTGTAAATTCATGAAATTCATAATCTTTCATATTGTGTTTATGCTTTCTCTCTTCCTTATTCATTTGCCGAACCTGCATGTTTTGGGTCAAACCATGGAATGAGATCTTGCGGAGATCTCGGTTTTTTGAGTTCTCTAGGGAGACTCTCGAATTACCCCAACTTGACCTAGCCACTTAAAATCCACCCTTTCGAGCGAGACAAGCTCTCTTTGGCCTCTGAACTCACCGAAACCACCCCAAAGCCCCTTTTTTGTAGATTGACATTGGATCTTCACCTGTAGCAAGGTTTAGCACATCTACATCAAGAAAGGAAGATCAAACAATGCCATTTGAAGGACTTCTTCAACCAAGGCCACAACAACTATTCGTGGGCTCAAGCCCAAATTGCGAAGGAAATCCCGAGGCCTAAAATAATATAAGGCCTCTACAGGCCCCAGGGGCACTGCGCCGTGCAACCCCCACCATGGAGTGGGACCGCCTTGTGTGTCAAGGGAAAGGTCATTGGCAATAGAATGTGAAGCATGAGTTGTACCCAACACTTCAGTTATGAACATATGATTTATATTGACTTATGATGGTTGTATTATTGCACTCTGGAGAGGCGAGAATGTGATATTGTATTGTACTCATATGGATGGACTTTTGTTGTTATTTAAGTTAGTTGATGTATTTAATACACTTGCTTTTTATTTATATGTCTTAAGGTTCTATATTTTATGTTTTATAACTGTGCATATTCATTCCTACAACATTTTAGTTTCAAACTTAGGATCGAGTTAGAATTCATACTTAGGGTTGTTTTTCTCACAAATCTAAGGTCGCCAGTGTATTTAGAAGGCCTAAATTAGGCCTACTACCAAGTTTGAGCCCAACCTGGGCCTTCAAACTCCCTGAGATGGGCCTTCGAGTTCTTCCAAGTTGGCCCATAAAAAAATGCAAGATCTTGCTCTTTTGAGGGGGCGAGATGGGTGTCGAGAGCAAGATTTCTTACCATGGGTAACAATAAGGGGGTGGTGGAAGAAAATACTTTAGTAACTGCTTTCCTTTTTTTCCCATTCAATTTTTGTTTTTGTTTGTGGTGTGTGTCTGTGCACTATCTTCTTGTGGGTTTGTCTTAAGAACAAACTTATTGCTGCCTGAGTATCTTTCACTAGGTAATTCAAGCCTTCCAATGATTTTCAAAAACATGGTTTCCTCCCTCTTTGATCCGAAAGATCTGTTCCTCTTCCTTCTATTTGGCAGATCTTTGGCTGTTTGTTTACGTGGATCTAATATTATAGGTTGCAGAGGATCTGTTTACCGTGCACTAGGGCTTATGGTGGCTGCATCACCATGTGCATTGGCTGTAGCTCCTTTGGCATATGCTACTGCAATCAGTTCCTGCGCTAGTAAGGTAATGTTCCTATAAGTATCAGGATGAATATCAATGTAATTTTTGTTCTTTAATGTCTGCAACTAGCTGTAGCTCCATTAAGATTTGTTCTTTCCTCATCAGGACATTCTTTTTTTTACAATGTCCATGCAATTTTATTTTGTTATTTCTCTATAATACATCTCTCTCTCTCTCTATTTAGTTGAGCCATTGATGTGCATTAAAAAGTACTTTGACAGTTCAAACCCATTGAAGGACTGAATGTAAACCAATAAGGTATCAAGAGATTCCAGCTACCAAAAGATTTATCCCATGAGTAAGATCAGCAAGTCAAACTTATACAGGTGTCAAGAAATTCCAGTGTCTAAGGAACAGAAAACCCATAATCAATTCCAATGATGGAAATAACAAGTGGCTAAATAATTGCAGAAATGAATGATCCAAAAAACATCACATTATATCAATGCATCCATATGTAATATAGATGAGCAGGTCATAAGATGGAGAGAAGCACCTTAGTAACTTTCCAGCCTTGCAAACCATATGAACCACTGGAAGATGATTGGAGAATCAATCATTTGCAGAATCAGAAACCAGAGAGGGTTGAGTCTGAGGTATTTGTAGAAGAAAAATATCTCAAAATTTGGCAGTAACCTGATGGCTGGATGGGAGATATATTGCCAGTCACCAAGATTGTAAGTAGTTGAGTGTAGAGTAAGCAAGTCTTCCAGACACTGCAACCAGTAGATCTATGCTGAACATACTACAGCAAGCAATCAATTATCAATCATAAGAGGAGTATTAGCAATCATCAAAGCCAGCAACCAAGATAGAAGAATGAGTGATCAGATCCACAACTAATTTGGGCTTCTTCTTAGTATTCTGATATATATATTTTCTTAATACCATGGTATTTCCTGTTTTTTAATTGAACCGTAATTCAAGTTCAAATTGGTTAACTTGGGGTGGATTTAAGTCGTAATAACAAACTAAGTCACATGGCCTCCCCTAATAGCTTTTAATTAGGTTTATTTTACATCTCCATGCATGAGAGGATTCATCCTTTTTAGGGGTGTCAATAAAACCCTGTTGTTCCGCCCTGGCCCAAACCCGCCCTGAGTCCAGCCCGATTTTTTCAACCCGAAGGGTGGGCTTGGGTTACAAAATAATAAGCCTTGATAAGGTTGGTCCGGTTCGGGTTCAGCTCGGGCCAACCCAACCAAACCCTATGTTAGTTTAATTTAATTAAAGTTATACTTAAAGGTTATTTATACCTGAATTACATACTAATGTAGTCTTGCTCAGATGGTAAAACCAATAGCTTTCAAAGAGGTCGTGGGTTCAATTTACTTGGTGGAAATATTATTATCACTTTTGTTTCCCACTAAAAATTAGTCAATGTTAGGGTTTATTAGGGCCAACCAGACCCTATCAAGGTTAATCAGGGCGGGCCAGGTTGGATCGGGCCCTATCAGCTAGGGTTGGGTTGGTCTTGGGTTTCAATTTTAGTCTCTAGGGTAGAGGTTAGTGTTCAAGGCTAGCCTGGCCCAACCCGGCCCATTGACAACCCTAATCCTTTTACACCTCCATGGATAAGAAGAGTCTCTTCCCCCCCCCCCCCCCTCCTCTTCACTGTGGGAAGATTAAAATTAAATTTAAATATCAGTATTTTATTGCTATTGCAAAGAGCATTAGTGCTCTGTTATCTTCTCCATGGTGAGAACCAGATCTGGTGAGTCATATCCAGGTTATCTAGGTGCATAATATCCAAGATAGCTCTAGGTGAGTGACATTGTAGATGCTGAGGTGTGGTGAGTCATATCCAAACCTTCTCCTTTCCATCTTTTTCTTCCCCTTAAAGTTCCTGTTATCAAAGCTTGATCAAGATTCAAGATGATCGGATTCTCCAATCTGCCATAAACCTGCAACTCAACCCCTGACCAACTTATGATCCAGCAGGAGCAAGTTGAAACCACTTTGTGATGCAGCACTTATTTCTGATAGCAAATCTTCCATTACTATATTGCCCACAATCCAATTTATCATGATGGGACAAATCATGTCGAAATAGACTGCCATTTCATCAAGCAGAAACTTGACCATGAGTTGCATGTATTCCGTTTTTTCAGTCTGGTCAGTTAGCTGATGTTTTCACCAAAGGCCTTAGTAGTTAGTTTTTTAATTCTATTTTGTGCAAGTTGAGCATGTATGACATCTATGCCCCAACTTGAGGAGAGTGTTATAATGTGAGCTTTAGGGTATTTTGGATATATTTGTAATTTCCAAATTGTCCTGGGGCCTACTTGTGACTAGTCTCTTTCTCTTGTTATAAATATAACAAGGCTGTGCTCTCTTGAGATATAGGTCGTTATTTCCCCAACTCTCTGTAATCAGTGTCAAGCATAGTTTACTTATTGCTGGTGAACCAACAAAAGGAATTCTAAAGACCCTCAAACCAGAAAAGGAGAGAAGTAATGGATGTTCAAGGCTCTGATATTTGTGTGTGGAGAGAGATCTTGGAGTCTAGAGAATGTGCACTACAGCAGGATCGCCTTTCTTGTTAGACCTCCATTAAGGTTATGATTGAACTTTCACTTACATAGATTGATCCCATATCATGGGACACCCTTCAAATTGGAGGCAACACCAATTTGTGTTGAACCTGATGGTTTGTTTTATTTCAAGCTGGTTAGTTCAGGAATGCTGCGTGCCTTGGGTTGAGTGGTAGCTAACTGATGGCTTGCCCTCCCCTCTCTCTCCTCTCTCTTTCGGAAGGATGCCTCATTCCCTTCACCTAAGCTGCACAGGTGAAGCCCCTAAGCCAATCCCAGGGAATTGCAAAGCCTCATAGGGCCTTTCTGTCTAGGTGCAGGTAGTTTGCATCTTCATAGGCATGTTTATTTTACCAAGCCTCTCTCTCTAAGACAGTGTCAGATTCTTATGCCTTTCATGCTGGTTGGAACTCAATCGAGAAGGAATTTCACTACCTTAGGAATTAGGACCATTATAGTTGTGACCTTCTTTTACCGGGGTTTCAGTTTTGGCTCCCCTCTCATCAAGTCACCAATGAAAAGGAGACATTTTCTCAATTTTTGTTATAGCTATTGCTGCTGCTGAGGTGACCACTGAGTAAGTTATTCTTTCATCAAATGTTTGAAACAAAAAGCCATCTCAATCAATCAAATATGTTGAATTGAAAATTGAATCAATATAAACTTCTCACCTTTGCTGGGCGAGAGTGGTGCTTATCCGTTCTGTCCTCCAATCTTCATACCTTTATTGGTGTAGCATCTTCTTCCTCCCCAAATCTACCATCCATGCAATGGAATCCCTCTTCTATGCATTCCTCTAGAAAGGCCATGAATCCTTCCGATTGCTTCATCCTATCAATTGGGCTACCACTTGCCGCCCTAAAACTGAAGGAGGCCTTGGAATCCACCGCATTTGTGATGTTAATTTGGCTTGCCTCCTTAAACTCATCTGGAAATTGCCTCTAAGCACGATTCCATCTGGGTCTCCTAGGTTTACTCCTATCTTCTTAAATCGGATTCCATCTAGACTGTCCCGATTCACTCCACCTCTTCTTGGATCTGGAGGAGGCTTCTAATCCTTCGGCCCTGTGCCCTTTCTGCAATCTCTGTCCAAATCTCCTCTGGATCCTCCACTTCCTTCTGGCTTGATCTCTGGCATCCAATGGGCATATTGTTCACCCGTCTTGGCCCCCGTGCTGTCTATGACACCTGCATCCCAAAAGCTATCTCCCTCTCTTTATCTCTAATGGCTTTTGGTCCCCCTCTCCCCACCCTAGTCTCACACAAGTCTGGAACTGGAACTCCCTTCCCCTCCTCTCATCTTCAGCTTCTGACCTCACCATTTGGCTCCCCTCCCATACCACATCCTTCACAACCGCCTCGGCCTGGAACCTCCTTAGGTCCCCCTGCTCCCCTGCCCCTTGGGCCCCTCTTGTCTGGTTCAAATGCCAAATCCCCCGCCATTCCCTCACCCTTTGGAGAGCTCTCAACCTCGTCCTCCCCACCCAATCCTTCCTCATCAGCTGTCATATCCTAGTCAACCCCAATTGTATTCTTTGTTGGAATGGTTCAGAGGACCTAGATCACCTTTTTTTCTCCTGTCTCTTCTCCCGCTCCATTTGGACCTTAGCCCTTGCTTCTATTTGGCCTAGATTTAGACGTTCTTTTGGGTTTGCCTGAGATTGGAATTGAATCCTGAGAAGCTTTTCTGGTGCCACGATTTGCGACCAAGTTGGTAAGCTTGTCTTTGTTGCCATTGTCCACCATTTGTGGTGGGAACGGAGATGGACTTCCAAATCCCAATCCGGAGATATGATTTGGAATGCCATCTATTTTGATGTTTCTTCTAGACTTCTCTCTTTACCCAATCTCCCAATTATTGACTCTCCAAGGATTATGTTGATTGTTAGTTCTTGGAGTCTCTCCTCCTCTTTCCAGTCTTCCTCTTGACTGGCTGCCCCCCCTCCTCTCCCTCTGTATCTCTTTGTATTTCTCTTTGGCTTTGCTTTTAATTTAATTATTTATTCACCCAAAAAAAAGTTTTTTCTTTTTTCTTTTGGCAGGGAATATTGTTAAAGGGTGGGCATGTATTGGATGCTCTAGCATCTTGTCACACTATTGCATTTGATAAAACTGGTACATTGACAACTGGGGAGCTTATTTGCAAAGCCATTGAGCCAATACATGGACATTGGACAGGAATTGATAAATCGGAAGTTGCTTCCTGTTGTAACCCTAATTGTGAAAAGGAAGCTCTTGCTGTTGCAGCTGCCATGGAGAAGGGGACTACCCATCCTATTGGAAGGTACTATTATAAAAATGAACTTCAATTCTTTTCCCCAGTTTATTGGTTGCTAGTATGAGTTTTATTTGGTCCTTTAGATAATGACTATTTTAGCTGAAGTCATATTCTAAGAACATTATCTTAAACACAGATCATCTTCTGGTTATTGTCAATCGTCCTACTATTTCACATGCTTTGATACTAATCCTTGGCAGATTACAGCTTATTCTGTGCTTACACCTTCTTGACAACATAACCTTAGATAGAATTAATCACATAAAATTTTGGGGAAGCCATATGCTTATAGTTGCAGCTGATGCTCCATTTAATATAATCTTCTTCTTCTTTTTTATTTTATTTTATTATTTCTCCATGCCATTATACTTAGGATTTGATAGGGCAATAATCATATAATTTGGGATCAATATGTATGTAAACTATCTTGACTAATACAGTGTATATATGATTCCATTGATCCCTGCAAGATGTCATATTGTTGTAAATTTTCATTATGACACTAATTATTAATTACTGTCAATTATTCTTTCTTTGTTGCAGAGCTGTTGTAGGCCACAGTGTTGGGAAAGACCTCCCTACTGTTTCTGTGGAGAGCTTTGAGTATTTACCTGGTAGAGGTCTGTTTGCAACATTGACTGGCCTTGAGGTAGGAGTACTTTTGTTGGTTCTTACATGAATCTTACTGATCTGTTAAGCAGCGTGCATGAATACTTTTCCTCTGCTGTTGAAGTAGTTAAATGCTTCATCCTTCCTGTGCGCCCCATCCTCCAAGATAAAAATAAAAATAAATAAAACCAGGGAAAACTGTTCAATTTCCCTGAAAGATTCTTTTAATTCCTTTTTAGCTTTTACACATCAGTTGGTCCCATCAGCTAATGCATATGTTTCTGGGAAAAATATCTTACCAGATACAGGCTGAATGTTTTATCTGTTGTTCCAGTGGATATATTTCCCTCGAAAAACAAGAGAAGAGAGCAATCAAGATAGAATAACTGTATCTAGTTTGAATAATCAAAATTTTGCATGCATGCAATGAGTACCTGGGTATGCTGCCTTATTTAGACAAAATGACATTGTTGACAACTGTAAAAGTCGTAGGTGGAGTCGCAATTCTGGGTTATGTAGCCTCCAATAGAATTGAGGGGCCAATAACCAAGATCTTGTTGAGGAATCTACACAAATTTGGAAAAATTAGTGGTGCTTAAAGAAATATTATAGGAAAAGTGGGTTTTGCTATTTTTATTTTATTATATATATATATATATATATATATATATATATATATATATGTGTGGGGGAGTGCGGTAACATAAGTGTGTCTCAAGTTTCAAACAAATCCAGCCGTCTGAGGTATGTCACTATAGAGTTATGGGGTGAAAATCAGGCATTCAATTTTCAAGAATCGAATGGTTGGATTAACTTGATATGCAGATTAAGTCTAGGGTAAGGTATATGATGACTATGCCTGAAGTTTGTTAGTCATCCAATGGCTAAATAAGCACAAATCCAGGTACTTGTCTGGGACTTCTCTCAAGAAAGAATGGTCCCCCCCCCCCCCCCGGTGCCTTTTTTTTTATTCTTTTGAATGACTGATGGGGCTGCAACTAGGGGACCGATTGAAGGTGGGGATTTATAAGACGGATCCGTGGTTTAAATTGAGCAGATTCTAATGGCTGAATCCAAAGAATAATGCAGTTGCAGGATTGGAAAAGAACTGCTTGACGCTGCGGGGGTTTTCTTGGAATCAAGGAAACAGATATTCATAGGGAAAGAGGGTGATGGGATGGCTGGATCTCCTCACCAAGTTGCGGTCATCCAATGGCAGCAGTATTGTAAGGCAGATCTCAATCGAAGACTGATTCCACACCATAAACAGGAGTTAGGATTTTAATAACCTACGAGCGATCTCCTCTTGCACTTTAACCACCAAGAAAACTGGCACGTGGACTTTGAATAACAAGCACCACTCAGTTATCTGGGCATTAAACAGCAAACAACATTCTCTCAGAGGAGGAAGGTAGCAGCCTAGGTTTGCTCACTGTAAATATTGAGTTCTCAGTTGTATTCTGTTCTTATCATCATGGGGGCTTAATAGCCTTTAATATAAGGGCTTAATTACGCCAGAGCCCAACTCAAGTTGTTTGCATGGGAGTGTCTTAAATTTGATCCAATTAATTCTAATTTAATTTGAACCAATATTGGACAGGTTTAAACTCTAAAACATTAAAATGAAATAAGTAGTTGAAGTTAAATTCGTACAGCGGCTACAGCCTAGATACTCATTTTCTAGGTCCAGAAGCCCATTTCTAAGTAAATCCATGGAACAAAAGGCCCAACCCATATATGACCCAACTCTTGGCTTGTTTTAAAGAAAATATGCCCAAATAGGTGCTGGATCTGCATCAGTGAGCCTCTTTGTAGAGTTGGTCTTTTTGCTTTCTGTTCCTGCAATTCTCTGCCCATTGATGGTTTTGAGTGTTAGAGACAAAATGTTGGAATATGAGTGGTTTAGATCTTTTTCTAGATTTTGCTGGCTTCTCAAAACGGAGATCTTAGCAAATTTCACCTTTTGTTATCTTGTTTTGGTTGTGATGTGGAATCTACATTGATTTTCATTATGTTATAGTCAGGAATTGGAGGCAGTCAGCTCTTGAAAGCTTCACTTGGTTCTGTAGAATATATTGCATCTCGATGTAAATCTGCAGATGAGTCAAGAAAGATCAAGGAAGCTGTGATCACATCTGCTTATGGAAATAACTTTGTGCACGCTGCGCTATCTGTCAATGAAAAGGTAAATTATCATTAACTTGCTCTAGCTGTGAATGTGAGGGTGATTTGTTTGTTGATTGATGGTATGGGCCAAAACCTTATTAACTGCTTTTCGTTTCCCCTTCCCCTTTCTTTCTTCTTTTTTTTTGGTTTTTTTAAGAATGGACTGAAATGAGTTAGCAATAGTAGGTGCCTGAACCAGTCATTTTCGGATGAGACTTATTTCACCTAGTTAATCATTGAGAAAACATGGCAGCCAGGGTACCTCCTTTTTTTTTTTTTTTTTTTTTTATTCCTTATGAGAGAGAGTGCTTGAAGAAGCAAGCCGGGTTTTGGGTTGGGGCGCCCGCCACGGGGGGGGGGGGGGGAGCTTGCGGGACACAGAAGTCATGCAATATAATCTACAAGCTTGTCAATACAGGTGGAATAATTAAGATGTGAGGTTCAAATCAATGAATAGGTGAGAGAAACTTGATCAATTGAATTCTAGTAAGGTCTAAAACCACCAAATGAGTCATGCTCTTAAAACATAAAAGCCAAACTCATCAGGGGTTTGTGCTACTTGTACATTCTCTGCTGTCCTTCGGGTCTGGCCTGGAGGGTTTCAGGAACTTATATTTCTTTTCCCTCTTCTTTCCCTGAATAGAAGTTTCCTTCTTGCTGATACAACCCTAAAAAAAAAAAAAAAAAAAAAAAAAAAAATAGTGAATGAAGACATGTCAATCTCTGGCTTGAGATTTCAGAATGAGTTGAAATTTGAAAAATCATAATCACAATCACTTAAAATATGAATTAGTTAAGAATAATCGAATAGATCTAGAAGTAGATGTTACTGTGAAGTAAAATTGCAGGAGAGAGGATATTACTGTTTACTACAAGTAGTGGCTAAGGGTTGGCCGTCAGAGACCATTGTATGAAAGGGAGGAACCATTCCTCTCAATATTGTAAATCTATTATGTAAGGATAAATTCTTCTTACAGTTCACATGCATAAACCTAGGGCTGAACCTACGTTAGATATTAATTTGACCTAAACTTTACTCTTAAAAGCACCTACACATGATTCTAATATGAATCCCATGTTTTCAGCTCTTAACTTCCGTAACACCCATATAGTCATCCCATCTTATCCAAAACAAACACCAACAAGAACATTAACAGAAACAAAGACAAATGAGGTTGAGCAGGAGATTGGCAAATTACTTCATTTCTGTGTTCCATCTGATAAGCATCTCTTCATCTCTACCCCAAGTTGAAACTGGCAAATTACTCTTCCCACCTTCCAAAAGGAATAGGGCCAATTAGTCCACACCATAATCACTTTTAACATGACCTCCCTACTGTACGATGATAGAGTAAATACACATAGATAAAGAAAAAAGGCCGGACATCATTATCTTGCACATACATAACCCCTGGATAAAAATGAACTCCCTTATGAAATATGAACCCCTATTGGGCCAAAACCCTGCTTTGGATCCAGTCGATCTCAGTTAGGCTTGAAAAACTAGGTTATGCTGTTCCGGTTCTGCCCATGTGATTCTGTCACTGGTGAGTGGTCACTTGCCAAAGATGACCTCAAATTTTCCTTGTAGTGGTTATGATTAAGATTCCTTTTGCTGGATAATTTAATATCAGTGTTCAAGTGGGATTCTTTTAGTGGTGGGATACTAAATAGATCTTTTTTCAGGTAACCTTATTTCACTTTGAGGATGAGCCCCGACAAGGTGTTGCAGATGTTGTAACTGAACTACAAGATCAAGCGAAGCTCCGTGTAATGATGCTAACAGGTGACCATGAATCTAGTGCAAGGAGAGTTGCAAAAGCTGTTGGTATAAATGAAGCCTACAGCAGCTTGAAGCCTGAGGATAAACTCAATCAAGTGAAAAACATCTCAAGAGATATGGGTTAGTTCTGTATTCCATGAAAATTCATTTATTATCTCATAACCATCCAACTTAATGCTGAGTTCAATTGCTTTCTAGAAGTCATGTTACATTGACCCTGCATTTCAAAGACAAGGCTTCTCTAGGGTGCCTTGGTGCTTTGCATGTGATTGCCTGTACAAACTCTTCACAAGATGTAGCCCCAATCAAGCAGTGGATTTTACTTGTTGGCTTCAATTAATTTTCTGTTGTTCTGAGTTAAGTACTTGTTATTAGTTTCTTTTGGTTCTCATATTCCTGTTATCTTTCCCAGTCTTTTCAGTGATCCACCTTGACATTCTAATCTTGGTTACACTGTTTTTCTTATCTGTTCATGATTGTTCCAACCGCTAATCCATAAAGCATGCTGTTGGTTCTCCTATTTCATCTCGTTGATCCAAATCCTTGTTTCCCTTTGTTTTTTTCTTTTGAAGGGGGGGGGGTCAATATCCATTCTTACAATGATGCAACGGATGTAGTGGAAATTGTTTCTCTTACAACCAAGCCCCCAACCCCGGTTCTTTCTCCTGGTTATGTCGCAAGCAACTCACAAGAAGGAGACATACTCCGGAAATATGCTTTCCCATTAGAAATTGACGCATGTTCTTACACAGAGGGTGCAAATTATTCCCAGCAAGGGTTGGAAGCTCCATAACCTTTCTTTTTGAAGTTTCTAGCCACTTCTGTACTGTTTTTATCACCAATTCGAAGCAATTTTGTCATTCCAAACCTTTTCTTCTTCTTTTCTTTCCTTTCTTTTCTTTCATTCTTATTTAAATCTTTGTTTTCCATCTTTATTTTGTAAATCATGCATCATAGAACAATGTTAATCTCTAGTCACTTACATATACAGTATTTTATATGATATATTTCTCAATTTCATTCTTACTCGTATTGAAATCATCTGATCTGCAGGGGGAGGTTTGATAATGGTTGGTGATGGTATTAATGATGCGCCAGCACTTGCTGCTGCTACCGTGGGCATTGTACTTGCCCAACGTGCTAGTGCAACGGCTATAGCAGTTGCAGATGTGTTATTGTTGCAGGACAACATTTCTGGTGTGCCATTTTGTATTGCGAAAGCCCGTCAAACAACTTCTTTGGTAATCACTATTTCACATTTTTTCTCCGGCTGTATTTATTTAGTGTAAGAAACTTTGGTGTTGTTAGTAACTTAGTTTAACATGTCCATGTACTTGCAGGTCAAACAAAGTGTGGCACTTGCTTTATCTTGCATTATCTTTGCCTCTCTTCCATCTGTTTTGGGCTTTTTACCACTATGGTTGACGGTAAGCTACATTTAGGCCTATTCTTTTGTACCTGATTTTATTTCTCTTTTCATGCATTTTCGTGAATGTGTTTTAGTAAACATTTGGATGATTGCATTTTCGTACAAAACGAGTCCTAAGAGTCTGGAGAATTTTAATGATTTACAAGATCTACTGCCAACCTTCTATTTACTCACTGCCCATCTGGAATGGCTGTTAACTTTTGTCAACTCACTAGGTTGCTATTCTGTATATAGTAGAAAGGATAATTCTATATAATATATGTTGATTTCATGCAGTTATAGAAATAACTTCGATGAACTCTCAGACTGATTACCATTTTGGTAGTCTCATTTTTTAGATGACTTGCTTCACTGGTAGCTCTTAATCTTATCCAACCAAAAAAGGAATTATAAATTCACATTAAATGAGCTACCAAAGGACAACAAACTAGAAAAAAGAACATTGGAAGTACAAGAGAAGGTTGACTGAAACTACTTGATAAATTTACCTTCTATGTGCACGGTTAAGATTCTTTGATGCTTATTTAGAATCCAATATTGAC
Organism: Hakea prostrata; assembly: GCF_041222555.1. NCBI lineage: Eukaryota > Viridiplantae > Streptophyta > Magnoliopsida > Proteales > Proteaceae > Hakea > Hakea prostrata. The sequence continues at coordinate 3,707,126 of NC_142603.1, read as the reverse complement.
CTGGCAAAAAGGTCTGGAATGCCTATTTTCTGAAGCAGAGTACTCTACCTTGTATGGTCTAATAGGAACTTTAAGTTGACCTACTCAGGGCCAGCATGATACAGACAATGGATGGTGAAGTTGTTTGAACTTCGAACTAGATTGGTGGTTGTGGACTATGCATTTAACTCATTTCATAAAATCCTTGCCCTTAAGACTTCAAAGTAGGCATTTGCCCAGCACTAACCTTACAGTGGTCCTTACAGAAAATGAGTGTATTTGAATTTGGAAAATTAAGATTTTTATTATAGACAATATCTAGAACATTGTTGTTTTATCTGTTTTAATAGCCTGAATACGGTAATGGCAGCTCTTCTGAATTGCAGAAGGCAAGTTGCTTGGTGTTCATTAGTTAAATTTATGAGGTAACTGGGGCTGTTACTCGGTTTTCTTCAATTCCTTTCCTTAACCATTTTGTGTGGATGGGTACCACCCAACTGCATTGTGTTACAGCCAGCTGTTAGCAGAGTAATTCAATGGACGTAGTTTTGGTTTTCCTTTTATCCTGCTATAGATAAGTCAATAACAGTTTGTAATTCCTGTAATGAAATGCAGGTTCTTTTGCATGAAGGAGGCACTCTTCTTGTCTGTCTTAACTCAATTCGTGCTTTGAATGATCCCACATGGTGCTGGAAACAGGATTTACAACCCCTGCTTCATGGAATAAAATCCTTCATAGCAGGGCTCTTGAAAAGGATTCCAATCTCAGGCACCATCCAGTCTGCACCCCTATGAGTGTTCTCCTTTGTTTATAACAACTGTATATCTATTTATAAACAACAACTTTAATTGTGTAGTCTAGTGTAGATTAGAAAGGAGATTCGATTTATCGAGTAAATTTTTTTTTTCTTCCAGGCTTATGTATCGATACAATTTTCTTGATATTTCAATAAGAATAATTTCCTTGCAAGCTTTTGTTTTATTTGTTCTTCTACCCCCAGGAAAGATTTCGGTCTCAAGCGGATATGGCAGTGATTAATTTCTCCAGCAGCAGTTTCTTCTTATTTCTCCTCGTGACCCAGTCCTAAACACCCAGGCTGCCCAAATGAACCATGGTTTCTCGGAAGCTATTCTCCCAGAGAATTGAGTTGCGACTGAGTTCTGAAGTTGAAATTGTCATGTACCACTTGATCAGAAGCTAGCAGTCCGTGACCCATATTTAGATTTTTGTAGTAGGATGTTGTCAAATTTAAAGGGTGTTACGGGGTCCAAATCTTCTTGAATTGTTTGGCATAGCATAGCCGCTGTCAGTACTTGATCTGTTCTGTTTCTGAAGTGATACTGGTGAAGCCTGTCTCAGATGGACACACAGCGAGCAGAACCAATGGTATTGAGCCCCTGAAAAAAGGTCAGAAAGGGCCAATAGAAAAACCTGAAGAGGAAAGTGCTGGCGGAGCCTAAACCCGAGAGGACTGTCATCTCTGCCTCAGACACGCCATGTCATGCCATGCCAAAGGAGATTTCTCCCAAGTTGACGTGCACTGAACTGAGGAAGAGGCAAACTGGGGCCATCAGCCTGACAAAGGTGACACTAGAGTTAGTTGGCATTCTTTCTCTAATGTTTAGCGCAGTGTCTTTTGTCTTTCCATTTGTGGTGATTTTAGAACAACTTCTTACGAAGACGACTGCATCCTTCGCAGATATATAGCAATAATATCAGCACAAGAGAGACTGGCTGGACAGGCAACTTCAAAGAGCTCTCCTCTTGATCCTATCCACCAGGTTGGGCTGTGGGTAGCCAGGAACAGTGTCCAGCAATATGGAGGCATCACAGCCCAAGCAAATTGAATAATGACATACCATATCGGTTGCAGGGCATTAAAAAAGAGAGTTACCGAAAACTAAAAATTAGGATAGAAGATCATTCCAATGAAGCAGTCATGATGGTAGTGAAGGCGAAGAAGAGCAACTGGCATCGTTGGGTCACGGGGAGAAGCCATCCTTACACAATCCGCTCAGCAGCAGGACATATTGTGGCATAGAAGCCAACTTGGAGTGACCTTACAAGTAGCGTATGCAGCCAAGCAACCACTATCACAAGCCAGGTTCTCTGCCTAAAAGATAATAAAACCAAGGCAGCTAACCTTCCTATGATACATCTTCCAGCTTTTGCCAGAATCTTGGTTCTTACTTCTTAGGAAATCAAAATTCAGTTATGGCTCTCCACCTTTCCAGGAAAGGAAGAAATCCCCTTGAAATTGAGGCATCATCCATTGGTAAACACTTGAGATGCATACTCAATCATTACTGATTGGTTGAAACCCCCCATTGGGTGGAGTTTAGTTTGGGAGCTTCTAGAGTTCTTACCCTTTTTTTCACTTTGACCTGGTGTTCATTAAGAATTTTACCACTTAATAGCACCACTGAAGCCGAAGCATACTTAATTAGTTTTCTAATCTAATTGGCGTAAGATCTAACGCTGTATGATATGGTTTGTCCTTCTGAAAGTACTTGAATAACCATAGTACGGCTGAAGATCTATGAGAATATTCATAGGGGATGCTCGATCTGTTCTATCTTGCTTTCAGTTCTTTTGACCCTTTTGCCAGTCGAGTTCAAACAACAATTATATAGGTTTGGGGATTTAATTGCACAAAAGGAGGCGGGAAGTCGAAATCTGGAGCATGAAAAAGATGAGTCAAAAAACGATGTAAAACAAAAACACTTCGATTGAAGGTGTTTCTTCTTCCCATTTTTTTTTGGTTGGATTTCCTGTTTCAGATTCAAGTGTGGTTCATGAAGCTCAGAAGAGAACTTTTCTTCTTTTTTTTTTTTTTCGTTTTTTTTAATGGTTGGGGGGAGATTGATTTTCTTGTTCAATACTAAATGGAGCTTCTGTAACTTGAAGCTCTTTTCTACTACTCTGGACAGAACGAAGAACCTAACGGTGTTTACTCCTAATTTCAGGCCTTCTCCCGACTCACTCATCTCCGACCACCCTTTTTTCTCTGTACACGAGCAAAAATTATTCGAATAGACAATGAGGTTCAGGAGACTTCGAGAAGAAAAACAAGATCGTTTTTTTCCTTCCTTCTGCAGTTGGTCCTCGCTTCCTCTACTTCACTCTTATCTCTGTCTCCCTTGTGTCGGTCTTCCATCTTCTACGATAACTTTTAGTCGATCTTGCTGATGCCAATACGCTTCACCGCAGCGTTCCTAATCCCTTCACTCTGCAGGCACAGCCCGCTCTGTTCAAGCCCAGACATATAATTCCTGACCTCCTTTTTGATCATTTCTTGCATCACAGAAAGGAACTCAGAACTGAAAGGAATGAACTGTTTCTCTGGATAAGCCACCTCCGAAGATCCAAAATCGTTGTACTGTATATGTTGATTATTGTGTTGCTGCTGGGGCGGCGAAAACTGCAATGGAACGGCTGCAGGAACAGGTAGTTGGGGAGGGGTTGTAGCATGACTGGAAACCACGGAAGTATGATTCGAAGCCTCACAAGAATCTGCTCCAGGGAGGGAGAGGCACAGGGAGGTAGGCGGATCGTTCGTTGAAGACGAAGTTTCTAGCTGCTGTTGCTGCAGGTGAGTCTGAGACGGAGGTAAGATTCCTCCTGTCCTTGGGACAGGACGGTAAACATGAGAAGAAGACATCACAGGAAGACTGGAATCACTCACATCGGATCCAGATGGACTGCTAGGGCTGTTGAGATAGATCGAAGAAACCGGAGGGATGGCGGCACCTGCACTAGACGATCTTTTTAGCGGCTGGTGTGCTTCCGCATCATCGCTGCCGTCATCGCCCAAGGAAGAGCATTTGCGCTTAAGAGTTGAATTCCAATGGTTTTTGATCGCGTTGTCGGTGCGACCAGAGAGGAGTCGAGCGATTGTCGCCCATTTGTTACCAAACTTGGCGTGCGCTCGGATGATCGTATCATCCTCTTCGGGAGTGAAAGCTCTGTGCTCCACCTGAGGAGAGAGCTGGTTACACCACCGGAGACGACAAGATTTGCCGGACCTCCCAGGGATGGATTTGCTTATAAGAGACCAGTTCCTGGGGCCGTGCTTCTGAACAAGTTTTTGCAGCGCATCGTCTTCTTCTGGGCTCCACGGCCCTTTGATCCGATCCAAATCTTTCCTAGAAGAAGCCATGGAGATAGATATCTGAATCACGGATTGATTCCTGATTCCCTTACTGTTGGAAATTGGAAACCCTAACCCTAGGCTTCAAGGATTTTGAACACAGAAAGAGAGATAGAAGAGAAGGAAGAGATTGAAACCTCACCGCAGAGGCTACACACGGAGTTGGAGAGAAGACTCGTTAGGGTATATAAGGGGACTCGTGAGGGTAACCGAAAGAGCCAGTTACGGTGACCGATCACAGACGTTAAGAGAGTACCGGTTTTTCAAGCAGGCAGTTGCTTTTTGGATACAGCTGTATTTGGGACACGCGTCGCTTCTTTACTGCCCTGGATTCTCGATGTCCCGCTCTTAGATCTCGTTTATTGTTATTATACTCTTCTTTTACTCTTAGTTTCGGAAGTTATGGAGGTTAATAATAATGTGAGCAAAAAAAGGCCTTCGAAATTCAAGATAGGGCAGCAGCTGGGGCAGCTGGGCTGGGCAGGGCAGGGCAGGGCAGGATGGATATTTATCGCCAGAATTTTCTATTTTTATTTTCTCTCTAAAAAACATTTATAATTTAAACGATAACTTTCAGAGTACGGTTGGTTGGGTTGGGTTGGGGGTTTAGTTTAGGGTTGTGTTGGGGGAAGGGAGCGGATGAGTTTGACTAAGCCAGGCTGGAGAGCATTTGGGGAAGGATTTTTCTTTTATCAAAACGGCCGCACGGAACTGCTGAGCTGTGAATACGACAAGTCCGGTCGCCGAATCGGAGAGCGTATCATTACTGCCATCTTGTCAGTCCAGCCTGTAAACCTGCCATCCCAACATCTCCCTAACGGCCTTCTCTCCACCGACACCCGCCGGTAACTCCTTCCTTCTTCTATTCTTCTGCTGGATTCTAGTAGTTTCAAATTTTAAATAACTTTGGGCGAGGGGGGTTGATTAAAAAGATATATAGTTGGGGATGAGGAGCATTGAATGCGAAAAAAGAAAATTTTAATATATTACGGAGAAAAACCGATTCGTATCTATTTTTCGGTTACTCGTACGTCGTACTCATACCTACTACCTAATACTTTACTCTTTCTGTTTGCTGTTTACATTATGAAACAATTTCTTGATTGTTTTTTTGATCATTTGACTGACAATGCTAATCCTTGCGGTCGGTGCTCTAACTGCCAATCGATCTCGTGAGATTTTGCAAGAAGAATTCTGCCACGTGGATCTTGGAAACTTCTACACCACTTCCTTATTTTTGGGTATTCCCTCCCTAATCCCTCTCCTATTCAGTGCAGTGTGGAGAAATTCAAGGAACCACTTAACCATCATCTCTAAAGTAACGGCGGTTAATTTCCTGATTTTTTTTTACTGGGGGAATATCGTAAAAAACTAGGGTGCTTTTGGTAATTGCGGAGAAAATTAAAAAAACGGAAGAAAGAGGAAGAAAACAACAAAAAGGGTGCGAGATATGGGGAATCGTACTATCATCAACATGCAGCCGTTACGTGGGGACAGCTGGCATGTTTTTCTTCTTTCCCTCCACCTAACAGTGACCACCCGCTCCCCTTTTCCTCGAAGAACCTACTTCGTCGGTTCGTGCCCTATCGTTATGGCACGTGCGTTAAGTGGTCCTCACGTGATCACAAGAACTCCATTTCGTAGCTCCACGCCACTCGTGTAAGGAACCATACGGCATGGTATAAACTATAAAGGCTAAATAGGCGTTTGGGACGGCAATGAGAAAGAAATTGGATCTTTCTCCACTGCCAAACTTAAGTTTAAGCATGTATGAAAAAGAAAAGAAAAGGGTACGAAATGACAAATTAGTCCCGTATTCATGATAAGGAACGGTGGTGAATCTTTCCTCGTATCGGCAGTCGTCACCACCTGCATTTAAAAATTGGTTTTTAGCTTACACGTTTCTGAGCGCTGAAAATGGAAAGCATGACAAAATTACTAAAATAGCAAAACAAAAGCTTTGCTTTGCTTTCCCGAGACACTGCACGACAATACGGCTCCGCTGTTTTCTACGCGTCCACACGAGTAAATATAAAAAATTACTAATAGGCTAATAACCCCCCGAGAAAACGGCCCAAACAAGAGTTTTCTATGCAAACCCGCCTAATTTGATAAATCTGGTTCGGTTCTGGTCCGATCTACTCCAATTGAACCGTTAACAGTTGGTTCATCTGGTTTGAGACTTTAGTGGATGGATTGGATTGGATTGGATTGGATTGAAGCGACTCGAGCTTATCCGTGCTGATTGGGTCCTTTGGTAGTTACTTGTGAGTTTTACCAACAAAACAAAACGTGGTTAATCATGACTTGTGAGTGATTATGATAGAGTTTTTAATATTGCAATCTCAACCCCCAGGGCCCTTCTCACTAATTATCATGAAAAGTACAAAAAGATGGAAAACGTGCTACTTGTACATCTGAGGGAGCGCGTGAACAATTTTCACACGTCCCCTATTTTTTTCTCTCTCATGAATTATTTGATAGCAGCACATGGAAAACAACTGGATAGAGATCGGCTACACGAATTCCTAAGCGCTACTTACCGTACACATACGCGTTCTATTATGTAGACCGTTGGATCTGCCATAAAAGAGATCTCCCTGAACCGCATGAGGGATGGAACATGGAACATCTACCTGGGGCTGGAAGTGATAACTCAAAACCTTTGCTCCTGGCGCGTAACGAAGGCGTGTCGCGGTATAGTGTGTCAGCCACGCATGATTTATGTCCACGTCAGTTATGTTAGTGGGTCCCATGGCCTCCATCGTTTATTAGGTGACGTGGCAAAACATGACACTAACCGCTACCAGACTCTGTCCTGTCTCGCCCTCAGGACTCACTCCGAGGAGAGAGAGAATGAGAATGGGGGTGGGGAGGAAAAAGTCAGAGAAAGACAGACGCGATGAAAGACACGTCACTGTTTGCCAGCTATAACCCACTGACTTTTTTTTTTTTTTTTCTTTCTCTAATCTCTCTTTCCCGAAAAGACAGCATCTCTTCGGGATTCGCTATGGCAAACGCTGGCCCATCCCATGATTCTCGCTATCGTAAGCCGTAGGTACGCCTTTCGTACAATCCCCCAACCCCATTTAGCCCACGTGGGAAACCTTGGGGGTCGAGCTCTTGCTTATCCCGACTTTCATGCATTTTTCAAATTTTATAAAGTGAGAATTCGGATTTTTTTGTTTTGTTTTGTGTGTGGATTGATGGCACAGTGATTTCTAGTTTCATGCCCCATTTCTTGAATTGGGTTTCTTTGCAGTCTTGTTGGTGTTATTATGTCTTTTGGTATTTTTAACCAAAAAAAAATTATGTCTTTGGTATTTTGATTTGAGTTTGTTTTATTTTACATTTCAAGGTTTCAAAAATTTTAACATCTTTGGTTGTGCACATATGTATCAGATGATTGACTGAGAAAATAAAATAAAAACAAGATCATTTGGTAAAATCAAATATACTGTTGTACATAATAGGAAGATGTGCACAGTAGATGAATTTTTCCCATTTGATCCACATAGGATTTGGTGGACTATGCCATCATTTTTTCTTGTAAGAAACTCTTTTATTATCTCTGGACTTGTTTGTTTAGAAGGCTAACTATAAGCAGTCAGGAACAAAAAACAAAAAAAGAGTCTAGTTCTAATGAACATCATGTGAATTTCATTCAATTTTAATTGCATAAAAGAAAATGTCAAATTTTTCTAAATTTCCTAGTGGAATCTATGTTTTAGCATATCTTCTTTGATTTTCAACCAAATCCATTCCATTAGAGCAAATAATATAGTTAAGGACAAATTAGTGAGAAAATCAAATTGAATTGAGCCTAACACACAAGCTATCTCTTTGGATATAAATAGAATAATTCCAATACATAGAGAAGCAGTGAGAATTGACAAATGATATACATATCTTAGACCTTATATTTAACATGACCTCAAATAGAACTGATTAGAAGATAAGAATTCATGTAACCAACTCCATTTAGTTGGAACAAGATTTATTATTGTTGTTGTTGTTGTAGAATTACCCCAATAAATAAAAGCATTTCCAGTAGCAAAGAAGAAATATGATTCTATGTCGTGTAAAAGTTGGTGCATGAAATATGCTATATTGTATTTATTTTTGTATTCAATATGATATGGAAGAAAGATGCTTCTGAAAAAGTTCAGTACAGATTGGAGAAAAATGCTTATGAAAAAGTTCAAATCTTTACTACATTTAATCCTTTTGTGAAAATAAAACCTCATCCTTTCCTACATACACTAAAAAAGAAAGGAAAAAAAAAAATTACAAATCATACTATTGAAAATAATATAATAGTAACTTATTTTTTTTCTTCCTCATTTTAAGGGTTAAACAACTTTTTATTCATCACTTCAATTATAGTAAGATTCACCTACTATAAACAATGGCAAGGGATGAACATGAAGCATACTTACATTCATAAGGGTGGTTGGATTAAAAGGGATATATATGCATGGGTGTAGAGGTTGAAGAGGGGCACACACACACAAACACAAGTTGAATAGTTTGTTTTATTTTTTCATATAAATATACGAAATTGAAATTAGGGCGTAAATTTGGTTTAACGGCCTAACCGTCTTGAGTTTGAACAAGATTTGCGTTGAAGTGTCAAAACTTTGAGGATAAGTTATCATTAGGGATTTCTAGTCTTGAATTAGGACCGTGCTTGACTAGGGGTGATGCTCTGGACCTAGTCCAACTCTGTCATCTTTTCCTCTTGATCTTCCTCTTCCTTATTATTCTTTTTTTCTTGCTTTTCCTTTTCTTCCCCCTTCCTCCTCCTCTTCTCCGTCTTTTCCCCACTCCAAGGTTAGGGACAAAAAGATTAGTTTGACCTGGCTTTGAGGGTAGATCAAGGTTTGATTTTTCTCGGCTCGATTCACCATCAAATTAGAACAATTTTGAGCAATAAACATATGATTTAAGTCTACGTTTCAAACAAATATAAGTAAAAAATAGTGTTTAATGGACTTCACATGGTGCCATATAATGTTGGGCACCATAGGCATCACCACATTAGATGCACCAACCTAATAAGATCCCACTCTCCATGATGATATATATAAGTCTCCGCGGTGATATAAAAATTTATCAATTTAAATGGAAAAAAAAATTCAACTATTGGAGATCTAATGTTAGATTAGCATCAGGGTTTTTTTTTTTAACCTCCTTTGTTATGGTGAGACTTCAACTCAATTTGATTTCCTGTAATACTCCTTCACCCTTCTTCTTTTTCTTTTTAACTAAATCAAGTCCATTAGAGCAAAGAATATAATTAAAGAAAATTAGTGAAAAAATCAATTTGAATTGAACTCAACACAAGAGTCACTTTCTTTAAGAAGCCCTCACGCCTTATTTTGAGAATGAAGCCAGTTCTTTTGTCATAAATAAAATAAACCCAACTATATGGAAGTATTCCTGGTAAAGGAGAAGAAATATGATTCCATGTCGTATAAAAGTTGGTGCAAGAAATATCCTATATTGTATTTATTTATCTATGCAATATAATAATATGGAAGAAAAATTCTAATGGAAAAGTTCAAATTTAGGATTAATCCTTTTGATATAACATACTTGTTGCTTTTGTGAAAATAAAAACTAAATCCTTTTTTATATGCACTAGAAAGGGTGGGGGGGGGGGGATTCTAAACCATAATATATTGAAAATAACATAATGGAAAATTAATTTTCTTTTCCTCTTCTTGACTTGAATAATTTTTTAAAAAATAAGAAAAAGGCAAAAAAAAAAAAAAAAAGAAGAGGGTTATACAACTTTTGTTCACTACTTTGATTATATATAGTAAGATTCACCTTGCTATAAATATAGGTAAGGGATTAGCATGTTGCATACTTACATTTATAAAGGTTGGACCAAGAGGGATGTACATGCATGGAAGTAAACATTGGAGAGCACAAACACAAGTTGAACAACTTAATTGCATTATTAGCTTTCCTTTTTCATATAAAAAATATAAAAATTTTGAAACTAGGGGCGTAAATTTGGCTTTTATGGTGAAACCATCTTGAATCTAAACAAGATATGGATTGAAGTGTCACAGCTTTGAGTAGAAGTTACCGTTAGAAATTTCTAGACTTGAATTAGGGTTTGCTTGACTAAGGCTGATGCCTTTGCTGAACCTAGTCTAACCCCCTCATCTTCTCCTCTCGATCTTTCTCTTTGTTATTTTGCTTTTTCTCTCATGATTTTTCTTTCTTCCCCCTTCCTCCTTGTCATTGTCCGTCTTTTCCTCACTCCAAGTTAGATAAGATTTTTCTCGGTTGACCCGGCTTTGAAGGTAAATTAAGGTCAGATTTTTCTTGGCTTTACTCAACTATCAAATTAGGAATATTTTGACAACAAACATATGATTTCAGTTTATCAAAGTAAAAAAAGAAGATTAAAGCTAAATGTCGATATTTTGCCATGAACTAACTACCAATAAGCCACCTGTGATAGAATACCAAAAAGATAAAAGAAAAGTTCTCAGTTGATGATGGATTCTACATAAAGCTCATACAATTAAGGGTGTAGTACACAAATGCTGACCAAGTTTAATCAAAGTTGAGAATTTTACAAGCATATAAAAAGCAAAAAGAAATAATGCAATTAAGATGAATTTGTGACAAAACACATAAAGAAACATGCAAACAGAATGCAGTTAAAAGAACTTATTATGAGCAATGTCAAAATGGGTGACAAAGTGATGGTGATTGTTTGGTTATGTATATAACAATGACCTTCAATCATATTATGGAGAATGAGCGATATAATAAAAGCTGAAGGCTCTATAAAAAGACAAAGAGAAAGCCAAATTAAAAGGACTTAGTGTCAAAATAATGACAAAAGACATGAGTGCTTTTATTCTAATGAAAAAGCTATGGTCCATATAGAACTAAATGAAATAAAATAAAAAAAATAGCTAGCTAACTCCACGTAGTTGAGATAAGGTTCAATTGTGAAGAACTAAGAATCTATTCTATATTTAAAAAATAATAATTTGTTTTGGGTATAAACTCAATTGTCCACAATTGATCGAAATATCCTCATTTAAGTTAATCATGCTAGATATAAGGTTCATAAATATATCACAAAGCCATCATTTATGTACATTAATCTTGTGATAACCCATCTCCTGATCCTCTAAACCAACGATTCTAATTTGTGGGTTGTTTTACTAATTAATTCTAAAGCTGAAGACCACAGACATCATAAAACCTTCTTGAATGAAAAACCATGTTTGCAGCTTCTGGTTTCTACAAAACATAAATTAAGAACCACAAACTCATATTGAGAAGATCTAAATGATCTCCTCTTGTCCTAAGTTTGCATTCTTTAATTGGAGATGATATGGTGAAGTAGGTAGTCAGATAAGCTTTTCTGAAGTTATTCTTTACTTCTAGTTGTGGGTTTGGTGGCCACTCTTCCCAATAAATTTCATTAGCTTCTACAGTATCAATCTCATAGGAACAAGTTTGTATGTAGCAACTATAATAGAAGTAGGTGATCATGAACCTCTCTTAGGCTATTTGATGATCACTAAGCAGAAAACAAAAGTTGCAATTCTTTAATGGGGTTTCCTCAAATTCTGGAGTTTTGTAGAGTCCAATCAGTGAGTGAGCTTTTTACATATTGAACATAGCAGAAGAGAAGAGATGTATGGAATCTCAAGCCCATCTAAGCCGTCCAATAATTAATATGTATATGAAAAAGAAAGGATTTGATTTGACTAATTTTGAAAGCAAAAGCAAAAGCAGAAGCAAAGAAGTAGAAAACAGTTGGAAGAGTGGGGTCTAGATTGATTATTAAAGAAAATGAAGGGATTAAAATTTCAAATTTCAATCATAACGTTTCACTCAGTTCCAGCCTTTCTATTAGATCGGCCGTTTTTAGAGATATTAATACATCACCTGCACCTTCTTTTTCTTTCTTTCTTTCTTTTGGGTCAGTTGAGTTCACCAACCAACAAATTAAAGAGACACTCAGAAACGCAACCCCCCAAATTACAATAGCAATAGCTGGGAAGCATGGTTTTGTTGCCCTTTTGCAGTTTCTTTTCCTTTCAGCCTTTTTAATTAAAGGGAAGAGTGGCTCATAAAAGGGTCACGTTTCATATGTTTCTGTTTCAATTTTCCTCTCTATTCACACTTTAAACCTAGCCTAACTGGTCACCCCAGCTAGCTCTACCTTTTCTTGATTGATTTCTTCTACTGCTTCCTTCTGAAAACAATTTCCCAGCTTCCTGCATGATAGATATCTAGATCATAATTAATGGGTTTTTAGTATAGAAACAGGTTGGTTAATTCTATTCTTACTAATGTTATCAAATCAAAATATAAAAGTGTAAAATAGATATATATGTTAGGTATTAGATTCTTGAAGAACTCAGACAAAACCATCTTGTAAGTGATTCAGATTGGTAACGGCTGAAACAGATATCTCCCATATCTAATACAGATTACTAAATCCCTGATTGTGAAATGAATATATATGAGCAGAATGGGTGGCCCTTTTGAGATGTGAAATGTATGGGACGATGATGATGATGATATTATGATACCAACTCCAAGCGTCTCTGGAACTAGAAAAGAAACTCCAACCGTCCAAGTTGTAACCCCTTCATTTCTTCGTGGGGCAACAAAACAAAGGTCCTTTTCTTTCAGATCGATGCACAGGGAGAAGGCAGGAGTAGACAAAAGTCTTGAATTTGTTTTTATGTTTGTACAGTTGCAAAGAAAAAGACATATCGTATGGCATGAAACCACACCTTCTTCTAGAATTATTCATCACCAGTTAACCACTTGAGACTCTAAACCATTTCTGGGTTTTTGTCAAACTTGAGTGGAGCCCTATGTTTCCCCCTTCCCCAGTCCCCACCACTCCATACTTGTCTCTCTCTCTCTCTCTCTCTCTCTCCCTTCTCCTGAGTCCTGGACCTGACTTATGTGTTAGCCCTTCCGTCCTACTAAGAGGTTAGGGTTTAGTGGTTCTTGGTTAGTGGTTGAAACGTAAGGCTCACCAGCTCACAAGGGTAAGTAATATATGGGTTTGTTCACAGGTGCAGACACAGGCACAAACGAGGCTTTTTGGGTAAATTGACAAGTAGCTAGCTAGCTGCTTAGCTCATCTAAAGGCCAATATTCTTCTTTGACCTTAATTATGTATGTATCCATCTTTTTTTCATGACTTATTAACTAAGCGAACGTTGTTTATTGACTCGTGTTCTTCACGCTTACTTAGGTAGCTTGTAGTGCTCTCCAGTCTCAAAAGCCCAGATCACCATTAGGTCTAACAAACACCGAGGTTTTAGAGAAAGACAAATCTTAATCATCAGGTCAACTTCTACTACAAGCTCCTTCTCTCTCTCTCTCTTTCTCTCTCTGGAGCTACAGGCTTGAACAGGAACTGGGTTTTAAATTGTAATCATATGGGTTATTGAACCTAGTTTAGTTGCTTCACCAAGTGGCAACTGACGAAGGCTCTACACTGTTCTGGTTTGGCTAGCTCTTGGAGTTTTAAAAGTTTTTCTCATGTCACTTCGCACCATAAAGAGGGATACCTTGGGAGACTGGCTGAGTTTTTTGGCCATATATCCAACTTTACCTTTGCTAAGTTCCATCTGAATCTTACCCAAAAAAATTTTAAAAAAAAATTCCATCTGAATCCAGACCTTATCATCTAACTAATCAATGGAATTAGGTGATTAGAACTAACTAGAAGTGGTCCAAAATTGGCGTCAAAAGTATACATCGACCATGCAGTAGTTCAGATACTTTGGTTGGAAAAGAAAAGATCTGTGCATGGTATAATATTATCCACATGCATAGTGGCTAACAACCCAGAAAGCTAATTTATCTTACTGGGTAATAAACCATCTTTTTCTTTTAAGAAAAATCATAAACTAGATTGTTAGTAAAAGCCAAGCCAGCTCCCAGAACAATATAAGATGGTATTTCCCTTTCAACCCAATAAACTAAAACCAGACGTGTTCATGATTCTTTATACAAATTAGTTATAACCAAGATAAAAAGAAAAGAAAACCCAACAATTTTTTTTTTCTTCTGGTAAGAATAACCCATCAAATTAACAAAGAAAAATCTTTTTTTCTTTCTTTTCTTTCTGTAAATTAATAAGAGGAACTACTCCTATATTCTTTATAGATGCTTATACCCAACTTGGCAATGATGTTTTTGGGTTGTTGTTGCATAGGAGTGTATATTTTTAATAGAGCTAATTAAAAAACCTTTGATATATATGGTGGTGTGTTTGACCCTGAATAGTTTCATACTTGCATGAGGAGATGATTACATGAAACTTAATCACAGTAAGTTGCTAGCTAGGTAGGTAAGCTGTAAGTGTTATTGAAGCTAGAGTGTTTTCTCTTCTTATAAATTATTATCAATCAAATTAAGGGGAAGGGAAGAAGGTGGTGGGGGAGAGTGAAAGAGGGGTTGGGGGGGTCCATCCTTGTGCTTCCCAGTTGTTTTAACTCTATTTTAGTGAAGTGTGTGGGTGGTTTTTGATTACTTTTCTTCATCACTCATCAGTCATCCCATATAAAGTTGAAGCCCGTTTATGCTTCTTCCCAACTGAAAAAAAAAAAAAAAAGAAAAGAAACAAAAGCTTTGATTCCATTAAGCTTCTCTTGGGTGGAGGATTTGAACCAAGAGATCAGTTTAGAGTTGGGGACTTGGGAGTCAAACCAAAACCAATAATTTTTCAAAATTTGTTGCCAACCTTTAAAAAAGGCCAACTGTGTCATTGAATTTGTTGACAATATATATATTGATATAGACCCAACTAAAATAATTATCATAAGTCATTATCCATTCTTGGCTTCTTGGTCTAAAGAAATGGGGTCTATAGATATTATGATATAATATAATATTTTTCATGTCTTATCCCCAACTGTAAGGCAATATGATGAGAGCATATTTATAATATATATCAACTGATAACTGCCAAATTTCTGTGGACAACAACTAGTCTTTTTCCAAGCTAATCTAATCTGGTTTTTTTGTCTTTGAATTTTCCAAATTCTCTATTCTCTATTCTCTATTCTGAGAATCTTTTGGATTATCTAAAGGGAGATGAAAAGAAACCACATATATGTTAGGCCAAGGGCTTCAATCGAGGGATATGTCTTTATCTTGGTGGGTCAAGGTCATTGTATGTAACTATCAATGGGCGAGACCCGACGAACTACCCACTTTGATTGAAACACGTAATAGGGGAGAAGTTCCCATGACCAGAATTCATGTTCTCTCAGTTTCAGTAGCTAGAAATCTTGTTCTTTCCTGTTTATCCCTTTTGGGTTTTTCAAAACCAGAGGCCACTATGCTTTTTTAGGTTCCTGCTGCTTGGTTTCTATCCAATCGAGTTGGGTTTTCATTTTCAATTATATGCTTTTGGGTCTTCAAAACGAATTACAACTCTTCTTTGTTTACTTAATCTGCCTGACTTATTCTCCAAGCTAGTTTTGACACACATTTTTTTTATGTTTTTTACATTTCAGTTTAATCATTCAGACATATATTAAAGTTATGTTTGGTATGCATTTTTAGATTAGAAACTCATTCCCTCTCTATTTTATTCTTAAATTCTATTCCTAGCTAGAACGCTTATAAGAAACGTACAACCTAAAACCTTATTTAATGATTCACTGAATTATTGAAATCACTTGATGACTTTGTTTGGGGAGATAGAATTCTGGCAGGACATGGCATTGAAATCCAAAGAGAGATTCAATAGTAGCTGGATAACCTTTAATTGGGTTGGGCAAAGAATTACATGTAATGCCAAAATGAGTTTTGGGAAATTTTTACAGGTACCTTGAGGTATTTTTTAAAATTAATGTCGTCTCTTGAGTTATTCAATTTACCAGTTAAATCACTAGTCTCAAGATAGTTATTATTTATCTATTTTTAATAATATCCCTACATCTTAAGAGGAAAATGATGAAGGAGAAAATAACAACCAACGGGGGTTGGTCCAAGTGGTAAGCAGCTTGGTCTGCTTAAGCAAGGTTTTGGTATCGAATCGACTCACCCACCATAGCCAGGTGTGCGACGCGGGTCGAACACCAGTTTAGTCAGGGCAAAGCCCTTGTAAATCGGGGTTGGCAAACCAAAAAAAAAAAAAAAAAAAAAAAAGTAGTATCACAAGATTATCCGTCCGATAAAATTACTTATTTGGATTTATTTTTCTTAATTTTATAATTTTTTACTTGAGATATGTGATTATTTTTTTATACTTTCTACTAAAATATTTATCAAAGTTGCTAAATTCTTAAATTTCAAACCTAGCATCACAAATAAATTGGTAAAGATGTCAACGGGTAGTCGAAAATCTATATTCAATTTGTATACATGGCTATTTAGAAGAATCTACTTAAGAAAATAATTATGTGATTATCATCCGAATCCGACTGAATCTGTCCTAAAATTGATAGGATATTATCCGAATCCGTTCAAATATAAAAGATGTGGATATGGTATTACCACTATCCTATCCGTTTACACCCCTACTCATGCTCTCAAGCTGAAACATGGAATTACAAATTTAAGCTCCTATTCCGCAATTGTATGGGAGATGATTAAAGTTATAAAATACCCAGAAGAGATTAAAAATAAAAAAAAGGCCTTAAAAGAAATTCAAGCCCATAGGTTTAAATGATCCAAGAACTTAAACGAGTTGGGCCTAATAACATTGAAACCTCCCTTCAACTGGTGAAATATGGGGCTCAATGGAAGTAGCCCAGATTTAGTGTTCTTCAAAATAAATGGATCACAACTTGAGCCCAGCGGCCCAGCCTACATTATTACGGGCTTGGGCCTTTATAGTTCATGTTCTTTGGTGCCTGTTTTAGCTGTGTTCTGTTGAAAACAATCTCTGTTGATAGTAACTGCTGGAGCCAGAAGAGCCTTCAAGGCCTAGAATCCTAGATGTTCGAATTCGCTAGAGGAACCTCCATGTTTGTGGTTTGTAGTAGCCGTTGACAGCGCGGCGGTGGCACGCACGTGTCTGCTATCTGGAGATGGTGGCGGTGTTTTCTACGCCTTTTTTCGCACGAGACGTTTCAGCTTCCGTGGTACCCTGGTTGGTACTTTCGCCACGCCGCACTTGCAAATTCAACCCCTCAAGATACTCAGCACTGCATTTAGTTAAAGCTTCATCATCGTTAACAATGGAGGAAGATGAATCGAAGCAGCGGCAGAGAGTGGTGGTGTGTGGTGGTGGAGTCATCGGCGTATGTACTGCCTATTTCCTCGCCAAGAAAGGAGCAGCTGTCACTCTCGTTGAGAAATCATCAATCGCCTGCGCTGCATCGGGCAAAGCCGGTGGCTTTCTTGCCCTCGACTGGTGCGACGGTGGACCTGTCGGGAAACTCGCCCGAGCCAGCTTCAACCTCCATCGCTCCCTTGCTCTCGAATTAGATGGTCCCCAGAGTTACGGTTACCGGCCTCTCAACACTCTCAGCCTCACAGTCACCGAACAAACCCAGAAACAAAGACCCTCGACTAGCAATAGCAATCTTCCTGCATGGATCGATGGACATTCAAGGAACCCTAGGACAATTGGCACAACGGAGACAACTGCACAGGTCCACCCACAGCTCTTCACCAGGACTCTGCTGTCGTTGGCGGTGGCCAATCACGGATTGGAAGTGGTGATCGGAGAAGTCGATCGGATTGAGGTGGAGAATGGCCAGGCCCGTGGGGTGGTTCTCAAGCACGGAGACCCAATTGCTGCGGATGCGGTGGTGTTGGCGCTGGGGCCATGGTCATGTCGGTTACCTCTCTTGTCCTCCCTCTTTAGGGTTTCTGGTCTCAAAGCTCACAGCATCGTTCTGGAGCCACAAGACCCAGCAGCCATTACGCCTCATGCTCTGTTTTTAAGCTACTACCCTGCCCAAGGTGGGAAACCCATGGACCCTGAAGTCTACCCTCGTCCTACAGGTAAGAAAATTTTAAAATTTTTGAAGAGCAAAATCTATATCTCAGGTACAGTCGTGAGTGAATTCATCATGTTGTGTGCATATACTGTACAGGGGAGGTCTATGTGTGTGGGATGTCTGCGGACGCTGAAGTGCCGGACGATCCAGAGCAAGTGGTGGGTGATCCTGAGTCCATTAAGGTATTGCAGAGAGTGGCGGAGTCTGTGTCGAGTCATCTAATGGTGGAGGAAGGGAAAGCGCATCTCAAGGCCCAGCAAGCGTGTTTCTTGCCCTGCACGGACGATGGTCGGCCGGTGATTGGAGAAATGCCCAATGTCAAGCGATGTTACGTTGCTACAGGGCACAGCTGCTGGGGCATCCTCAATGGCCCTGCCACAGGTGCAGCCGTTGCAGAGCTGGTTTTGGATGGCCAATCCTCCATTGTCGATCTCTCCGCTTTCAGTCCTGCCAGATTCATCGGCGTCCGAAAGCGCTAAAACACTTGGAACACATCCAACCCCAATCCTTTCCCTTTTCCCGGTTGTGGTGGTGCTATTGCTGCTTAGTCCTGTAAGAGAGTTTGAGTCTTTATTCATCTTGCATGTATGTATGTGGGTGTCTGCCATGCAACTCTGACGGATTAAATTTCATTGAGCTGCAGAGATAACTGTTCTACTACTACAATGATGTGGTCTAATTGTTTTTCAGTCGATCATAATAACGAAATATATATTGGATTTGGATATTTCTAAGAACTTGATTTGATCTGTCCACAGGAAATGATGGCATCGTTTAAAACTAACATGAGAAATGTTTACTTGAATTGGGAGTGAATGAGTCAAAAGTACATCTCACAAAGAGAACTTAAAACATCCTCATTTCGAAACCAGGTTTCCCCTACAGGTTCTTTCACCACGAAATAGTAGACATTCATGCAAGTCTGGCAATTGGAGTGGCTTCTGTGGGTGGCAATGTCACTGACCGCAGTAGCTCCAATGAGCAAACCATCCCCAAGAAATGAGAAAGAACTGTGTTGGCAGAGGCCTGCAAAATGTAATTGATGAAAGATCAACAACAAAATGACCACCAGAATTCACACAAAGGATGAGCCATCACATCAAATGCCTTTGACAATCTGCAAGTTAATACCATTGCATTCACTAAAAAGATTGAACGATGGGATATCAACATAAAGAAGCCTAATAACCAACTCGTTTCATACTTCCCCAAAGAAGCCTAATCAAGTGTCTGCTGATGCCAGAAATGAAGTCAGTGGAACATCACTTCTCTAAACCTATTTGTCAACTAAAAAGAATTACAGAAATTGGAAACCTTTATCCCCTTGGGGACCGAAGAATTTAACAATATATCTTTAATAGTAAAGTTGCCCAGAAATTATTTATGGATCCTAGAGCTGTGTATGTTTTTGCACTTTGCAATAAAATATCTTATAGGATATATTGGAAACCAAAAGAAAACAGTATCAGGGTCAGAATGGTGGAATTACTTTACTGAAATGCAATACAAAAGGTAAGAAAACAACAAACATTGACAAAAGAGCGATGATATCTTGATTGGTAGTACTTGGCAACCATAGAGGATCCCAGTCCTATCATACGGCTTGAATTGGTCCACAATCATGCCAAATGCGCTCTAAATCATGCAAATGAAAAAGAAACACAAAATGACAGCAAAGATAACTAAGGTGCATAAATAATAAGCATTTTACAAGAATGTGTAAAATATATGTTAACGTAGACTCCTACTTTGCCTAAAACATTAATATAGACAAAGTTTCCAATAACCACCTTGTACAGTGTTAAAATTGGCTGTCAAGTGATGACATCGCATATAATTTGGACCTAAAATGCCTCTTAGACCTTGGTTTTCCGCACCTATTTTTTATTCTATACTGACCCTACTGACCCTATTTCTAACATGAACCCAGGTAGGAAAACACTTAAAACAGAACTTGGTTTTTACACAAATGACAATTTTTAGGTTTTATTAATCCATTAGCCAATACAGTCTTTATGATAAGAGTATTTTCAGATATCGTATCAACAGCCAACTAGTGTTTTGGTTGCAAGGTTTGCATAGATACTGGAAGAGGGAGAGCAAAAGGTTGCAGTCTTTCATTTACAGCAGAGATCAGGCAAGAGTGGGAGGCGTAAAAGATTGCAGTTAGTCACATTTGCCTAAGATGGGAATATACGACGAGAGGGAACAGATAATGGTTACTGGTTAGGTTACATGACATGAAATAGGTCAATATTGTGGTTTAGAGTCAGGAATAGAGATGATGATGATGATGCTATAATGGTGGTGGAATAAAAAATGGAAGGAGAAAATGGTTTTTTGTTTTTTGTTTTGAAAAGAAAATGAAAAGGAAAAAGAGGAGGAAAAGAAATCGTTGGGGCTTACCAGTGAATAAGAAGGAACAAAATAAAACTGCATCTGATCTGCATTCAGATTCTGCAGTTCCACAGCATGAGGATTGACTGGGAACCAGCACAGGGGAAGAGAAGAGAATCTTGAAAAGGATAGGGAAGAATAGAGAACAGGCTTGGGAAAGACTAGAGCCCATGAGTCATTTCAAGTCCAGGTTATATGCACATTATCACTTAACAACCAGTTCCTAACAAACTATTAGTTGTGAGGGGGGGGGGGGGTTATTGAAAACCCTGTCAGTATAAATGTTTTGAGGCAAAGTAGAGGGAGTGGTGCACATAATTTTCTCTACTACAAATATAACTTCCCTGGAAAAATTCTGTGCCAAAACAAACATAGCCTAATGTATCAAGCTTAAAATTTGCCTCCTTATATTATACAGTTATGCTTCAGCAATGGATCAATGTTCTTGCACACTCAGGCCAAACCAAGTTAATAGAGGCTGGCTTTGTTACATTTAATCCACCATCTAAAATAACTGAACCATGAAAACAAGAACCAGGTTTTTTTTTTTTTTTTTTTTTTTTTTTGATGAATAAATAAATTCATTACCAAAGGGAAAAGATTCAAAAGCACAAAGGGCAAAGCCTACACAGCGAAACCATAGGGTTCATCTAACACACAACCACAGAGGCAACAAGCCTAGCTACCACCTATGAGCAACAGATTTTTTTTTTTTTTTTGGGAAAGGGGGTGGGGAGGGAAGAGAGATACAATAGCCAAATGCAAGGAGCTACAAAGCCAAACAGCACAAACAAGCAACACAAGGGACCAAGAAGAACAAAAAACTAAGGGCAACAGGCTGAGACAACACAAGAAGAGACTAGTGTTCCAGCATTGAATTATAATAAGGTGCTTCATAAAGCAAAAAAATGCATTAGATACTAATGCACAGATGAAAAAAAATTCAAACTAATAAACAACAGACAACATAATCGTCCAATCTGAGAGTACAGGCAGAAATTATACCTGAACCAAGAACACATCCAAACCTAGAACAGGACTGTAACCAGGAGAGATGCCCTGGGAGTAAGGATTTACTGAGGAAGTAAGGGCTTTTGCAACTAATAGCCCTACTGTTGCTTGCATGCCAAGAATTGCAGCACCCATTCCCAGAAGGTTCACCACAATACCATTCTTCAAACTCTTTACAACTTCAGCTCGAGGAGGAGCCTGTAAGACAAAATGCCATTCATATACCATTGAACCATCAACTTCCATTACATTCAAAATTGGGATATGGTAAAAGTTGAAACAGAAAGGTGGGCCAACTAAGCTTCAAAATCAAATTGATATACAAAACAAGAGTGTCTTCCAAAATGAGAGTGGGAATGAAGACTTAAATAAACAATCTCTGTATATCTACCAATTGATGCTAACATATAAGTTGGGAAACAACCAACATCCAAATCTTCATATCAAAAAAGCGGGGGAAGAGAGTTAAATCCAATTTAACATGTGTCCACTAGATAATCTTAAGGCGATTAAGAAAGATTAGATCATGAATTCCTAAAAGTATGCAATTCATCCTCATCTGCTACTCTCTCACAATGTGATTGAGCATTTCATGCATACAATCAGCAAAATCTGATGCATAAAGAATAATATTATTAATGGCATTTTACATATAATTTTAATACACTAATCTTGGTGCAACTGAGAAAGGTTATAACACCATGTTACCATTTCTACATCATATATGAAACAAATTTTCTTTTTACAAAATATTATTACATCTAAAATACAAGATCATTATTACACTGACATGACGGTTACCATGTGTTAGCCTCTTTAGAGCAAGAAGTGGGCAGTCAACCAGAAGGCATAAGCATCATGGCTATAGCATTACTCGGAGCATGATCCATGATAATATATAGTGCAAATTTAACTTCACCACATCATTTTTCTAAACATGCTACTTATTTGATGTCACATGCTCAAGTTTATCAACCTTCTTACCCATGAGCTTGCAAAAGAATGTATTCCCATTCCCTACACTAGAGTAGTTTTATAGGTTCAACTTTGATTAGTGTAGTCAATTTGAGACTCGGTACATTGGGAATTTCATGCGTAAGAAATCACCATCCATACACAGTTGAGTCCCAATATTCTGATTTATCAGGCCATGTTAAGAGATCTATGACAACATGATGATTTCAGACAGCTATAATACAACTAGTCACAAATCATATTGTCATGGACTATAAATCAGATACATTAATAATTTCTTATACTGTACTTAATCATGGAAAACCAAAAAACAACTAAGATGTTTGAGATCTTAATGTTTGTTGCTCTCCAATGTAAGAATACTTTTCTTCTCAAATTATTACTGTAAAATGCATGGCCATCATCATTATCCACACACAAGACCTCTGCCACGAGATCCTGGTTTTATGAACTCTGCCAGAATACAGTAGAAGATAGAGGTTAAGTGATCATCCCATTAAATTCCTCCAGAAACAATACACAGGGTGTCGGAAATTCTGAAGAACAAAGCTAAAAGAATCCACCAAAATCAAACTTACATGCAAAACTTAATCCTAGTCAATATAGCGCTACCTTTGAGTGCTTAATTTGCATAAAATATTATGCTTATAGATCTGAAGCAAGAATTCACCAGCCAGAAAATGCCCATTTAAAATCTTTTACCACCCCCAAATATTAAGAAATCAAATGAAATACCATCAAGCATTGAACAGAAAGGCTATTGAATGAACTGCAAAATACTGTAGAATCCACAATCAAATTAGAACCCTCACTATCATCTTCAATAATTCTAGGAATGTCTTTAGCAATGGTTTTGTTTATTTATTTTCATCACACAAGCTGTGCAGTGAAAAAACAAGGCATTTCTTCTTAGAACCCAAGACATTTTTTCGTCCCCAACATTAGTCCCTATTTGTTGTAGGTTGGAACAATCCAAATAACACATCAACCAATTCTAAGCTTCATATTTGAAAAAGTAAATATAAGTATACTAGGTGAATTATGAATTTCCATTAAACACTGTTGGTCACAAATATTAGCACTTCCCAAAATCCAACATAGTATAGAATTTGATGTACCTTGGAAGGCTCGCTGGCAGTTCTACGAAGTTTATCCGACAGACGGATATAACCGAAGGACCAAAAGACCGAAATGAAGGCAGCAGCAATTCCTCCAGCAGTACAATAGAATGTCGGTGGCGAAGAGATTTTCCCAGTTACGACCACAGAGAAGGATAGAATTACAGCAGCAACTACAGTACAAACCAGCTGTCCCCAAAACCCTAAACTACCCAACCGCTTGAAATATCTGGAAGTGTTCTCCAGCCTCTTCGCAACCTACAGCACTCAAACAAGAACCTGCTTCCCTTCAGAAACTCAAAAGTAAGTACTAATTCAAGTATAATACAACATAGAAGATAACCAAATATCCCCCTTTTTTGCTTTTTCCACTGTCTTCCCCGTTGTGGAATGGAATTCAATATCGGAAAATTTTGAAATGGGTAATAAGGAAATTCAGTGATTCGCTTTGCTATACAATTTCAGTAAATAATACAGAGAAATGGTGACGGTACCTGATCGAGTTTAGCCTTTTCGGTTTCATCAGTGGTGGAAGGGAAGGTGGAAGAAACGGGAGAGGAGGCGACAATTCCGCTTCTTTTGGAGACAAAAGAGGAGGGAGCAAAGGTGATACGGGACTGGAGGAAGGGAAGAGATGATAGGGAGGGTGACGACTTGGGAGGGAATAAGGAAAGAGCGTGGTGGGTCGAAGAGATGGTCCGACGGGGGAGTCGGGGAGAGATCAATGATGAAGATAAGACTCCATTGGAACGAGCTGCAGGTAGAAGTAGTGTGATCTGCATTGGGAAGAAGTGCTTCAGGAACAAG
Source organism: Hakea prostrata (assembly GCF_041222555.1). Lineage (NCBI taxonomy): Eukaryota > Viridiplantae > Streptophyta > Magnoliopsida > Proteales > Proteaceae > Hakea > Hakea prostrata. The sequence goes on along the minus strand of NC_142603.1, from coordinate 3,682,712 downwards.
GAACAAGAAGAAGGGGCTCTGTGCAGCTCCCAACTTCCAAGTTCGTAACTTGGGGTTCTATTTCTTCCGATTTCCCAGTTGACTCAAGAGAGCTTCAGTAGATTATGTATTTTCTGTCCCCTCTCCTTGCCCGTAAAATCGCGCACTTGTTATGCGACTTTGACCACTTTACAACGAAAAGAAACATGGCAGGAGGCTTTTCGAAGGAATGAGTTTTTCATTAAATTTTTTAATGACACCCCAAAGTACGGACTTTAATTTATATTTAAAAAGTATGATACTCTAAAATTAAATTTTTGTTAAATATATTTACTAATTTATCACTAAAAATAGCTAAACTACTGTTTATTTTAAAAAAAAATCATCTAGAAAAATGTTCAACTAGTTGAGTCAATGTTCTTGGTTAGTTTTTACATTATTTATTTATTTATCTTTATTATTAGTAATTGGACATAATTCTAATGTGAATAGAAGATGGGAAAGGAAAAAAAACACAAATTAAATTTAGCTTATCAAAAAAATAACCCGTTAAACTGAGTTATAGAAGCACCTATATTTACCATCTTACCTATATAATATTTTATACAATTATATTATGTCTTGGGCCACGGGGCTGTTAGAGGCCCAGTAGAGCTTAGGGCTAACCCAGCCCAACACGGCCCAACTAATGCCAGTAAATCACTGTGCTCCGCAACAGGTTTGAGCTTAGTTAAGGGGGGCTTGTTTAGGATTTAAAAATGGGCGCTTTAAGAGCACTTTTAGTGAAGCCTCTACTTGAGTGCTGTGTAATATCATGTTGCCTACGGGGCAGATCGAAACTTGTGATAATGACGAAATCTCGACCACTTGTTTTGCAGTTAAACTTTATCTTAAAAAAAAAAAATAAAAACACTTATATGAAATGAGGGAAAAAGAGTGGTAGAGATTTCTCTTGACCACAAGTTTCGATTGGACCGTAAGCTCCACGGTGTTGAACAATTCGCCTTCGAATGAGACGTAACATGAGATAGCCATGAAACATAGATATTTGTTTAAATTATTTAAATCATATACATTTTATGGCAAGAAAATAATGAATCTGCCGGTCATGTAAATGATTTCCCATAGAATAAAGTCCAACCTCATATGAGTACCGGAATTTTGTCTTGATTACTTTTTTTTTTTGGTAAATGTCTTGATTACTTGAAGAGCCACAAATTCCAATAAGACTTGTATGAATCCATCATAAGGTTATAGTCCTAATTTAGCATTATATAACTCATGGCACCAATCACAAGAGGTGTTTACCCAAAAAAAAACCACAAGACATGGGATGTCAAGAAAAACAACTTTGGAAGATTATTTGGATGATGAGCAATAATTAGCTGTAAAGTATATTGAGGTATTTGAGCATACCCAATTTAGGTTGAAGTGCTCAAATTATACCTAACTTATTGTTGAGATATTTAAGTCATACTTAAGTTATGTTATAATATGAGCTATTAGATTAGTTACGATCTAACGGTGTAATGAACATTTATAGGAGAGTCTAATTACCAATAGAACCCATTATTTATTCTATAAACACTAGCTGGAAGCAGCGGTTTGGAATAATATTTTAAGTAACCTTGTGCTTAAACCCTAACCCTAACAAAATAGTGGATCACAACTCTTGATTTTTAGCTATGTGTTGAGATTTGTTAGCAAACACTCACTCCATTATGTTTCGATTTGGTGTCGTCACTAATGACGGACTAAAAAGATATAGTTAATCTTAAATAATCCGGTTTATTCTTATAAATATTTGATTTGTTAATTATAATCAGATTAGTTGCGAGGGAAAGAATCTAGGATTAGTGGCGAGGTTAGAGAAACGACGCAATCATCCATAGAAACCAGTGCGGCAGCAGAATCGAAGTCAGGAGTCGAGAATTGAGATTGGATACACTCACCCAGCCAGCCTATCGCCTTTGTCCCTTTGATTTGGATTTCTCTGGTTCTCTCTCCCTCTCTCCTTAGGAATACCACAAATTCGTCTTGCACATGACACCGGACAAATACACGACAAAGATATCGATTCCCAGCTTGCAAAACTTCGCACCATGAATTAACCTACTCAATTATTGACATTAGATTGCCTCAGCTTGGTGTAAAATAGGTTATAAGGATTGATTCAATTTGTTCCATAAGCTTTGAAAGTATTGTATGAATTTCACACCATGGTCGTCCTCAGCTTAACGATCTGTCTGGTCATATTAAATGCATTGTATGTATCAGGAGATCCTATTGCCTCGAGAAAATTGACCCGCATTCACTTGTTCTTTGGTGCAAACCCTTGGTTCAACCATTTGGAGAGGCATATTGTTTCGTAGGTCAACCAGAGGTCCTCAAAAGTGTTCTGCAATGCCACCGACATGAAACCTCCTCGTAATGGGGTCTCACTTGGGTTGCCTTTTGTTGTCATGGGTGTCGTCATGCAAAACCCTAGTTTTATATTTCCATTTCATGAACTCACATGCATGCATGGAAGTTCGCTGTAACAAATTCCCCAGAATTTCCAGACCAGTTAATTAGTCTATCTGGGTGTGGCTTATTCTCTCTTTCTCGAGCTCGGTTCACAAAGCAATACTCTCAGAATTAATACAAAATCCAAGGAAAGCACCTTTTAAGCTAAGCCCAGAAGCGACACAACTGAATTTTTGACAAGGAAGCTAGAGTCTAGAGATGGCGTTGCTATAACGTCACGGAATCTCTGATCAACTTCTATTTTCATAACTAAACCTGTCTTACTTATACTTTGGATCTTCTCTCTTAATTATACTTATCAGAAACGATACCCTTAATCACGACATTGAAGAAGGACAAAAAACTGATCAGGGAGAGATAGTTAACGAACTGTATCATCAGAATTAGCAAACTTTAATTAGTAATTAGCACTGATGAGCCTATAAGAGAGCTAGAGCCCCTGGCTTCCGGCAGATGCATGTGAGGTTCCAGCTTAGATGTTCAAGATGGGAGAAAGAATTGAAACCCAGGAGGCCATGACCAGGTCAGAATTAAGGTTAATCAAATTACTAACTATCCACTTTCTCTAAATAAAAAGCTTTAAACGTGATTAGAATGTATGGGTCCACTAAATTAGTTGCAGAGAATGTCAATTTTAGTTATCTAAACACTTTAATATCAATTAAAAAGCAAACCATTCCACTTTCACTTTCACTCAAGTTCTCATTATTGCCAGCTCTCTTACTCTGCTTTGAGAAAGTCGGAATCTTTCTCGATTATTTATAATAGAGCTCTAGAATTCATTTTCAATCTCATGCACTCTGACGAGACTGACAAATTTTCATTTTTTTGACTTTCGGCGACTATTTTTGGACGGTCCTGATGAACCTTTTCTCTTCACGTCACGGCATGATGGGCTTGGGGATTTATTTCCAGTGTATCTCCGGTACAGTGATACCAACTCATCCGTGCCGTCGAAGACTCAACCGCCTTTGCTAGTGAGTCTTCCTCGTGGGGACCACGTGATGGTGATGCTGATGGCGGGCTTTTCCATATTTCTCTTTTGACTTTCATCATTTTACCCAGCGCACCTTGTTTCCTCCCTGGCCCCACACACACGCTTCAAACTACCCTACACCTTTAATTTTGTCTCTTGACTCTGATTAGAAACTTAATCCCTCTCAAACAAAAGTAAAAAGTCTGATTAGACCTTAATAATTCTATGATTATTCACTTCGCCCTCCACCGCCAATCCTTTCCTTTGAAAGAGAATATAGTCTAATGCTTGAGTTGTATTATTGATTTTAGTTCACCTACCCGTGAAGGACTCCAAATATATTAATCACTATTCCAACTACACTATCTAAAATAATCCATATTATGAAAAAGTCCAGTTCATAGTAGATAAGACTTGTTCCAAAAATGACCTAACAAAATATTTGTCCTCGAAACCCTATGTACTTACTGATAGAGAGGTTGGTTTGCCACCTAAACAACTAGTCTTTAACCAAATACATAAACCCTAAAGTCCATGAACTGTAACCCCACGGCACGGTTCGTAGGACCCTAAGTCTTTGGTAGATTAAACTCCCAAAAAGTCATTAACTATAACCCTACTAAAGTCATAAATGATTAACCCCACACATATCATCAATTAATTAGGGCTTAAGTTCATCTTTTTCTTATTTATTTCCCGCCTTTTTTTTATATTCTTTTCCTGGAACTTCACTTTATTTTCTTACCTGGGTTTTTCCCGCGGTTAAAACTCAAAAAAATTGAACCTGTAAGGAACAGCTACAGTTATGGCTGATCTAGTGGGACCTGCATGGTACTCAAATTGGTGTCCTGTAACGAAGATTTGATTCTTAGCCGCTTTTGTTTATTAGATAGATTAAGAAGTGATGGCAAAGTAATAACACTTTAAATGTTCGATGGATTGATTGAGTGGAGAAGGAAAGGTGGAAGGTAAGAAGAAGTGAAGAACAGCGGTGGGCTTCCATGCATTAACTATTTCTTTTTCAGGGTACAAGACTATAATAACTCTGTAAGGTAGTTGGTAGTAATAAATTTCATTCCAGAGGAGAAGATCAGATCGAGAGGTTTTCGGGTCTCCCTTATGGTGAGCCACCAGGGTCTTTTCTCTTTTTATTTATTTCCAGTTTTTGGAGTCTTCACCCTTTCAACTGTCTGACTTACAATTTCACATGGTACCTGAGAGAAGAGAAGAACTGCTGACATCATAAATCACCAGTTCCATTCTGCTTCTGGTTAATCTTTCCAATATCGATTCGCTCACCAAACCATATAGCTTAAAGAGTATGGAGTAGTTGGTACTTGGTAGCATCTTCTCCACTCTGGTTTTGCTTTCCTTTTTTTTCTCTCTCTCTCTCTCTCTCTCCTCTTTTCTTCATCTTCAGATGCTCTGCGAGATGATGCATCATTGGAAGAAACCATGAATTTCGTAAGCAACAGTTTCTGCTTCTGGTGGGGATTTACGACTCTGCTTCTTGTTGCACACTCTGTTGCACTCAACCCAGATGGAGTTCTTCTCCTCTCCTTCAAGTACTCTGTTTTAAGTGACCCTTTGTCAGTGTTAGCGAGCTGGAACTACGACGATCCTACGCCGTGCTCATGGAAAGGAGTCATGTGTGATTCTCTTCGTGTTACTAGCATAGTTCTTCCCAGTAGTCAGCTTCTGGGTTCGATTCCGCCGGACCTGGGCATGATCGAACACCTTCGCCATCTGGATCTCTCCAATAATTCCCTCAATGGAACTCTCCCTGCGTCGTTATTCAACGCTTCTGAGCTTCAAACACTTGCTCTGTCTAATAATGTTGTCTCTGGTTCGTTGCCAGAGTCTGTCGGTGAGCTCAAAAGCCTCGAATTTCTTAACCTCTCCGACAATGCATTAGGCGGAAAGATTCCTGACGGTCTGACTACGCTTCCGAACCTCACCGTTCTTTCACTCAGCAGCAACTATTTTTCTGGCGGTTTGCCCAGCGGCTTTGAAGCTCTAGAAGTTCTCGATCTGTCCTCCAATTTGCTTAACGGATCTTTGCCTGCAGATTTCGGTGGAGATACGCTCCGTTACTTAAACGTCTCCTACAATAGGCTCTCCGGAGTGATTCCGCTGGAATTTGCGAAGAAAATTCCTGCAAATGCTACTCTCGACCTCGCTTTCAACAATCTCACAGGAGAAGTGCCGGAATCAGGGACTTTTGTTGATCAGAAGACGAATTCGTTTTCAGGGAACCCTGATCTCTGCGGAAAACTCGTTGGCAAGCCATGTTCCGTTTCATCTTCGGTATCTACTCTACCAAACATTACCGATGCCACGTCTCCGGCAATTGCAGTGATGCCCAAGTCCTCTGTAGCTGGGTCGAGCGGTAATTCGACAAGTGGTACTCAACAGCAAGGGCGGAGTGGGCTCAGGCCAGGAGCGATTGTGGGCATTGTCGTTGGGGATTTGGCAGGGCTAGGGTTGTTGTCGATTATCTTGTTGTATGTGTACCAATTGAAGAAGAAGAAGCAGAGGAAGGTGAGCAATTCAGGAGCCGGAGAGAAGAAGGTGTTTGAGAAAGATGGAAATGAGGACTGGTCATCGCCAATAGACTCCAGAGGGCTGGCATGGTCGTGTTTGAGAAAGAATGGCGTAAACGACGAAGAAACGTCGGAATCAACGAGCTCCGATAGTGACGAAGAGGAAACAGAGCAGGTGAACTACAATCAACAGCAACAGAAACGAGGATCACTTGTCACAGTCGACGGTGAAACAGAACTAGAACTGGAGACTCTTCTCAAAGCTTCAGCTTACATACTGGGAGCGAGAGGATCAAGCATCGTCTATAAAGCAGTGCTTGAAGATGGAACAACGTTCGCGGTGCGGAGAATTGGAGAGAGTGGTGTAGAGAAATTGAAGGACTTCGAGAATCAAGTCAGAATCATAGCGAAACTCCGCCACCCTAACCTTGTTCGCATCAGAGGCTTCTACTGGGGTTCCGACGAGAAGCTCGTCATCTACGATTACGTCCCTAATGGCAGCCTCGCCAATGCCTGCCACAGTAAGTTCTTTTTTCCTCTCTGCTAATTTCTTGCGTACTTTAGAAAAACAATATATCGACATGCTAAAATACGCTTAATAAAAAGTCAACCGTTCAATGATAAACCAAATCCCGTAAAATTACAAGTGTCACTTCCGAAAATGGGAAGTTGTGAAATAGTGGCGTGTCGGTCAGGTGGTCCAAGAAAATCATTCATTCCTTTGAATTTTTTGTTTCCAAAGAAGGGTAGTGTAATAAGAATAATTTACCGGTCCTGTACAGGAAAACCGGGTTCATCGCCGTATCAGCTACCGTGGGAGACCAGGTTGAAGATAGCAAGAGGAGTGGCGAGGGGACTGGCGTATCTGCACGAGAAGAAACACGTCCATGGAAATCTGAAGCCCAGCAACATTCTTTTGGGCTCTGATATGGAGCCCAAAGTTGGGGATTTGGGCCTAGAGAGGCTTATTTGGGGAGGAGACAGTAGCTACAGAGTGGGCTGGTCCGCTCGGCATTTTGGGAGTAAGAGGTCCACGGTGTCCAGAGACAGCCTGAGCTTACAACAAGATCAGCTGCCGACGGGGGCAAGCCCTAGCGTTAGTTCTCTGGGCGGCGGCGGCGCTTCCCAATATCCGGCGCCGGAGTCGCTGAAGAATCTGAAGCCCAATTCAAAGTGGGATGTCTACTCGTTTGGTGTTATCTTACTGGAGCTGCTCACTGGGAAGATAATCTCTGACGCTGAGTTGGGTCAGTGGAGTAGCTGGTTTTTAGCAGGAGAAGACAAGAACCGGGTTCTGAGGTTGGTCGATGTGGGAATCAGAGGTGACGTGGAAGGTAAGGAGGAGGCATTGCTGGCTTGCTTTAAGTTAGGGTTTGGCTGCACTTCCGTGGTTCCGCAAAAGAGACCCACCATGAAAGAAGCTGTCCAAGTTCTTGAGAAAATGCCATCTTCTTTGCATCTCCTTTATTGATTTATCACGTACATACTGACAAATCAGTGGAAAAAGGACAATGAAGATGATAATGCGCTAAAACCATCCATGCAGAGTGAAAAATGGAGGGAAGAGTCAGAGATGATGATCATGGGGTCAGCGTCGGCGTTGCTTTTGTATGTATGATTGACTTAATGGATTGTTAATTTTCTGTGGTTGAGATCAACAATCAAAATGCTTTTCATGGTAGGGTCTTTACAGGGTTGGTGTGATTTGAGAGGAAGACGATGAATTAGAGTGGGAATAGTATTTTGATTGAAGAGCGTGTAATTGAGCATCTTGTCTGTGTGTTCTTTTGTCGCAAGTTGGATGTGATCGTGTATTTTGTCCACTAACAATCGAATAAATTAACTTATCTTGGCCCAAATGCTTTTCGTTAGATTTCACTTCTCTTTCTTGATAAAAAAAATACAGAAAAAGATTTTACGTCTCTTTCCAGATAACATTCATGTTCTACCAAAAAGAGAAAAAATGGAGAACATTCAGGTGCAACTTTTTGTTTACTGCAAAGGATAAGTTTTATCAATTTGTAAGTAGTTCTAACTTCTAATACCTGAATGGGTCAACACATCGTCAATGTGATGAACTGGATCATTGTACTCATACTATTTGCAGGTACGTTCATGGGTCTTTTACGGATTTTGCTTCTATCGCAATAAATGCTCTGGATTGTTTAATTTGAAAAATTTAGTCGTTGGATTGAGATCTCGGTCGAGATAACTGCAATTCCTGTTGTTCATGTAAATGCTCAGGACTGAAGCTGAATCCCCTTTTACACCAGCTGGGCCGTTTGGCTCACTTGCTAGATAATTAAGTGAAGCTGTCTTTTGGGTTAGGCTAGGTTAGGCCGCAACAGTAGGACCTTACCGATGCAAGTTCTTAAATCTGTGTGCATTAAATGGTCCGATGAAAACTAATTGGCTGCGTTTGTTTGCAAAGGTGGGGTGGGGAAAAAAATGTGGACCCATGTATAGTGGGGTGAAGGAGCAGAGAATAAAGGAAATGAAAGTGTGGAATGTATTAATTGTGGGTTATACATTTTACTTTTCTACACTTTTTTGAGGTTCCACACTTTTTAAAGTGTTTTGAAAAGATTTGGGGATTAAAAAGTTGGGTTGCCACCTCACTCACCAAATAAGTTTCATTGATTTAAGAAAACTTGTATCTCATTTTCCACATCCCTAGAACCAAAACAATATACAATTTTAAGATTTAAAGGAAAAGTAGAAAAATTTTGCTTTTTCCAATAATTTTCTCCACCCCACATATGCTAATTGGTGGATAAGGGTATTAGACTATTACCGAGAACCAAAAAAAAAAAAAAAAAAAAAAAAAAAAAAATAGCTGAGGAGGAGTTGGCCCAGCCCACTACTCTTACCGATAAAAGATCAATACTGCCAAGTTGGAACTTATGGCCCACATAATTGGCCCATAGAGTGTAGTGCCTCTGCGATAAGATGAATTCATTTCTCAATGAGTCCAAAATCCTCTCCACCAAATGTCCCGTACTTTGCATGAGATAGTGGGACCCACATCCACATGTCCCGATCATGGGTCTTTAATACATGAGGGGTAGGGTGGAGACGATCTCCAGCATTTCTCAACCAAGTGATTTCGACTGAGTGGGCCCACTCTTCTGGTTCCGTCAGATATTTGGCGTGGAACATGCCGTTGCCACCAGCTGTTTACCAACGGTCATATTTCCCCATCCGACGTCACTTTCATTTTTTGGAGACCGCAGTTTGAAACTTTGAATTTGTGTAATAAAGAATCCCCAACGCTCTAAGATCCCGCTCTCTCTCCATTTTGAAAAGGCAAAGCTCCGCTCTGCTCCGAGGAGCCTCAATTCTGCTAACCCTGTTTCCTCTCAATCTTTCTCTCCAGTTTAAGCAATCGTATTGCTGCTACGAAGAAGAAAAGAAGTAACAGAAACAAAGATCCAAGAAATGGCGACTAACATCGGAATGATGGATTCTGCCTACTTCGTCGGAAGATCAGGAATCCTTGCCTGGATCAACTCAACTCTCCAACTAAACCTTTCTAAAGTCGAAGAGGTAAGATTTTCTCTCTAAATCCTAACCCTAACCCTAACCTTCTGGATTGTATCCCTTTTCATCATCCAGAAGGTTAGGGTTAGGGTTAGGATAGCTGAGTATCTGATTCTTCTCTCTCTCTCTCTCTCTCTCTCTCCTTTCTCTAAATTCAATTTCTTTTCTAATCGCGTGAGAATTCTTCGAACAGGCCGCGTCCGGTGCGATCCAGTGCCAATTAATGGACGCCGCCCACCCGGGGATCGTTCCGATGCATAAGGTTAACTTTGATGCCAAGACCGAGTATGAGATGATCCAGAACTACAAAATCCTTCAGGATGTCTTCAATAAACTCAAGATTACAAAGGTTTATCTTTTCTCTCTCTCCTTTCTCTATCATGTTTACTTATTATTTTGTATGTGTTGTTTAACGTGTTCAATAGATTCTTTAAACTCTTTTCGGGCTCTTAGTCTCATCTGTCTATTTCTCGTTTCATTTCTACCTAAGAAAAGTGACCGATTTAGGGTTTGTAATTTGGGCCCTTACTCGTTAATTTTGTGTTTTTCTGGGGCTTCAGCACATCGAAGTGAGCAAGCTAGTGAAGGGAAGGCCCCTTGATAACCTTGAGTTCATGCAGTGGATGAAGAGATACTGTGATTCCGTCAATGGCGGCCTGCACAGGTAACCCTCATTTCCTTTGTACACAACTCTCTGCGTATTTTGCTTGCTTCTCATTTTCTGTCTTAGTATAAAAAGTACCTGATTTTGATGGTTTGTTATGCTGATGTATATGCTTTTAATATGTAATCTCGACCATGCGAATAGAGAAGGTTCATCAGAATTTAAATTCCATGTAATGGTTATTTCTCTGCCCTCAACTGGAGAAAAAAAAAAATGCACATTCGTTTCTTATCTCATAGTGTTTGCCATGTATTTCAGTTACAATCCTTTGGAAAGGAGAGAAGCGTGTAAAGGTGGAAAAGAAACAAGCAGGAGGACTGCACCAGCACAAGCATCAACAAGGGCCTCAACCACTACCATCAAAAGTAATTCCTCTCACAGCAGTCGAAGGAATGAGACGTCTGTTTGCTCAACAAACACGTCTTTTAAGAATGGTAAACCAGCTTCAATTGGAGCATCTGTTTTAAATGGAGGGCCTGCCTATGATGAACAGGTGATACAAGATAATGCAAGATGCTACTTAATTTATTTTTATTGAATTTGTTTGTGCAAGTGCTTGAGTGTAATCTTAAATTTGAATTGATGCAGATTACTGAACTGAAGCTCTCAGTAGATAGCCTTGAGAAGGAGAGAGATTTCTACTTCGCGAAATTGAGGGACATTGAAATCTTATGCCAGAGTCCTGAAATTGAGCACTTACCGGTTCTGTTCCATAATCCTTGTTTGCTGATCTAGATTTTTCTTATTGTTCACTGTTGCCAGTGATGCGAACTAAATTTTATCTATGTTCTCCATAATAGTAACTTGGAAATTGTCAATTCTGTACAGATTGTTGGGGCGTTACAGAGGATATTGTATGCAGCTGATGACAGTGGTTCAGCAGTGGCAGAAGCACAGGCCATGATAGCCCAGCAAGTGAATCACCCCCAGTCTTTGAGTCCCGTTCTTGAGGTTGAAGAAGAGACTCCAAAAATAGAAACTCAGAAGAGGAAAAATATCTTGACTCTTGAAGTTGATAGTGTGGCCAATTCAACATTGTCTCCAAGACAGCGGATAGCTGATGCATCTGATGTCCATTGTAGTAGCTCTCCACTAATTAGTTGTTGAGCCCCCCCCCTCCTTAGCGAAGATTCAGATACTCAGCTTGCATCAGGTTCCAAACAAGCCTGTCTTCTATAACTTGTCTTTTCTTTTCTTCACCCCCCCAACCAAAAAAAAAAAAAAAAATTCCGGCAAGGCTTGGAGTTAACAATCCTCTGCTTTATCTTGCTTATGTGTGTGTATTTATGTGTGTGTAACTATAGAACTCAGCTTGTATCTGTTGTGTTTTATACAGCATATAATTCTGAAATTTGATCAAAATCTATATGTGTTAATCAAAACCTATATAGCACAATCAAAATCTAGATGTGTTAATATATAGCTTGTAGTTCTAGCATTCCACCTATTTGCAGGTTAATTCATCCTTTATGCCTCTTACTAGATTTTGTTTGCCATTCTATTCATACTGTTGTTTCTTCTAACAATAGCTATCCTTTTGCTTCAGGTATTCGTCTGAGCAATTCTCAATAACTCTGGAGGGAGGAGGAGACTGCATGAGAGATGATGACCTGTGGCAATAGTTACCTTAATTTTGTTTAATTTGGAAAATGATCAATGATGCCATTTCTGTATGGCTTTACAGCAGTCAGAATTTTAAAAGTTTTTGGCGAAGTAGCCTTTATTTGAGATATCACTGTCAATCTCAGCAAAGATCTAATGTCAAAAATATTTGAAGTTCATATAGAATATCTTTTTCTTTACTTCATTTACAAGTGTCAGGAATGTGATATTTCAATGTGGCCTATCGTTATTTGGTTGTGTTCGCTGAGTTCTGATTTTTATTTTGGGCGGGGCCGGGTGGGTTGCGATGGGAATTGTTGCCTATATATTAGGGGTTTGGGGACAATTACATATATCCTAGAGAATGTTAAATGTGACTTCTTCACTAAGAGGTGCTGTTCATTATAGACTAAAGCAACCCTTTGATGGTAAATGATAATGATTCTTTATTTTGTGAGTGTATCATCTAGAATTTGTGATCCATGAATGTGTCTTAACTTCTAATAATTTATGTTTCTTGGTAGAAATCTTTGGTAGGACTTTGTAGGTGGCATAGTGACATAGCCGCATAGATATCTTAATCTTCTGTTCTGAAAACCTTTCTAATTGCACAAAGGTGGAGAAGAAGACAACAGGCGTCAGACAACTAGGGATAAAAAGTAGGACCCATTGGTATCTTGAAAAAGAATTTAAAAACCCAAGTATTGGCGTGGATTTGGTTTCAAGGATTCACAACTTCAAAACATGACACTCCTCACTAAAGTGGCACCTAGCATGTGGAGCCATCCATCTTCTTTACAAGCTAAGACTTTTTAAACCTGTTTATCACTCCCATTGTTCATTTTTCGAAGCTCGAGCAAGGCCCCAAGACTCATGGGCTTGGAAGGGCAACATGAGTTAAATAGGCATTTGATTTGGAGGGTGGAATTGGGCAAGAGGTGGTGGATATTTGGAATGCAAAATAGCTTCCTTCAGCTATAGCTATAGGGTATAAAATTCAGCATTGAAAAACCTCTGAATTGCACTCTTCGTTGGGTCTTCGATTTGATAAATCCACAATCAAGTTGGGATGAATATGTTATTAATACTTGGTTCCAACCAATTGATAGAGCAGAAATCCTGAAAGTGAATTTGACATATTTCTAGGTGGTCAAATTAGTCATCTTAGTACTTGGTTTTTGAATTGTAATATTGGGTATATTCCTAAGAGCTCTAGGTTTGTGGAGAACCAACTAAGCAAGGAGGACCCAATCAGTTTCGTTTCGGTTACGATTGATGAATGGCCTACATCCACTCTTTGGTTGTAGCCTTGTAGGTTCTTTGTAACTTCGTTTTCTCGGCTTGATCGTTTATCGGCTACTACCAAAATGGGACAAGAGTGGGAAGGTTTTACCAAGAAAAAGGGAAAAGAGTGAAGGCATCACGAGACCAAAAAAATTACCCATTGTTGATTTCATTTTGATATGGTAGTGTAGTGTGACAGTTCTTTCTTTCAACTTAGATTCTGAGCGATGTGCTACAAATACTGGGGTCCACGTCTGAGATCGAACAAGTTTATCTCGTATACTCCTGTGTTTGTGGTGGGGAGAGCAAACAGTGTAGAACCCTTGGGAGAAACGGAGAAGGGGATCATCAGAAGATATCAGAGGATTCCAGAGACGGAAAGCTAGATTTTGAAGAGAGAAGAAGGGCCCCCTAATCATCAATCATCAATGGGTAGTGAGAGAAAGCAGGTTTTCATCTTGTCTGGGCAGAGCAACATGGCCGGAAGAGGAGGCGTTAGCGTTGCTCCACACAAGAAGTGGGACGGAGTGGTGCCTCCTGAGTGCTGCCCTAATCCATCAATCATGCGACTGAACGCCGGATTGCAGTGGGAAGAAGCCCATGAGCCCCTCCACGCTGACATAGACGCCAAGAAGGTCTGCGGTGTTGGACCAGGCATGTCTTTTGCCAATGCCATCCGATCGAAGATGGGCTCCAACGCTGGCGTGATTGGTCTGGTGCCTTGCGCCGTGGGAGGGACGGCCATCAAGGAGTGGAAGCGAGGACACCACCTGTATGATAATATGCTGAAGAGAGCCAAGGAATCGGTGAAAGAGGGTGATGGCGAGATCAAGGCCGTGCTTTGGTTTCCAGGGTGAAAGCGACACCTCCTCCGAACACGATGCCCTGTCTTACAAGGCCAACATGGAGGAACTCATCCGAGACTTCCGCTCCGATCTCCATTCTCCTTCCCTCCCTTTCATCCAGGTCAGTGTTGAATTCTTCTTGGCAAATCCCAGATCATGATCTATTGATCTCTGGCCTGGAAACTAGGATGTGAATGTTTAGATTTATACATAAATTGATTTGTTGAAGTTATTGTATTGATGATAATCGAATGTAAGCATGAACGCAGGTCGCGATTGTATCTGGGGATGGGCGATTCATTGAGAAGATCCGAGAGGCACAACTTGGAATGGATTTAGAGAACGTTGTATGCGTTGACGCCAAAGGGTTGTCGCTCAAGGAAGATAATCTCCACCTCACTACAGAGGCTCAGGTTCAGCTTGGTAACATGTTTGCCGATGCATATCTCACCCACTTTGCATCTGATGCTCATTGTCTCACTCTCACCTGAAGGGTTTTTTTTTTTTTAAACTTTTGTTTCGCTCTTCGTCGTCTCAATCCGGAAAAAGATGGATGGATCGTCAGTTTCTCTGTTTGCAAATACTCGCTTCTGTATCTTCGAATTCACAATTCCAATTTTGATTTCCATTTTTCCCCATTCAGCCGATGGTCTGATTTTAGACCGTCGGTTGGGGCACGTTGGTCAAAATTTCGACCTTTGACCGTTTGTTTCTCAACTATCGGTATTTAAATTTTGACAAAAACAATTCAATCCGATGGCCCACAATGTATCGCTGAATGATTAAATATATTTAAAGCCAAAGTGTAGATGATGCAATCTAACTAGTAGTTGCCAATGATGGGTTAGTAAAGCGGTTAAATACTCTACCTCCCACGGGAGGTCTTGGGTTCGCATCCATTCGGCGGCATTAATTTGAGGATGTAATCGTGTGCGCGCAAGCTGGCCCGGATGAACTTCATAAAAAAATGTTAAAAAAAAGAAGAAGTTAAATTTGGCCCAAAAAAAATCTAACTACTTGTAGCCTTGCATTCAAGAGGTGCCAAAAGAAGGATTTGAGTTTGGCATATAATGATAATTTTTAGAACATTTTCCACCATTGTGTGAACTCATTGACACATTATCATTGGTAGAAATACGTGAGATCAAGCTATCATTTGAAAGAGTGAGATTAAAATAAGATAAAGGAAAATTTGGGAGGTTAAAGTTTGATGGATACTCCCTGTTCACATTCACAGATAAGTACTAACATTTGGACAATAGTAATATTATGTGACGTACTTTTTTGTTTTTTGGTAGTAAAGCACTTCATTGATAAAGAGTGGCCGAGTAGAGCTCTAATAACTACTCAATGGAAATAGAGAGAGTACTTCTCAGTCACACTTAGTGCCTCAGGGAGGCAATGATCATAGTAGAAAGAAGAATGCATTTCATTTCCCACGTGGGTTTTCCATTTAGAATCTATAATAGAGTGAGTCAATCTAGATAATGGTTGAAGAATTGACTTAAGAAAGACTTATCTTCTAGGGAACGACAAAGATGGACGTTTTCCAAGAGGCAAATCGGTTGTTGATCTTGCTAAGCAAGTACTTGAGGTTGTTAATTTTTGATCGTCCATTTAGAATATTGGTGCCAAAGCACATAACATCTTTTTTTCATTTTTGAGATTTCCAAAATTGACAAGATTTTTAATTTTCTGATCATGGCAGACATTCCCCCTATGAAAAAAAGCACCACTTTTTTTAAAGTTGATCAAGGGCCATAGAGTCGAGCTTACATACCTTTTTCCATCCTTAACGCATTTAAAGAACCAGTTGCACCTTTTCATGTGTTTATATGTATGGATTTCACGTTTTTTCATTTGCATTTCGTTTTATCATTTGTTTAGGTTTACGGATCTCACTTTTCTTGGCCTTTTTCTTTATCTTTTATCTTTTGAAAATTTGGGTAGAAGTAGTGATTTACATCATTATCAACTGACCAAAAAGAATGTAAAATGATATTCTTGCCCTAAGCATGTGTTTTTTGGTAGAACCTAATTGTTGTTTTTAACAAAGATGAGATTATATTAAGCTTGCTTGAAGATTTGAGACAAGCAAAGAGGAGTTTTCAATACAAGCGGGTGAAGAGAAGCACTAAGACCTACTAAATTGAAACTTATCTAAATAGTATATTATAGTATACTATTATTTTCTTTTAAAACAAAATCCAACAGGTTTCGGAGTACATCCTCTTGAACATCATTAGGACTAGTTGAAGGAGCTTTCAAAACATCATCTTCTTTGGTCAACTTCACATCACAAAGCAGTATATTACAAATATTTAGAAAAACAACAAGAGAAATGAATTTTCCATTGAACAAATATTGTTTCTATTAAGCCAAATCACCCAATGAAGAGAACCTAGATTCTATAAAATCTCACCACTCATGCAATGAATTGCCAACAAATTTAGAAGACCATAATCATGTTAATATGTTGTACGTTGTGTTCAGTTTTGGTTAACTTAGAAGTTAATATTACATTGGATGAAAATCCATATGAGTTGATATTATCAGACAAATTTACCATTCAATATTCTCTTGAAAAACTGAGAATTTTTACATTTTCAAAAACTCTAAAAATAATCATAGGTCGACCTCAATCTCTTCTCTGAGAACTTATTAGAAATCCCCATAGATAAGTTTTTCATCCACACTGCGTTTACATTATATTCTTGGATTATCTCCAAGTCTCCATCTCTTTCTACTTGTATTCTTTCTCTTCTTCTTCTTCTTTCCTTGCCTTTATGGATCATGTGAATGCAAATTCGCTCAACGCACTCAATGTGAGTTTCAAGAAGAATGTAACAAATGTGTTCCAAGTTTCAAGATTTGGATTTTGCAGTATATAAAACATTGAAAGGGTGTGTGATAGTGGACAGATTTTTGTCCTTGATCAAATTATTTTAGGTTCACCAACCCTTATCATCCTATAAACATGTATTTGTCAGGGATTAATAAAAAATTACATTTGAATAAAATTGTTGACAGTGTCAGCTTAGTAGACTTTAATATGCTACTAAACTTAGCAGAATTGCTCACGATTGCTAGAAGACCATAATCATGTTAATCAAGTTGTAACTTGTGATCGAAGAATTTGGTTAGTACATAGAAGTTTTAATAGTACAGTTGGATGAAAATCCAGATGAGTTGATATTATCAGACTAAATTTACCATTCAATATTCTCTTGCAAAAACTGAGAATTTTTTCTTTTCAAAAAATCTTGAAATATAATCGTAGGTCGACCTCAATCTCTTTCTAAGGAGAACATAATAGACTCCCCAGTAGATGAGGTTGTTCATCCACACTGCTACATTTATTCGTTAGGTTATCTTCCATCTTTTTATTTGTAGACGATAAGTCTCCATCTGTTTTTACTTGTATTATTTCTCTTCTTCTTCTTTCCTTGCCTTTATGGATCATGTGAATGCAAATTCTCTCAACGCACTCAATGTGAGTTTCAAGAAGAATGTAACAAATGTGTTCCAAGTTTCAAGATTTGGATTTTGCAGTATATAAAACATTGAAAGGGTGTGTGATAGTGGACAGATTTTTGTCCTTGATCAAATTATTTTAGGTTCACCAACCCTTTTGTCCTATAAACATGTATTTGTCAGGGAATTAATAAAAAAATTACATTTGAATAAAATTGTTGACAGTGTCATCTCATTAGACTTTAATATGCTACTAATTTAGCAGAATTGCTTCACGTTGCTTCAGCACCATGCAGCCTGCAATCAAGATTGAAACTTGTGATCGAAAAGAATTTGTTTCGCATAAATAAATTTTTTTCTCCCAAAGTTTATTTACAAATCTAATCTACAGTCTCCCAATCTATTATGGTCGATCTAGAACATAAGTGACCACCATTGTGCAGCACCCAAACAAGTCCCCATGTCATATAATTTTTTTTTAATAAAAAGTTTGAATTATAATAGTAGGTGACAGGTGAGCGTACCATGTATTTTAAAAACAAGAGAGAATATAATATACTACCCATAAAGAGGATGAGGATGATAGCATTTCTTAAGATTAAATGGTTATGATGTCTTTCTTTTTGGTAACAATAAATGGTTATATTTTCAGGTGTTTGAATGATGAAAATGCAATCAGTCAGGGTGGTGGTCTAGTGATCTCAAACTCAATCTTTAGAGGTTTGGTAACTTTCGTGATTAGCTTTTTGGGGTCTTCTTCTTCTTCTGGTTTTTGCATTGATAGTTGTGTTTCTTCTCTTTTGCCTTCTTCTCCATTGCAACTCCTATGGACTATATTAAGCCTGGAATGAAGCCCGCTTTTAATGTCAAGAGCTTATAGTAGTGGAACAAGGCTAAGAGCTTTGAGATAGGTTATGTGACCGGATGAGGTCCAAACATTGCTGAAAACATGATTTCGCATCCACACTCCTGCATTATATTCCTATGTTATCTCCACTCAAAATCTTTGTAGATGATGGGTCTCCATCTCTTTTTACTTCTTTGTTTTCTTCTCCCATTGCCTTTATAAATCTAATCTATACTCTCCCAATCTATTATGGTGGTATGAAGAACAACAGTGACCACCATTATGAACAGACTAAAAGAGAATGTAAAATAATATTCTTGCCATATTTTGTTCATTTGGGTGATTTGTTTAATCATCCAGTTAATATGTTGCTTTGTCTTTTTCTACAGATCATTAGAAGTTGGATGAATATCTATGGATGAGTTGATTTTACCAGACAAATTTACCCATCAATCTCTTGAAAAAACTGAAAATCTTCATGATTTACACTTTCAAGTGTAATATTCGATCATTATAGTGCCACCCAGATAGATAAAGTAGTCTGAAATTATACAGAAATGATTCTGATTCTAATAGAATTACTATGCCAGTAGGTGAGACACCCTGTAAAGAATGTATTGTCTGAACCTTTTCAGTTGTGTTCTAGGGAGATATATGATAGTATTTCCTAATTTCATAGTTCAGGTTAGCTGTTTTTAATTTTTTGGTAAAAATATTGTCACTTATTGAATGATTGGAATGTCTCTATCATATTTGCATTTTTACACCTTTAGACCATTCAATTGGAATTATTTATTGAGAAATCTTTTTTTGAGTAATGTAGTCATTTTTTTGAATTTAAAACTTTTCAAAAGAGTACAATCAAAATTATCTATTAACAGAGGCCAACATATGCAGGGGGTGTTTGACATAGAAGAAGTCGATCAGTTTGATCTTTAGCAGCTTTGGGTGCATGGCACGATGATCTGCAACATTTATTTGCTTCCCTGAAGTCGTGATTGAATTGTATGTGATCAAAACTTGGAATAAAATGCTGAATTTCTTGGGAGATAGACTTAAACTTCTAAGATGGTTGTTGATCATCCTTTATATTAATCATCTGGATACTGAAAATTACAAAGCATGAAGAGGCTATTTATAACCTAAAATAACAGACTGTGACTCTAATTGGGATACTCTTGCTGATAGAATCCCATTACATATTGAATTGGATTCTTATCAAAACTCTTAAGAAAATGGATTGAGTTGAGGACCAAGGTCTCCTTGTTGGGTAGGCCTTGCTTGCATTATCCCTTCCAAAATAATCTAAGGGCAGGGGCGGACCCACTAAGGGGCCGGGGGGCCATCCCCCCCCCCGAATTTTTATAATTTTTTATTATTTGCTTAGTTTTTTTATTTTTTATATTAATTTCCTTCATTTTTCTAGCTTTTTTCTCCTCAAATGTGAAATATCACTATTTGGCCCTCCCAAATTTGAAAACAAATTTTAAAGGTAAAATAATGGGTATAAAAGTCATCCCTATTTAAAAGATAAACCATCAATCCGTATTTATTCTCCCCTCTCCTCTTTCATATCTTTTCTTCCTATTTATTCTCCTTAAAGGAAATTTTTGAAAAAAAATATTATTAAATATTCAAAATGGCATTTCTAATGGAAACTAATTCCTCAATTCCGATTAATTATCCTCTCTCTTCTCTCTCACATCTTATCTTCCTATATATTCTCCTTCTATAAATTGGGTTAAGGAAAATTTTTGAAAAAAATATATTATTAAATATTCAAAATGTCATTTCTAATGCAAATTAACTCCTCAATCCTTATCTATTCTCTCATATCTTCTCTTTTCTTCCTATTTATTCTCTTCAGTTAAGGAAACTAATTCCTCACCACTTTTCTTTTTATTTGAGAAAAAATTTTCTGCTCAATTAGGTTCTCTTTCTCTTTTTTCAATTTATTTATTTTTTATATTTTACTTATTTTTTATGTTATTCTTTATTTGATTTTATATTCTTTGTTTTTGTAATTTTTATTATTTAATTTTATATTGTAAATAAAATGTCTATAATTGTAAGGTAACTAACTACCATTGATTTGCATCTTTTACCTAAATTTTTTTTTTATTTGAAAATTTTTTAGGGTTAAAGTCCATTTTTTTTTTAAATTATGCTTTAATTTACCTATATCTTGTTGAAAAAAAATATACCATTATTAATAATTTATCTATTTCTATCAAATATAAGTGGGCCCCATAAAATATATGTAGATGTATTTCTTAATATAATAAAATAATTCATAGGTGGAACCTTAATGGGTCTTATTAGGGCCCACACAATATGTGTGGCGAAAAAGCATTTGTGTTCTCCAATCTGAACTTTTATTATTCGACCCCCCACTATTGAATTTTGGTTCCGTCCCTCTCTAAGGGTAACTCATTCACTAAAAATCTCTTATAGATTTCCCTGTAAATGATTTCTATCTTTTAGCTTCTGTATAAAACATTGAGGGGAGGAGGGGGGGGGGGGGTGATACTGTATAGATTTTTATCCTTAACTAAATCAAATTGTCTAAGGTTCACCAACTCTTGTGTCCAATAAACATGTGTTTTTGGGGGGAATTAAAAAGAAAATTACATTAGAATACAATTGTTGACAATGTCATGCCGTGTCATCTTATTAAAGTTAAAATACATAGTTCAGGGTCAGTCTAGTTGAACCTCTATTTCATATTAAATAAACCCATTTGCATTTCTTCTGACTTTATTAATAATTGATTATTTTATCAGCTGATCCTTGACCTAGAAGCGAACTCCATATTAGACTTCCTTTCTTTCCAGCCCTATTTAATTAAATCTCCATTTTATATAAAATAAAAAATTTAATTCCTTAATTAACTGATTAGTCAGCTAATTCTTGATCCACAAGGCAATAAGCACAAAGGATGTACGTTTATACTATAAACAAGCTTTAACCATGAGAAACATGAGTGTGGATCATCTCCCCCAAGAGCACAAAATGCTCCCCTATGATCTTACAACCACAAATTATGTGGAGTTTAAAAATAAAAAATAAATTTCATCACCCTAATCCTGTGGGGCCTCCTGTAATTTGTGGTCAACAGCTGTCGAGAGATCACACGTCAGGAAGATGATTTGGACTCGAGAAACAAGTATACCATTAAACCCTATAATTTGTGGTCAACAACTGTCGAGAGAGCACACGTCAGGGAGATGATTTGGACTTGAGAAACGAATATACCATTAAACCCTGTAATTTGTGGTCTATAGCTGTCCAGAGAGCACATGTCAGGGAGATGATTTGGACTTGAGAAAGAGTATACCATAAAGTATTGCTTAATTGCTAATAATTGGCACCTCTTACTAATAAAACAACTAATTTCAAAAATTCTAAATAAATGAATAAATAAAAACTAAGGAGAGACAAGGTTTACATCCTCTATAATTCTCACCTCCTGCAATTTTCTGTAATTCCTATTTAGGATTGTAACACGTGATAATTAATTATTCAACCATCACAATTAACACCTAACTAAGAATTGAATTTAATAAATTCTTAAAATTTCTCTGACGAATCTTGTTTTTTTTACTTAATTTTAGGAATTATTAGATTCGATTTTTAGTTAAATTAATTGTGATAGTTAGATAATTAATTACCTCGTATGCCAAATCCTGGATAAGGATTAGAGGAAATTGCCTGGGGTGAGAACTCTAGTGGATGTATGAATCCTGAAAAACATAACACTTCCTTTTTCTTTTTACATTGGACTTTCTTGCCTGGGAGAAAGAGAAAGTCTTATGAAGGTGAGGAATTCTTAAATTTGAACTCCTGCAATTCGTTAATCTGGAGTTTAAAATTCCAAGAGCTCCCTCTGATTCCTCTGAGGTTTGTTCTTTTTGTTTTTCATTTTTTTTTTTTTTTTTTTTTTCCTGGAAATCTTTCCGCTGAAGTCTTCCATTAGTTTTTATAAGTATACGAGAGTAGCTATGAAGCATCGTGAGAGGAACCGTTGGAGGTTGGTTTTATTGTTTGGTGTTCTCATGTGTAGTTTGGTAGGGGCTCTAACGCTGCTGGCGTCTCTGTTTTTGGCCGTTGCAGACTTAGACGACCGGCCAACTGCAACAGCTTACAAGAAAATATTTATTCTTGCTGGGCAGAGCAACATGGCCGGGAGGGGTGGCGTGTTGGATGATCGATGGGACGGAATCGTGCCAACCCAATGCCAATCCAACCCTTCCATTCTCCGATTGAATGCAGAGCTGATGTGGGTTGCAGCGGCGGAGCCTCTCCACGCCGACATCGATTTCAATAAGACCTGTGGAGTAGGCCCAGGAATGGCGTTTGCGAACGCGATGAAAAGCAGCAAGGACAGCAGCAGCAGCAGCGGAGTGATGGGTTTGGTGCCCTGTGCGGTAGGTGGGACGACTATAAACGAGTGGCGTAGAGGGAGTCATTTGTACAAACAGATGGTGAGGAGGGCTCAGGCAGCCATGGAAGGAGGAGGAGGAGGCAAGATTGAAGCGATTCTCTGGTTTCAGGGGGAAAGCGATACGGTGTACCAAGAAGATGCAGAGGCATATAAGGGAAAGATGGAGACCCTCATCGCCGACTGGCGTGCAGATCTACAAGCCCCAAATCTTCTCATCATTCAGGTAATTCTCGATCCATTGATCAGTAGGATGGATCAGCTTCTTTCATTGATCAACCAACACTAAAAAATTTGGAAAATTTGCAGGTAGCTTTGGCATCAGGAATGGGACCTTTTGTAGGAATCGTGAGAGAAGCTCAATTGGGAATCTCGCCTGCCCAACGTTAGGTGCGTGGATGCCATGGGATTGCCGCTACAACCAGATGGTCTGCATCTTAGCACTGAAGCACAAGTAAGGCTGGGTCAGATGTTGGCCTCTGCCTTCCTTAACTACATGTCCAGCTCCATCTTCACCAGCAATGCTGCTCCCAGCAGTTTATGTTACCCATTCTTCTGTTGACATCCCAGTAACCTTCATCCTCTCCTCTCCAATTAACAACCCAATACAGCAATCAAATGAGGAATAATGGGGTCATTCATTCCCTTACAACAACAAAAAACAAACAGGATCAAGGAAAATTAACTTTTCATTCGTTCTTTCTTTTCTGGGTAGAGCTCACAGATGAATTTATTGAACATTTGATCCATTATTCGTTTAGTGTATATTCTTTCAATCTCAAAATCCTGAACGTGGTGGAAAAGAATAAATTATATTTGATAGTGTTAATCATTGTACTTTGGACTTCTTAAAATTTTCATTTTGGTGGATAAAAAGGGGGTCAGCTGACACAAGAACAACAGCTACACAGAAGCAGACGTTTTGAAATTAAGGTCCTCTCGTGTTCGTCTATTTCCACTAAGATATCAATAGAATATCTTATCAACAAGGAAAAGAAGATCTCCGGGAATAAAGCCCTTATGTATCTGATTCCTTTCTCCTGCTGTCAACCATATTGATTTGCATTGGAATTGACCTGGATAGATTTCCTTCAATAATTTTCTCACCAAATTCAAATCAAAGGAGGTATTTAGCTTTCTATTTTTGGTAAAGAGTGACGTGTTTAATTAGGTGTAGACTGTGGAGCAAGGCATCAAGTCGGAACCGGAGCACAATGGCGGCTACTGCCTCTGCAAATCTTCTCTCTGCGTCATCCTTCAACAATAAACCATTCCCTTTATCTTCTTCTTCTTCTTCCTTGTCAGCGTCTCTCTCATGTCGTCCTTCTCTCTCCAACATCTTCAGAATGAACGTCGCTGCCCCTCGTCGCGTTGGGCAGCAAAGGGCTTCCTTCGTTGTGCTGGCGATGGACGCGAAACCAACGGTTCTCGTGGCGGAGAAGCTCGGTGAGGCTGGGCTTAAACTCCTTAAGGAATTTGCCAACATCGACTGCTCCTATAACATGACTTTGGAGGATCTCTGTACCAAGATCTCTCTTTGCGACGCCTTGATTGTTAGGAGTGCTACCAAAGTCACTCGCGAAGTCTTCGAGTCGTCTGGCGGCCGACTTAAAGTGGTTGGACGCGCTGGGGTTGGCATCGACAACGTTGATCTGTCGGCCGCTACAGAGCATGGTTGCCTTGTAGTCAATGCTCCCACAGCTAATACTGTTGCTGCCGCTGAGCACGCCGTTGCCCTCCTCACTGCTATGGCTCGCAACATCGCCAGGGCTGATGCCTCTCTCAAGGCTGGTTGGTCCTCATCTTTTCCCCTTCTTTTTATCCAACACTGTATCAGTCTTTCGTTTAGGCATTTTGTCGTTCAATTCGTATGTGTTCGTCAGTTATCGGGAATTCTCTCTGGAGTATTTTATACCTTGATTGCTTTGATGAATGCCCTTGTTCCTGAAACTAATTCTCTGCGTCGAAAAATATCATTATGATATTACTGCTGCGAAAAGTGGACACAACACATGCAACTGATTCAAGTAAAATCACTACACTGCCTTATCATATGTTACAACATACATCAGGTTCCAAGCACTCACATGAAACAGAGAACTGGAAGAGATTGTTGTCGAACTCAATTTAGCCAGTGAATTATCAAATTGATAACTTCTCAGTTTCCAGGTTGAGATCATAGGGATTTATTGAAGGCACCTACGCTGTTGAATTATATAGCATCAAGTCCTCCATCCAACAACTCATCAGAACACTATAATTCAGTGATTTAGCAAGTGATGCTCCTACTTGTTTGGTCCTCCGCATTTCACAAACCCTAATTTAGAAGAAATCAGAACATTGAACCTCAAGATGTCTTAACTGTTGGAAAGATTGCATGTTAGCTGGATATTAATGAGGTAAGATAAATTTATATTAGGTAGGGACCTAATTTAATCATATCTTCCCATAAGAGTCTATACCATAGTTGTTGACTAAGGTCAAGGTATCAAAACAGCTTCTCAGCAAAAATTGCCAGGATAAGACTGCATAAGGTAAATGCCACCCCAAGCTTTGCTTGTGCGGAAGCCTTCGACATGGGGTTCGCGCTTCTGGAAGCATCTATATCACAGCTTGAGATGAGACCTGGTAGGCGGTGAGGAGTAGTTTACACTTTACATATGGGGAATCATAGTTCCAATAGCCATGGAATTAAAACTATTGTTCATTTTGAAATATCACTCATTATACTGTCTGGTGAAAAGATCCAACATTTTGTAACTGTTTAATGTTGTCAACAGCATTAAACTTGTTCTTTTCTTTATAATTGCTCACTCTTTTCATTTGCAACTCCAAGCAGACACCATCCTTCAGCACATAGAAGTGAATGAAATCCAAAATGTACAATTCATCCTCTTTGTGCATGACTTTCAATTTGACTGATTGATTTTCCTCTGAAGTTTTTTGTTCTAAAGTGATTTTCCTGATTTATGTCCCATTCTTGATGCCTAAGAAAATTTTCAAACAAAGCACCTTTTTTCTTGTATCAGTACAATAGAATCCTTTTTCTTTTTTGGGTTGGGGGAAGAAAGCAGTGTTATTGAAGTAAATCTCACAGCATGTATTATAGACTGCAGATACGACTTAACAAGATTTTATGCACTCACCATTCACTCACCATGAATATTCGTTGACTTGATGAATGCAAACCAACATCAGTTCCCTTTTGCAAAGAAGATATTTCCTTATAACGTCGTAATATTTTAGTTCTTCTCTGAAATAAGTTTACTGAGGGATTATGGCATACATGATGAATTAAAACCATGATTGCATGTCCTTTTGTCTTTAAAAACATTATTAATAAATTCTACACCCACCAACACCCCCCTGCCCCTCAAAAAAAAAAAAAAAAAAAAAAAAAAAATACTGTATTCATTATGCAAATTGATCTTGCCAGTTCAAAAGGCACTATTTCAGAGTTTTGGTCTTCAGGATCTACAAAACAAAAGCAATAAAGCCACTTTATTTTGGTAAATGCAGGCAAGTGGGAACGAAACAAACTTGTTGGTGTTTCACTTGTTGGAAAAACACTTGCTGTGATGGGATTTGGCAAGGTGGGATCAGAGGTTGCCCGGCGTGCCAAGGGGCTGGGTATGCATGTGATTGCACATGACCCATATGCCCCTGCAGACCGTGCCCGTGCAATTGGTGTTGAAATGGTGTCTTTTGATGAAGCTCTATCAGTTGCAGATTTCATATCATTGCACATGCCTCTCACTCCTGCTACATCAAAGATGTTCAATGATGAATCTTTTGCAAAGATGAAGAAGGGGGTTCTCATAGTCAATGTTGCTCGTGGTGGAGTGATTGATGAGGAGGCTCTTGTGAGGGCATTAGACTCTGGGATTGTTGCTCAGGTTCTTCTCATTTCCTCTGGGAGAGCCTATACATCAATTTCTCTTTTCAAAAATAGAAGGAACTATTGATAAACTTTTCAATTTCATTCATCCAGGCAGCTCTTGATGTCTTTACTGAAGAGCCACCTCCAAAAGACAGCAAGTTGGTACAGCATGACAGGGTAACTGTGACTCCTCATCTTGGTGCCAGCACCACGGAAGCTCAGGTATGTTGGCTTTATCTACCATGACATCTGCTATATGTCATTCATTGCGTCTGTTTGCCATCTTTTGACATTTTTATTACAATTATCAGGAAGGAGTGGCCATTGAAATAGCTGAAGCTGTTGTTGGTGCCTTGAAAGGGGAGCTTGCTGCTACTGCTGTAAATGCACCGATGGTCCCTCCTGAGGTACTCTCTAGAGATCTTGGCTTTATGTGTCTCCTCTCCATCAATATAATCCATGTTAATCATCTTAATAGGAAATTTGTGGTTCTGATCATAGTAAAAAAGATCTGCAACTTAATCTCTTAAAAGGTAGGTAGCAAAATTTGGCTACTTACTCGATTATCATAATTTGATCCCTTTTCATCCATTTTAGTTTGTCCAAAAATTTTGGGTATTCCAAATTATTTGTTGTTTCTCCCATGATATATTCTGATGCTTCTCGTATAGACGAGTTCACAGGAGTTTATGATGAAAAATTGGTATTCCATGAGTCATGATTTGAGATCTCATTAATTAGAAGTGGCCCTGCCAGATAGTCAAGACCACCATACTTATCATTTCCTTCAAAAGTGTCGAGAAAGAAAATACTGAGCAGTTTCCAAAGTCTCCTGATTTGCTAACTCTGCATATGCACAAGTCTATGTTTGTGTGTGTGTGATAAAGACAGAATTAAAATGAGAAATCTGGTTCACATCCCATCTTTCTAACGATAGAGCTGCAACCAAGTATCTCAATGCTTTGTCTCATCTACACTCAACCTTGAGATCAAAGGTTCAAGTCTTGGCAATAACAGCAGCCAAAAAGTACAAAAGAACTGCAGAAGATGTGGTCTGTGGTTCGTTGGCCGTTACCACTGCAAATAGTGCAGATTTGTATTTCCCTGTTATAGAGGTTTACCATAGAGGCAAACTGTATTTGGTGCAAGTCCAAGTTTAAGTACTATTATCAAAATAAACTTCATCTCTACCATCTCATAAGATCATATGGTTGGGAAAGTGATTTGCATCCTCTACTTTTTCTTGCTCTGTTGTGTATAGGTGGCAAGCACCGTGTCTTCTGACATAGCGTATCTTTACCTAGTGAGTAATATTTACCATTCTTTTCTTAAAAACAGGTTTTGTCAGAGCTTGCACCATTTATTGTACTGGCGGAGAAGCTTGGTAGACTGGCTGTACAGTTGGTAGCGGGTGGAAGTGGTATAAAGACAGTGAAGGTTACTTATGCATCTGCCAGAGCACCTGATGATCTTGATACTAGGGTGCTTCGTGCTATGATCACCAAGGGTTTGATCGAGCCTATATCAACTGTGTTTGTCAATCTTGTAAATGCTGACTTCATTGCCAAACAGAGAGGATTGCGGATTACTGAAGAGCGAATCCTGCTTGACGGTTCACCTGAGAATCCACTTGAGTTCATCCAGGTTCAAATCGCCAATGTGGAATCAAAATTTGCTAGTGCTATCTCGGAGGCTGGGGAGATTAAAGTGGAGGGAAAGGTGAAGGATCTGACACCCCATTTAGCTAAGGTGGGCTCATTTGATGTGGATGTGAGCTTAGAAGGCAGCCTCATACTGTGTAGGCAGGTTGATCAACCAGGTATAATTGGAAAGGTGGGTAGTATATTGGGTGAAGAAAATGTCAACGTGAGCTTCATGAGTGTTGGGAGGATTGCCCCCGGAAAGCAAGCAGTAATGACCATTGGTGTTGACGAAGAACCCAGCAAAGAGACCTTGAGAAAGATTGGGGAGATACAAGCAATTGAAGAATTTGTTTTCCTCAAGTTGTAATCTTCAATTTGTGGCTTTCAATTTTGAAACTTAAGATGTTCTACGCCTTCTTATTGTCTAAAGTATTTCCCGGCTTTCAAATCAGTTATTATTGCAATAATCAAGTGTCTTGATGGTTTATAGCAGTGAGTTCAGTTATTTTTATGCTTCAGCTTTGTCTCTTGATTTTCATTAAACAATGTACCCAGTGCCCAAGGCTTCTGCAACTTCGGACCGTGATGAGAACCAAGCACCTTAGCAAGTCGCCCAGGGGATGGGAGCTTATATATACTATGGGGAAGAGGCTCTGGCCCCAAAGAGATTTGAACTTACGAAGTTATTACTTATTACTTCTGGCATTGAGACTTTATTTTTCTGTAATGTATTTGACACCACAAAACAGTTTGATCTTCTCTTTACCACGACTTACTTTGTATAAAGCTAATCAAGAGTTGAGAATTTTGGCTGCTACCTGATATTTGTATTATATATAGGCTATGGAAGCTTAAACTTAGGGCTTCAGATATAGATGCGTGTTCCCAGTGAGAATGTGAAGAGATGAAGCCGCTTTGGGTTCCGAGTGGGTCCCCCAATTATACCTGTCGTTCAAGTTTCCCGCTTAGAATTCTTCTCCGATGGCAACGACTGGAAGCCTGCACCGTATCAACCAATGGCAAAAGAATGGACGGAAAACCACGGTGCCTTTCAAAATTTCTGCTACTCGAATGCCTCTTTAGGTGAAATAATCCATCAGAAGTTCTTTATTTCGATGCGTTTTGGGTGGGTTCTGTCCAGGGTTTTCTTTACCTAAGATCACTGCAATTTCCTTTTTAGGCTCAGGGAAATTAGGATTTTGATGCCGCTGGCAAGAGAACAATTCTGTACAAATTGAAGCTTGGAAAGATTGCTACCCGATACCCACTTTTGTTATTTAGTTTTGTTCCAAATTCCATTACAGAGTGCTTCTTGTAAGTTTACCATCTTGTAGTTTTGAAATTTTGCAAATGCTTTGTATCTGATACGCATAATATTCAATCTTATGCAGCAATTTTACCAATCCTAGATGGTAACAACAGTAGTTAGTAATTTCTTGATTATTCAGGTTTTGCTGTGGAAACTGTGGAATACGAAAGTGTCACCTTCACGGTATGGGATCTACGAGGGCAAGATAAGATGCTAGATTTGTCCATACAGACTTGTATCATTTGCTCGCTTCATTATTCTTCATATATGCTTTTTTGTGTAAAGAGCTTTCTTTTCCTAAATGATGATTTCTCTGGCTATTTCATGTTGATTCATGCTTCATTTTCCCCTCAAATTTACAAATCTTCAACCTAAAATTCCTTCTGTAGGTTGGGTAGGTTGGGATGTTCATCCTAAACCCAAAATCTCTACATCATTTTATTTCTTCTGAGCATATATTTGTTCACATTGTAGGATACATATGATACCATTCTTTAATAATGTGCATCTTCCATTTGGACTTAATGCAACTTAAATGCATCTCTACAAACATTTTTTTTTCATAATGTCCTGAAAACAGAAACGTGCATCTTTCCAACTCACTATGAAATAGACTTGACTTTGTGGCGACAATGCTTTCAGAATTCTCAGGGAGTTGTTCTCGTAGTGTATAGCAATGACACAGAACAAATTTGGAGGCCCAAAATGAGCTATATTGAATGCTCGCTGAGGTTAGTAATAATTTTAGGAAAGTGTAAAACTGTTACTCGTTTCACTATCACTTGGCTTATTTCCATATGGTAAAACATGGAGTGAAATTTCTCATTCCTATATTGTATCATCAGAATTCAGAAACAAGACAGAAAACAGAGACAGTTTTACAGTTCACCCACTATTTATACCCCAACCTCTGATTATTCAGGAAGAGAAAAATGTGTATTGATTTTGCATCTGGATATTTCAAAACATAGGGAGCATTCTATCTAGTCTAGAAAAAAAGCCTAATCTCATGGATAACAACCAGGAGCCTCAGAACTGGTTATTTACATAAGTTGCAGAAAGAGGCCTACCAATTTGAGTCTGAGCAAGTATGTAGAGATTACAACTTTAAAGCAAGCTTACCCTTACCTCTCTGGTTAAAAATCAACCAGTCAGATAAGTAGTATACTCTGATCAAAATTACCATTGGACATCTGAGTGCAAATGGCCCACAACATACAGTTCATCAGATTAGATGATTATGATCAACAAATAATGTCGATTGCTGTTGTTGATACAGCAATAGGTTTTAGGTTTCTCCAGTGTTTGGCCTCTAATTTGACCTCTCCTCTTTTATCTTATTTTCTGTTCCTACTGCTAGGGCTGTGGCTATTTAATTTGATTGTTTCAGTTCTCATCTTGTTTAGTCATTTTCTTTCTAAGAGGCGAAATTACAAAGATTCATGATTGTTTCAGAGGATTCCAGCTCATTTTCTGCCACAAATTGTTGTTTTCTTGTTGACATAGAGAATGTAAACTAGCCCTGGTTGCAGGATGAACTGCATGATGCAACACTGCTTGTTTTTGCAATCAAACTAGACCTCCCAAATGCATCAAGTACCTGTGAGATCACTGTTAAACTTGGACTACTGTCACTTTGTCAGTGCTGGTGGTAAGCTCTGCTATCTTAAACTTACCCACTTCTGAACCTCTGATACATGGTTGTCATGAGTGGTGAAATCCAGCCCTTGCAGAGATTACTAGCGTTCACCATTAGGTAAAGCTGGGTAATTTCTAGTTCTGTATGTCAGGGACCTTGCAGATGCAATAACTTATGAGCTGCCCATGATTCTAGAGCCATTTTGCAATGTTAGTTCATATCTTATTTGACTTTGGATATGCATCTCCTCTCAACATATTTATAACATCAGAGTTTTAAAGATGTATAAGAAAAACTAGAAATCTAAACCTTTTGTTTGAGGTACTTCATATTTTTAAGGTACATCCAGATCACCTGGTGCCACTTCAGGTCAAGATCTCTACGAAGGGGTGGATTTGTTATCCAGAAGTATCTCTAGCAAAGCAAGAGTCTGTTTCCTTTATCTTTCTTGATCACCTCATTCTCTTGTGCTAACTGGAACTTGTGTCGATCAGTCATTTTGTTTATTTCTAGCACATATAATCTGCATTGTCAATTATGAGTTCTGTTACCATAATTCGCTGGGTGTCTCCATCATTTCTCCTTCTGAAAATTGGTCTAACGAACTAAAGTTGCCAACCAGAAAAAGATCCTTATTGAAAGGTGTAAAATATCATATCAAAGGTCTCTGTCTGGTTGACATTGCCATGTGCACCAAATCCATTGGTGCATTTGTTATCCACTATCCCTTTAAAAAAATGACAGAAAGATGTCTTTTTTCTTTTCTTTACTGGTTATCTATCAAACTAAGCCTCTCTTTAATGTTTAAATGCTAAAGAGTTTGTTTTGTCTTCAATTGAAAAAAGCACCGAACCTTCTTTGAATTCTGCTTTAGGTAGCTAACCCGTGGTCCTCCTCAGCATTGCTTATTCTAAAATCAAGCTTGAGGACCAAAACATGAGAAACAGTAAATAACCCAGCTTACAAAAAAGAGAATTCCCAAGGCTTGAGTTTGGTGGGCATCACCATGTGCACCAAATCCCCCTTCTAAAGAAAAGAGGGGAAAAAATGAAGATAATCCCTCTCACCAAACATTTGTAAATTTATCAAATTATTAAATATCTATAGAGATTCCTTGTTCTCAAGGCTTAAACATAAAGATTATGACTCCATCATGGAGAATTATTTTTTCTTGGTGTGTTTGTGTGTATTGGAAAGGATTTGTATTGGGTAGGTGCACCTTAATGCCTGGCTAACCGTTGGCATAATTATCAAATTAGGTTGTTGCATACTTGAATATGGACCGAATAGCTGGAAACTGTTCTCTCTCTCTCCCCCCATGAAAACTATTCTTCAGAGCATAAATCATGTTTTTATTTGGTTTTCATTATACTGTTCTGCGTGTTGCTCTGTTTTGGATGATCTCTCTGGAATTTGCTCAGATTAGCTGAATCGGAAGGAGTCCATAAACCAAACTGGACCAGAATTGAAAACGACCCAAAACAAAATTCCCTTTATTAGACTGGTTTAACATGATTGGAATGGGATTGAACCTACTGGTTGCCAGTTAATGATCTTACATTTGGGATATCTCCTCTTAAATGCCTTCATATTTTTGGACTGAATTCCATTTGATATTTCATCAGTTATCTCACTTTATGTTGATAGTATCAAAGGTACATTTAAGTCCACGGATGGTGATGGTGAAGAACTCAACACTTTAATGAGTGGGGTGACGAGAAAGAAGCATCAAGCATGCCGTGTTTTGCTGGTTCAAGTGCTCTCTGCTTCTTTTACCTTTTGACCATCACACAATAATAACCTGCTTCACCCAACAAGTATTGCACTGAAAGGAAACCCCATTTACAAGTGCCTTTCTCTTTTATTGCTTTTCGGAAACTTAAAAGGGAAGCAAACAACTCTAGTGGATCCTACCATGTTTGATCGTGTCTTTTACTTTTGTTTAAGTGCTTCAAATATTTACCTGTGAAACAGGAAGAAAAAGTTTTTAACACATCAGATGGTGAGATTTACTTTCTCCTACTGACATGATGACGCACATTCATATCCTTTTACCCAGA
Source organism: Hakea prostrata (assembly GCF_041222555.1). Classification (NCBI taxonomy): domain Eukaryota; kingdom Viridiplantae; phylum Streptophyta; class Magnoliopsida; order Proteales; family Proteaceae; genus Hakea; species Hakea prostrata. Next base: position 3,649,460 of record NC_142603.1, on the reverse strand, counting down.
ATTCATCATCACCATGGAGGCAAACCAAAGAAGATGGGTTAACCACTAGCATTACTGGAGCCCAAATGTAGAATGTATGCAATAAGGGCGAGAAGCGTTGGGCAGAATCTAGGTAAGAGACAGAGCCAGGCCGGGCAAAACTTGGGCAAACGTAATACTCTATTCTACGGTATTTCTACCCAGGTACCCAGATTCCTACCCAAAAAACAGTACCCAGATTACACCGTTGGTTTGACACACATGAGAAACCCAGAATCATCAATGAAATTTAATTCTCTTGGCTGTACAGAAAAAGAATCCAATGTAAAAACCCAGCTTCAGAAAATCTGAGTCGGAATCGGTTATTTATTATACACTCTGATCATTGTACTATTAGATAAAAATGGATAGATCTCAGGATCTGACAAAATGTATTAAGACTGAAAATCTAAGGACTGGGCCAGCCAGGGTACGCTCGCCGGCATATACGGCTTGGTCTCTGCGAAGACGAACAGAGCTGTGACGTAGCAGGGCAACTCTCAAGACAATTATCACCGAAGCTCCCAATCACCGACGACCCAGGCCCTGAGAAGAACCCTGCCGGTGGTTTCCCATTCAAGAAATTTCCGTCAAGGAACAGCCTTCTCAGACTCTGATCACTCACCTTCTTGTAGAACTCCCAGGGGATTGGACCACGGAATCTGTTATAACTCAGCGTAAGTGAAGCCAGTTGGGGGAAACTCGCGAAATTCACGGGCAAGTGCCCTTTGATACTGTTAAACCCCAAATCAACCGCCACCAGTTCGCTGTTCTTCGTGTACCCAGGTGTGGGTATCTGAATCCGTGTGAAACTGTTGTTGGCTAAATCAATTTGCTGCAGAGACGGCATGAGGAAGAACCAGGCTTCTACAGTTCCTGTGAAGTTGTTAGCACTGAGTTCCACAACCTCCAACTGGGTAATTCCTTGAAATGAAGATTGTGCAAGTGACCCTGATAAAGAATTGGCCTTCAGAGCCAGCTCCACCAGGTTTGGGGGAAGTTTGGGCAGAGAACCAGTTAGATTGTTGAAGCTGATGTCAATAGTTGTCAAGTTGGAGAAGGAACTCAGGTCCAAGGGAAGGGGTCCTGTGAGGGCATTGTTGGACATATCCAGAGACACGAGAGAAGCAAGTTTGGTTAAGGAGGGAGGAATGTTGCCGGAGAAGGCATTGTTTCTGAGGCTAAGGGTCTCAAGTTTAACGAGGGAGGAGAGGGAGGAGGGGATTGCACCATAGAAGGAATTGTCGGAGAGGTCCAGTTGGGTAAGCTGGGTGAGCTGAGAGAGGAGAGGAGTGAGGGTGCCTGAGTAACCAACGGGGTCCAGGGTGAGTGAGGTGATACGGGTGGAGTCAGGACTACAGGAGATGCCACAGATGAAGTTGGTCCGGCGAGGAAGAGAGCAAGGATCGAAGGAAAAATTCCAGGAACCAAGGCATGACCAGGAAGAGATGGAATTTGGTTTGATTGAGGCCTTGAATGCCTTGAGTGCGTAGATATCAGAGGGAAGAGTGGCCGCTTGTACTCGAAGATGTGAAAGCAAGAAGGAGAGACAGAGAAGAAGAAGAAGAAAAAGAATGTTGTTCGACATGGGAAGGTAAAGGAAAAGGCAGGACTGTGACTTCACAGACTCTTCTTGCCTTTAGTTCTCACAATTTGGGTTCCAACTTCCAAGTCCCAGCTCAATTCCAAATCTGAACTTCCTTCTGTGAATCCGTAGATGTAAAAGCAAGGTGAAGCTCCCCTCAACTGTGTGTTTAAAACCAGAGGATCAAAGCAACGTTGAAGGGGAGGCAGTGGATTTGGGTGAGCTGGACCCGACTTGGCAGTCTGGTGAGAGTGGGTGAGCACAGAATAGGGAATAGGATTCTCTTCGACACGCCGACGCCTTCAGGGGCTTTTCTTTCCAGTTTCCACCACCACATGTTTGAGCCACGACTCTATATACTTCTCAAACCTTGGTTGGTCAGCTCTCAGCGACATTACGTCGAACACGTAAGCAAGCAGGTAGGGGGAGGCCGGGAGGGGAACCCCATTCACGATGGCTATAATTTATTTATTTTTGCTAATCCTAATCAGTAACGGTTATCTTTACCTAGAACAAATAAATAAATTCGTTATAAGAATCCAAGGAAATACTTTCCTTAATCATATGGTTTAATAGGTATTGGAAATAGGGTCGTGAACTGGATCGATCACTGTCGATCACTCTTTTTCAATAAAACTTCATTTTTATTATTTTAAAATTTTCTTTTAATCCTTTTGGTTGTTTCGATGGGTCGTCAGTATTGGATCACTCAATCGGACAAAAGAGAAAGCAACGGCTGTGCACGGCCCTACTCCATTGTCAGAATTAGAAAGACTTCCCTACACAGTTTCGTTCCCTAAATTTTTGATCCTGCGGCTTACACTTCTCCTGGGCAATCTCCACCAAACACTTCAAATCCAATTTTAGATGAGTAATTCCTCCACGGTTGGAAACAACCCATTTTCGTTTTCTTTTCTCCTTTTCTTTCAGTTTTTTCTTTATTTTTTATTTGGTTAGAGATTGTAATTTGTACATGAAGAGTAATATTTGTTCAGAGTTAACTCACTGCGCGGGCTCGCCCAGAAGGGGCTGTCCTGTCTGGCAATAATCAGAAGGGCTTGAGAAGACGAACTCACTTCATTCTTAAAACCCAGGAGTCTGGGTAAATTAATCCTTAAAACACAGGAACCCAATTCAAGATCTCCTCAGAGATGATGGATATATATAGCTTCAATACAACAAGAAACCCAGAAGTTTATCTGTGGCTTGATAACCGCACCTGTAATGTGAAGTTGTTGCAAAACTGAAGATAAAGGAGAGAAGGAAGTTTTTATTGAACCCTTGACCTTCTAGACACCAAACACTGGATCTGGAATCTAAACACTTAGAAGAATGAAATTTTGGGTTTTTTTTTATTTCGTTAGACTGCGGATAAAGGGTTTCTCGATTGAGCGAGAAATGTATCTCATGATCTCCACCGATGGATTTTGTTGTGTAAACGCAGATTAATCCGTAAATCCCACTAATTAATTCCATCTCAAATCTCTGAAATTTGAAACTTTTCTGAACCTCAGAAGAATTCTCTGGAAAAGGTGGGTTTGGGGAGCTGTATGGGTGATTTCTTTGATGGCGAATCTGAGAAACGGGAAGTTGATTGAACTATTATAAAAGAATAAAAAAAAAATCAACGAGGAGTACTCAACGAGACAGGATTTATTTGGCGGGTAAAGGTTCACGCCTGTGAAAACGAAAACTCATATGGCGTGGAAGGAGTTGCTCACTTGCTGCCTCCAGTTTCAGAGTTTACTACCAAGCTGTGTCGCTGCTCCTCCTCCACCATGGCAACCGGCAGGATGACGATGATGGAAGCTTTATCGGTTCTGCTTCTCTGCTTCACGTTTTCTCTCCTGTCTTTCACCTCATCTTCACAACCCAACGATGCTTACCCGTCGGACTACGGTGATGGTTCTTGCAGCATGAGAGTGAAGGACCACGATCTTTTGCCTCCTCCTCGGAGAGAGGTTCACGATGAGGGAAGGATCTTTGACATCACCCACACTTACAGGGAGGATATGCCTTATTGGGATTCATCGGAGGAGTTGGGCCAGTTCCTTTGGCTCCGTTCCACCATCAAGAACGGCTCCCTCGCTAATGTCTCAGAGATGAAGTTGTCCGTTCACACCGGCACCCATGTCGATGCCCCTGGTCATGTCATCGACCACTACTTCGATGCTGGTTTCGATGTTGATTCCCTCGACCTTGCCGTCCTCAACGGTATCTTTTCTATCCTTTCATTTCATTCCTGACGATTCCCTCTACAGTTACTCGTATTGTCGTTGGCTAACTGTTTGATTAAATTGAATTCTTCATTTTCGGCTATTAACGGGGAAAGGGGGAAGCATTTGGATCCTGTCAGGAATGTTTTAGTTTTATTTGACAACTCTGAAGGCTTCGCCTATTGGTTTCAACAGGTCCTGCGCTGTTAGTCGATGTTCCAAGAGATAAAAACATAACTGGTAAATCCCATTTCAGATTAACTTCTTCATTTCATTACTGGCACTTTGTATCATCAGCCAATTTTCAAAACTGTTTACTTTAGCCAGTATGACATATCATTTACATGGAATGGGGTGGGATACAGTTTAGGAGTTGTGAAATATCAGCATTCATACAGATTAATGAAATACCAGTATGCCAAACATAAGGGGAATGCAGCATGCTAGTGTTATGTTTTAACTTTTGTTCCTTGGTGCAAGGGTTTTGGGGAAGTAAAAAACCCGTGAACATACCATTTACTGCACAGATACTGAAACTTTTGAGGCCGCATTACTTGACAGTGGTTTCCATCTTTCCACAGCGGATGTTTTTCAATCCTTGAATATTCCCAGAGGAGTTCGTCGTGTTCTGTTCAGAACACTAAACACTGACAGGTATCTTCATAGTAACGTCTGTCCAAAATCTTGCATTCCTTTTGCTATAGTCTTCTCTATCAGTGTGTTGCATTTTACTGTCTTATCATTTGGTGAATACAGTTTAATGTCATGATGTATTGATTTAAGAAGAATACAATTCCTCTTTCTGGTTATTTTGGACCCAGGATGTTCTTTGTTATGGTGCAGCCTTCCAAGAGCATGAATTATGAAGCTCCATTAGCCTGATAAGGATGTAGAATAAGAAAGTGAAATTTGATATTCTTTTACAATGATTTGGACAATCAGGTTTCTATAGTAATGTGAGAACACACAGATTGACCTTCCTGAAAGGGCAAAATGCACATGTAAACAGTGGAACTGAGTTTTGAAAATAAATAAAATGGAGCAGCAAGTGGTACATTAGAGAGAAACAAATTCACAGATTGACCTTCCTGAAAGGGCAAAATGCACATCAATGCACTGCCCTTTTAGAAAGAAATAGAGTAGAGAAACACTTGGAATTTGCATACTGCTCTAGAGAGAGATACACATCAGCACTTTTTCAACAAACACTTCTTAAGCCTAAATTTACATGATTATTTTCTTTTGCCCTGGCTTGTCATGCCCTGCTTAATCTGAAGAAGAATGTAGTTCATCGCAAAACCATTCCAATCTATGTTTTTGTCTGCCTAGCTAGGTAATGGCTGAAACATTGCATCTGCAATAATGGTGGCCATTTAATTGGCATGCTTTCTTTGTTATGTTGGACAAAGGGAATTGATCTATTCGTAACTCTACATTCAGTTTTATGAATGGAATCATCCGTCTCCTTTGTACATACTTTGACTGCATGTAATGTTAACATGAGTTTTTTGGTTCTTTTGGAAAAAAAATTCATTAGAATTTGTTATTTTTTATCTCAGAATGGAATGGTAGATTAGGTTTTCTGTGGGCTACCTTCAATATTGATATAAGTCTTAAATGAATTTAATTCAGCTGACAAAACTTTTTCCATGTTTTCAAGAAAAAGTGATAGGTAACACAACTAAACAGCTATTCAGTTCAGATTATGCTGTAGTCCTCTATGCTGAACTTACTTTTTTTGGATCTTGTTTTGGCTGGATGACATGCATAGAGATGTTACATTGCCAAAAGGAAAGAAGGAGGGGGGGGGGCGTTAAGGGAATTACAAGAAGCGAGGGGCAGAGCCTGACCAAAGCCAAGAAGGCCCTAAACAAAATAAAACAACGCAAAGCAACAAGGCACAAGACCTAAAGCCAAAACAAATGCAAGAAAAAACTAAGTTCTCGTGTTTTTCTTTTTCTTCTTTCTACAAGAATTGAGCCCAACAATAGAGTCTTCATTGAGCTGGTGGCATCCTTTAGTGGAATGGTTGCTCTCCTACTGCCTTGAAATGGAGGAGAAAGGGTAGCAGTGTCGCAGGAGTCCCTGTTACAAGAGTCTCCGCTAGTTGAATGAACCGCGTCCAGTAGACTCCCTGTTCCGCTTGACTGTCTGTGAACACCGAAATGGGGTAAATATTGGGCTCCAAGGCCACGATGGAAGGGGAATGGGGAGGGTGGGAGAGAATGGGGGAGAGAGAGGAGCTTTGGTGGGTGAAGGGGGAGAGAGAAAGAGGACTAGGGGTGGGGCAAGGGAAGAGAGAGGGAGGCAGCTGAGCTGAGGAGTTGAAGGAGGGCTGTCGGCCAAGGAAGAAGGGGAGACTGAATTTAACTCTTATTTTTCTGTTTCCTATATATTTTACATTGAAAATAATACAATTAAGTTAAATTCCCCAAATTTCAGGCGACTTATGTGGAAGAAGGAATTTGATTCAAGCTATGTTGGATTCATGAAGGATGGTGCCAAATGGCTGGTAGAAAACACTGATATAAAGCTTGTAGGTAAGATACAAATACTTTGTGAATATATAAGGAAGAGCACTTGCAGGACCTAACAAATGAAAAATTCCCTTATTTAAGTTTCTATGCATATAGTATGACTTTTGTATTCAATTTTTTCTCATTGTATACGAGAATATCTAACCATTGAGGCCAGTGACAATGGAGAGTAGGCAAGAGGAAGAAGACCAAGAGAAACTGAGAGAAGAGGGAGAACTACTCACAGTTGAGTTGCAAGAAGAAGATTCAGCTGTGGGCTTCAATCTTCTATTATAATAAGTCCATTTACATTTACAGACTTAAAACAACTTAGAATGCATTTAGATAATTCTTTTGTCCTTGTTGAAACCGTAACTCTTTTGTAAAGTGTCTCAATATTATAGAATTCTCTAAAGTGTGGATTGATGTAAAATGAAAAATGTCGAACATTAAAGAAGAAGAGGAACCATTACAAAAGTGAAATAATCACTCCCAGTAGATTATGAATTTGAAGTATTGTATTGAACTATCCAGATCATACAATTCAGATCTATATAAGTCCGGACATTCCTGATATGGGAGAGTGCAATCACATAGTTTTGAAATTTTGATTGATGTCATTTGGTCATTGCACTTGATGTAATCCTTTGGCTGCTAACCTATGTTTCTGCCCTAATTCTTTTCCCCCAGAAAAGTCAATGTTGATGATTGTGTTTGTTGTGACATGTAGGAATTGATTATCTATCTGTTGCTGCCTATGACGATTCAATTCCTTCCCATCACATTTTTTTAGAAGGCAGGGTATGGAATGTCTATCCTTACTGACATTTTTTCTTAGATTTCATTTATAGTTGGAGCTTTTCTTTTAACTTTTTCTCTTAAATCTTGGATAATATTTCTCAAATGCATTTTTCTGGTTAGGAAACATCAAATTTGGAATTATTTTCTTAACCTTACATGATTTGTTTTTTAGACTTGGCATGAAGTTTCATTAAATTGGATTATCATTACCTCAATCGATCCGTTATAGACACCACCAATTGTTGCCATTTTGATGTTCAATAGAAATAACATGGTTATGAGTTGGCTTTGGTACAGATATTAAAAGTAATTGATACACTGAGTTGAACTGATGAATGGATAAAAGATGGGGAGATCTGCAGTCTGCTTTTGAGGTTGTCTATTGCTTCTTTCAATAGGATCAGCTGCTTTTGATTATGGTTTACAATGTAATGATGCAAGTGTTCCAAAATATGAATGTTGTGCTCTGTATATAGTGTTACCTAATATTCTGTTAGATATTCTTTATTATTAGATGTTCTTTATTAACCCCACATCCCCTCAGTACCTCTATACTTTAAAGCTCTAAGTCTAAGCTGTCACTTTAGAGCTTTTATGACTAAAAATCTTCTAGCTCTCTCTTCTTGTTTGTAGCTTTGTTAAAGCTGTTCCTTTGAAGCTCTCAAATATAATCCCTTTGAATGAAACCAAGACCTAAACAGTGTTATAGCCTCCTTGTTTTGAATATCAAATTTACCTTCGACAGTTCAGGGTTTTCCATTGTGACCACTGGGGTTCAAGTCTGAAAATAGTGTCTCTGTGAAAGTAGGTTTAAGGCTGTGTGCATAAAACCCTCTGCAGTTCTGCACTGGTAGGAACCTTGTGTGGTAGGTATGCCCTTTTTGATTTTTCATGAGTTGCATTTACCAGATGACACTTCTTCAAACACTAATAAAATCTCAACTTACCGCCCTCTAGTGCTTCAAGCAAGTTTTGGTATCACTTTTGTTTCTTTGAAGTTTATATATTTTCCTGATTCTTGCATATTCCTTCCGTGTTTCTTTTCCTTTTTCTTATCATTAAATCCCCCCCCCCCCCCCCCCCAACCCCAAAAAAAAAAAAAAAAATATGGGCATTTCTGCTGCTACTTTTTTTTATGAATAGAATCTCCTCCTGTACATGTTTTGCTTATGACAGTAAAGGTCATTGTATATACATTTTTTCCTTGAATTATAAATATTGCAGCTGATTATACTGCTAAATGCTTCAGGAAATCATTCTTGTTGAAGCCCTAAAGTTGGATGATATCAAACCAGGATTATATTCTCTGCATTGCTTACCTTTAAGGTTGCGTGGTGCTGATGGAGCACCAACAAGATGCATTCTCATCAAGTGATAATTTAATGTGGCAATATATTTGGCACAATTGTTTCTTTTACCTGGGAAGAAAGCTTTCGGTTTTTGCACTTTCAACTGTATAATACCAAATATATTGTGTCTATATTAATGATGGTAATAAATGAAGAGCAAACTGTAATTGTGGTTGAAGGTAAAGAAATAAATCCAATATTCCATGGTGGAGCAAAAGATAATAATTAAACCTACACCACTATGCTCAAATAGCCATATCCAAATTAATTTTGTTGGCTCTGCGATTCCTTTACAATATCACACACTGTCAAAGTATCAGAAATCTGGTCATGACTCATGACTCATGAGTATCCTCCTTCGCTATCTTAGCTATTATGAAATCGCCCAGCAAATTTTTTTCTCTTCTTTCTTTTGGGTAAGAAGCCCAGCATGTTTCAGGTCAATGTAAGAATCTAAAGATTTTTTAATATTCGAGAGACATCAAAATTCGGGATTCTAAGCCAGCGAAAGCAAGATAAAGCACGGCTCACCGCGAACCAGTTTACAAAGCCCACTTCGACGCTGTGTCGCTGCTCCTCAACCAAGGCGACCGAGAAGATGAAGACGATGAAAGCTTCCTCGCTTCTGCTCCTCTACTTCTGTCTTCTGACGCTTTCTATCCAATTCTTGGCCGAGTCTTCAGACCCCAGCGACGCTTACCCGTTGGGCTACGGAGATGGTTCTTGCAAGGTAGGAGTGAAGGAGCAGGAACTTGTGGCTCCTCGTAGGGAGGTTCACGACGAGGGAAGGATCTTTGACATCACTCATACTCTCAGGGAGGATATGCCCTCTTTTGAATCGTCCGAAGGTATTGGCCAGTTCCTTTGGCTTTCTTACAGCACCAAGAACGGTTCCCTCTACAATTTGTCCGAGATGAAGATAACTACACACACCGGCACACACGTCGATGCTCCCGGCCACTTCTTCGACCACTACTTCGATGCTGGTTTCGATATCGACTCCCTCGACCTCGGCGTCCTCAACGGTATATTTTCCGTTATTTCCTTGCATTCCTCTCTTCACTGCTCTGTCTGCTGCTCATAATCCGTTCCTTCGATTGTCGTAGAGAACTGTTTCATGAAAGTACTTCCGTTTTACTTTTGCAACTATTTGTTTCATGTTTCTGATAGCCGATGGCTACTGTTTACTCATTGTCTATTGGTTTCGACAGGTCCTGCACTGTTAGTCGATGTTCCGAGGGATAAGAACATAACTGGTGAGTTCCATTTCAGATGAACTTCTTCATTTCATTACTGGCACATGTATCATTTCAAAACTACTTATTTTAGTCAGCATGGCACTCGCCAGAATAATTTAGTATAGTTTACATGGAGAGGTCTGGTACTGTTTAAGAGTTGGATATGTCCGCATTTATAAAGATCAAGGACATGCCAGTACGGCATAGAGGATTGAAATATAGTAGCATGCAGGCATTATTTATGTCTTGGCTTTTTATTTTATGGGGCTAGGATTTTGGTAAAGTCGAATACCGATCATGTTTACCATTTACTTCAATGATACTGAATTGCATTCAGCCCTCATACTTGTACTTGACATAGTTTCCACCTATTCACAGCGGATGTTATGGAATCCTTAAATATTCCTAAAGGAGTTCGGCGTGTTCTGTTCAGAACATCAAACACTCACAGGTATCTCGTGATAAAGTTTGTCCAAAATCTTAATGTTCCTTTTGCCATTGCAAATTACTCTTTGGTAATAGTGTTACATTTAACTGTCCTATAATTTGATGTATATAGTTTAATGTCATTATGTCTTGTTTATGGTAGAAATGAATTTCTCTCACTGGTTAATTTGGACCAAGGGATGTTCTCTGTTTATGCAGCATGTGTTATTTTAGACTGTAAAAGGTGCTTATTTCTAGGAGGAATAGATAGTGAAGCTTTGTTAGACAGAAAATGTTGTAGAGTAAGACAGGAGACAATTGTGATTCTATCCTTCTCAACCTGTTCCTGCTGACATTTGATCATTGCGAATGAGACCTACCTCTCGTAGCTGTTAGCTTGCTTGGAGACACCACTTGAACAACAAGCAAGAAGCTGATTAGTTAGAAACAGGTAGGATCAGCAACACAAAGAGAAGAAAGGTTGAGAGAGTGAGACAATCTCAAGGTGGAAGAAGGAGAAGAGTTGGAGGAGTGCAAATAGATGGGGTAAGAGTGTGTGCCTATATCATTACTGGAAAATACAAAGGAATTAAAAGTAGCTTCCTGGGGAGGTATATAGAGAAGAAAAAGAAAATATGAAGTACAACTTGAGATGTTACAGACTGAACATTAGACTAAAGTACTCCTATTACATAACGTCTACCAAGGTGCACGTTAGAGCCCCATCAGGAAAAGGCCTATCTCTAGATATATGAGCAGTTGCAAATGCCTGCTATCACTTATTTCACTACTTTCCTTTCCGAAAATATGATATTCTGTAGTAATGCTAAAATGCGTATTATGCATGTCAGCATGGGTGAATATTTTGAACTGGTCTCTCTTTGTCAACTTTATGTTTACTCATCACTGTTCATTCAGGTGTCTAGGCACTTGCATGGCTGGGCATCTCATGTTTTTCAGCAATGAGTAATGAGAGGACAGTATCCATGCAGCCTGTTTTAGTTAGTGTCTGACTTTTTCGTTTTTAGCTTAACTTGTAGTCTTATGCAAACCTAATAGATATACATAGCATTATACATTTATGCAAGCATAGGTTTCCATAAATAGGCAGTACTTGAAACACTGCCTTCGCGACAATGGTGGCTGTGTTTTTTTTTTTTTTTTGGATGAATAAATAATTACAGGAAGCGAAGAGGAAAAAAGAGAATAAGGTCTTTAAGCAGAAGACCGAAAAGAAAAACTAAGGCCCCAGGAAACAACAATAAGCCTGTTCCTTGGGGTATCATCAACCGGGGGATGGGGGGTAGCTAATAGTCTAGAAGATACATCAAAATAGATGGCATTCCAAATCCTGTCTATAGAGTGGGATTTGGAGGTTCATCTTTGACGATTGAGCTCCCATCAAAGGTGATAGATAGAGGCACAATACACTAGCTTACCAATCCGATCGCAAATGAAAGTACCTGAAAAGTTCTTAAAATCCAAGACCAATCATGAGTAAACCCGAAGGAACGCTTCGAATGGGGCCAAATGGAAGCCAAAGCTTTTCCTCAGATAGATCTGGAGAAAGGGCAAGAAAAGAAAAGAAAAGGTGTTCAAGGTCCTCCAAACCTATCCAACAGAGGATGCAGTTGGGGTATGTGAGGATGTGGCGGCCAACAAGGAAGGATTGGGTGGGGAGAGCTTAGTTAAGGGCCCTCAAAAGGGTAAGTGAGTGACGGTGGATGTAGCATTTAAACCAAACCAAGGAGGGGCAGGGGGGCTTAGGGTTGTGGGTTCGGAGGAGATTACAAGCTGAGGAGGTGGAGAAGGTTTTGGTGGGGGATGTGAGTCAAACAGTAAAGTCACAAATGGAACGAGAGGGGGGGGGGGAGATTCATAAACCTGTGTGAGAATGGGGAGGAGAGCTGGGTTCCAGGTGCCATTTGAGATGAAAGCGGACAAGGGGGTGGCTGTGTGTTGATATGCTTTCTTTTTCTGTTGGATTATTCAAATTGATCTACTCATGAATTCCATGCTCACTTTTATGAATGGGATCATCCCTATATTGTGTTACTGTGTATGTACAGTGACTGCCTCTAGTGTTTGTGTGAGTCTATTTCCTTCTTTCACAAATTTGTTGTTCATTACTGTTTGGTACATTATCTTAGAGTGAAATGGTAAGTTAGGTTTTCATAATCTACATTTAGTTATTGGTATATGTATTGAATGTGTTGGGCTCCAGTGACAAAACTTCTATTTCATGTTTCCAAGAAAAAGGTACATTATTTCATCTTTAATGAATTCTTTGGTGTCAATTACTGGATATTGCTATCTTGTTTATACTGCTGCCTTGAAGCTGGTATGGCACACTTAGACCCTGTCGTACTTTATTGCTGTCTTGCAAATAGTCCTATACAAATGACAAACATTGAGACTTCAAAATTCAATTTAATGATTTAGTCTTTTGGGATTTCATTATATTCTGGATCTTGTTTTGACCTTCTTATTTACTTGCATAGGTTTGTTACCTTGTAGAAGGTTTTCTAATCTCTGCTCTGCAAGGGTTTCCCTACAGGTTGGCCTTGCCAAATAAGTAATGTTGTATATAACATTAGATGCCCAATTGAATATGCACCTTTAAACTGTAAAAGAATAGAATATCCACTTTCCAACCTAAAGAATAACTTAAAATATGCAGCTTCTGGAATGAATACTTCTGATTGTTATTGTGATACATAAATGTGTGCTCAAGTAATAGATTACTCTACAAGTCAGTTTATTTCAGAATATTCGGTATCTTCTATGCTGAATTGTTCTTCTTCTTTTTTTTTTTTTTTTTCACATTTTAAATTGAAAAAGAAAAAAATCTAACCAATAAAAGTTTAATCCACCCAAATTTCAGGCGACTTATGTGGCAGAAAGAATTTGATGGAAGCTATGCTGGATTCACAGAGGATGGTGCCAAATGGCTAGTAGAAAATACTGATATCAAGCTTGTGGGTAAGATACAAATAAGTAGTGATTATTTTTTAGTGATTTAGGGCATTTGCAGGAACCATCAAATGAAAGGTTCCTCAGTTTTTATTTTCTTTGCATATAATGTCATTTGTGTTTACTAAAAATTTGATTGCCTGACCGTGCATGTTACATATTGCTATGGGGTTGCATGTAGATGCTTTGCTTATCTAATGGTGGTGCTTAGCATGAAATGGTGTTGCTACACTATACTGAATACTTGGTCAGGAAATTGGGGGGGGGGGGGGGGGGGGGGAACAATGAGATAATTAATTGTCATATAAACCCCCCCCCCAGGGAAAAAAATAATAATAAGTTTCTGCTTTCATTATCATGTTATTAATTTATTTTCCAATATCATTAAATTTATGGTTTTGGTGATAATAAATGAGATAATTCATTGGATAGCTAAATAACATCCCCACTTCCCAAAACAATGCTGTTTTTTGTCACTTTATTTATTTATTTATTTTTAATCTTATTCTCCAATTTAAGTTATGGTTAGATGATTATTTTGGTCCTTGTGGGAGTGGAAGATTTTTTAAATCCACCACAACAACAGAGTCCACCTTACTCCAAGTTAGTGGGGTTGTCCACCTGAATCCCGACTAAAACAAGATATTGGGAAGAAGAACGAAGAGGGAAAGAAGAAGAATGAAAAATGAACAATGAAATATGACATGAAAAAACTGAAAGATAGATGAAAGCAAGAGAAAAAGGCACAGCCCAGTGAGTCTGAGAATATCAGCTAGGCTGTAGAATTCTCTAAATCAGGGAAATGTTAATGAAATTGTTGAACATTCAATTACAATGGGAAGCATCATGGAAGCAAAACAACCAACCCCCTAGATTATGACTTTGAAGATCGCTATCTGATTGTCCAGATCTGTATGAATCCAGGACAAGCCTAATTTGAGACAGTACAATGCTACAGTTTTGAGGTTTTTTTTTTCTCTTGTTATTCGGTGCTGGAACTCAGTGTAATTTCCCTATTGAGTTATCATATTATGTTTTTGCTGTCTTTTTCTCTCTTTTTTTTTTCTTTTTTTTTGGGGGGCGTAAAATCACATGGTTCATGTTTTTCTTTGTTGTGACATGTAGGAGTTGATTACCTATCGGCTGCTAACTTTGACAATTTAGTTTCTGCCCATTATGCCTTTCTAGAAAGCAGGGTATGGAACCCCTCTCTACTGAAATTTTCTATTAAACTTCCTTTGTAATCAGATGTTTTCATTTAATTTTTTTCTTTCCCAAATGTCAAATGATAATCTCTGCTCCATCTCCTCTTTTTAAAAATTCAAATTTTAGAGTTATTTCATTAACCTAACGTAATTTGTTTTTCCTAGTCTTGCACTAATTTTCATTAGATACTTTGTACCTGAAGTGGACCCATATAATATCTGCCAATTTATTGTTGGAAGGGGCGGGGGGACTATAACAAAAGCACTGCATGTGGGAATTGACATAAAATATTATGTGTCAAAATATTATAAGTAATGGAAATGTTGAGTTGTATCATGAATAGTGATGAAGGAAGCTGGAATGCTAGTGAGGCTGTCTATTGGCTTCTTACAGCAGGATCAATTGCGTCCTATTTTGGTTTACAATGCATTGATGCAAATGATTCTAAATATAGAAGTTTTCCTATGTATTCTATGTATCAGGTACTTTTCTATTAGGGTTCTTGATGTGCTCTGGTGAGAAGAAGGTTGAGAAAACATTTGGATATATAAATTAATGGTTTTAGCTTAGAATTTCCCCTCCCCAACTAAAAAAAGGGCATTGATCGTGGTTAGTGGTCAATGCATTAGTGGGTTGCTCATTTGAAAATAGAACAAGCAAGTGAAGACTAGATTCACTTGTAGGTGTAGTTTGGAAATGGATAAGATCGGACCTCCATTGCTACCACACCTTCCCCCCTCCCCCAGGCCTTTGGGCCCCCAGCCGCCCTGACTGGTTTGATGATGACCAGAAGAAAGTTGTGTGGGAAATGGATAAGATCGGTATAACGACTAGCTTCCATTGCACAAGCTCAGAACTGGTTGGCTCTCTCTTATGTAGACACCTGCCGTGATTCCATCAGTATGATTTTTTCTCTTTCTTTTGTTTTCTGTAGTCTCATGCCCCCATCCAACTTGTTACATTACTGTTTGCCTATTCTGCTGACAGGTTTCTTCATTGTCTAACATATTTCTTATCCAATATTTTCTCAAGTTGTCTTAAAGACACTTGTCTGAACTACTTCAGAATTGTATAGAATCTTTACGATACAATTCGAAAATCTAGATTATTGTTCTCAAATGTAAGCAAGTCCAGCAATAAAATCTACGATCAGATCTGTTAAAAATAAATAAACAAATAAACAAAAATAAACCAACTACATTGTAAAATGAAGAAATCAGACTGATGTTAGGGGAGGGAAGAGGATCAAAAAAATCAGGTCTGAGATACCAATCCTGTTTGTGTTTTGAACAACACTGAAACTCTTAGAAAGACATTTATATTCTTTACTCAGATTATTCTAATTGAGGGGGGAATGTATTACATGTATAAAGACCCTTGAAAACTCCTTATTTGACTCATAGAAGGGCAGCTAACCACTCTAATTCATTTAATGAAGTAAATAAACTCAAACCAAAACTGTATCTAACAATTTAAGTATCTCAAAAGTTTGAACATTCTACTAAACTAATAATCCCATGGACCAACTTAGCTGCGTTTTATGAGCTTTTATGTTGGACCTATTACATCAAATAAACCCAAGAAAAATAAGAAGCCCAAGGTCCTTAGAACCTAAACCATGGGCATACGTTCTCCTGAATGGAAAATCCATTCAAATTTCATGCTTTCAGTTTTCTATTTGGTTATCAAAGTTTTTCATTGTATAAGCAATATAGATTCTGAGGTTCAATGTTTAATGAATGGAGAATTCAGCCATAGCTAAGAAAATAGGTTGTAAGATGTGCATTTGACTCCAACTACTGTGTTACTTGGATCACCACCTACTTGACATGCTCCTGCTCCAGTTTACATCCCTGCATCTTGATACTCATATTATATTACCCTTCCTTAAAACTCTGATTGCACACATTATTTAATTTAATAGAGGCTAATGACAGAATTTTCTTTTCATTATTTTACCATTTCTCTAAGTTGTTGACCATAGTGAGTCTATTCAGTACTTTGAAGACAAATGGGCTGCTAAGAGTCGCTTGGTTTCGTCTCTAGTATAATCTTTTACTCAAAAAGCCGAGAATTAAGTGTTGTTCGTATGGCTTCCTTATCGTGAATATCTAGCCTTAATCTTTCGCAATGAAAATTTTTACATCAGATGATAATACTCTTCTAACCCTCACAAAAGCTTAACTTCCTGCACCAGAGACCTTTACCAGTTGTCATTACTCTTTTTTTTTTTTTTGAGGGGGGGGGGTGTTGTTGGGGGGATGAATACTTGTCATTTTGTTCTTTGAGGAAGTTATATTCTCCTAACTCTCATATACTACTCATCTTTCTTGTCTTTTCTTCTCCCTTCATCCTCCATCCTCCCCATAATAAAGCTGGCATTTCTGCTGGAACTTCTATATATATTAAATAGAATCACCTCATTACAGTATACTTCAATGGATATTGTTAGTTAATGACAAGTCTTGCAGCTGATCATTCTGCTGAAATGCTTCAGGAAATCATTCTTGTTGAAGCCTTAAAGTTGGATGACATCAATCCTGGAATATATTCTGTGCATTGCTTACCTTTAAGGTTACGCGGTGCTGAGGGATCGCCAATAAGATGCATTCTCATCAAGTGATGGTTTCTGGTAAGTTCAATTTAGCAGAATATTTATCAAGATTTTCTTTTTTAATTGAGCTGACTGCATTGGTTGGCATAAGACCACATCGTTTTTTTTCTCTCTTAAAACTGGACCTGCAGCCTAACATCGTTTCAACTTTTTTCACTTTTGGACTTTGTACAATACCACATATTGTATTTATATTTGTAAAGATAATAATTATAAAATGAACCTTAATTGGTGTTGAAGTTAAATAAATATATCAAAATGACATGGCAGACCAAAAGACAAATCAATGTCCTCAGGTAGGCTCAACAAAAACCTTGTCTTAATAATATTCACAATTAGCTATGTGGATAAATTACAAAAATCAAGATCAATATCTGTGTTTGTCAATTATTCCCGTCAGAATTGTGGGTCATGACTCATGTGTCTGGTTTTTTATTTATTTATTTATTTAGTTTTGCAGCTTTTCCCTGTTTTGTAGCTTTCCACATATATGACCAAAGCAAATCAATCAATTCGCCCTGTTAATATGAGCTATTGATTCTTCCTGTGAAGCTTCTATCAATTCATCCTGTTGTAACTTGATCAACTCACACCATATGATTATTCTATTTGTCCATGTCAGCATTCTCAGCACATAAATACTGTAGATTTTTGTCAAGTTAGAATTTGCTATCATGTCAAGGTTACTGGTGAATACATTAGCAGGTGCTCATTTAAAAATGAAGAAAAACAAGTGGCAATTGGTTCCACTGCCCAATTTTTTGTGAGAAATAAATTAGTTCCACGTAACAATTAGCTTCTACTACCCGAGTTTGAACTCAGTTGGCTCTCCCTTATCCATATACTTGTTCTGGTTCCTTCTTGATGTCTTTCTCTCTATTTTATTTATTTTTTCAATCTTGTTGCTCATTTATCTCAATGCCAACTTATGATTATTCTACTGACATGTTTCTTAATTGTCCATGGTCAGTATTTTCTCAAGTTGCCCTGCAGATAGTCTTAGTTCCTTTTTTTTTTATTTAACCTCATCTGTCTCCAAGTTATCCCATCAGCAAAGTAAATTAAGAAAGGTGGAATCCTTGCAATCCTTGGATGGAAAAGCCATACAAATGTTAATGCTTGTGTTTGCGTACTGAATCAAAATTTATCATCTTTGAGGCAAAGATTATTTGTTCCTTTTTTAGGAATGGTAAATTCACCAATAGCTAATGCAAAAAGATGGTGAGGGAGGGTAAGCTTCTGTCCTTTTCCAGTAGAGTAGTCCTCATTCGCTCTATGCTTCAATCCTCCTATCTCTACTGGTGTGGGATCTTCTCCATTCCTAAGTCTACCATCCATGATATGGAATCCTTATTCTACGCCTTCCTTTGGAAAGGGAGGGAGGCCACCCGTTTCATCCATCCTGTCCGTTGGTCGACCATTTGCCGCCCAACCTCTGAGGGAGGCCTTGGCATCCGTAGGATTTCTGATGTTAATTTTGCCTGTCTTCTCAAACTCATTTGGAAAATTGCCTCTAAACAAGATTCCATTTGGGTTAATTGGGTTCATTCTCACCTTCTCCACTCTGACTCCTTCTGGACTTCTCCTTTGCCCTTCAATCCTTTGTGGGTTTAGAGGAAACTCCTCTCCCTTCGTCCCCTAGCTCTCACTGTTATTTCTACCATCATCTCCTCTGGCTCTTCCACCTCCTTTTGACTTGACCCGTGGCATCCGATGGGCATTATCTATACACACTTTGGTCCCCAAACTGTTTATGGTCTTGGATCCCCAAAGACACCCCGTTGTCTGCTTTCATCACTGATGGCTCCTAGAACCCCACTCCCCTCCCCCTTCTCACACAGGTTTTGGATTCTCTTCCCCCTCTCGCTAGCTCTGTCCATTACCTCACTGTTTAGCTCCCTTCCCCCACCAAAACCTTTTCCACCATCTCTGCCTGGAATCACCTTAGTGCCCAACTGCCCATAACCCCAAACCCCCTTGGGTTTCCTTGGTCTGGTTTAAAGGCTCCATCCCTCGTCACCCAATCATTCCTCATTAGTTTCCATATCCTTGTCAATCCCAACTGCATCCTTTGTTGGAATGACGTGGAAAACCCTGAACACCTCTTCTTCTCTTGCCCTTTCTCTAGATCTATCTGGAGAAAAGCCCTTGCTTCGATTTGGCCCCGTTCGAGACGCTCCTATGGGTTTGTGCGTGACTGGTCTTGGATTGTGAAAAACTTTTCAGGCTCTTCCATTTGTC
Source organism: Hakea prostrata (assembly GCF_041222555.1). Classification (NCBI taxonomy): domain Eukaryota; kingdom Viridiplantae; phylum Streptophyta; class Magnoliopsida; order Proteales; family Proteaceae; genus Hakea; species Hakea prostrata. The sequence continues at coordinate 3,630,277 of NC_142603.1, read as the reverse complement.
ATTGGATTGGTAAGCTTTTTTCTGCGCCTCTATTCACCACATTTGGTGGGAGCATAATCTCAGGAGATGGACGTCCAAATCTCGCTCTATTGACATGATTTGGAATGCCATCTATTTTTGTGTTTCCTTTAGGCTGTTAACTTCTCCCCATCCCCCTGTTGATGATAACCAAAGGAACAGATTCATTGTTGTCTCCTAGGGTCTCAACTCTTCTTTTCTGTCTTCCTCTTAAAGACCTTGTTTCCGTTCTTTTAATATAATTATTTATTCATCCCAAAAAAAAAAAAAAAAAAAAAGATGGTGAGGTGTAGACTGGATTCCAACCATTGGTCTAATGTCCAATTGCTTTTGTCACATTACTGCTCCATCTTACATCAATGGAACAGTTTGATATCTTTTTTACATTATCTCCCTATAAAGTCTTATTGTATTTCTTTATGAAACTCAATTGAGGCCATGCATTGAGTTTCCTTTTTGTTCTGGACTTTTACCACTCTTGCAAGTTGTTGATCACAATGAGTCTCTTCCCCAGTTCAAAGCTAAGTGATCATCTTCGAGGCAGAGGTTATCTGTTTCATGTTTTAGGAATTGTAAATTCACCAATAGCTAATGCAAAAAGATGGTAAGATATAGACTGGATTCCAACTGTTGGTCTAATGCGCATCACCAATTGCTTTTGTCACATTACTTCTCCGCCTTACGTCAATCGAACAGTTTGATGTCTTTTCTGCATTATCTCCGTATAAACTCTTATTGTATTTCTTTATGACTGTGCATAGTCTTTCCTATTCGTTCTGGACTTTTACTGCTCTTGCAAGTTTTTGGTCACAATGAGTCTCTTTCCCAGTTCAAAGCCAAGTGCGCCATTTAAATCCAATAAATTTCATCATGTATTCTGGGGAGTGTCTGAATGACACCTTTGTTAAGTGTATTTAGAGCTTTACACCTTTTTATTGCTCTTTGTTCTACTCCCATAAGTTCAAGAATGGGGTATAACACAATTCGCAAAATAATGTGAAAGCAGCATATTGTTAGGTCATCGTCAATTGTATATGGTATCTAGAATTTGGTCCTAGAAAATTTTCGTGGAACCCATTTTCACAATTGAATAATTATTATCGATTTCTGGGAAGATGGGTCATTCACAATTTTCAAGTGCACGTAAGCAATAACACTTGGAACCTTATTGAAAAAACTGTATGCAATTCCAGAAAGGCAAAAAATTGATATTATAATTTATTTGACAACTGGAAAGGTGTTCTTGAAAAGATCCCTTTATTCTATAAGATAATGCTGATAGTTTGTCTTCACCATCCGTGGTTTTTCTCAGGTGGTTCAAAAGAAATTGGTCATGAAGAACTCTTTATGATAAAATATTGTAGATTTGTATGACAAGATATAGCTTTTAGAATTTCAGCACCTGTAATTAGCATAGGGACTGAAAGGAAATTAAGAAAGAAGAAGAATAGAAGAAGACTGAAGAAGAAGAAGAAGGAGAAGAAGAGAAGAGGGAGAGAGCTTGTATGTATATTTTGGCTTTGCCTGGTACTTTATTTATAATGTAACATAAACTGAATTATAGCAAAAAGAAAATTATATATTGCATAGAATTTCCTAAACCTACTAAAAGAAAATTATCCTAAGGAGATTACTTGTCAACCAAGCAATAAGAAAAATAGAAACTTAGAAAGTAACCAAAATAGAAACAAAAGGAAAATAGAAAGTATCCAAAAAGGAAACTCTAGGCTGCAACTCCAAAACTTGTGCACCAAGGTAGCAACTCCAAGACTTGCACACTAAGGCAACATCTCCATAACTTGCGCAAATGTCAACACTCTCCCTCAAGCTAAAATATACACAAAGAAAGATCCAACTTGGACAAATAAGAATAAACTTGAAAGGCAGCACTAGTATTGAAATAACAGGACATATATTAAAGCGCTATCATCTTAAACACAAGTAGCAATAGTAGATGCTGATAAATACCGATAGAACTTCACCCAGGACATAGTCAACATCATCTTAAAAAAATCTTTAATTCTTCAAGTCGAATGAACCATCCAATAATGAAAACAATCGGCGATCCATAAGTATAGTAACAGTAAAGGCACTTATCCAAATAATGCCAATTGTAGGGAGGAATCTCCACACTAATAAACAAAAATTGTAGCTCCAATGGCCACACATAACCTCTTGCAAGAAGGCAAAGGTATGGATAGGTAAAAGGCAGTATTGGTTACTGTGGTCCAAGTAGGTAGATAAAAGGCATTAAAGGTTACTGCGGACCAAGTAGGTAAGGTAATACAATAGGTAGGTAAAGGTAGTATAGGTTACTACAAACCAAGTAGGTAGTAGGTGTTGTTGTAGAATACCATCTTAGGATAAAAATCTCCACAAATAATACTCTTCAAAAGACTTGACTAGATATAGACTAGGGCTCCAATCTCCCCCTCACGTGGATAAATAATGACAAAAAATAAAGTCTATAATGAGGAACTACACTTGAAGGAACCATGTTACTCGATGAATATGGGTGCAAGAACTTCCAATCATTACAGTAGAAAAGTTTGAACTACCAGCATCAACTCAGAAGAGGCAGTAGCAAAAATAATACTCATAACATGACAATATTAAACCACTTTGTAGTAAGGAAGCACCAACTAATATCAGAGGAAGAGTCGATAATCAATAGTATGTCCCAAAGATCCAAAAAGTAGCAAACTTACTCGGAGAAAATTATTGCAAAACTAATGATCAGTAATATAATATTCCATCTACCAGAAGAATTATTCCATTGAAGTCGATTCTAGTAGACAAAGAAGCAAAGAAACGGGGCTGCAGTCGATTCAGGTAAATAGGACAGCAATGCTATGTAAATAAAATTTTCCAAGGAGTTGTATCACTCGAAAAAAACAATAGCAGCAATAGGGAAGCAATACGGTATTTACAAAAAAAAAAATTCTCAAAGCATAAAGACTCAATGAAACAGGGACTGCAGCAATATAAGTGGATCGAACAGAAGTCCAAATAATATCTTTTTTATTTACCAGAAGATAATACCTTGCAGCCGATTTTGGTTGTTAGCTAACAATGGGCAGCAGAAAATAAGACCTAATTCAAACCTCTATTTACCAAAAGAGTAAGGGGCTGAGGTCGAATCCAGTAAATAGGATATTATCCATCTAGAGCAGCAGAGGCAATAATAGGACAGAAATCGGGCATCCAAACAGATCTTTAAGCAAGTAATCCAATGAATATCGTAACCCAGGGAGCCAAGAGAAAAGAACACAGGCAGGTTGCAGTTATTGTTAAACTAGAAATAGACCAATTTATCTGAAGAAACATCAGTGCAGAATCCTTCACAGTTGTGAGAGTAAAGAACAGTTAATCGTGTCTCTTTTTTTTCAGATCAGTCATATTCAGTAGATAGGTTGTGCAGTGGTAATAATAGGTAACTTGGTAGCTCCTCTAGGGTCTTCAATTGTAGCAGAAAGAAGATCACTTCATGCTTTTATTTGAAGAAGGATCAAAATTTTCATTAATGCAGCAAGGGGTGGCTGCGCACCAAGTAGAAAGAAAAAGAATATTGCAAGAGAAGTAGTCCCAAGGCTGATTAAACTTGCTCTGATACCATCTTAGAATTTCAGCACCTGTAATCAGCCTAGGGACTGAAAGAAAATCATGAAAGAAGAAGAATAGAAGAAGACTGAAGAAGAAGGAGAAGAGAAGAGGGAGAGAGCTTGTATGTATATTCTGGCTCTGCCCTCGTACTTTATTTATAATGTAAATCTAAATTGAGTTACAGCAAAAAGAAATTTACATATTACATAGAATCTCCCAAATCTACTAAAAATGAAACTATCCTAGGGAGATTACTTGTCAACCAAACAATAAGGAAAATAAAACGTAACCAAAATAGATACAAAAGCAAAATAAAAAGTATTCAGAAAGGGAACTCCAGGCTGTGGCTCCAAAACTTGTGCACCAAGGCGACATGTCCCTAATTGGTGCAAATCTCAACAATAGCTTATTCACCCCCCCCCCCCCCCCCAAAACTCTTTAATTTGAAGCTTTGGTGAAGCTGTTCCGCAAAGTTCTCCTATAAAATTCATATTGCATCCCAGTTGCAAATTTTGGTCTTGATCTTTCACAACTTTTGGGGAAATTCCTTTTTGCAGATATGTTTTCCAGACCCTCACAAACCGTCAACTGACTGCACTCTGAGCATTCACCGTGTAGATTAGTCTATGAGAGTCTATCTTGTTTCTCAAATTAAAGCCAGTGGATATTATTGCTTAAATCTTATATACTGATGATACTGCTGAAATACTTCAGGAAATCATTCTTGTTGGAGGCCTAAAGCTGAATGAAATCAAGCCAGATGTGCATCTGTAATTTTTATGGTTACTTGGTGCTATGGGATCTTCAGTAAGATGCATTCTCATCAAGTTGTAATTTCTTGCAATGTATATGTATTTATGTATGTATATTAGTTGTTTTCTTTAAACTGGAACATGGTTGCAGTGGTTGCACTTTTCAACGGTACAAAATATCACTTTGTTTTTTATTTGTAAAACCAATCCTGATGATTTGAAGCTAGCTATGGAGATCCTTTGCATTATCCGTCATCTTGATATTTTCTGTGAATCTGTATGTGTTCCCATGAGGATTTAACCATCCTTACTTTCTTTTGAAATTTCTTTTCCTTTTACACCATGTCACTTCTCTCTAAAACAGTCATGTATCTTCACCATATGTGAACAAAGCAACTCAATGAACTTAACCTATTATGCTCTGTTAGTGCTTCCCCTGAAAGTTTCCATCAATTCATCCTACTATTACTCAACCAGCTTGCATTTGATCATTGTTTCACTTAACAAGACCTTAATCTTCTTTTTGAACAGAACACCTTAATCTCAACCCATACGGTATTCATGGTTCACTTTTAGACTTTCCGTTGTAAGTGTATTTCCTCTAATGAGTCTGCTGTCCCAGTAAAGACCAGTAGCTAGATGTAAAGGAAAGGTTAGAGTTGCAATGTTGCTGAACATCAAAGAGTAATATAGTTAGCTTCAGATGGCTTCATGGGGGTGTAGAAGCTTGTGCTATGTTCCATATATTACAAAATTCTACAGAACCATAATTTTTTTAATTATTAGTACATATATTTTCTTGGTCCCTGGTTCCTTGCCAACTGAGCTACTCCCTTGAGTAGTGGAGTCATTTTTTGTTGTTCCTTTCCATCAACATATATATGCCTATTGCTTCACTGTAACAGCTCAGTTAGTTTGGTTCAGATGTCTTTGTACATGTAAATATTAGTGTAGGACAATGCCATTATGCCAATACAGATTGGTTGTATCAGCCAAAATTTACGCTCCAATGCCAGGTAGATACTTTCAGTTGATATCTAGTATCCAATTTTTATATAGGGTTGGCTTCAATAGAATTACAGACATTTCTGGTTAGTTGGTGATAGAAACTTGGCATCTGTAAAAGCCTATATGTTTTTCGAGTGGCGATTCATGCTGAAGAAACAAACACACAACCAGAAAAAGTTTCCTCTACTGCATTTTGGATGTTAAAGAACAACCCAGAGGGCCAAAAGTCTGGTTACTAGATTCTCCATTTTGAGATAAATGGCCTGTCCTCTTCGGTCCACCAGGCCTCCAGTTACCCCTTTGTGCTTCCGTGTAACCACCCTTTCTTATATAATCATCATCCATGTTTCATCCACAGCCAATTTCCCATCTAAAATTACTACCAAGCCTGTTGATATGGTTTGGGTAGCAAGTCTAAGACAGTATCCAAGTTGCACCAAATTTCGTGTGGCATGGTACACATAGATGACTCATAGATAGTCCAATTTGAATTGCCCCTAGTAATGCATTGTTGCTGCTCTATTAGCTTCTATCAACTGCAGGTGCAGCTGGTGTGCCTGTTTGACTAAATTTTCTTTTATCTTCGGATAATCAATTGCCAGTGCAATAAAAAAAAATTCCATCGCTTGAATACATGATCCTCTACCCAGGAAGAAGAAAAAAATCCCTGATCGGGGATATTTATTACTAATTAGAAGGGTCTTCCTTCTTAGGATTTGTTTCCACCTTGAACAAAGTACACATATGCAGGGCTGTTCTTTTTGAGTCAGTAGTTGAGAATGCTATACTTCGGAAACGATGAACAAATTGTTGTGTGGTAATTAAATGATTGTGGTCTCTCTCCCCTAGGAAACAAGGACGGAATTTGTGGAGCTTTATGCACACAACACAGCCAATTACCAAAAACTCCCATCTCTTTACAAGCGTGACAGTACTAGAAGTGGGTTGGCCTATCAAGGTCTCTGACAAAGTGAAAAAGAGACCCCAGATCACAGGCGCAGGAGTAAATGGTGCAAGAGAGACAAATGAACACACAGCACACAGGCAGAGGGTCTATTGTCCCAAGAGAAGCCAGGAGACACCAAATCCTCCATAGCTGTCCTTTTCCTCTGACCATTTACAGCAACCCCTGAGGCCTAAAAGCTTCTTCTTGCAGGAGCTCATTGCTCATTAGCTAAAACCGTTGGCTCCAAAATAAGTAGGGAGAGGTGTCTATTGTCCAAGAGAAGCCAGGAGACACCAAAACCTCCATAGCTGTCCTTTTCCTCTGACCATTTACAGCAACGCTTGAGGGCTAAAAGCTTCTTCTTGCAGGGGCTCATTGCTCATTAGCTAAATCCAAAATAAGTAAAATTGCAATAAGGGATCTTTTCTTCTACTACCCCTTCTAAGGAGGACCACACCGGATTTCAAGAGAGTCTCTCTTTCAGCCTACGGAACCCACTAGTCAATACCCACTAGGGAGCCCTTTCAGTTCCTGGGACAAAACACAAATATATTATGTGCATTAAATGTCCATCTACTCGACCAGACCTCCTTCAATGAGAAGTGATTACTAATCACAACCTGTAATACCCAAGTACCCAACCCTGTTTTCCACGCTAATACAATAAAACAAGGTTGGGGACAATGGGTACAACTCAGGAGATGATGATTCAGAGAAATCGGTTCGTTTCTGAGGTTCAATTGCATCCGAAGGACTTCATTCCGGTCCCAAATCGATGGTGGGCCAATCGAACAGTTGTGATGATTTGTGTGAAAGTAGGACCACAGATGGGGTACAACCCAAATGTTGTCTTGCCTCCATTGAAACTTAGAAAGACGACGGAGCTGTACTGATTTAGCTTCTCGTGACAATGGTTGGTAGCTCCTAACATTTTCGCAGTAAATCATATATGGAGCCGATGGGTTTCAATGTTTTGGCCAAGGGATTTTAAATCACCTATCCTATTATCTTGGATGGTTTGTGTTGTGTGCTACAGCTATGAATAATGGGCACAGCTGCATCCTTATCACAATTATGAGATTCATGCCTAAGGTGGGCAAATGCTACCCAAGTGCAAGGTTTCAGAATGTTTTCACTTCATGATTTTTTTTGCAGAGAAGAGAAACCACAATTCAAGTTTAATTACATTGATATGAGCCTCGTGAGTCCAGTAAGGGTAACACTTTGAATTGGAAAATAGTAAGGCCCACAAGACATGGTTGGTTTACCTGTTAGGTCATCAGCTCGTCTTCTTATGCCAACTAGGTTATATTGAGCAAAGTATATATACCTTCATGGGTTTCCAAACCCATTATATAAATCTTGTGACTTATCACCCAGTTCAGCTATTTGTAAAAAGTTTGCCCTAAAACAGAAGTAGTTTTATTTAGTTCATTTATTATTGGGAAATTTTGGGATAGAGAAGATTATGAGGAATTGACATTTGTGCCTAAACATAGGAGGAACAAAATGACCATTGTCCTAAAAACAGATACTTACTTCTTTATCATTATCACATTTTCTTTTTCTATAGTTGTATAGTTGTAAATCCAAAAACCCAAAATAGACTATCGACTGTGAAATACTAAAATAATAAATATACTTACTGTTACACATCTAATATGAAACGAAATTCAAACACAAATGCACACAACACAACTTTTTACACACCACATGATGGTAAAAATTCATTTCAACCATGGTTCATAGCCAAACTCATAATAGAGTGGGAAGGTTGCACCAATGGGAGCACAGTGTCACTTTCATCAATAGAGGAACTTGGAAAAGATGGTTAAGGTTTCAACATCTAACCAAGAAAAAAGGAGAGAGATTGTCAAGATAAAGAAGAATTTTCCACTTTGGCAATGTGAAAAACTTTATATAGAAAAAGAAAGTGAATCAATAATTAGACCCATGTGACGAGTGAGGACATCAGCCAAGAGGGAAACACATTTGGGTCATAGGCATACCTCATTCCTCATATCATATCAAACTAGCACCCCTCTTTCATATATGCTTACTATATAGCCCATGCTGTGAAAAGGAACCCCATGCTGTGGAAGATCAAAATGGAGAAGGCTTGTTCTTCTGAGGCTAACTGACTTGTTCTCAATCTTAAACCTTTGATCTCTGTAAATCAGAGACTTTTATGTTCAATACATTTCAATAAATTAAGTCTGTTCTCCAGTAATAATAAAAGAAAGAGGGAGTGGAAATTGGAAATGATAGAGTTGCAAATTCTAATTGACTGTGATCTGTTTTTTAACATATTTGTGTAAGGGGTTAAGGACCCAAGGGGTCAAAAGGTTAAACTACCTCTCAAGAGCTTAGGTGGCAGAACCCCATAAGAGTAAAATAACAAAACAAAAAAAATGAAAGGAAGGTGGATTATGTGTGGATGTGGAACTAAAAAGGGAACCTGCTTCTGTCATTACATAAAAACCATCGCCAGGGCCAGGGGACTAATCACACTCATAGGCAGCAGCAGAGCATTCTCTCTCTCTCTCTCTCTCTCTCTCTCTCTCCCCAGCAATGTCTGCTGAGCCCACCGACCCAGGAAGAAAGAGAAAAGAGGGAAAGAGAGAGAGTGATATCTTTTGTTTTCTTTAAAGCCTTTACAGCTGTATGAGTTTATGAGAGGAAATTGTATCAGGAAAGGGAGGGAGAGGGTCTATGTTTGGAAGGGTGCAAAATGAGAAAAAGAAAACTTGTTTCCATGAGAAGAACATTAAGTTAATATTAAACAAGAAGGACTTGGACATGATTTGCAGTGGAGGAACTAAGGGGGAGGAGGGGAAAGACTGGAATTGGAGAGATTGTTTAGCAGCATAACAATAATATTATGGTGAGTTAAGTGTCGGTTGAGGACCGAGTCAAAAGAGAGTTAGAGCAGTGAGCCCATCATATTATTCCACAATTATTGGGTGGGGACTCTACATTAGATCTTTCAAACTTTAGGACTCTGCAGAGAAGACCCTGAAATGAGATAAAGATAGTAGCAGTTGCTTCTTCTGGTTATAAAAACAACTTCATTACTCAAATATTCAAACAGCAGAAAACATGAAGCAGAAAACTTTAATGGAGAAATGGGAAGCACATCATCATCACTCCACCTTCCCAATTTTATATATTAATGTTGATGCCGTGCTGCTTCTCCTACTGTTAAGCTGACAGGTATCGTGAATCCATCCATTCCATGCGTAGCCTCATTAATTTAAAAACAGGAAGACTTGGCTAATAAATAACCAAGGAAGGCCAGCAAAGTAAAAGAAACTAAAAGCAAACAAGGAAGGAAAAGGAGACACCATCCCCCACAAAATCAAAAGATTTTGTCTCCCATTTTCAAAATTCCCTACCTTTAGCCTTTTGCCTTTTTGTATGTTTGGTGGTAACCCTATTTTCTTCTCTCTCTCGTCTCTAACCTACTTTGCTTGGTCTGCTTCCCTGCTGTACCAGTTTCTTTTATAATTTGATTGTTTGTTAATTATGTCTTCTTGGGTTCTAAATCACATTCAGCTCCCCACACATGCATGCACGCACGCACACACACACAATAGCCTATCTGTATTCTCTTGTTTCGAAGAAGAAACAAGTTTCTTGAGATACTAATCCTAGCATACTGCAAGTCTGCAACACATTTAACGAAGTCTTCAAACTTAAAATACCAAAGACATTACAGTACACATGGAGCAATGGCCTGCAGATATGAATCTTGGGTTAAGGAATCCATCTACCATTTGTAGTTTATGGTAACCCTTCATTTTTATTTTTATTTTTATTTTTTATATTTGATAATCGATTATTCCACTTCATGGAAGCTTAAGAAAATACATTAGCTCAATCTCTAATCCCCATATGAATTTAGTAATATTTATAAATCTATGTCTAAAATATTTAATCAGATTATAACACTCTGAAAGAAATTAAACCAAGAACACCAATCAACAACCCATCAAATTAAAAATTAAGATGATATATCCATACACCTTTGGGCTGGCGGAGGTGGGAAACCCATATTTAATCTAGGCGCTTTAATGAAGAACAGAATATATAATTTTGGATTTCCACGCGTGAGAGAGAGAGAAGATCTAGTCTTTAGGAATAGTCAATAACTAAGGATATATTACCCAAATTCGTAAAGTTTATTCATATTTAAAGCTAGATTAATTAAGTTCTAAGTTAGTGTTGTCTCTCTCATTAAAGTATATTATCAACGTATATTAATTATTCCTCACTCACAAGACTCGGGGATTAGGAAAAGATGAGATGTGATTTATGTATGCCTGATTAGATCTAATTAGTATTATTAAGAATAGCAAGTTTGTTCTAAGTAAGATTTAGTGCGTTTCAATGATCATAAATTTATTGTTTTCTCAAAAGGTAAACAGGAACAAATCTCTAAATCTCTAGGCTGAAAACTGGAAAATTGAGGATTTGAAATGAAAACTGTAAGGGGTAGCAGTGGCAGAGGTGGCGGTGGAGGCCTGGTTGGCTATGGCCATTTCCCAGCAAAGCACCAAAGAAAATAAATTATAAGGATTCGAGGGAGATCTCTCATGGAGGTCAAACCCCCTAATGAACCCAAACTCAATAAACCCCACTGGCCGACAACTTGGGTTCCACCCTTCACATGCAAACAAAACCTGAAAAATCCCCTTTTCTTTCCACTGGATTTTCTCTCATCTCTCTATCTATCTAGTCGGATCAAAGACGATACCTGATACATCAGATCAGACCCAGAAGAAAAATCTGTATCATGATCCTTGAATAGCTCCATTGATACCTTTATATGTCAACTCCACATCTATATCGATCAAGTTGATGAGACGGGCATTCCAAACAAGTATAGATAAAGCTAAACCGGATAATCAACAGATGTAGTAGTAGGTCCATGGAGAAAGGCTGGGTAGGAAATTCCATGATAATTAATACGAGCAAATAGTCCTCATTGATGTTTCTTTTCTTTTGCTGGTGATTACTACAATGCCAGCCATCTCTGTTTTTCAATCACACACAAATTCAGATACGCTTTCTTCGAACTGGGATTTTGGTTTTTTCTGGATGGAACTGCAGAGATGACCTGCAATTTAACTTGAAATATAAATACTTATGAAGAGAGAATGTTTTCATGACAACATGGACGAGTTTGCTGATACTGGTGATAGGAGATTACGCAGAGTGATAAACGCTAATAAAATTGGAGACTCAAACGAGAGAAGATTCTTCTCTAAGCGTAGGCACTCGCATCTGGTGCCCTTCTCCTTTTCATCAAAGCTTCCGGCGACGAAGTAACCGATGATGCCACAGCCCACGAATCGTTAGAGCTGTCGCTGCTGAAGTTCACATCAATGACGCCATTTGGGCTACCTGGGATCGATTCATACTTACGTTTCTGGCCGCCAAAACGACGGTTGCCCGAGTTCAACTCCACGATGAGTTCATAGCAATCATTCACTTCTTCCTGTGAATTGAAAAAAAGAACATAATTTGGATCAGGGAAGCATTAATGGCAGCCCCTGTTCCGTTTTCATTAACTAATCATGTAAAATACTAGAGCAGAGAAGGAATTCTACACACCTTTCTGATCTTGAGGACACCCATGAGCTGGTTCTGGTATTCGATCGGATTATCGGGCTCAACCTGATCGATAACGTGCAGCATTGTCGCAGCAGCCAATACAGATGGGAGATAGCGAACAAACCTCGAATCTAGATGAAAACCCAAGAGCAGAGAATAAGAAAACAGATAAAAAGCAGAATCTTACCATTGATCCTGATTTCTTCTAACTGTTTATCTAAAAGAGAGATCTTGTCATTTTGGACGCTTACCCGCGAGGACGGAGAGCAGGAGACACTCGCATCGGCGGAGGAACTGCCAATGGAGGTGGTTCTTCAAACCAAGCCTCCTTATTATGTGGTCCAAGAACGAAAGTGGGGTCACCGGATTCATCTTCCACTGGAGCGTGGAGAGCACCAGAAGCTCCATCCTCTGAATCGTTTTGGCCTCAAACACATACTTCGATTCTTCCACCTGATCAGAAGGGATGGATCAAAACCCAGGTACGCGGTTACTGTTAAATCTCAGATATTGAAAACAAAAAGAAGAAGAAAAAAACGAGCTTTAAGACATTGTTGAACTGGGGAGTTGGAATTGCGTACTTGCAGGTCCAACAGCAGAGGCACTTGGGTTTCCTCCACTTTGGCGGCCAGGGAGAGGCAAGCGACGGCGGCGAGCTGAGCCATCCAAGGCTTGTCTCTCTGGAAATGGAAGCTGGAGAGGAACCTATCGATGTAGTTGACTGCGAGAACGGCAGTGAGAGGGCAGAAGGCGTAATGGGCGATGACCCTCAGCATCCACTCCACCACTTCTCGACGAGCAGAAGACAGAGCTGGGTCGATGCTGAGATGAGCCTGTTGTTCTTTGGAGAAAAGAGAGACGAGCTCATCGTCTTCCCAGAAAAGTTCTTGTTCCAATAACAGAACAGGAAGAAGACGAGAACTGTTCTCAGCATCACCGTTTAACTGTTCCACTGCTACCCCATCTACTTCCTCCCAACGCTCTTCTTCGCAGTAGAGAGAGTCGAATAGAGGGTTGGATTCTAAGCTTGGTAGTTGTTCTTGTTGTTGTTGTTGGTGGTGGTGGTGGTGAGCCATCTTCTTCTTGAGAAGAAGAGGTTGAGGGCTCTGTTCATTACTTCATTATTCACACAAGAAAAGAAGTAAAGAAATGAAGACTTGAAAAAGAGTGAGATTTTAAGTTTGATTATACAATCTTCTGAACACGCATTCGTCTCTCTTCCTTCCCTGTCTCAGTCTCTCCCTCGTTCAAAGTTTTGGCTTTTCAGTCTCATCAGGAGAAGAGACTCAGATTGAAAGCAGAGCCCAGAAGGGTGATTTTATTGTGGGTAGTTGTATTTCTCACTCCTCTCCCCTTGCTCACACCTGTCCCCTCTTCTTTCTTTCTTTTGTTTTTCTTCTTGTTACTTTTCTCCCTCTTTTCCCGTTTTACCCTCTTTTTCAAATGTGGTGTTGGGTGGTGTTGGCGCCTTGGCGGCACACGCAAATTGTAAACTAAATGAGACTGGTTCATCCCAATAAAACCAAACCCTGTTTGGTTTAGTTTGTTTGGTTATGTGTTTCAGAAACTGAATTCTCTCTGAACTGATCTACAAACAAACCTGAAACCAAATTCGTTATTAGAATGAAAAAACAAAGTCGAAATGAACCGGATCGAAACCAAATGGTTCACTGCAAATTGTTCTGTTCTGTTTATGGTAAACCACTACAAATTGTTCTAGTACCACATAAAGCCCATGCAGTTTCAGCCAAGCCAAGCCAGACCAAACAAACCAATTGAAACTTCAATGGATCAGCTACACATGCTGCTGCTGCTGCATCAGACAGTTTCGCCCTCATTATCTAAAAAAACAAGAAGAATCATGGGACCATTTTACCCTGTTAAAAGTCAATGGAAAAGAATTCGCCACTTGTTATAGTAAGATCCAACGGTGGGGATTGATTAAAAAGGGGGGGGGGGGAATACGTATAAATATAAAGTTTTTATCTTACATTCTAATAATCTTGTTTATGAATTTACAAAATCACAACCTATGCTCAAAATCGATTCTAAACCCTTATACTCATCACGTGCGAGAGATTCCTAAGTTAGAGAAAAATAGAAACCCGTTTTATGTGGGTCAAAAGTGTATTTAAAATAAATAAAAAATAATAATAAACTAAGTGTACATATCTCTGCCATTTTAACGACTAGCATTAGAAACACGTGGCGAAAATCTGATCGTACATAGGGGGAGTTTTGCATAATTTGTGGTGTTGTATTGTATATCATTATGATGGTCAAACCAAAAATCGTAATCTGTCAGATACAGTATCAATGACAGATCGATACGTACACCAACATACGTACGGTTTGGAAATATCAAATAATGGAGATCTGACCTGACTCACTGACTGACTCACTGACCCGGCAGCAGAGGAGAGACAGAGAGACCTGAACACTAAAATCGCATAAATAAGAAACTAGGTAACAAGGTTTCTATAAAAAAAATAAAAAATTAGGTATCAATATCATGCAGGTTTAAGGCTTTTTTTTAATCATTTTGTTTGTTTTTTTGGGAAATTAGTAGTTATTTATAATAAGAGATGGTAACTATCACAATGAGACTTGAATGCATGACCTCTTTTAGTAAAAGGTGTACTAAGTTAAGATGCTCTTTAATGGTCAAGTATCATTACCGTTTTCATAAAAGAATATACATTTGTATTGTGTTCGCAATTTACATTTGAATTTTAAATGACTTGTCCAAAAATTAGCGGAATAAGTTTTTTGACCTTAAATCAATAACAGGCAATAATTTGGGGAAAAATCCTCTACTGTGCACAGCATTGCGGCACCACACATTGACACGTGTCGTATTCTTAATAAACGGCTCAGATTATAATGTAAAGTTTTAAGTGAAAATAACCCATCTTGTGACCCGTTTTAACAAAAAAATAACCGACCCGATTTTAAGTATGTTGCCCAAGATTGTCCCATCGTTCCTGCAACTCCATCTTCTTCCCTCGACTCCATCTTCTTCCCTTTGTTCTTCCATCTCTTCCAATGGTCGAAGATAGTGAAGTCACCGCTGGAGATGGGTTTGGCATCGTCACGATGGGAACCATGGAAGAAGTGGAGGGTAGACAAAGTAGATTGATTCCACTATTAATTAGGGCTTTTGATCTCGATCAAATTCTAAACAATGTGTTAAGAGCCTTCAACATTGACCCTTGTTGTCTTGGTGGTTCATGTATGGAAATTGAAAGAAAGTGAGAAGAAATTGAAATTGAAAACAGAGGATCGAGACTCAATTTAATGTATGGAAAGCGTTCTTTGGTTGCCACACTAGGACGCACTTGAATTTTCATGATATTCAGGAGAGGGATTTCCTTTGTTTCTTCCAAATGTGTGGTGTGTTATTGATTTTCCACCTTCGGTTGGTGTGAATTCATTTATCATATCTTCTTCCTAACTTAAAGATGTTTGGTTTCCTCTAATAGCAGGAAGCCAACAAGAAAAATGAAGAACATCGGAAGAAGCAGAGATTTATATAACAACAATGATTGATTTGATCTCATTGTTGGGAAGAAGATGGAGTCGCGGGAACGATGGGAGAATCATGGAAACAAATCTTGGGCAACCATATTTAAAACCAGGTTTGGCTATTTGTTTTTGTTAAAACGGGTCATAAGATGGGTTATTTTCACTTAAAACCTTGCCTTATAATCTGAGACGTTATTAAAAATACGACACGTGTCAATTTGTGGTGCCGAATTGCTGTGCACAGCAGAATGATTTTTAACCCCAAAAAATTATTATGAAATTTTATGGTTTTTTTATTCTTTTAATAAAAAATAAGATTTAAAATGGAACTAAATACACATTAAAAAAAAATATGCTAAATAAATGCTTTACCAGAATGAGAAAAAAAAGGGCGAATGAGGCCCACAACAGTGTTGTCTTCTCATGCCTCATTACTTTTTGACATTGGAAGGAAAAAAATGGAAGTGAAACCTTGAAAGGCAGGCAAGGGAAATATCATATCTGGATTCTGCTTGACAGCCTAGACACCACTCTCTCTTTCTCTCTTTCTCTCTTTCTCTCTCTCTTTATAATTAATTATTCATGTCTCTCTCTTTTTTTCTTTTTAATATAGAAATGTATCTCTCTAATACCATACGGCTTGGGGATTCAAATCGTATATTTATACTTACAATTTACGGGCGTTTTTTCTTTAGTTTGTTTGGTTTAATAGGGTGTGAAAATTAGTAGAATTAAGGAAGCTTGTATAGTAACATCACATTCTATTTTTCTCACCCCCATCTATTTTTAGTGAGTCTTTATGAAAAACAAAAAAATATAATATAAAATAGACTCACATTTTCAATTTTTCCACAACTTTTTTTTTTTTATATATTTTCTCATCTCACTGATAGTGGATTTCAATTATTTATTTTCTCCTACTTATTTTTATCTTGCAAACAAATAAATTGTTACACTGAATCATCCATCGAATATTCGGATGCTTCGCAGAATTGGTGTCTGTAACGAGCAAACCTCGTCCACGTGCATGAGTTTGGATCATCCATCGATCAGGACAGAGGCATGTGTTTTTCTCTCATTTATCCACCACACTATAAAGGTGAGACTCGCCTCTAAATACTGATACAATGAATTGATGATGGGACCTCAGTGGCCCTCACATAGGCATTCTTTTTATATATGGTGAAGGAATGCGAGATAAGCATAGACCTCTATCCTGACTAAGACTCGCTCAAGATTATTGTTCTCATCAAATGGATCGGATTTTGACCGGATCCACCTGATTCTGCTCTTTAAAAACGGGTCTGGAATGGATTAACTATCCATGTAGAGTAATCATTTGGAATTTTCTCCAATCACGACTCAATCATTGAAGACGTTGATGATCTCTTCCATTCCATTTTGCAGGGAAAATACTTTACATATAGCTTTAACTTGAGTTACTCTCTACTGATTATTAATGGTCGTGTATGATGTTATAGACTTATAGTAACACTGTAATAGATGGGCCCTGGGCCCTCTTATTAATAACAATACTGACACTTTAGCGTGGAATAACATTTTTTTCCCAGAAATAATTCTTTCTTAACAGCTCATTCATTTGGCAATTATTATTCAAAACAGCAATCGAAGAAAAAGAAGAAATAAGGTCGGTTGGTCCCTGTATTGATTCCTTTATTAATTAAATTGAATGTCACATCCAAATCCTTTTTTGGAAAATATTCCTATACTTTTTTTATTTTTTATTTTTTCAGAGACGATTTTATATATTGGGATGAAGGAAACATATACAAACTCGGGTCTAGTCTCGAAAGATTCAAACTCTGACCTCCTACTTTGAATTCGCAGCTCAGAGTTAAATATTATATATACTCCTATGCTTATAGAGGAGTTCGTGAGCAGTCTAGATCAGTTTTGAACCATACATATAGCACATGGGTTCCAATATGCATGATCAATTTTGAGAATTCACAATAACTCAACCCGGTTATGATTATTTTTGGAGATAAAACACGTGTCAAGAATCTAACCATGTGGATTGGAAAAGTTTCTTCACACGGTACACTTAATTAGTTTTGGGCCAAATTTCAATGCCCACGTTCAAGCCCATCCTTCTTTCATGGACCCAAATGAGAGCCCATTCCATGCTATGCTGTGATTTCATGAAATTACAGGCGTACCACTTACATTCTCTTTCTTAAATTTTCATAGCCTGCACAGCCAGTAAAGAGAGGAATGGCAGTGCTGAGGGCAATAATTTCTTGAAAGCATTCCTTAGCTTTGTTTCTAGTCCTCTCATGCATGCAGCTGTTTTCCGCTGTTGTAAAGGTTTTCACTCACAGGTTATAAAACCAAGTGCCTTGAAAGCTGTTTGCATAAGGAGAAAAGAAAAGAAAAAGGACGGATTCCTTCACGGATATAGTAAAGTTTTTTTTTTCATTAAAGAAAGAAGGTATATATGTACTGCTACTCTTCCTTTTTCTTTTCTCAAGCTAGTGTCGACTGAGAAAAAGCATGCAGCCAAAAGGGAAATGCATAAGGCACATCGATCGATCAGCCTTTAAGCTTCTCTCAGGTTAAATTGTTGCTCATAAAAGCCAATTCAGGTGCCAGTGCCACATGAAGTCCAAACACAAAACTTCCAAAGGAGCAGCTAATTAAGAGGCATTAATGAATTTAAATAACAATTCAGGTTAATCCATCTCCTTCTTCTCTTTTGTAGCTCTTGTACCTGCTGTTGCAACCTTTTTCTCTTCTCATTCTGTAGCACTGCTGCTTTACATGAATCAGGAAAGCAAAACTAGCAGCAGATCTCTCACCCAGGGACTAGTGTGTGTGTGAGAGAGAGAGAGAGAGAGAGGAACAGAGGTGTATGAACCCATTATGAATGTCTTATATGAAACCACCTCACTGATGTCGTCTTCTCTTTTGACTTCTCTTCCCGTATACTGAACCCATGCAGGAAACCTACATCAACCAGATATCCTTTTTCTATAGTGTACTATTTCTCTCTTTTTCCTTTTCTCAGTCTCTAGTAGTTGTTGGAAACATGCCCATGAGACCATGATACATCACTTCTAGCTCTCTCATATGGGGGCCATAGTGAACTAATGGGACCAATCTGGCAGGGTCAAGACCTTCAAAGACAACATGATTTTCATTCCATCATTTGTGGACCATATCAAGATTCATCCCATGGCCCCCCCATGCATGCATATATGCATGGTATGGTACCATAATCATGATAACTCCAGAAGACCAACATGGTAATAAGATGAGATGAATGGAATTAATTAAGTAGATTCATTTAATACCTTTATTACATAGTTCATATATGCAGAGTAGTATAACAGAGCTCCTATATCTTCCATTGATAAGAGGGCATGCTTAGAACTTATACACCTATTTCATTGTTAATTACTTTGTAGGGTACCTTAGCTTATAACTTACTTTGTGGGGACATTACTACGTGTGCTTTAAGTATTGGATGATATAATAAAAATAACATACATGGGACCATAAACCCATATGACAATAAATCATTTTGCCCCTCCAATGGGAACCAACCTTCAATTAACTAGTTGTACAATTAAGTTTATTATCTATTATCTGGCTGAACTTGGTATCTCTTACCCAGCAAATTAAGCTCCATGTCAGAACTTAGAACTTATTTGGTGTTGTTTTGATTGCATGATTAACAATGGGTTAGTAAAATTAATCAATGGCAGGAAGATGCCCTGCATGCTTATGTAGATGGCTAGCTAGTTTGGTTGCCACCATATATGAGCATGTCGGTGGGTGGTTAATGCATAGATTAGGGAATGCCTTCTATTGATACTGTTCTTGTTCTACTTTTCATATTAACTAAACTGGTAATATATAAGACTAGCTAGCACTCATCAATCTTGGATTGTCAATTGAGTAAATTTTGTGTTGAAGCGAAGAATGGAAAAGCCTTTCTTAATAAACCCCACTAGGACCAGCAGTAATCACAATTTATACCAGCATTTTGAATCAATGTTGTCCCAGAATCAATGCTTTTCATTTGCTGCATGCATGAGTGCAACTCACTCATGATGAGGCTGCCAATAATATGATAGTGGAGAACATTGACAGCAAGTGAAGTTGATCAAAGAGCTTCAAATTAAACCAGTCATCACCTAACAAGAACTAACCATTGACCCTGTGCTATTACATATGATGATGGACAAGGACAACCTCTCTTTTCCACTTTAATTGTTTCCAAGCTAATTAAAAATTTAATGGACTTTCCTGATTTCCACCCATTACCCCCCTCATGATCAAAATTGATCTCCATGGTACCTAGCTCTTCCTTTTCAATGAGGATACATGCATGATAATTGATGACTATCAGGTAATCTATCTAGATTAATCATATTAGATCTGCATTTAACTAGGTTTTAATACTGGGAATATCATCCATTCACTCATTAATTAACATGCAAAAACAGTCTATCCTGAACTGTGAAAAACATCAAATCAAGAAAGCCTCTCCTATCCTATTCTATTGGAGAATGAATTCTGTAATTTTAGCTCCATCTTCAATAATCCCATAAGAGTACAAGGAAAAGAAAAGAAAACTATAAAACAGAAATTAACAAACAAATTTTCCTATACTCACATGAACAAGATTGACTAAATAGGGAAGAAACAACTTTTGAAAGTCTATGAGAGTTGTTGGATTCAACCATAGAAACCCACCATTTGTTTCAACTTTTCGTGCACTAAACTCTAAGCTTAGACTTTGGTGGTGAGTTCTTCCATAGAATATTGCCTCTTTTTTAACATATCTGATTATCAAATACCATCCACACAACCTCTAAAATTGTTGGTGCAATGGCTCTAAAGAATAGAGACAAGAAGTGGAGTGAATCTTAAGAGAGTTGAAGCCTTGAAGGAGCATTTATTGGGTGGCCAAGGACAAGACCTGCATGTCCAATGGAGATGAAAACTGTCCCAAGTTCTCATGTCCTCTGGCCCATTTTAGACCTTAAACAGCGCCGCTTCTCATGTGATAGACAACTTAATCTGTATCCAATACCTGCCTTTCGTATTGGTCTATTGAGGACTCTTGGGAACTGTCTATATCTACCCCAAAAGATGAACAGCAAGTCAAAAGTGACAGTTGTCCATACTTCAACTTTCAACCAGCACTTAAGAACTGATTTAAAGTCCAGAGAGAGAGAGAAGGGAGTGAAACATGTGTATATGGTCCTCCTTGGTAATGAATGGTGATGGTTACTGCAGGTCATGGTGGGCAAATCCTTTCTACTTCCTGTCTCTGTTTCTTTTATGGAGTGTTGTGGTGCATTTGGGTATTTGATGATACAATCATGCTGGTAGTGCAAATGTGTTTCTTTATCATTTTTGGACCATTACTTTCCCTCCCTCCTCGGGTTTGGGGAGATCTAGTGATTGTGAACTTAATATGTCTATATTAAACAAAATTCTGGGTTCTGCTATAATCTTTTTTTTTTCCATAGTGCGTGCCCTGAGGGACTCAAAAACAATTGACGATAGTATTAATTTTGTCATCCACTTCACCAACATCTGTGTCACTTCTCTGGTCTTCCCCAATGATATTCATGGTCGTACAACTCTCCACTTTTCCTTTGCCAGAAAAGGATTCTCAGATTTTCACCACACACCAAAACTTTCCTTCTGGTCAACACTGTTTTTCCAAGTGGAGTGGATTTTAGAGTTGGATTCACAAATATCCAACCAAAACTCCTAACTCTGACCGGACCCAACCGACCTTTAAGTTTGATCTGCAAAAGCTCTGGATTCAAGGTGCAATTTATACTGGACCAAGGGAAACCCAATGGGGGATCCATTGAAATCTCCGGAGCCCAAAAACCTGGCTGCACCTTCAAGAAGATGGCCTCAATGCTACAAAGAAGAATTCAAAATTTGAATTTGAATTCAGAGACTGTAAAGTGACTTATCACTTTACAGTCCTGTTGCATTTCATATGGTTTTACAATTATGTTTGTTGCCCATTATTGTGATGTTCTGTGTTTTCTTTTTAGTCCAGCAACGTTCACTGTTTCATTTCACATAAAAGCTAGATACGGTCATTTACTTTCAAGTCACCTAAAACTAGAAAGTTGAAACACCTTCACGAACAGTGGATGCACATTCCCACAATCAAGGCAGAGCGAACAATTGCATCAACCAGGTTATCTTTAACCACATTCATAGACCCTGTTTTGTCTTGTAAAACCAAGTTCTTAAACTAAAGTGTTATCTTGCTATAGACAATTGCAGCAACCAAGTGATCTTCACCACAGTGATGAACTCTGAATTGTCTTTGTAAAACCCAATTGTTATAAATTGTTTCGCAAAGACAAACATTGAATGCAGATGCTGGTTCGGCAACAGAGTGTCCATGAATCCAAATAAGGGATGCTTTTTGCTTCTAATTTTTTATAAAACCTTTTCATACAGAAAAGGTAGAGGAATTTATGTAAACAAAAGAAAAAGACCATTGCCAATATTCCTTTAGAAAATTAATATAAAAAACTTAAACCAACTATATTCCCTTCTAATTGTAAATGATTATTTCCCGTTTTCAAGTAGATAAAGAACTTCAGAAATCAACCATTTTCCATTTTCATACCCAACTAAAACGTAGGACATCAGAATTCATCACCCTGCAAAATAAAACAAGGATAGATCCATACTGTCTGTCACAATAGAAATTGGCAGATGTGCGTTCAAAGCACAGGGAGATGTGGCTCCATATATGAACCAAGCACGAGGATTTTCACTGCTGTGTCCTGCGACGTCTAAAATGTTTATTAATGAACTTTTCTGCATCCGAAGGGTACTTATTCCGAATGTACACTTGAAGACACTTGTGATATGAGAAGTCTATCCATCCACCATCAGTTCGTACAACAAACAGGCACCTTGAGCATCTGAACTGTGGATGCCTATCAACCTTCCAAAGAAAACACAAATGATGAGACTTCTTTGAACTATAACATAAAAACTGAATTATACTTTGCTCATACTGGCTCCATTTAGCCACCAAGTGATGGATGCAATGCTTAGGAACATATATTTGGTGCTTGTTATCTGTAGCTTCTGTTTGTTAATCCATGTCTTCCAAAGTTTGATCCATGAACATTATCATGTTTCAATTTTTCCCTCTTAGCTGAACCATAACACCTTAGATGGCTATTGTGTTCAAATTGAACTTGGGGTTTTAGAAGACGACATTTGGGTGCTTTAAATGTGTAAGCCAGATTCAGTGGAGGTAGGATTGAAGACTCAATTATAGGTTGAGTTTGAATTGCATTTGGTGAGCCATGGGGTCCGGCTTGGGGTTGCCTTCATTGCTATCCAGGGCCTTGAGAATTAATACCCTATAGCTCACTCCTTTGTTCCATTTTGCTACTTTCCTTATTGAATTCCTCCACCTCTTCTCTGTCCTGCCCCAATATAGTGTCACTCTTGCCCTATTCACACCAATCAAAGTCTGCGGCAACATTCAGGTTGACTTAGGTCATTAAAGTCAGGGTCAGGTTAGTCAGAACTCACACTAAACTAAAGTTGTCACAACTCTGCATTTGTGGATGGTGGAATTCTTCTCCAATCCCTTCAAAGCGATGGTCATCATGCTTACCATCATCTGGATGTTGCTTTACAAACCCCAAGGATACTCCAAGATGAAGAACTTGGCAAATGAATTATGAATGACCAACAAAATGATTGTTGAATCTGGCATATTATGGGTGTGCTCCATTTGAGAATCCAAACTTTGCTTTGAAGCACCCGGATTCGGATGGTTATGCCTTGTCAATGCACTGTCTTAAAAATATATAGCATAAATGGTGTACATTTTTGCACAATTTATACTTGATCTCAAAATGGTATCAAATTTCTTTGCAACCTTCATATAAAGAAACAAATATAAGCTCCAACTAGCATACTGGTTAGATAAATTAAACAATTCAACTGAAAGTGCAAAAAAATCCTACAAAGGTTCAAGTTGAATATAATTTACCATAATATAATCAAGACCACAGCCAATTTTATCTTCAGAATGGGGATGAAATGCAAGAAGCTTCTTCACCACTGCAGTCTCATCATCAGCTGTCAAACGCTCCCCATCCATATACCTGGAAGTATGTGAAGTTGTCAAACAAGGAGGAGGTCACTCGAGAGACAACTTAAAAGGATTTTTTTTTTTTTTTTTTGGGGGGGGGGGGGGGGGTGTGAGACCAGCAAGACCTGAACAGGGAAAGCAGAGAAAAAGAGAAATAGACCACTACACAGGATATGTCAATTTAACAGGTCCTCACAGAATGCTGTGCAGCACTCACTGCCCAGCACCAAGTGCTACTTCTCTGACTGAATGTTCTGGCCATAACAGTTAGTCCAAAATCTCGTCACTATAAGAATTTAGAATCTAAGTCTTATTTTTAGGGCATGGAAGTAGCATTAGTTGAAGTCATGGTAGGGCATGGTAATAGTATATCTCAAAGGTCAGTTTTTTAGGTGTGGTGTGTTGATATAAATTGTTGAATCTCTTATTTAACAGCTCCACTAGCATAACGTTAGAGCTACGAAGTTGGATGTTTGATCCCTGGAAAAATGAGAGGTTTTTGCTGTGTCGTTGAGCCCTCATACCTTGTATCCCCTGGTGCTATATGATTGCATGTGTATGAGCCTACACGGGCAGAGAGGTGTGCAGTGTTGATATGCATTGTTGTAGACTTATTTGACAGCTCTCACTTTTAGGATAAATGGTTGTAGGAAAAGAACCAGTAGTTCAAATACATGCAAGTCTATCACCATCGTCTGATTAATGGCAACGAAAAACAACCTGAAGGGGGGAGGGGTGGAAGGGTATGTGGAAGTGAAATCGTTGCTGATTAGTCTCCTGTCAAGAAGTTAATTAAAAAAAATAAACAATCTAATCTGTTTTTATGCAAGTGAGAAACTTAGTAGTTCACTCAAATGTTTGGTCATACCAAGTGATCCCATCCCCCACCCCGAAGAGAGAAGGGTTGCCATGGCAATAAACATCTTCACCCCCTCTTTTCTATCTCTTTTGCAGCAAGCTATTGACTTCCCACTACTGAGCAAGATCCAATTTCTTAAGTTACCAATTCAAAGGTCTCCATCAAAGGACCAAAACTAAAAAGACTCCAGTTCTCAACCAAAGCTTAGTATGCTTCAACTGGCCATTTTGGCAATCCAATGGTGCCATATTTTGGCCCAAAACTTAAGGGCACTATAATTAAGCAATAAGCATCTCTCTTTATACTGAGACCTTTTATATTGTGAAATCCAACCTATGCTGGTGGTGGCTAACTTCTTCATACTCTTTTGAAGTACTTGACCTGCCAGCCCAAAAATCAACTCATTTTTAGTCTATACACAGCCTTAGCACTCTCCCAAAACTCTTCAATTTCTCCCAGTTTACACCACCCAGCAGATACCTAAACCTATTTGTATCCATACCACAGCAGGCACAGCTCTTGGAAAGAATTCAACCAATGAACCACTAAACAAAGACATATATTTTGAAAAAACCCATACCAGACAGGTCTAATAACTTATCACAACCAAATATATTCAAATTTTGAGGACCATATGATATAATGTTTATTCACCTTTAAAATGCATACAGAATTCACTTGCTAAACTGAATCCTATTCTCTTAAAGTGCTCCAAAAATATAATCTTCTTTAGGAAAAGTACCATGAAAAAACAAAGAAATTTGAGGAGGCCATTACTTTTCCACATGCAAGCCATATACATAATTTTTTACGCTGTCAAGACATAATAATGCTTTACACATAATCCTGATTTTTGAATAAATGAAATATCCCCAAGATAGGTCATATTTCATTTTATTTTTATTTTTTTGGGTAAAATATTTCAAAATTTCACTGCCTATCATTTAGGGGAGACTGCCCCTGTTTTTTTCAAGCCCTGCTTGCCCTTCAGAGAAAATGAATTTCGAGCAATGCAATCCAGCAGTTATGGTCACCCTGCTTGAAGCACTTCCTGTGCTGGTGCCAAGAGTTGATTCTGTTAAGTAAGAGGACATATCTATGCTAGCAATCCTACTGAAGATCATATTAAAAATGTGATAGAATATTTTCCAGTGTAAACTAATCAGCTCATCCCCTCAAAATGAGAGGCATGCCACCTCCAGCTAGTTGTCACAAATAATGGTTAATGAAGAGCATTCTGTTTCAAGTTGGAAATTTTAAGGTATCTGTTTAATTTCCTCATTAATGTCTTTAAGCGACAACACAAAGGAACCAATCTTTCCACTTAAAATCCTTACCTTCAAAAACTGCCAGAATATCACCCTATTACTTGATGAACAAGTGCATACAATTATGCATCCAGTCACAGTAAATTTCCCAAACAAAAACTTCACAAGGGTTGTGGATATGAGGTGAACGATAGAAAACAACTACTCAGCCTCATCCCAACTAAATGGGGTCAACTACATTGATCTTCCTCGTCAATCAGCTCTATTAAAGTTTACACTTAATACAAGGCCTAACCTATGCATATCTTTCCTTGCCTATCCTCCAAGGATCATTTATGTCCACCATGGCTCTTTTAGTATCTTCAGTCTGAATCAGATCACTCTTCCATACTAGAGCAACCAAAGGCCTCCATCGTACATGAACATGCCACTTCAAATGACTTTCAAGCAGTTTATCCCATATCATAGCTATTCTGAAATCATCTTTAATACGATCATACCTTCCTTTACCCTTCCAAGTTTTGCCATTCATCCATCTCAACAGCCTCATACATTCCTTTACCCTTCCAAGCTCACTCTAGCAACTCCACCTATAGATTTCTTGGGAGTAACAATTAGCAATGGCTCATATGTTCTTCAGCCCCACATCGGCAAATCTCTTCTCAACTTTCCAGATGTCCTCACAACTCCCCAGCTCCATAAGTTTCTTAGCATCATCAATTACGTGATTTATTCCCCGTAAGGTAGGCTACACAACGCTTCTATATGAGCAGTTCAAAAAGAATTCTCCACCATGGTCAGACCAACACACCCAAGCAGTCAAAAAGATCAAGCAGATTGCTCAAAATCTTCCCCCATTGGCAATCCCCTCAACAGGTACTCAGCTATTGCAGACAAATGCCTGTGACAGGTTATGGTCAGCAATCCTCCTTGACACATAGTATTCTTTGTTAAAAGTCTAGAATTGCTCAATGGTGAACAAGGTAAGGAATGGATAGGATGGATGGCATTTAAACCATGTGTAGGCCATACCATATTTTGAGACCATGATTGCCAGGGCATCCTAGTAAGTGGTTCAGCATCGTCTGATAATGGTACGACAAGAGATGTCACCGTAAATTGGTGGGGGTAGATTTGAGAGGTGCTGAGGATCAATATCCACTTTAAAGTCAGGGTCATCAGGTGGAGGATCCTAGGGTGATCTTAAGGAGGAAGCTCCAGCAGTAAGTGGGAAACAAAGAGGAAGGATGGTCTAGATATTAGGGGGAGGTTTCAACGGTCTAGACCCCCCCCCCCCCCCCCCCGGCGGGGCCCGTGGGGGCCCCCCCGGGATCCCTAAAAATCCTAACCTAATAATCCGGCATTTCAGGTCGGTGTACCCGAAGTTCAAGATGAGGTCAACTCTTGACCATCTGAGTTGAGCCCAAAAGTTTAGAAATTGATCCTATAGACTTGAATGACAGTGATGAAGACCCAGGCACTTTGTTTGATTTCACCAGGAGAGAGAAAAGTACTCCTTAAGGCATTAAAGTGACATTTTGGTGTGCCCAGAAACCTATGCAAGAGGACTTCAAATCTCAAATAAAATATACCATTGAGTTGGTAATTGTGTAAGGTACCTACCCTCCGAAACTCATCGCGATCGGCCTTCGAATGAAAAAGATATGGGGGCGGTCGGATGGAGGCGGTCAGATAAATTATCTGACCGGTCCTTTTTCAGTGAAGGGCAAAATGGTCATTTCACCTCTTAAAAGCTTTTTAACTTTCCCAATTGAACCAAATTCGGGATTTTGGTTTTCTAAAGGGAGAGAGCTCGTGGGAGAGGAGAGAGAAGAGGAGAAGAAGCTTGGGGAGGAAGAGTTTGTGTAGTTCGACTGTGCGGAATTGTGATTTGGAGGTATGATCGCGTAGAGAGGTAAGTCTGCTTCAATATACTTAATTTTGGCCCAATTTCATGAGGTTTTTGATGGGTAATGTCATTTAAATGTGAAATTGGAGGGCTTAGGTTGAGGGGAATAATTTTCTGACTCCGTAGGAAGGTTCGCATGGCAGTTGCGCACGTCTACTTTGAACCTCGTGCGAAACCGAGCATTTTCGACCGAGTTGACTCGGTGAGCTGCCCGCCGAGTTAACCGGGTCGATTTGGGACTGAGTTGACCCGCCTTGTTGGACTGGAATTAAGACCCGGTTAAACCACATTTGATCTGTGTTCAAATTGAATCTCGAATTAAATCTAATTTAGCTTGTTTATTTGCTAGGTTAATTGGGTATTGGGCATTCCTTAATTTTGTGAATTTGTGGGACTTTGCGCATGAATTCTCGATTAACAGGTGAGGATAACATCGCATATATTATGTAATATCATTGTGTATTTGGATTGTGAATAATGTGGTATTGCATGATAATTTATGTTACCTTCTATAATCTCGATAGTCCTGCGTATCATACTGTTATTTCGATTGAATGATTAAAGGTAAATCGTATGTGATTATGTGATTGGTTGCTTCACTTGATTGATGCATATGAATGTATGTGACGGTGAAATGGGGTTTACCTATCTTGGTATTCCTAGCTTGGGTTATCAGCGGCTATGGTATGGGACACTGTCCTCTGATGTCCAGAGCACTTTTCATAGTCGGTGTGGTTGTCTAGATGCATGTGGTTAAGAATCCCGTGAGTGCTACTACCCTTTCGGCAGGGGTATTGAAGCCGAGTGACCCGTGATATCAGTGGATGGGGTTCTGTGTGCATCAAACAGACCCACGGTATCATGCAGTGGTATAGTGACATGTGTTAGAACGGACCTCGTGATCGCCCAAAAGACGGCGGTTAGGCGGCGTGAGGGGACATGACGGCATCCACCCTAGCATATGTAGATTACTACAGGGTTAAGGAATGGGATCCAATAGATGCCTCCCGTTGAGGATTCCATTCATAGGTGAGAACGATACCGGACCAAAAGGGCGCTTAGGCATGAGGAAAGGTATCCGGATCACATGTAGCACGAGACATAGTGACTTTGCATTGGGCTAGAGTAAATCCTTGACACGCGCCAGTTCTCAGGCCAATGGTGATGGGAGAGAGTGTTGACCTAATCCCCACCATGGTTGATGTGACAGACCCAACTACCGCGGTGAACCCAATAGACGTCTCTTGTTGAGGGTGAGTGATGAGACTACCCGGAGGGAGGCTGGTGTGTTATCTTAAAGCGTGTCTACTGTAGAGACTACATGGACTGTATATGTTGATATGTGTGTGTGTACATGATGAATGCATGATTTATGATATGTTAGACTCACTGAGTTCTGTGGAACTCATCCTCTGTGAATATTGTCTTCTCTTTAGACTCTGTTGCAGGTTGTGACAACTCATATTACTTGGAGAGTCTGCTGGCGAGCGAGAATACGAAGATGCATGATGGGATGTGTACTTGTGCAGATTGTGCTTTTGGAGTCCAGCCATTCTGAGGCTTGGAGTTTCTTTTACTTGGGTTGGGTTTAGGTTGTTTCCTCCTTTTTCCGTGGTTAGAACACCGTTTGATTTTTAGACTTCCGCTGTAATAACCTTAGATTTACTTTCTTTTATATTCTTGCTCTTGGATTATGCTATATAATATTGTTGTTATGGATTGGCCGCGAACCGAGATCCTGTGGAGAGTATCGCCCCACGGGTATTCGGGCGTGTCCGGAAACCGGCTGGGTGGGGTGTGACAGAGTGGTATCAGAGCTCTTGGTTCGCCTACAATCTTAATTATAATATTACATAGCGGAGCATCTTGAGTCACCGATGCATAAGTGACTTAGCTAAAGTAGATGTGAATAATAGGTACAACCTCTAACTTGAAACCAACAGTGATTTAGAGAAGCATAATGAAGCTAACTCGAATAATGAACAATAATGATATTAAATCCAAAGCCACACAGTGTTAGTAATCAAACAAGACACAATAATCTATATGAAACGATAAAGAGCATAAGGCATAAAATATTACAACCCCTAATGTAAAGTGAAAGAGCGTGAACAATCACGCATAAGAATAAAACAAAATCCATAATCTCTTACAAGCCGAAATGTAAAGTTCGGGAATCGAAATGAACATCAGATGTGACCAGGGATCAGTCTTAAGGTGGTAGTGGTGGTGGAGGCTTGTATTGATGAAGTAAGAT
Source organism: Hakea prostrata (assembly GCF_041222555.1). Taxonomy (NCBI): domain Eukaryota; kingdom Viridiplantae; phylum Streptophyta; class Magnoliopsida; order Proteales; family Proteaceae; genus Hakea; species Hakea prostrata. Next base: position 3,600,382 of record NC_142603.1, on the reverse strand, counting down.
TCGGGTCAAGAGACGCCCGAAAGTCAAGTTCACTACCCTGAGAGTTCTCGGCTCAGTAATCGTCGTTCTCTATATGGATATAAGAAAGATCAATGGGATGGCCCTCATTTGGAGCGAAGGTGGCGAAGGTTTGCATCAAGGAGGTATGATCCTGGTGCCCTTCCTTGGGTAAGGTGTTTCGACTCACGATGCGGAAATGAGCTAAGGAGAAAGGAAAATATGAGATTTCTTGAAAATATGAAGTTTTTCTTGAAATATGGGAATTTTTCGACAAATTGTGTAGACGGGAGGGATGCGATGTGAATTTGAGCTTAAATGCACGGGAATGTTACTAAGTAATTTTGGAATGCATAACATTTTGGTAGCATTCAAATTCCATAGGTGAGTGTGCAAGAATATTTTGAATCTAGCAAGAAACGGAAGTGAAATCTTGAATAAATGGGCTAGATTTGAAGATTACGTGTGCTTTCGCGGATAAATCGTCGACGAATTTGAATTCGGAGCATTGTGGAAGTGGGAAATCAAGTGGGAACCTTGCCTCTGAGTCATGAATAGTGAAAACCGAGTTGAATTTGGCTTTGAGTCATGAATAGTGAAAACCGGGTTGGCTCTGAGTCGTGAATAGTAAAAGGTGTGAGTTGGAAGTAGGTGGTCGGATCGTATCTGACCGCCACCTTTTTGGACCTATTCAACCGGTCCCAGTTGACTCAGTCTTCAATCACCCTTGTGTCGCTCTGACTCGGCTGAGTTTTGGCCGAGTCAACTCGCAAAATTTGAGGCGGTTGAACAGGTATCCTACCGCCCCATGCTACCGGTCCCATTTCTGAATTTTTTTTTTTGAATTCCAGTGGGTAGGCGGTCAAATAACCATCTGACTGGCTCATTTGACCGGTCCCAAAAAAAAAAAAATTTTTTTTCTTTTCTTTTTTTGTTTGAGATTGGTTACTCAATTCGGCTCGTTTTCTTTACTTATACATTTGGCAAAAAAAAAGTTTTTATTATTATTATTTTTGTGTCTTCAATTCAGTTTGTTTTGTTTCTTACTCAATTGGGTTTAAAAAAAAATTGTTTGGTTCTCGAGTTCAGTGAGTTTTCTTTTCTTATACACTTAGCCAATCTTCAATTCGTTTTGTTTTGTTTTCTTACTCAGTCGGCTAAAAAAATTAATAAAAAAAAATTTTGGGGTTTTTGACTCGATTTGATCCCTTTTCGCGTGTGAAGAGTTAATGGGTGATTCTCATGCCTGAGGGTGCTATGATTGAGTATTTCTTGGACTGGATGATTGAAATTTGAGATGTTCAAACGATATTCTTTTGGTCCGTGAATGTTGTTTTTGCTTTTGCGAATGGTAATTTAGATCGGACGTTAGATGGCAATGCTTGTGGCTATAACCATGAGAATGGAAGTGGTAGTAACCCACCTCAGCGGAAGTCCCCAACCCTCTGCTCAAGGTGATGACCTCCCACCACTCCACGTGGTTGTCACCCAAGATGTGTTGAATATATTGGGTAATATGATGAAGCAAAAGCGACCCATGTCAACACTTTGATGCAAGGTGTGTTGCTGAGTCAAGGGAATCGCTTCACCCCGTGGCAATGAAGCCGGGTTCCGCTCAGGAATGTGAGACTTTGGTTTGGGACCCCACACCAAACTGATGGAGCATTTTCTTAAGCTCCAAGTACCTTCATTCACTGGTGTGACTAATGATCCTCTGTTGCCTAGTAGGTGGTTGAGAGAAATGGAGAAGGCATTTCGACACCTAAGATGCACCGAGGACCGAAGATCTGTGTGCCGATCGAAGCTCCAACTTTATGGCATTTTCCATAGGGATCATTGTCAATTCTGAGTATCAACAAAGGTTTGAAGAACTCTTTTCTTTGCCTGTTTTCATGAAAGTTGACATGGAGAAAGCCAAGAAGTTCTCAGGGCTTCTTCCTCCTTTCCTTTTTTCTTTCCTTTTTTTTTTGTCCTCAAGGGAATAGCATCAGCAAGACCAGCTCAATATCCCCGTAGGGAAAGTGTCTCGACAAAATTGAGTTTTGAGTTAGTGTTTTGTACACCCCTTGATCTATAGTGAGACTTGATGAAGTAAGAGTTTTGATGCATATTTTGTGTCTTGAAGGAAGAGACCAGATGCACATCTTTGAAACTTGATATGAGAGTTTTCAATGTGAACCTAGATGTGGTTTGGTTGACCTCATAAGGCTCATCTTTTGTTTAGAGAAGAAGGTTCGTTTGTTCTGGTACCCTCCAATTGGATTTCAAGGTGATCTAAGAAGCATGTGGAGATTTTGATCATGTGTTGACTTTGTCTTTCATGGGGGAGGAGAAGTCTTTTGGGATCTTTAGATGTAAGAGGTTCAAGGATGTGAGCGAAGTATCCAACCCTCTTGGAGCCTCGATACCTCAATTTCGAGGACGAATTTTTTAAGGGGGGTGTAGATCCCTAAAAATCCTAACCTAATAATCCCTTTCGTCCTGTCCTTCAGATGAGGTCAACTCTTGACCATCCGGTTGAGCCCAAAGTTTGAAATTGATCCTATAGACTTGAATGCTGATGAAGACCTAGCACTTTGTTTGACTTCACCGAGAGAAATTACTCCTTAAGGCTTAAAGTGACTTTTGGTGTCCCAAAACCTTGCAAGAGGACTTCAAATCTCAAATAAAATATACCATTGGTTGTATTGTTGGTACCTACCCTCCGAAACTCATCCGATCCCTTGATGAAAAAGATATGCTGTGGGGCTCTTTTCACGTCCTTTTCAAGGGCAAATGGTCTTTCACCTCTTAAAAGCTTTTTAACTTTCCCAATTACCATTATTTTGGTTTTCTGGGGCGGAGGAGGGAGCTTGGGTTTTTTTCTTTTGTTTTTTCCGAGGTAGTCTCTTCAACTACCTAATTTTGGCCCAATTTCGGTTTTATGGTTGTCTTTATTAATTAGGCTTGTTGGAATAATTTTCACTTGTTCTCTTCACGTCTACTTTGAACCTCTCAAACCGACATTTTCACCGTTACTTGAGCTCCCCTTTCTTTCTTTCCCCCTTGTTGACTGAATTAAGACCCTTAAACCACATTTATCTTTTCAATTGAATCTCGATTAAATCTATTTACTTGTTTTTTGCTGTTATTGGTATTGGCATTCCTTATTTTTGAATTTTGACTTTCACTGAATTCTCGTTCTGAGGATAACATCATATATTTGTATATCATTGTGTATTTGGATTGTGAATATGTGTATTCATGATAATTTATGTTACCTTCATAATCTCATGTCCCCTTCATCTTTTCTTATGTTAAGGTAATCGTTTTTTTTGTTCTTCCTTGATTGATGCTTGATGTATGTCTTGGGGTTTCCTATCTTGTTTCCTACTTTTATCCTTTTCACCTCCTCATGTCCCCTTTTCATGTCTTGTTGTCTGTCTGTGGTTAGAATCCCTTCTACTCCCTTTCTATTCCTGCCTGATATCTATGGTTCTTCATCACCCACGTATCATCTTATGTGACATGTTTAGAACACCTCTGTCGCAAAACGGTTAGGCGGCGTGAGGGGACATGACGGCATCCACCCTAGCATATGTAGATTACTACAGGGTTAAGGAATGGGATCCAATAGATGCCTCCCGTTGAGGATTCCATTCATAGGTGAGAACGATACCGGACCAAAAGGGCGCTTAGGCATGAGGAAAGGTATCCGGATCACATGTAGCACGAGACATAGTGACTTTGCATTGGGCTAGAGTAAATCCTTGACACGCGCCAGTTCTCAGGCCAATGGTGATGGGAGAGAGTGTTGACCTAATCCCCAGCCATGGTTGATGTGACAGGACCCAATTACCGCGGTGAACCCAATAGACGTCTCTTGTTGAGGGTGAGTGATGAGACTACCCAGAGGAGGCTGGTGTGTTATCTTAAAGCGTGTCTACTGTAGAGACTACATGGACTGTATATGTTGATATGTGTGTGTGTACATGATGAATGCATGATTTATGATATGTTAGACTCACGGGGTTCTCCGAGTTCTGGAACTCATCCTCTCGTGAATATTGTCTTCTCTTTAGACTCTGTTGCAGGTTGTGACAACTCATATTACTTGGAGAGTCTGCTGGCGAGCGAGAATACGAAGATGCATGATGGGATGTGTACTTGTGCAGATTGTGCTTTTGGAGTCCAGCCATTCTGAGGCTTGGAGTTTCTTTTACTTGGGTTGGGTTTAGGTTGTTTCCTCCTTTTTCCGTGGTTAGAACACCGTTTGATTTTTAGACTTCAGCTGTAATAACCTTAGATTTACTTTCTTTTATATTCTTGCTCTTGGATTATGCTATATAATATTGTTGTTATGGATTGGCGGCCGGGGGGGGGGGGGGGGGGGGGGGGGGGGGGGGGGGGGGGGGGGGGGGCGGGGGGGGGGGGGGGGGGGGGGGGCGGGGGCGGTCGGGGTTCTGGGCACCAAAAAAAGGGGGGGTGTGTGGTGTTTTTTTGTTTTTTTTTTGGCCCCCCGCCCCCCCCCCCCCCCCCCGCCCCCCCCCCCCCCCCCTACCCCCCCCCCCCCCCCCCCCCCCCCCTCCCTTGGGGGCCCTCCCCCCTTTTTGCCCCCCCCCCCCCCCCCCCCCCCCCCCCCCCCCCCCCCCCCCCCCCCCCCCCCCCCCCCCCCCCCGCGGGGCCCCCTCTTTTTCCCCCCCCCCCCCCCAAATTTTTCTCTTTTTTTTTTTTTTTGGCCCCCCCCCTCCCCCCCCCCCTTTTTTTGGCCCCCGCCCAACCTAACATGAACCATTACTTTGCCTATCATGCTAGCCATTTTGTTTATACAACAATGGACTATGATCTCTATCTCTCTCGGGTAGATGAACATGAAGAATGGCTCCAATTCCAGCTCAGTATAGTCGAATTCAAAAACACTGTCTCATATATGCTCTCTATATGGTGTGATTATATGATGGACCACTATTATCTCCAAGACAGCCAGCTAGCATATGACTCCGATTCATAGTGGGATTTGGACTCTAATTAATCATATGTTACATACTGTTTGTGTGTATGGTGTTGCATAATGTATTGTATTAGTGTATTGTAACAATGATGCAAATAATGACATAAGATATGACATCACCGTTGCATTATTGAGTTTACTTTTACGCAACATTACACACAATGCATCATAGCCAGCCATATGACTTTCCTATGAAATAGTCCTCAAGATTTAAGGAATACGTTGATTATACCACCCTCCAAACGCACCCTCCACTTCATCCATCTTATTCTAATTTCTTGTGAAACATCGTCCTATATATTGCCTTAATTAAATGTGATCGAGCCCAAATCCCTAAAGTAAACACTGTTGAATCTCCCTCCTGTCAATTTTCACCACCTCATTATATATGCTAGTGTAATTATAGTAATACACCCTACGCCCTGTTCACATTCTACTTATCTTAAGACCTTTTGGTCCAAGGTATACCTCCAAACTCCAACTCAGACTTAATACCTCTTCGTCTCTCATCCAACCAATGAATACATCTAGGAACCTCATCTTGATTATCCTAGGGAAGTCATCTGATGAGTATAAACAAATAAGGGCTTAAAGTTAATACTCAATTCAACCAGATTATAAGCTCGACTGCACCCCCAACTTTTTTTTCAGACCAGGAAGGTTCGTACCTAAACCAACATAAGAAGGGTGGTTTCATAATTGATTTCATGATATAATAAATAAAACTATAAAGGGAAAATGAGATTCAGACGTCAGAGGAGTCGCTAGTTCATATGCATTATTTAAGGAAATGAGTTGCCACCATTAAGCTGTCGCATGTTTCCTCGTAGGAACTCAGGTTGGAAGCAAGCAAGCAAGCAATCCATTTTAATTCTCTTCTTAGTATTATTATTTTAATCGAATTCAAAAGCACGGTTGAAGAACGCGTTAGTGACTAACTTTCCAGAAGCCAGAATACTCTAAACTAATCTTACGTCAAACCCCAAACAGCGGGGAAGAGTGAGGTCCTAGGTTTCAGTTGAATGATACCGGTGATCAACCCAAAGTCCAATTCACGCGTCTGTGGAGCCTCTAGGTTTTTAGCGAATCATCAATTACTTACTGGAAATGAAAGAATGAAACAAGATAGGCAACAACCTAAATGCTAATTAGGACAGAAAAGAAGAAAATTTTTCCAATGGTATCCTGTAGATAGCGGTTGAGTGGTACCTGTCGGAGTGAATAATCTCCTTGACGAGCGAAGTAATGGGTTCAATCTCACGAAGTATCTCATCTTCTCTGTCCTTCCACTGTCTGTAGTTGGGACTGGCTAAACGAGAGCGCTGCAGAGCATCTGTTGACTTCCAACTATCGTTTTGGGGCTGCGACTGAGACTGAATTTGCGGCGGAGACTGGGTGAGTTCGGCAGCTGTGCAAACAGACGGTCTGCCCACCGAAACGAAGAAACCAAATACAGAGGAGCTACTTCGCCGTGGGAGTCTCGGACACAGCCGCCGTGGAATCCCTCTCAGCAGAATGGTTGCAGCGGCCATTGTGTTATTTCAGCTTCACAGTGAAGAAAAACTGAAAATCTCCGACAGTAACTATGAACTGTGATGTAAATTCGCCTTCAACGCTTCCAAATTCTGCATTCTTTCTTATCGTCACTATCTATGGCAGAAGGACCCTTTGTTTCCTCTTCGAACGCCAAACATCGCTTCTGTTTTAGATGTACGGTCAGTGAATACAATATGGGAGAGATCTGAACCGTTGGTTCTAAAATAATCGCCTCACAATCCAAAAATTAATGTCCTGTTTGAGTGATCCCGATAGTGATCCGATAGAGGATTATGTTTTCCTTACATCTCTCGATCACATATTTAAGAGTGGAGTTCATCTTAATTATAAATTAATCACTTTATTAATATTTGCATACTTCATTTCTAATTTTATTGTAAAAGAGGTGTAAGATGAACACAATCCTCACATCAATAGCAACTCGGTCTCCAGTGGTTTAGCAAGCTAAATAGTGAGAATGAATGTAACAACTTTCTTTTCTCAATTTCACTATTTCGATCAATTTTTTCCTCTGCCCCAAATAAGTGATTCATATTAAACTCTCTAGAGAAATTCTATAGAAAGAAACATGGGCTCCCCGATGGCTTTTCCACCACATAAACATGTGGGTTCCACAAGTAAAAGTAATAAAACGTAAAAAAATACATCACCAGTTCCTATGGGTCCCACATGTTTTTGTGGTGGGAAAGCCTTCGAGGATCACAGAGTACTTCCCTGATGTAGTGCAAATCTGGACTGGTCTACTTATGTATTATGTGATCTTTTGACATAACACATCTAAACAGAAGTAACACAAAGTTTAAGTCTTAAAATCTCAACTACCAAACAGTGACTAAGCCAATCTAAGGATCGATCTTCTCCTTGTAATGGGTAGACAGTCTGAAAACATCACAACATCTACTAGATGTAAAGCAATGCAAAAAATAAAGAGTCCCATTCTGCTTTGAGTTCTAAAACTAGAGCTGAAAACCATGGCAGGCCAAAACCCCCTAGGGTTCCATAAGATGTAGTTCTAACTTTTTTGCTTGTTCACTTGAATGACTAGTCTTTTGGGAAGTGATATCTGAAGCATCAAGATTACATGAAGAATTTTGAGATAATGGGAGGAGAATCCATTATAGAGATTCACGGGCCACAAATATTCCCGATCAAGGAAATCCAAATTGGGTACCTCCATGTCAACCTTTCACAAAACTAAATATCGATGCTTCTTGGATAGAGAATAACAAGTAAGGTGGAATTGGCTTTGTTGCTAGGGATTGGGAAGGACGATTGAAGATGACATGGTCTGTTTCAACACGCTTCTATTCGGTATTGGAGGGGGAAGCATTAGCACTTAGGAAGGGCTGCTTTACAACTTCACCGAGGGTATTGATTATGTGTATGTGAAAACTAACAATCAACTGGTGCTCGCCTGCTCGGTTAAGAAGAGAAGCACAAAATGTCCTTCCTTGGTAAAGCCTTTGATTGAGGACATCTTTACTTTGGCAAGAAAATTTATAAAATTTTAGATTTCATATGTATATAGGAAAGCTAATGTAATAGTAGATCTCCTAACTCGGAAGGCCCTTTCAAAAGAGAGCTCGAAAGAATAGCCAAGTCTTTTTTTTGTAAGAAATTAAAAAACTTCATTCAATGAACTTGAATGGAATACATAAACACACTAAAATAGAAATAAATACAAAAAGATAGATGCATGCATAAGAACACAAAGTTCAATTAGACTCGATGAGAGGAAATTGACCATAGGAGGCGAGACAAAACAAGCCACAAGGGAGAGATAGAATAAGCCACAATGTGTCAAGGCATAGACGAAACACACCACAAGGGCAGAAAAACACAGACAACGACTTGGTTTTCATGGCGGTGGCACTAGTAGCATGCAGAAGGCTATTGCTGCAGTGGATCTAAAAGAAGATGAATCCATTTAGGGCAAACTAGGCTGGATATCGATTCTGAATTGCCATCAGTCGTTGCCATAGACGCGAAGATCAGTAGCACCACTTCTAGATCTAGCATCTACAAATATATAGGAAGAAAAGTTGGAGAAAGAGGAGGAAAGAGAAAGGGAAAATGAGAAGAAGTATGAGGAGAATAGAGAAGAAAGGAGGAAAGGCTAGGAGGAGACAAGTCAGTCTCTCCACCTCAAAACGGAGCGGAGCAGCGACTGTGGGGTATTGCAGAGCTTTGTAGTTCTTCAAAGGCAAACCTTCTTGAAGGAAAACCTGAACCACGACTAGTCCAATTAGAAGACCAAGTGATTGAAAATGTCAACTTCCCTTGATAGCCCACACTTTTAATTGAATTTCAAATTTGTGAAAAGTAAAGACTCCCAATTTGCTTCGAGTTCAAAAACTGGAGCTGAAAAACCGTGGCAGATCAAATCCCATTAGGGCTCCATGAGATGCAGCTCCTAATTCCTTCTTCGTTCACCTGAACGGCTAGTCCAATTAGAAGACCAAGTGACTGAAAATCCCAATGACTGAAAATTTCAAATTCCCTGGATACCCTACACTTAATCTAATTTGAAATTTTAAATCCCCACATTGCAAAATCCCAAATTATGAACCTTAAATTATATATGTTTGTGTTTACCAAAAAAAAAAAAAAAAAGTATATATGTTTGTATGGTGTTTTTTAATTTTGTAACAACTTACACGACACCATATTTAGGGCAAAACTCTTAATCACTTACTATTGCCTTATGTTTAAACAAAAAAAAAAAAAAAAAACTATTGTCTTATAAATTACATGGTACCTACATGTAAATTACAAAATTTTCACCGTTAACTTTATGTTAAAAATGTTTATGAAATTGAGTGTGGATCATCTCCCTTGACTGAGATCACTGCCTACGGTTTTATAACTACAAAACTATAGGCCCCATAAGTAAAAAATAATAAAATATTTAAAAAAATCCAAGAGGGCTCCCTTGTAACTTTTGTAATTTTTGGTCAATAACAGAGAACACCCAAATGCCCTTACTTTTATATAAAGCATTTACATTTTGAATTTTAAAATATCCAAAAATTCTATTGGTAGAAAAATGACGATAATACCCCCATTTTAATTAAGCAAATAACATTAATACATTCACTATAAATGATGATAATACCTCAATTTAGCTCATTCAGGGCATTCCCTTCACCTATCTTTTTCAGCGGAAGGCACTTGCCACCGCCGGCTCTTTGACGAAAATTATAAATTAGAATTTCAAAAAGACAAAATAAATATTAAATTTCTAATCACAACTCATGAGTAACACCAGAAATAAAAGGAATAACAACAATTTCATAAAGAACAGGATATTTTTAATAATTAAGTTACAGGGGTTGGAGTAATAATAATTAGTGTCTTAACCAAAAATAATAATAATAATAATTAGTGTCCATAAAAAATAAAAAAAAATCCCAGGTCAAAACATTTTTAGTCAGATTGAGCATCCTGCGATAACAATGGAGGTTGAATGTCAACGTGGAACTTCGGTCGTAGAATCGCGTTAGTGCAGGGGTGTGTGGCCGTCGCCGTCATGGTTCATGACGATGATGATTCAGATTCATATGTTTCATATGATCCACGCGGTCGGTGACGAGGACCATAGACCAAACCACACAACGCACATCTCCCTTCGACTCTTCGACGCCTTTCCCTACCCGTGCTTGACGGTTAGATTGCCCTCATTGTTCCGCTAGGGCCAGGACCAACTAAGGGCACCCACCCCACCCGCCAAAAGAGAAAAAGAAAAGATATTAAAGAGGGTGAAAACCAAAGTTGTAAGAAAGAAAAAAATAAACCACAATTAATTTGGACATGAAGTCCGCCAGCCCGTCCAGAATTCCAGATTCATTGTCGCCATGATCGTCTATTGGGACCAAGGCGAAGAACGAGGAGCGTAAATCCAGAAGAAGAAGATGAGAAGAGTAGAATAGGAAAAAGAAGAAAAGATTGTGAAGAACCACAAGGAAACTGGAAACCATTACCGTTTTCGCTTTTCCCCTTTCACCTTGCTCTGCCTGAGATTCATTTAAGATTAGGTTTTGTTTTTGTATCTTTGTGGATGGGCCAGTCGGCTTCGACTGCTGCCGGAATCGCAGCGGCGTCCAGCCGCCGGTTTAATAATTTCGATCTTCATCGCAGCAGGAACAGAACCTCCTCCACGGCTTTGATTTCTCCGATGCCGGGAGGCGATGTCGATGTCGATGTCGATGTCGATGTAGATGTAGAAGTGGAAGTGGAAGTGGATGTGGATGTCGATCTACAGGGGAACAACTACTGCAACTACATCTCCGATCTTCCCGATGAATGCTTGGCTTACATTTTCCAGTCACTTAGTTCGGGCGACCGCAAGCGGTGTTCCCTCGTCTGCCGCCGTTGGCTGACTGTTGAAGGTCAGAGCCGACATCGCCTTTCCCTCAAGGCGGAGTCCGATCTCTTACCTCTCATCCCGTCTCTCTTAAATCGCTTTGATGCCGTCACCAAACTCGCTCTCAAGTGTGACCGACGATCGGTCAGCATCGGTGATGAGGCTCTCATCCTTATCTCTAAGCGCTGCAGCAACCTTACACGCCTCAAGCTCCGTGCTTGCCGGGAGCTGACGGACGCTGGCATGGCCGCTTTTGCCGTTAACTGCAAGGGTTTGAAGAAGCTCTCGTGTGGTTCCTGCACCTTTGGTGCCAAGGGCATGAATACCGTCCTCGATCACTGCTCCTCTCTCGAAGAACTCTCGATTAAGCGCCTTCGTGGCATCAACGATGGTTCTGCTGCCAAGCCTATAGGCCCTGGCGTTGCTGCCGCGTCCCTTAAGACCATCTGCCTCAAGGAGCTCTACAACGGACAGTACTTTGGACCACTTATTATCGGCTCCAAGAATCTCAGGACCTTAAAGCTCTTTCGCTGCTCCGGTGATTGGGATAAGCTCCTGGAATCCATAGCGGATCGGGTTACTGGCCTGGTTGAGGTTCACCTGGAGAGACTCCAGGTTAGCGATGTTGGCCTTGCTGCCCTTTCTAATTGTTCTAATCTGGAGATCCTGCACCTTGTGAAGACCCCCGAATGCACTAATGCGGGGCTTGTCTCGATAGCCGACCACTGTAAGCTCCTGAGAAAGCTCCACATCGATGGATGGAAGACCAACAGGATAGGTGACGAAGGCCTTATTGCCATCGCCAGTCGATGCCCTAACGTTCAGGAGCTGGTTTTGATTGGTGTAAATCCTACTTCTTTGAGTTTGGGTCTGCTCGCGGCAAATTGCCAGAATCTCGAACGCTTAGCACTCTGTGGGAGCGAGACGATTGGTGATACTGAGATTTCATGCATTGCTTCCAAATGCATCGCATTGAAGAAACTGTGCATTAAGGGCTGCCCTGTGTCCGACCAAGGGATGGAAGCGCTTGCTTGTGGCTGTCCTAATCTGGTCAAGGTGAAGGTCAAGAAGTGTAGGGGAGTAACTTCGGAGGGGGTGGATAGGTTGAGAGCATGTCGAGGGTCAATGGCTGTCAACTTGGATACTGGGGAAATAGATCATCAGGATGCTAGTGCTAGTGATGGCGGTGCACAGGAAAACGGACTCGAGTTCCCTCCAGTAATTAGCCACATCCCAGTTGTTGATAATCCATCTAGCAGTTCCAGTAGATCGGCGTTGTTCAAGGGCAGGTTAGGCCTTTTTGCCGGGAGGAATTTTGTGGCTTGCACTTTCAGAAGATGGTCAAACAGTAATAACAATTCGCACAGTAACTAGTGGAAACTGATGAGAAGCTCGGAACCCACCCCCCTCCAAGAAAGAACAGAAAAAAAGAAAAACAAGAAAAAAAGAAAGAAAGAAAAGATAGACCTTTATCACATTGTTTTGTGCTGTATCATTGTTATTTGCTTTCTTCTTCTTGTTATTGTTTGGTGTTGTTTTTCTCCCTTCAAAATTGAATCCATGCTCTTAGAAAGGGAATCTGCAAGAATTTTTCTTCCCTCTTGCTTAATTGAAGCTATCAAATTAAGTACTTCTTTCCTTAATAAATATCTCCTACACACCCCTTATTGCCTCTTAATTTATTAGCAATCTTGCTGTTTTCATTGATGAATAATATTTAAACATCAATCAGAGCGAGTAGCCATTTAAGGCTTGGGCTATCTGGTTATGGATTAGATGCCTCTCCTTTTATATACAACACCAATTACACTGATAAGGAAATGATGGGCATGCTAATTCTTAGGTGTTTGTTGCAATACTAACTTTGAAGGGATATGCATCAATATGATTTCCTGCATGATTCTATAGATTGAATGTGTCTCTGTGCAAGTATATGAGTTCGAAGAAATTGGTTGACTTCTGAAAGTGGAATAAAGGAATGATTCATTTCCCTTTGGGACTTTATGTTTGCATGGTTAGCTGTGAGGTATGTGGTGCAGGCAGATAGCTTGCTCTGAATTATGGTTACTTTAAATAGTCATTGAGCATGATAACCTCAAGGAAGACAAAAGGATAGCTTGCTCTGAATTATGGTTACTTTAAGTAGTTATTGAGCATGATAACCTCAAGGAAGACAAAAGGGTAGCATTTATGCTGTGCTTGCACACTTGCGGTGAGGCTGTATGTGCAAACATTACCAGAAAGTAGTAATTGAATGTTTGTGTACATGAAAATAGCAATTGATGTTGCCATTGTGGCATGGTTTACATGTCTGACGAATGTTGGCACCAATGCCTGGGCTTATATATTACTTGGAAAATGGCAACCAGGATTTGTTGTTGCCATAGTGGCATCAGTTTTTTCTTGTATGGGAGAGGGTTGCTGTCCACCTTTTGATATATGTTGATTGAGTGCTTAAAAAAATTTAGATGGTTTTAAGTAGTAGGAACCTTGCATAGTGGATTTTTTGCCACTTGCATTTAGATGCTAATTTGTGATTATCAGTTCATGGGAGATTTGGTGTTTTTTGGGTTCTCTTTTCATCCCCCCCCCCCCCCCCAACCCCAACCCCAACCCCAACCCCAAAAGAAAGAAAGTAGCTTTTATCATTGTTATTATCTGTCTGTCCACACGGTTCTTGCATCTTGTGTGGTCTTAATTACTTCTTGTTCAGTGGATTATGCTTTTTGTGTTTGTAATTGTCTAATAGAAGGCTGCTTCAAGTCTCGTTTACAAATGGTGGTAGTTAGCTTTCTTCTTTGGAGAATCAAAATGATGTCTTCTTTGACCGCCTATTGTTTAGCCATATGTCCTTCATACATCCTGACATCTTGCCTCTACCTGTGTGAAGCTTCCTAATCTAATTTTGTTGTGGGTAGCATTCTTATCTCATTTTGATGAATACTGGTATGACTTTTGTGCTTCATTAAACTGTCTATTTGATCCTAGACAGATGGTGTAAACAAGCCTTTTGTAGTCTATTTCACAAGTTTGTATGTGGACTTGTATTGCTAAGTTCATGTACCTAGTGCTCTACATTTTAGTCTTTTCAGGTTCCTCCCAATTTCTCAAATGGCTGGTAGTTAGTTCTATCATTAGCGCATTGCGTGGCATTCGGATATGTTTCAACAGGATGGTGAAGGTAGTGTTTTCTGTTAGCATTTCATGCTTTCTGGAGATCGAACTTGATGGTTTTAGTTCTCTGAAGTATCTCTTTTAATTGAAGCTTATGAATATCTGTTTTCAGGATTTCATGGTTCAGTATTTATTGAAGTCCAGGGCAGATTAATAAGAGATATAACCTATGAACACTGGATGTTGCATTTGAAATCAACTTGTTTTAAGTTGTGGTTGGTTAGTTCTAGCATGACCTCAGCATGCTGAAGATAGTATTTCTGTTGGCACTTCATCTTTTGGAGATCAATCTGAAGGGTTTTTAGTTCTCTCAAGTAGTTCTTTAAGTTTATTGCATATGAATATTTGAATTTTAGCATTCTTGAAGCCCAGGGCAGATTAATATGTTTGATCATGCATTTTAAACCCAAAATTTTCTCCATTTTCTTGCTTCGGAGCGAATCCTTCTAGACACAGAATGAATGTGTTTCCAGAATGCTCGCGTGCTTATCATAGCAAGCCATCGGTCCTTTGTGGAGTAGACTGACACTGGGTTTTGCTCTGATTGCCATGAATTTCAGTGGTGGTTTGTGGAGTGTACTGCACATTTTGGGTTCTGTGTATCCATTGCTGGATTTGGTGGATAGGTTTTTCGTTTTTTTGACCATTTTCAATTTTCTTCATTATGCAGTGTTCGCGTGGGATGGTTTGCCTGCTGAATTGCAGCACATCATGATTCATCATCACGCATAGCAGTTCACTTGCTGAACACCTTTTTGTATTGGATTTTGTTAGTCACAAATGAATCTTCTTTCACTTATAGAAAAAGAATAGATAGGCCTTTAATTCGCTTTCCCTTTTAACAGAAAGCCTGTTACTTTCCATGAAAAAAGATAAAAAGCCCATTGTTTCCTTCAATTTCCCTTTACCGAAAGCTTGTCACTTCCTTCCCTTTCCTTTTGGCATGGTTTCACGTGTATGAAAATAGCGTTGCCAAGTGCTAATTCATTCCTTTCTTAGTTGCGTATGAACACCGTTCAAATGCGACCCTGGCTAACTGATCTGTCTTGAGGTTTTGTCGAAGCATGATCATCCAAAATTGGTTTTAGGTTATAAGCCTTCTATTCAAATATTAAGCTTTACGGTTTTACCTTGACTTCCATCCAGCTTTCCTTTTAGTTTTAGATAACCATGCTCACCTCGTAGCTGGTCAGCATCATCATCATCTGGAGCCTTAGCTGCACCTTTGAAGAACTCCTTAGGGCTGGGGTTGACACGAGACTGGTTGTTGTTTTGATGGATTACCCAGGAGAACCCATTGGCGAGCTCCCGTTTGTCAGTTGTTTAATAGAACTTCCCTAGGAAGTTCCAGTTAAGAAACCTTGAAATTTCCTTCCTTTCTGGTCTTTTTTTTTTTTTCCAGGCATAAAATATCAGCACTTGGTTCCTCTTCTTCAATATTTTAAAATTCTCCCCCTTTTTACCATTTTTTTTAAAATTTTCCTGTGTGAGATACAAGTAGTTGGTTCTCAATTGAAGAAATTCAACAGTAAATAGAAAAGTGATTGCATTGTGTGAAAATTCAATATTCGGCCCTCTGATATTAAATCTTGGCTTCGCCCACCTTTTAGACTTTTATGCTTAGTCTTACACTTACTAGTCAGAGGCTGAAGGGTTGCTCTCTTCCCCGTCACACCCCTTCCGTGGACCAACACCATAACCATTAAAGGTGCAAGGTGGGTATTGTTCGGCAATCTCAACTTGAATTTTCTAAAGTTTAGATTAGATTAGATGCAACATCTTTCTCAGGGGTGAAAATGAAACCAGATAAACATGCGTCAGGAACTATCCTTTCTTTTGAATGTCCTAATCAAAACCTTATCTAATGTAGTGATTCTGGGTAGATTACACACTTAAATATTATTAAAATAGTTATAATTTCAAGATATTCATCAACCATAATAAATCTTATAAATATCTATCTTTGTCAAAATAAAGTGACTCTTCCCCTCCATTTCAAGCATTCAATTTAAATATAGGGATGGGTCATGGTACCCTTGATGTAGTATCGCACGAGAACTTGTTCATCAAGTAGGAGCTTAGCATCAAGAGAGTCATTCGATGACTAAGAAATTTCTCCAATCAAGCGTATACCTTGAATGATGACAATGGTTCTATGTAGAACAGATTTGTAACCCGAGATCTAATCAAGTGCTTGCACAAGGGTACACGTTACAGATTCGGAACCGCACGGCAGATTCAACGTCTAATCTCAGAGACTCCAGGTTTCGTTTCTTGATGAGCCTTCAGAGTTTGCGTACCTGGTGATTCAGTCAGACGTCTCGATTGATCCCATCGCTCAAGAGTCTCAATTCTCAAAACAATAATCTTCTTCTTGACCAATCGAAGGTGACACAGCAATAGTCATGGACCAGCAAACGATTGTCTTCCACGCAATCGCCATGCTTTGTTTCACTTGTTCTGAGGCTGGTTACTTGCAAGTTGCAACATTGTTTATACTAATTGTCTGATACTGTATTTGTGGCAATGATGGGATGTTGATGAGGACCACAGCTACTCAGTTGCTGTGAGAGAGAGAGAGAGAGAGAGAGAGTCTTGAAAGGTGGAGAAAAAAAAACTCACTAACGATTCCAGGAAATATGCTCACAATGCTGCATTCAAAAGACAGGAAAATGATAACAGTAACCATAAATACATTTTGTTTTCCTCTATTATCTCCTACCAAGCTGCCATAGAAAACATAAATAAATAATTTAAAAATAAAATAACATCTCTAGTCACAAGCAACATCCCGAACCCCACCCCCAAAGAAGAAGAAAAATAAATCCAAGGCAAGAAAGAAGCACAGAAATTCCACTGTAAGAGAACCACTACATTCACAGATGTGAACTACTGAGGAAACAAATATGAAACAACTTTGATTTGTGTATCCAATCAACAATGCTATAATACATCTCTTGAAGGCCAACTAGATAGGGGAGGGAGAGGGAGAGGGGAAGGGGGATGCCCCTCCATATATTAGTCAAGACAATGGAAAGAATGGGCCTCTTGCAACTCCAGATGAATATTAATTGTACAGAGCTACCCAGGCTTCTATTCATCCTTCTTCTCTTTCTTTGCTTGTGGCTTCCAGTAGAAAAGTATCTGGCTGAGGATCGTCCCATTCAAAACAATTCCAATCGCGGATCCCAGAACCACTTCAACTGAATCAAGGTAGACAAGTACAATGACAATAGACAATGATTTGATAATTGATAAATTTAAGCCATCAGAAGGATTGACAGCTGAAAAGGGTTAAATATCTTCAGAAAGATCTGAGATGCAACCAGCAGGTAAGCAGGTTCTGCCATTCGTAGGGTTCTTAAAGTGTTTGCAACATGGAATTTTGCAAACCCATGATGCCCCATTGTTGGTTGATTTCTTGCTGAATAGAAGTAACATGAATGCTATACAAATTTAGCATTAGTCACAGCCTCGGATAGGATGGAGCAACATATTCATGTCACCCACATCCTTATTTTTCTTGGTGGTACATTTTAAATGAGTAAAAACTATTTTGATGGAAGCAATGATTATGATATGCGTTAAGAATAATAGTATAAAGTCAAGGCAAACACACGGGGATGAGTCATTCCAAACTATATCTCTTGTCATATGAATTTCATGATAAAGGTCAGAAACCAGCAACTATGAGAATCAGAATTTCATGATAAAAGTCAGAAACCAGCAACAATGAGAATCAGAACCACAGTGGGATGTCACTGGAACCCATGGATATTCAAGAAATTTCTCACTCGACAAGCATACAGAAGATGCAGTGAAAGTTCAACTACCAAATGAGATCATGAGGTACTACAGGGTATGATGGCCACACTGGAGATGACATATGATGAGAGCTGATGCAAACAATAACTTTGTATAAGCAAAGATTTCTACCAATCTTTGACTTCTTGGTGTTTCTGACTAACGAAGGACTAGGTAGCAATATCAAAGTCTCATTGATTTTCCTCTTCTTTTTTTCTTTTTTGAGGACATAGATTTTCCAACTAGTTAACTGACTTCTGTGAATGGCAAAACAGGAAGATAAAAGAACATTCATGGCTGATTCCAGAATAAATTGTAGGAATGGTCGTTAACAGGAATTTGGTCGGCTGATTTCATTTAAGATCAGCCAATCAGAATTCTGAAAGCATGCTAGAATTCATCATAATAAACAACAAATTGCACAAGAACATGATGAACCTCAACAAAAGAAATCGTGGTGGTTGTTTAGCAAGAATGGGAAACAAAAACAAAAGAGACCAACTGATCAACTCTTGAAAGTAAATCCGAAGCTATGTGATCTATGATGGCACATTGAAGCTAGACTGCAGCACGGAGATTACAGATAGCCTAGCAGTAAGTGGAATGATGGATAAGATGCTTGAAATATAAGTGAAGCCTATGACTGTCTATGAAATGAGATGATAACCCATGGTTTGTTGATTGTTACCCAACCAAAACACCAGGGAGGCCAAGACCATGCTGATGACCAAATGAAATGAACCAAGTTTCTGTAGGCACACACCATCACCAATGGAACTTCAAAACATATGTTAGGGTTTCTGGTACGCATGATGTCCGATATATGTAAAATATTTTTATGCACTTCCTTTACTGTACTGGGAGAGTGTTAGGATCAGATTTGGTCACCTTCTCCATACCTACATTATTAATAAACTACGCTCAACCATAAAAAACTAAATAAAAATTCAAGGATACCACTAACAGGAGCTTTTTCCTGGATGCTGGTGAAAACTCTCACTGCAAAACAAAGATTTAGAATTCATAAACAAGAGCACCAAAGCATATCCAAGTTCACAAAAGATCAGTAAAACCTTGAAAGCTCACCAATGGAACCTCCAACATTCATAAAAGAAGTTAAGAAGCTCAGCTCCCCTGTGCTCTTGTTCTGTCACCAATTTGTTTCCACATGTATGAGAAAGAGAGCTCAAAGAAATACTTCAAAACTTATGGAAACAGACATATTAGAAAGGGAGCCCAAAGTAACACTTTGACACTCTAAGGAAACAGGACTAATTGTCCAATTTACTACTGTAAGATAAGAATTCATCAGAGACAGGTGACACAGAGAAACAAGTGTCAAATTCCCAGAATGGACACTGGAGATTATACATGCTCAAAAGTCAAAGATTTAGGCTAGATTTTCTCTACTTCAAAAGTCCAAGTTTAAATAGAAGCAGGATAAACGTTGCAAACAATCAATTTTATCTTCTCACTCTTTTCCTAATCTTACTTTTATCCTCCCAATATTCTGTGTTCCATGGCCAAAATACTTCTACTTTTCATCTTCTTCCATACCCTATACATCACACCATGCCTCATTTCAAGGCAGCCACATCAAATTTGTCACTGAATTACCATTAAACTATCTTTTAACTCACTAAAACTGACATATTCCACACAACCAACAACATACACCTTGGTACATTTCCATATGGGAAAAATATATTTCAGGAACATTTGAAGATGATTTGGTTGTTCATTTGGGGGGGGGGAAAAAAAGAGGAGAAGAATTTGGCATTACAGGTAATATTTATTTATTTAATTTTTTGGTCTTTTTTTTTTTTTTTTTTTGGGGGGGGTGGGGGGCGTGTTATAAATAAATTATCAAACACATAAAATTAGGTCGAAGAAAAGGACAATTCCAGAATAACAAAGAAAAAATAGGCACAAATTTGCAAATCATGCAGTCAAAGAATAAAATGTGAAACTCTCTCAACCTTGCCCTCCACGCTCATTCATTTGTCCCTTTCCTCAAACATATTTTACCTTCTCAAAGCATTTCATGCAAGGAAGTTCTTGAAATTTCAGTAATTTGTATACATGGGGTGATCCTAAGGATCAGTAGTCTTTGTAGCAATATACTTCACAATCCTACCACAACAGCAAAATAAACATGAAGACCTTTTACTATCAACTTACAGAAAAATTCTCCCATATTTGTGGTACCCTGGCAAAGAAAAAGATTGCATGTTGAGATGCCTGCAGCACATATTATTGAATCAGATAGCTATAAAATCTTCAGAAATAGCACAAATTAAATTTGGAGGAAGAGGATGGGTGGATCATGTTTGGACATTGACTTATGCCCAATATGAATGCTAAACAAAGGGAAAATGGAAGGAGTCATAAAAATTCTATATGGTCTACTGAAAAAAATGCTGTGCAGAGTTGCTCTTACATATAAAGCTTCAAAAAGAACAGGATCAATCTGACCAGCCAAAATGGTGGGTGCCAAACCACAAAATCTGAAGAAACATTCAGGAAAAAAGCTAACAGGGTTTTGCTGAAAACAGCAGATTGCTCCCACATGTAACAGTTCATAAGTCTGAATTTAAAGTTGACTCCAACCAGTAGATACTTGGATTAAAAAACCATGTAGGATACATTAACGCCTTGATCCATGTCTTCACTCCCATTGGTGGAGAATAATAGTAGATGATAGCAATTAAAATCAGAGCTGTAAAACAGAAAACTGGTTACATACTTGGAAATTGTCATAACATGCCAAAATATTTTAAGAAATATGGGGAACAAAATATTTAACATAGAATGCACTCCAAAGTCCAAACCCAGGAGGATCGGGAAAGTAAGTAGTAATTAACCCCCTTCCAATTTCCTGAGGGCTTACCGTACACAGATGGGTTTTACTATTGAAAATCTTTTAGCTTACCTTATTCCCTCAATGGATGAGAGAAACCATTTGAAAGTAAAGGGAATGCAAGGAGTAGCTCAGAGGTGAACTCTTACAATTACAACTTTCTAGATAGGAGGACCCATGGTCTCTTAGTTACATGTCAAGGTTCACCCCAATTGGAGTTGGCCACACAGCAAAATCAAGTATTGGAAGATAAAGGATCATGGAGAGAATGCCCACCAAAAAAGTGGATGGCTGACAAATAAGGGCATGGATATACATGGGGTGGGACATTTGATTGAATTTGTTTCATAACCAACATGCTGCCGATCATTTGCTTGATAACTAGCAGCCAAAATCACAAGATCATTCCATGTGGCTACAATAAGTGGGTCACTTAAAGACCTCTCCAAGTATGCCAGTCCAGAAATACTTTTGCTAGATCTAAACCTACAAACTCAAGAAGAAAGACAATCTAAGCTCTTCAATCAAGAGAAGAGAAAAACCAATCTAGTAAGGCTCAAGGTTTAAAGGGAAAGAAACACCCAGTAAGACCCCCAAAATCAGCAGCCCAGACTTAGTCACTCGACACAGAAAGATCTAAACAATCATTATTATAAGAAGATTAGAACTTTATATTACATCACAAATGAATAATAAAAAAGATTCAGTACACCTGCCCGTATGACCAAATCACTTCAAGGAACTCTATAAATGGCAGAAAAGTACTCCTGGGAACTCAGGAAATTCTAATTAATAGTGAGATCCATTACAAAACAAAGAACTATAGACGCCAGTTGACTAAATGAAATCCCACCAACACAGTCTTAACTCAATGATTTGGTTCCTCTGAATCTGTCAGACAAGCCAATATCTGTTGCATCATAGGAAAGATCAACAAGATTTGCAAACCCAGTTTCAGGTGATAAGATAATATAAAAATCAATTACCATATTAAGAAAATTAAAAATTTTGGAGTGTCTATAGTTTAAAATTTCTTTTCAAATCTATGCTATAGATTGAAGTGATAATAATTAAGCCAAAAGAATTATTATTGTTATGCAAAAATAAATGGAAACAAAGCTAATTACAGTGCAAGTACATGAGCACGGGGAGAGATAAGGTGAATCCTGATGTTTCTGTCCTAAAAGCATGCTGCAAGTATTGGATAGTCATGAGACTAATAACAATCCTGAAGTGTTTCTTGGAACCTTGTAAGCAGGCAGACCATTGACAATTGGGCCCAATGAGACAGTCCTACATCATAATAATGAACCCCTAGGAACCACTGAAAAGTAATTGGAATCTCCAGGTCTTCTGCAATATGGAGGAAAGGGAGTGGGGTTACCATAACCAACTGTGGGTGGGTTATAAGAAGGGCGGGAGATGCGAGGACAGGGTATCACTGAATTTGTGAGTTTTTTGGGCAGCCTTTGACTGAAAGTAGCATATGCTGTAGGGGGTAACTGGCACCAATCAAAACCAGATTATCTTGCATATTTTACATGCTTTGTAATAGTTCTCATGTTTGATTAGTGGGTTGATTCAAATGTGACCACCTGACTATCTAGCAATAAAGGACACTAGGCATTAATTTTGAATTGATTCGTTATAAACCAACTTGTAATTCGTTGACTTTTGAGTTGATGTCCAATTATAATTCAGATGCTAGGCAGAATCAAAGTTGAACTCTAGATTTCCTACAATCCTGAGAAAGTAACTCTAAAATGCTTTCCTAATCCCAATAGCTCCTGTTTGCAAAATTCCATGTCTTCAAAAGTAATTCAAATATTTGACCACCTCTATTATTTTTATTACTGGTGCATGATAATAGTCAATTGTTATATTTAAGTGAATTTTCTAAAACATAGAGCAAGATCGAATAATAAGTTAATAACACAAAACACAGAACCACACAGCAAGAAGCTTACTCATTGAACCGAGTCCTCCCAAAACCAAGAATCATGAATAAAAATCCAAAACGCTGAAAACAGAGAACCAAAAACTGTGGCCAGAAAAGCCTGAGAGTCTGGTCAAATATTGTAAGAATTGATTCTAAGCACAAAAAATCAGATTTCTGATAAGCCCAATTTTTGGTCCAGATGGCTCCTATAAGAGATGATTAAATAAACAGAGCCAACTTGACAGAATATTCCCTCCAGGAATATAGTAAATTCATGGTAAATATGCCAAGGGCATCATCATAAAATATATACCTTGGATTAAGAGAAAAGCCAATTCCCCATAAGCTGAAAAAGGAAGCCCCTTGTGAAGACAATACGACAAAGCGATTGTATACCCAACAACCTCAAGCTCAAAAGCTGCAACACTAAGGCCCCTGATACTTCCATGCTTTAAAATTTTTAATATCTGCATAAAAGGATGTAAAAACCTCACATTAAAAAACATATCTGAGTGATAAAAGCGCTAAATGAAAGGTATTCATTTTCAAAATCATGGGATTGGACAAAAAAATCATATTGGGGGAGGTATTCCTACAAGGATAGTGTGAGAAGGAATCTGCGAACTACACCGATGAGGGGCTGAAAAATGGTAGAGTCCATATGCCAACAACATAGCTAAAATAAGAGGAATTGTTAATTAGCCCCCATGTTTAATTATGTGAGAAATATATATAGGAAATTGTACAACAGCGGCACATACTTAAATGATGCAAGTTTCAATTAAGATATTTTAGCACTCAAAACATTGGATAGGTTTTTACTGGCCTCATTTAGGAAGAGCTTTGTAGAACAATCCAGCAGGAAGAGCTTTGAAAATTCCACCACACCTTTGAGCCATGTGGATAAGCGATGTGCTAATTTGGTCGCTGGATAGTGAGTACATAACCAGATTACCCATGGGTCAATATCATAGTCAAGATTCAACTAAATGCCCACCCATATATGTTCATGCCTCCTTATGATTCTATTCATGCAAATGGTACTCTGCCACTACAATGCTATGGTCTTGTCTTTTAAAGCTTTATTTTGTCACTTGATAAATTCCGTTTGAGCTGAAAAATGACATGTGAGCAAAGGACCTAGGAGTCTGCTGCCTCTACACAAAATCTACCCCTCACTTGATTTACCATATTCCAGAAGTTTGGGCGTTTAGCAAATGGCACCCTAAAAGTGTGTAGGAACACTCGACTAAAAACGCATAAGAAAGAGGGTTACAGAGAGGGGGGGGGGGGGGAAGAGACTACCTACATTTAAAATTACCCAACAAATTAGAAACAGCTCACTAAGATAAAGGACACTAAAGGCACCAGTATTATATGTAAAACACCATATTAGACCCTTATTTCCCTTGTGAAATGCATTTTTCTGGATTTTCTGCATGAATATTTGAGTGTTTTCTCTGTGGTTGTCCATCTATGGAGCCTGATACAAATAAAATTTCCATTGGAACTTTTGCTAACTCACCTAATTTTATGGATCAAACTGAAAGCTCCAAGTCTTAATCTCACTTGTACTACTATTCTCCACAAACAGACAAGACAGAAAGCATAATCTTGTCGCAAATGCTTGATGTGTAATGGTCCAGCATGGAAGCAGGAACATTTATACTGGAAAGCTGGTCATCCCCAATCAGTCAACTAAGGAACATTTAGCAAAAGACTTAAAGAAAAAGCTTAAAAACCATAATAGATCTTAAGTGGTAAACAATAAAAGAACCACAGCTTTAACATAGCAGAAGTCAATACCATCGGTTTTGGAGATTTTAATTGATTAGTTACTATGATCTGTAATATTTGTAGTTGAAGGCAACTACAACTGTTTCAGTGAACAGAAAAAAGTACCCGAGTCCTACGGTACTGGGGACCCCCGCGCGGGGGAGGTGGCTTAGGGGGCAGGGGTAGTAAAATTATCATTTTTTCTGTGCTGCATGAGTCTGGAAAGACTATCCATTTACTGGGGATAATGGAACAGAGCAGAGTCAATTAGAACATCTAGAGTGATCATTGTGGATATAACCAATTAACAGAGTCATTGTTGTTACCTAGAGCTTACCTTCTAGTTCCAGTCCTAAAGGCTGGTACCCCTCCCCCATTTTCTCCTTTGTATATTCTTTTCCTCTCCTCGGGGGTTTTGGTAGTCATAGTTTATTCATCCAAAAGGAGTGTTCTTCATTTAAGAAGAAAATCAACAGACAAATCGAAGATCCAATTTTCATTTCCCCCAAACTTTATGGTTACAGTAGAAGACATCATTTCGATATCAGGAAAGGGAAAGCTTTACCGGCCTAGTAAATGAAGTGGCGGTTCATTTAGAGACACTAACACAATCTTGCATAAGACCCTTTCCTCATTTCATAAGTGGCTTCTAAGGGTTGCAACTGAAGGCAGATTTCATAAACAATAAATAGAAATTCAACTGTAAAACTAGAGGAAGATTATTAAGGTATAGGGAAACAAACTACAAGATTAACTCCCTAAAAATCATGAAATTCAATCAGGGGTGCATTATGTAGGTGAGGAGGCAAACCTGGGGGAGTTTGACTATAGAGGAGGCAGCGACGATGCAATATCCGAGGAGCTTCGAAATAAGAGGAAGCAAACAGTCCTTATCAGGGAATTTTCCATCGCTGAGAGAATCAAATGCACAGCTAAAATCCATGCCCAGAATATTCATCTTCATGTTTTTTGAACTTCCAATGGATGATTGGATCCAAAACAACGAACAAATAAATTGCTTATGGAAAGCTATTTAATCTACGAAGCTCTCTGCTCCCTCTAATAAGGTCTTCACTCTTGAGCCCGCATCGAGCACCGTTTAGGTTAGACTTCAAAAATAATATTCGAAGGCGAAGAGTGTGAAGAAAGAAATTGACCTCACTGCCGCGACGAATTTTTTGTTTTTTGTTTTGTATTTATTTTATTTATTTATTTATTTTTATCATCAAACCAATCCCAAATTAAAAAATAAAAAATAAAAAAATAAACATATTGATTTTTTAAACTTATTGTGTCTCTAAGTCCCTACATGATATTTAAAATTTCTTAAAATCGTATATTAATTTAAAATCTGATTCCAACAACAAAGCTCTTTCTAAAGATGTAATCAAGATGTGCACAAGTTCACCCGGATGAACCTCAGACAAAATAAAAATAAAAATTTTTTAACAAAGACTACCACTCCATAATATATAAAATTTAAAATTTAAATCTCATTAAAATAGACACAAAATCTTATTATATATTTCAATAATTATAAAAAACATATCATTTTTAATCATGTGTGGAGTGTTTGCCTATAGTGAATGGTGGATGGAGAGTGAGGGAGAGGACATTGGCTTTGTGTTTTCAATATTAAAATAAATTCTTTACAATATTGATGAGTTTTGAGATCTAAGAAAATGGAAGTGTATTTATGGAATTTGAGCCCCATTTATTATCATAATTCGAGTCTCACTTGAATTGTATTAAAGAGTAGAAAAAGATGTTGCTTGGGGAATGTCTTATCTATTAATCTGCAACTTTACACTTATTTTCGCTTTAATTAATTGTCTTATTAAAAAGATATGATGAAGGGTTAACAAATTTTAGTAGCATAATTGGAACACTTTGAGGGGTTTTTACCATCAAAACACAATCATGCCCATTCTCGGTTTTTTTCTTTTTTTGAATCCTTCAATTAATGAATTAATTTAATCTTCAGACTAAAAAAAATTAGGACCACTATGTTACTATAAAATTACTTCCAACCTATCCTAAAAATAAAGCACAATAAAGTAGTTTTTTTCTTATAATTTTTATACATTAATTATTGTTTTTTTCCTTGTAATTTCTATTGATACATTGTCAACCAAACACAGCCTTCTGAATTTATGGATGAGCAATGAAAGCACACAATGTCGAATCATGGGTGGGGCATTTCTTTTTAATGGATGGAAGAAATTTCACCTCTATGTTTGAATAGCAATACATTGTTACACAATTTTTTTTCCTTTTTGTTCAAAAGAACCTCTTGAATGTGGTATCAACTAGTACTTAACTAATTTGACTACATGAAGTGAGCTTTTGTAAAGTCTTGGTTTTAAGGGGGTTAGCCATATTTCCAATAGAAATAAAAGAGACCTAATGCAAAAAATTATAAAAAAAATAGCTCCAAAACCCAATTTGTTTTGTTCTAGCATATCTTTCACTCCATGAACGCAAATTTAGTTACAGACGTAATAGGTATGTCGTATCTACACGTTGGAAATTTGTTTACTCAAAATATAGGTTCCAGAATGTGAACTTCCCCAAAACTTCCCTGCCCTAACAGAGCAGTTGTTCCGTATCTGCCGCAACAAAGCAAGTCTTTTTTTTTTGTCCAACAACAAATCAAGTCTTTTTTTTTCGTCCAACAACAAATCAAGTCTTGGGGTTGAAAGTTTCATAATGATTCTTCCATCTTTATCATCAAGATCTTGAACTGGAGAGTTTCATGATCAGTAAATTAATGACAGAAGGTTACATGAGCGCTTGACAAGAAAGCCGAAAGAAATTTTAATTCAAACATTTTAACATTGTACAGGCATCATAAATCATGAGACATACAGACATTTGATACACTAAGTAAAGAGGTTAACAAGAAATTTCATGCTCTAACAACCGAAAAAAAATTCATGTAAAGAATTAAATTTCTGATGCTTTTAAGACACTTCTGATGATTTTGGAGACGATTGACGATCAACTGAGTAGCTGGAATCGTTCTTTTAGTAGCTTGCTCAGTAGGGTGGTGGTGGTGGATACACTCCTGGGTAAGGGCCTGCAAATTAAGAAGGGAAGAATGAACAATCAGAGAAAAGTCTTAACAGCAATCAAAATTGACAAAGCAGCACAGACGGCAAAGAAAACTACCTGGCGGTGGTGGGTAACCATAGGAGGCATGTGGTGGAGGTGGGTAGGTTTGTGGTGGAGGGGGGTAGGTCTGTGGTGGATAGGGTGAAGGGGGGTAAGTCTGAGGAGGATAGCTGGATGGTTGTGGTGGCGGAGGATAAGCCATATGAGGTGGTGGAGGATAAGCAGACACCTGTTGAGGTGGTGGAGGATATGCTGGTTCTGCTGATTTTGGAGGATATGAAGGGTACCCAAGTGGTGGTGGAGTTGAATATACAGGGTATTGGGACGGTGGTGGAGTTGAATATACAGGGTATTGGGACGGTGGTGCTGTTGAATATACAGGGTATTGGGACGGTGGTGCTGTCATGTAAGGTGGAGCTGATGGTGCAGACATACTCGCTGGTTTCTGGAAATGGAACACAAGAGTTAAAACCACGCAGATCATAAAATCCCTACTTGATCTTCCAAGGCTCTTTCAGAACCCCAAATCCTCAAAATATATGAACTTACATTAGCATAGGAGTAGTGCAATATAAGTCGAACTTCTCCGGCATGTCTGCAAATGATGGTAAATATGTTTTTTTATATCAGAAACTAAAGAATCAAACGTGCATTATAATGATTAATCTGTTTGTTTTCTTCCTTCAATTCTCAATACCTGCCAGTTTTACTGTGCAAGGGCCAAGTCGAATCGTCAAAACCTTGGGAGAGAGTCTTCTGAAGTTGAATCCTAGAAACCAGAAAGGGTAAGAAATCAAAATTCAAACTAGGTCACTGATTCGGTATGAAGAATTTTGATGTTTAAACGATTGATTACTTTCCGCTGCCAATGAAGTCGTCGGAAGAGAGAGAGTTGCTATTCCAGACGATCACATTCAACTCCCGGAGACCTTCGATGAGCGTGAAAACGAATTTCTCTTGAAAAGTAGGGTTCTTACCTCCATCTGTACAGAATCAAATCGCAATACGAGTTTAAACTACGGAGAATCAAGACGATTATACGAGAAGCCAAGGGATCTAAAAATGAATGAACGACTAAACCTACCGGTACAGGTCCTTGTCCGGAATTTAGAGCTTCCGTACTCAAGGCAGACGTAAGGATCCTGCCTCGAGATCCATTCCGTATCCTTCAACCTGTTGCATCCCACGACTACACCACACAGAGCCAACGAACGATACCGGAAATTCAACACAACGATCCCATCCAAGAGAAGAGATTAGAAAAGCTGTGGAATTTGCAGACAAAATGTTCGAGAAATTGAAAGCGGTCAGGTGGCGTACCTGTAACCTCCAGCATCTGGCCTTGGATCCCAGATATCGACATGGATGAGCTTCAGTTCACACTTCACAGCAAATAGATGGAAAATGAAATCTATTTTATTCGGAAAAAAAAAAGAAAAACAGATTGATGGAAAACAGTATCGCTAAGACCCTGAGAAGGAATGCAAATCTCTCCTCATCGACGGATCTCTGCGTGCGGCACACCTTCTTGCAGGGTCAGAAGTACAACTTCGTGTTGTATCTTTTGATTAATTCATAAGAGAGTGGACCTTGGACGGTCAACGATGGTAACATCCAAGAAAATCACGATCCTTCGTCGTCCCAAAGTCGTCAACCGGTGTAAGATTTATCGTTGGAATATCAAACTCACTTTGAAAATCGAATCGAAACCCTAATAAGGCTGCATTTGTTTTCAATGGTGGGGTGAAAAAAAAATGTGAACCCATGTATATTTTGAGATGAGAGAGAAAGAAAAGAAAAGAAAAAATTTGTAGAAATATGTTAATTGGAAAAGTTGGCTTGACACCCCATTGGACAAATTTTGCTAAATTAAAAAATACTTGCCTTTAATTTTTCCACCCAATTAATAAAAAAAAAAAAAAACTTCACTTTTAAGATTTAAAGGAAAAGTAAAAAAAAAAAATATTTTTTTAAAGAATTTTTCCACTCCATTTTTATTCCAAGTAACAAACGCAGCTTAAACAAACAATTCAACGAGTTCACAAAGTAGACAAAGTAGAAAAATGCAATGAGGATTTTCCAGGGTGTACTCCATGTTTCAAAATTCATCGTGACATGTGGCTGATTTTGAATCTTGCATTAGCCAAATGACAAGACAAGATTTAATCGTTTCCGGCTAATTCCAACTTATTCAGACAGATACACAAGCAGATGAACTTTCCCACTTAAATGGGAAAAATGGACATCTCTGTTCCCCAAATATCAAACCTTATTAAGGTAACAATCAATCTGAATTTATCTAAAAATGCAACTAAAGAATTGAAATGGACATCAACTTCCTGAAGGGATGCCTACATACAGGACACTTATGTACATATAAGACTCAAATTTCGAACATTAATGCTGGCCCTGGATCATTCACTATCAAAATCCTCGTCATCTCCAAAAGTGAAAACAGAAGCATCAGCAGCAATTGGCTTGAAGTCACTTGAGTCCATTTTAGGCACTTGGGTACCCGACGCAATTCCACCATTACTACCAACTTCGTCACTTTTCACTTTACTAGCATATGGGATTTCGGGGACTGCTTCACTTCTCAATGAAACTTGTTCAGTTCCATGTGTCACTGCTGCAATCTGGTCTTGAGTAGTCCTAGTTTCAGGATTCTGGCCACTTGATGTAGCAGGTCCTCCCTCCCCAGAAGCTGCTTGGTTTTGCCTGCTTGCTGAAGATACACTCTCTTCTGTTTCACCGTCTGAGAATACATCATCCTTATCATCCTTATCTTGGCCTTCAGAATCTTTTCTTGGGTCAGGAGCCACAACACCCCCATCTGCAAGGGCAGAAACAGTGCTTGAGCTTCCACCGGATGGTTTGTTGGCAATTTCAGGTTTGGGAATTGTCAACTTGGTGTCATCATACCCTACCATCACAACCTCAACCTGGAATCCTGGGGAAGGAAGTTTCCTCTGCACAGCAAATACCACATGCTTATTAAGACAATACAACTGGACCACCGAAAAGGCACAATTATAAATAGCAGATGCAGCAAAACAACAATTGTCTTCTCAGTTTCTACTTTGGTAGTCTACTATGAATCTGAATGCCTCCAAACATGGTCAATTTCATGAGTTTTCAACTCATATAGGAAAGAATCTTATTTACCTTGTCAAATCCATCAAGATCAGAGACCTGCAATATTTTTCTGTTCTCTGTCATTGTTGTATTCAACCAGCTGAAAGCAGAGAGGAATTGGGCTGCATGTTAGTTTCAAACAGATGGAAGAAACAATTGAGGTACTGAGCATATGAATTTTCAATAGAAAGCAAGATGCTAGAAAGGGAAATCCTCAAATTGGGTACCGAATAATTAATTAAGGACCAACTGGTCCTCTTCACTACAATTTGTAAGCAGACCTCAACAGCAATGGCTTACAATGTTATGAAAAGCAAGCGTTGCCTCATCTTTTTTTTTTTTTTCTTCAATCAGTGTTAATTTACAAACTGTGAACATTCAGACAGAAAACTGCATTAGTTTATCTGCCCCCATCAACAGATTAATCACCAGTGACATGTTGTAATTAGTCAAGGGCAGGCTTCCCATGTCAAAAGCCACCAGAAAATAAGCAGCTCTTGTCATTTGAAAGCCACCCCTCTCCCCACCAGCCCATTGATGCAATCCTGAGGTACAAGTCCTGTTTGGGTTCACCATGGACCCCCCCCCCTAAAAACAAGTGCGTAGATGGAAAATAGTAAAAATATTGAAAGTTATATGAGCAATGGCAGAATTGTAAATAAGAAGTACATTAAAGGATAAGAAAGGGAACTAAAAAATGTGGTATGAAAGGGCTAGGTTAAAGTAGGAAAAAGCTAACTAAAGGATAAAGGTAAATATTTGTTCATTCCCCTCTTTTGGGTAGTGGTGTGAGGGCAGGTGTGGGAAGTTGGTGAGCTGGGGGTAATTAGGCCTTTTAAGAATTAAAGCCAGTGTTGAAGGCTTCCGCACAAGCGAAGCCGTCCAGCGGGGGGGGGGGGGGAGGGGAGGAGCGATTTTCCTATGCAGCCTTACCCAACAATTTTGCCAAGAGGCGGTTTCAATACCTTACCTCAGGCTACAACTGTGGTCCACCAACCATGGGATGATTTCTACTTCCCATGAATTAGAAATACAGATAAATTGAATGAAAACTAACAATTTATGATCATTATAGTTAGACCAACACTAACAAAAAAGGCGCATTTTACAGACCAGTAGAAATCTCCCTGGCGGTCATGAAAATGGATTTTGAAGTCTCCAGCTACTTCAGTAAGACCAGGCTCCCCTGGCAACGCAAAGACCATGATTCCTTTTTTTGGTGCAGAAAACCAGAAATCTTCTGGCTGCATAAGGAAAACAGCGAAAGCAAATTGTAATGGATAAATGCAGGCAGAGTGCGATTTATAACATGCTAGTGGCAATATTCATTACTGAACTACTGAAAAATGTTTTTTTTTTCCCCTTTCCTCCCCTTCTGGGGGGAATGGGAGGAAAAGAGAGCACAAGGTCCTTTTTATTTATTTTGAAGATAAAGATGTCAGAGGTTTACCATCAGATCCTTTGTTCTTGGATGCTTCTTGGTAGTGAAGAGAATCCCTGTGCAGCAAGAAAGAAAATCAAAGTTCATTGGGAGTACACAATCCAATCTTAATATATGATAATTACATCAAGCTAGCAATGAAACACGAAGAAAGATATTGAATAAATGCTTCAATTTCTGTGAGGTTCACTTAAGGGTTTGCCCGATCCTCCTAGGTTACTAAACAAAATGGTTGGGGAAAGGAGAAAAAGCAATATAACAAGAACAAAATAAGATATCTACCATAGAGTTCAACACCAGGTTGAAGGCAAAAATTATTTAAGATAACTAATTCATGAAACTGAAAAGATGATCAACCTACACATCAGATTGCAATCACCACCCAATTTGTCTGTCCCTCTTGGTGACGCAGGCAAAAAAAGAGAAAAAAATTGGATAAATGAATGCTGATGTATAACTAGTAATTACAGATGCAACCTGGGTCCCAGAAAACCCAATGGAAATTCAGCCCATGGGACAGTTAAGTGTTGATAAATCCTGGCTGAGTTTGGGCTAGGTCAGATAAGGATTTGAGGTGTTAAGCTGATCCAGACAGGCCCATCTCAACCCCAAAGTATGATGGTAAACCTTTTTTTTTTGAGCTGAGATTCATCCAGACCAGCTTGTGCGCACCTCGCCTACATCCTCAGGGGAGATGCCTCAGCGAGAGTCGAACCCACAACCTCTTCACTAGGAGGTGTGGGTCTTAATGCTAGAGCAACTCTGCGTTGGCATATGATGGTAAACTTTGGGCACTACCACCTCCTATGAGTATTGGACTCAGCTTCATAGCCCCGTGCATATACACATTTGTTGCTTAACCCATTGGGTCAAGCTGGGGCCATGTTGGGATTTCCCAGCCCAATTTCTGGCAAGGCTCCACTATGGTGTCTTGAGTCGCACTCCCACCAGTATTGTCTACAGAAAAACAAGAATTTCCTTTGGTCCCACCCACTGCAAAAACATAATGTAGGATCAGAACAAAAACTCAGGGCAGTTAGAATTCGTCATGAGAGAGAATGGATCTCCCAGAGACAAAGTTAAAAAAAGATTAAGACAACATCCATGTTATTAGTTCAGAGCATTAAATCCTAGAAAGAAGAAACAAGGCCACTAAACAAGTCAAAGCGAACCATTATGATCAGAAACAGTTATTGAAGGCCTAATCCAATAAGGACATCGGTGAAGTCGAAATCCCCTGAGCATACACCTGCAACAAAATGTGATGTCACTAATCACGTAAAAGAACAGAAAGCTATTTAAATTGAGATTAATGTACAGCTTCATACCGTCGTCCAGGTTGAATTTCCCCATTGAAGTTCTTCAAAATGCACTCAAAATATTTGACATACCTCTAGAAATTAAAGTATTTATTAGATAGGAAAAAATGACATATATCCATTAAAGAGATTATTTCTAAATAGAGTAAAAGGACTGACAATCTGACTTGGAAGAACTAGCCCCTTTCCATCCAAACACCTTTTCTGATTATAGTAGTCAATTGACTCCTCAGCCGTGGGAAAGAACTGCATGGAGATGCACATGGTATTAACTTATGGTCATAGAAGGTGAAGACCACCAACCTAATAAATAAAATCTTTTTGAATCCATTATGCCGAACATCTTAAAGCAACCAGCCACAGCTCACCTTCAAGTATAAAAGAAGGCTAGAAATCATTAATCCGGTTCTTGCCATACCAGCCTTGCAGTGCACGACAACCACATTTTCAATGTCTTCTTTCAACCATGAGTATGCACTTTGACAAAATAATAGTACAAGTTGAAGAGGGGGGCAGTTGTGATCATCAAATGGAAAACATGCAACCTGGAGATGCATAGAACATTCAGACACAGAAAATATTTAAAGCAGCCTCTTTATTATAACCGATCAACAGAGGTAATAGCTTCCTAAATCCAATATGTCAATCTTCAATCCCAACTTCAAAAGAACAACAACTAATTCTCATTCACCCCAAAAAAAATTTAACAGTAACTAGTTCAGGCTATTGTTACAAGCTTGGAATCTAATGAGATAGGTTAGTTTTAGCCATTGAAAGAGTACTTCTCAGGGTGAACATGATTTCGATCTCCCAACATTAGTATGCATTGGAGCTGAAGCACCGGGATTTTAAAGGGATCCTATAGAGAGGTACTGTATGCCCCAGCTCTCATGCCAACTAGATCAGGGTGGTGGTTCAGAAAAAAAAACAGGCTCAAAGAATCACAGAAAAAGATGCAAGTTAGCATGAAAAATTTTATTTCAAAACCTCAGGCAGGTAAAAATTGTTGAAGCATGGACAGCAAGCACTATATGAGGTCTTCAAAGGGGATTCAAAATTGCAACATCATCAACTGGTGAGATAAAATGAACTTAGAGATTCTGCAAAAAACCCAACCATAGGCAAGTTCATCATAATCTCACTATCAAAACACTTTAATCCTTCTTGATGTGATGCTAAGAATGTCTACATCATAGCTGGAGCAGAAACTAGTCTCTAAGAACAGCACAAAAATAGCAGCAACAGGTAGAATAAAAAATATCCTCAAAGACAACTCTTAAATCAGCAACTTTCCAATTTCAGAACGGTATCTGTATCATGGCTTTGATACTGAGTAACAACAACAACAACAATAAGCCTTGTCCCAATGGCTTTGATACCGAGTAACAGTAAATAAAATTGAATAGCTAGAAAGAACAAAAGATAGAAGGAAGAGAAGTAAGAAGCTGAAGAGAAGAAGAGATGGAGGAATGAAAGTTGGAATTAGCAACCCTCTCCCCATGATACACACGTGCACACACACACACACACACACACACACACACACACACACATATATATATATATACACGTGAAGTAGTACACCTTCTTCCCGAATAGATTACAGCAACAAAATAGAAAGAGATCTCCGAATCTAATAAGTAGAAGCCAAGGAAATAAAATAAACTCTAAGCAAAATAAAATCAGATCTTAGTGAATCTGGGGTGGACCCCACATAGTGTGGTTACCAACGAAGTGGCAAATCACGCATAGTTTAACACGAATTCACCCAAAATCTATCCAAAGCCTCCATAATTCATCCCCTTCATTTGAATCTTTGATCCTAGCTGCTGCCTAAGAATTCCATTAAACCTAACACCAACATATCCAATTTTATTTAAGTTTTCAATTACAAACAATCTATGGTTTTGAAGACATACAACCACCTTCTAGAAGAGGGTTCACAAGTTCTCTTTTTTTATTGTTTTGCAAGAATTTTGCCTAGGAAAATTTTTAACCTTTAAAACCGGCTGAAATTTTGATTGAAATTTCTCTTAACCTAAGAGAGACTCAATCAATGTTTCATACCCATCCACCCAGCCAATGCCCTGGAATTACTCTTCAACCCCTAATTCTACTTGTAATGTTCCATAATTTCAAATTTAACCATCTGATTTAGTTATAACTTTCAGCACATATTCTCCTCCGCATCGACTTGACATAAACCCCATCATCTACCCAAACTCTAACCCTGAAGTGGGGCCTACTGTCAGTTTTGGCCTACTTGAATTGGCTGATTCTGTAGAGGTCCCGCCTAACTGTCGCCCCAGCTGATCCATTACAATCTACAGCTACATCAGATCCACTAAACAATTAAAAGAATCTAGTTATTAACAGGAATATTTCCCAATCCAAAAAGGTAATGTATTCTAAAACAACTATGGCAAAAATAAACTGTGGCAATATAACTACTAATACCATGTGAAATCCTAATATCTCAAGTTTAGGCCCTTAAAGTGGCCTATGATATAGAAAACCCAGGGATCAACTCCTCAATGTTGAACATGCCATTTGACATTCTGCAGTAAGCCAGTAACTCTACAAGCTCAACACAGCATTTGAGGAATTTGCAGATTCTCGACTCCTCAAATATTCAGTTCTTCACTACGCTCACCCTTGTGAGTAAATATTTACTTAGTTACCTCTTTGAATAAATCTTGGATAAATAAAGTCAAAAGACAGATGAAAGCAGGATTCCTTAGATTCTGAAATTTGAAATATATCACAATATTATTGGAAGGAGAGCATTGCTGGTCGAAAATTCAAACAATATGCTTTTAGCATGTTAAGATAATCGATCGGTATAACAGATAATGCAATGACAAAAGACACTTATTTGGCACATTTAAACTAATCCTGATACTTGAACATAAAAAATAGAAATCACAAGAGCCATCAGTGTTTAAGCTTCAACTATAATGCCCCCACCCCCAAAAAAGGCCTGAAAACATGCAAATAAAAGCACATAAATTATTTATGGGAATAGCACAAACCTTCCCCTCAAATAATGATGCATCATACAGCCTCTCTGAACACAGATTGTATACTTTGTAATTTCCCTGGAGAGATAAGACTTGTTAGCAAGGAAGACTAGATATAACTCATGGTAAAAGGAAAGGAAAAATAAATGGTTCCCAGATGGATTACTAATGGAGCAGTACAATGCAATCATACGAATGATAAAAAGTCATGACGCAGTATCAACAATCTACAGCTCGAATTGCTTGGCTCACCATAATATTAAGCACCACAGGTGGAAGAAATCCCCAAAGCCCATTTTAAACCCCTTAGAACACTCAGCATTCCTAATTGCACCCCTTATTTCACATTTCATTTTGGTCCTTTTTCATGTTAAAGCCCAACAGAATGCATATCTAGTTCAAATGGTTTGCTCACCATGAAATTAAGCTCCACAGGTGGAGAAATCCCATAAGCCCATCTAAAACCCTTGAGAACTCCCATCAAAACTTAGCATGCACCATTTATTTCATGTTCCCCTTTGGTCCTTTTTCATGTTAAAGCCAACTGAATGCTTACCGTAATTTCCCTAACAAAATTTCTACTATTGTTAAAAAGTTTCCTGGTTTCAACTATTACCTGAGTAAGCTAAATTAAACCAAACGCTACACATTATCTGACTGTGAGGGAGGTCATACATAGTCTAGGTATTATTCCAAGTATGAACTGGGATAGATCTTATTGGAAGGCAAGGATCCATGTAGCAGACATCTTACTTTTTTTGGGCTGTGTCTCATTCCTCTTAGTTCCGCCTTCCATTTTCTTTCTCTATTTTCCATCTCTCATTTGTCTTTTCATTTTTGTTTTTCCATTACAGTTCCTATCCCTCGTTTACCCATCTCTCATCTTTCACATTTGCAGTTTAGACCCCAGTTTTCCTACTTTCTGTTGTTTAGATCCATGTAGCCACCTCATTAAGTTGGGAAAAGGCTGACTTGTAAGTTGTTCTTGTTTGTACTAAACATTATCAAATTGTCTCGGAATCACAACTCCAACTTCTCTATTCCCTGACAAACACATCCAATATTCTACTCGCTGTAAATTTCTCAAAATTTTCTCAATTCTTAAGAAAACTCTTTCATGTGCAGTTATGGTGATTTGGCACCAACTCCCCAGTGTTTGATAAATAATCTATCCAACCTCTCCAAGTAGTGTGAACCAGAATTTTCTGTATCCAGACTACAGATGGCATAATCTTGCAATAAAAACAAAGCACTAGATCCAGGGACTATTCCATGTAATAAACACCACAGAGTACATGGGACAGCCACACTGAAACTTCTTAAGAATTACAAATTATAAAACAAAATTTGCATCATCACCTTGTGGTGGGTCTCAAAAAACTTGATCACTTCTTCCATATGGTTTCTGTAAAATCCCTGCATTACATATAATCTCAAGAGTCAAATGCAGTTTTTGATTCAACAATTACAGTAGAATCTAGCCTATCAAACACGCATCAAAAACCATCAAGATCATTTACCTCAAAATATCCAAAAAAACCAGAGCTCATATCACCAGCAGGGAACCCCATAGCAATAATATTCTCAGTGATATACGTCATATCCAAATCAAATCCTCCTTCCTGGACATATGGAATTAGAATCAATGACAGTAATGCTAAGGAAACCACATCTCAGAACCATGTCTCAGAAGTGGCATTAATCTGGTATGGAAAAGGGAAATCCTACAATGATATACGACAAATAAAATACATCAGCATGGGATAGGGCTATTATACTTATTTGAGTCGTCATGTGATAAATTCAAGAATTTAAAATCTTGCATCATGCAATAAGGCTACAATAGTTGCAAAAGCGACAGTAAAATGGAACCATCTAATAATTAAACAATTCAAAGGGATTAAACAAGTCATTCAATCAAAACATGATTCTATAGTACCTTCTATCAAAGGATCATCATACACAAATAATACAGATGCAGATTCGAAACTACACCATGAGTATGCCCGTGAACTGCTGTACTAGTTCTTCCCAGAACCACCATATGAAGGCTTTGACTTATGAAAACATTAACAACAGTACCAAGTTATTCAGAAATTTGAACTTTTAAGGGACATTTATAGAAGAAATAAAATTCACCAGCAACTTGTGGTAACACAGAAACTAGATATATAACTAAAGAACAAGCATAAACGAAAGCTACTTCCATGCATAGCTGCTTGGCTGTATCCCTTGGTCAATATATGCAGAGTTACACAGCTGGCAGCCAAAACTAGTGAGGCCAATAACCAATGGTAA
Organism: Hakea prostrata; assembly: GCF_041222555.1. Taxonomy (NCBI): domain Eukaryota; kingdom Viridiplantae; phylum Streptophyta; class Magnoliopsida; order Proteales; family Proteaceae; genus Hakea; species Hakea prostrata. The sequence continues at coordinate 3,561,595 of NC_142603.1, read as the reverse complement.
ATTTCACCTCCACGGAATCCCCACATTGTTAAAGTTAATAAAGTAATCCATAAATTGTTCTCTAATTATTCTGAGCAAACAAGTTCAACAACTCTAAAGGACAACATAAACCTGATTCTTGAACATCCACTCGAGTAACATACTAAGCTCTATTAACAAACCCATCCAGCTGCACAAAAAGAGAATCTGGAAATTGTTGTATGTCCACCACTTTGAAAATTTTTAAAAGCAGAACTCAACAGCAAGTCTAGGTGGAGCATCAAAACAGACACAATGGTTAGTTCATGTAAATAGGAGATGCTTCAATAACCAACATATGAGCAAAATATGAATTTAATAGGCATTTTGACCTTTCAAAGATATTACTATCAATTATCAATCCTATAGACAGAATCAAACAATTTAGGGAAAAGTTAATTTAGATGGAAATGAAGAAAACTTTGATCAACAGAGTCTCAACAGAAAAAAGGGGGGGGGAATAGAAGGCAGAAACACTTGAAGCTACCTGATATCTTCGTTTGTTTTGAGAGACAATATGTCGAGCCTTAACCTGCACAGCCTTCACAGCACTCATAGATGAGTCAACTAAACCTTTTGTGAATGATCCAAAAACACCAGCCTGTGAAGTACTTGAGGCACCATCAGCACTCTCATCAGGTGAAGGAGCTTTAGGAGACAAACGCATTCCAAACCCACTGGTGAAACGTGAAAATCCCGATTTCCCAGCATTCAAGTCCTCTTGCCCAGCTGTTGAAGGTTGAGAAATTCTCAGATTTCTAGCCCATGATGATATGCCAGAAGCAGACAGAAGGGACGGGGCATCTCGTGCAGTATCTTGTCCAGTAGGAGCGGCAGGTTGAGTATCTGGAGCTTTAACTGGGGGTGAAGATGGTGAATCCATTCTATCATCAAGAATCCCATGTATTAGCATGTCATACAGATGCCCAATTTATGCAGGATCTCATAGATTATAAGTATATAAGGGGAAAATAACAAAAAGTGAAGAAGAGAGAATGGAAGCACAAGATAAATAAGAAAGATATCCACATCATATAAAATGTTGAACATTACAAATCAAATCCTCAACTATTAGAATCCTTGGTGTCCTACTTGAATGATTTAGCAGTTAACTGTGTAACTTAATAATTAATCTCTTCAATTATTAACATCACAAGGCTAAGTATATTATCGGGATTGTATTTGACTTGACATGAATCAAAATAGTTAAAGACTGTCAGAAAGGCTATGTCAGCCCTATTTCATTAACATTTCCCAAAACAGCTTGTTTCTTTTGAGCATAGTGGAAGAAGGAATCATTGGTGAGCACAAGTTATAGACTAACCCATAACTCCGTCTTAGTATTATAGTATGTAAATGTGAGTTTTGGGCAATATCGACGGGTCAGCGACTAGTATTCTTCTACTTCTAAAGTTCTGTGACAATGAACAATTTGAAGAAATTTCTGTGATGTAAAATCCCATACAAGATGCAAGAGCAGAGGTGACCACTAACATAGGAATTTGGAGCAGCACTGCAGCAAAACCTTCTTATGGAAAGAAACAAATAAGGGGGAAGTTCCTCAGTGCATGAGGCTCCTGCTACTGAAGAGTCTGGAGGGGCAAATGTACACAGCCTTAACCCCTGCTTTGCAGGAAAGGCCATTTCCAAGATTTTAACCTGCAACCAACAGGTTGTGATAGCACAACTTAACCACTGAGCCAAGAGAGCAAAAGAGTGCCCAAGGTCCCCACTACTGCAGGTTTTTGGGGTACAACTAAACTGTTGCACCAAGGCTTGCAATAAGTAAACCAGGGTTTGATGTGAAAGAAAATGGACAGAACTGAATCATGTTCATTGATAGATCAGGGTTTCCTGAGAAAGAAATTGGACACAATTGCACTGTATCCATTCTAGCTTGCTGCATTTCAGGATATCCGAATCTTTTGTTTTAATTTCTCTCTGAGAGGGCTTCATTGAACTTAAAGAGAGTAAACGATGTAGTCCTAGATTTGGCAGGAGATCAACTAGGAACCAGTGGCTAAGATCTTCAGTCAACTACCAGATTTAAATGGGTCAAAACTGGGTTTCTAGATAAATCTAGAGTTAGGGTTTGATGTGTTGGTTATGCTAGGAAGGTGTAAAGGAAGCTATAATGAAGGTTTGGGGTTTTGAGGATGATGAAATATTGCTGGAATTGAAATTTAAGTAATTTAGGTTTAGGGATTCAGGTTTCCAGAAAATGAAGAATGTGGGAATTTAAGGTATCAAGTTGGAATCTAGGGATGGGACTTGGATGAAGCTTCCAGCTATGGGAGGATACGAATAAATCAAGATACGGATAAAAAAAAGTGATGGTGGATTTGAAACAAGAAACCATTATTACAGAGGACCAGTTTGGTTATATGCAAGGAAGATCTACAATGGAAGCTATTTCCTTATTAGGAAACTCATGGAAAGGTGTAGAGAGTGTAAGAAAGATCTTCATCCCTAGAGCATTAATTAGGAAGCTGGGCTACATCAAGGGTCAGCTTTAAGCCCATATTTATTTGCACATATAATGGATGATTTAACCAAAGACATTCAAGATGAGGTTCCTTGGTGTACACATTTTGCTGATGATATTTTTTCCGATAGATGAGAATCAAGTAAGGATTAATACCAAGTTAGCATCATGGAAAGCAAATTTGGAATCAAAAGTGTAGAACAAATATAGAATATCTAGTTTGTAATTTTGGTGATGATTGAACGTATGACAAGGTGGTAAGACTCATGAGACGGAGATCCCACAAAGCGATTATTTTAGGTACCTTGGCACAACCATAAATATAAAAGGTCATATAAAGGATGATGTTTCCCAAAGAATCAAAATAGGGTGGATGAAGTGGAGAGGTATGTCTAGGTCTTTTGTGGTCAACGTAGTCCTTTAAAGCTCAAAGGAAAATTCTATCAAGCTGTCATACAACCAACTATGACATATGGTGCAAAGTATTGGACTATTACAAAGTATCATATGGATAAACTCAGTGTAGTAGAAATGACGATGTTAAGATGGGTGAGTAGCAAAACTAGGAAAGATAAGGAAACACATAATCATATTAGAGCTAGATTAGGAGTAGCTCCAATAAATAACAAGCTACAAGAAAGTTGATTGAGGTGGCATGGTCATGTTCAATGGAGGCCTTTAAATGCCCCTATGTGGGAAGCGGTTTGATCTAGATTAAAGGAATTAGGAGAACTAGGGGCAGACTTGAGACAACCTTAAGAAAAGTGGTTAGAAATGATATGCATACCTAGGCCTCGTATCTACTAGTATGGCCTCAAATAGAGCTGATTAGCGAGGCAAGGATCCATGTAGCCGACCCCAATTATTTTGAAAAAGGTTTTTTGTTGTTTTTGTTGTGGTGGTGGTGGGTTTGCATTGGGTGGATTTTAGGGTTTCCCAAAAGAACATGAGATAGAGGTTCTTAGGGTTCAAGTAAGGTGCTTGGGCTGGGAGAGCTGGATTGAGTTTATCAAACGAGGCAAGGTGAAGATTTGAGTGACATATGGACGATTTATATGGCTAGAATGGTTTGTGGATGACTTAAAGTTTGAGGTTATGGAGGATTAGAAGGAGAATCATGGGGATGGGATTTTGTAAATCTACTGTTATTGCTATAGAACTTTGGCTGCTTGGCAGCAGCATGTTTGATGGTGAAACTTTGAGTAACAACCAGAACTTGAATCACAACTTCAAGAAGATAAGATCTTAAACTAGTTGCAGGGAAATGAACTACATATTTTCTAAGACATGGGCATTTTGATTTACGGATATAAAATACCCTACTGACTCGTACCGATAAAATTATTTTACATTGCCCTTCAAGAGAGAGATAGAAGAGGTTCAACTACATACCTTATAGGTTAAAGGTGAGGAAACTGGCTCATCAAAGAACTATAGGTTATCGGATGATTAAAGTTCAGGTCATCACCTCCAACGTAATCGCACAGGTTACAACACGTTCATGCCACCGCTAGACAAGGCATGTAGAAAGAAACAAAACCTTCAAAATATACCGTTTTCCTTATTTGATTAATCCCCAGTTCCACCGATACCAAAACCTCCGATATCCCAGCGCTTGCCATTGAAATACTAGTTCAGCTTAACATTTCTAGTAGGCCATTTCAGCTCGTCAAAAATAATACAGTATCCGGTGATCATAAAGATACAGATTAGTAGGTAAAGATCTAAGACTTAGGCTCACAACAATTAGAAGCAATAATTAAATTCGAGCACAAATAAAACAACTCAGTTGAGAATCAAAGCAAAATAAATAAACGGATAATGATTGCGAAACTTCAGATTTCTGAATATAATCTCTTACCCGACAGAAGATAAACTTTTTCCTAAAACAATATTTCAGAGGTTGGAACGAGTTATATCCAGGGAAATCGTCCGATCCTTTTTAGGGGTTTCAAGGAACTGTGAGAGCTGTTGTAATTTCAAAGATTAAAATTGTAATCGCCGCATAAAGCAAATAAGGTATCCCGGGAGAAGAAAGTTTGTTATAACTTCAGAGACGCCATTTTAAAATCCTATACCCCAATCGGTCGACGCAAATTTGCTGGATTTTTGCTTTGACTTCCAATCCGACGTGTTTTTTTTTTTTTTCTTTTCTTTTAGAGATTTAAGGTATGTAATTCAAACCAATTGACAGTTAGTAGAATGATTAAGAACCTTGCTTCTCAATAGATAAGCCATGGGTTCAACTCAAAAAAAAACCTACAAAAACAAAAGTATGTACTTCAAAACTTGCCACAGTTTGCTTACTTAATAGTAAGGAACACTTCTTAGTGAATAGGTTTCCATATTCTTAGTTCGCCCCTAAAAAAAACATCAATTGCAACTAAAAAATAAAAAATAAAAATTTATTGCTTGGTTCATTGTATTCCAATATTTGCTAATTCTATTGCAGATTTCTTGAACTCGTAATTGTTTGGCACCTTACATGGTTCATGCAATTTTATAAGCGTGAAGCTATTGTTTGTAATAGTTCATTAGGGCAAACAAAAAGAAAAGAAGAAACAGTTGGCTCAATTTGCAAAACCTAATATCTCATAGTTCAAGGATTTGGATTTCACTAGGCCAAGGTGAAGCCTCACGTGTATCAATTAGTTATTCCTCTTATATAGATATTAAATTACGTATGCATTTACAAAATATTATGTTAATACTTTGTGTAATTTATAGTTTAATATTAGCATTGATTCTATCACAAGTATCATTGTCACCTTAGGTTGTGATGGGCATAAGATGCCCAATATGATGAGCATTGCTACCCTCATTGTAGTCAGCATCTTTATCTTTTTATTCATCAGTAACTCGAGCTCTCTTCATGCAGTATTTGTTGTTTGGTTGTACCGAGTCTATATATTATATTGAGGGAGAAGTTGAAGTATTGCTCTCTTCTAAAGAAGTTGAATGGAAAAAATTATTGTACTTGAATGCGTAGTCGTATTGTTAGTCAAGTATAGAACTATAATTTATAAAGCATGAGGTCACGAGTTTAACTTCTCGTACATTTGAGATTTGAGAAAATTCAAAATCAATACTAATCTGGATGTACAGATATGGAGCAAGCATCAAGCGTTTTTGTAGCAAAAATTCTGCCTCGAAAAAAAAAAAAAAAAATTGTAGGGAAATCATTGATTTGTATATCGAACTAGAAGATTGATGGAAACAGAAAAAACCATTAATTCATCTTAAGATCAAGGAGTTCGGATAAGAATAATATGATTTCCAGGTAGAATCACATGATTCATACTTAGCCCTAACCCTAAACCAATTCAATAATGGTCCGAGTTCTTCCTATTGGTTTTGGTTCCAACGCTATTGTGTTTTCATTTTTCAAGAACTACATGAATACGACCGCACCTGCACTTCGCATCTTTGTGTTCCCCTTCTCCATACCTGTTTTTTGGAGCACAGGATCCGCGTGGGCGCAGAAATAAAGACGAGGTACGAAACATGGAATCCGGTGCCTCCGTTGGCGGTGGCGGAGGCGATTTCTCGTCGAAACTTCCTGATTGGGTGGTTTCGAAGCGGATCTCTTCAGCGTCTCGTCGGTACCAGTATCTTTTGGACAAATCAACTCCTCATGTCCTCAGGCGCTGGATCGCATTCGCCGTAATTGCAAGCATCTACGTCATCCGTGTTTTGTTCCTCCAAGGATTCTACGTCGTCTCTTATGGTCTGGGCATCTACATTCTCAATCTCCTCATTGCCTTCCTTTCCCCTCAGGTTGACCCCGAGATTCAAGAACTCACTGATGGCCCTACTCTTCCTACCACTTCGTCCGAGGAATTCCGCCCTTTTGTTCGCCGTCTTCCCGAGTTCAAATTCTGGTGCGCTTCTCACACCTTTCACTTTTTCTGTCTAATTCATGGCCTTCTTCTAAGTCATACCACAAATCAAACGTAGAATTCCGTTATTTTCTTTTGTTGTGATTCCGAGACATCGAGTAATCAGATGGGGAACGGGCTGGGTGTGCTGTTGATGTGACAAAATTGTATCTTGTTCATTCGTGTAACTAACTATATTACAACAACGGCATGATTTTGTATTGATTTTAATCGTTGAAGTTATTAGGGCCATCGACAGGGACCAGCTTTTAGAAGAAAGAATAAGACGATATGCTAACTGAACCAGGGGAAGAAAGGGATTTTGCCAATGCTCTCTCTCTCGTTGTTGTTCCTGTTGAAGGTCTAAAGGGAGAAAGGTGTTTAAACTGTAAGTTAAAACAAGACCAGCTTTTTTATCAATATTCGGTACTGGATAATGGATATAAAGCATCAAACCTGTGAAAACGAGCAACATCCTGCACCAATTGAGTACCAAAAATGTAGTCAGAACCACGGAACGTATTGCTTCGGAAACCGACGCTGGTTCCCGGGGAAGAGACGCAACACCACTCGACGTCGATCCGCGCCACCGCGCTACCGTCCTCCCACCCTTTTTTCCTTTTTTCCCCCGTCGGTGGGCGCCCCTTCGCGGAAGGAGAAGAGAAGAGAGCTCCTCCGGCGGGGGTAGCGGGAGAGAGGGGCCGGGTGGGGGGGAGAGGGGCGTTTCCTCCGCGCCCCCCGGTCAGCTCTGCATCCTTATGTCAAGTATCAGCTCTCAGCTGAACAAAATGGCGAGGCAGTTTTAGACTGATGAGTTCATAGGAAGGGTGAGAAAATGTATACTGACATTAATACACTTGTGGGATAAGTTAATTGTAGCAATTGCACTAAAGTCCTTAATCAAATAAAGAAAGCTTGAATAGATAATACTGGATGTGTCCTGAACTGCCTTAATAAGTAACAAGCATGGCACATTAGTATGTAGAAAAGACAGGCATCTGACTGAAGCTTTTTTTGGGCAAGGTGTACCATGTTCTCCTTAAGCACTGTGTCTCCTGCATCCACAAAATTGAAATATTGGGTGCTAGTATGCCGCCGTTATATCAAATCATCATCGTAGAATGAAGAAGATACCTTGTGATAACATTAGATATAGACCAGTCTTTGACCAGTTTTTCAGCCTTATTGGTTGGCTGGTTATTCAATTTTTAAATTTCTATATTTTTCTGCCTTGTTGTTCTCTAAATCTTAGTCACTGCGGTTCTGTGTTGAAACTTTGTTGATGAATCTACAAAATTATACTTGAACGCTTGTTCTCACAAATATTGTCAATTGAGCTGAAACGTACCAGAGGTACTTTCTTTAAGGTATTTAGACACCCCGATTTGTGCAATACGGGTTCTACAGTGTCTTCACCCCAAGATCAGTCAGCCCAACCTTTAAGGTTGCACCCCAGAAAGGTTACTTCAGGTGTATCAGGTAATGTTCACTGCTTAACAGAACAACAACAGGGAGAGAGAGACAGAAAGAGGAGGAGGAAAATTCCGTACCTAGAATGAACTCGGAAATGGCTTTGTATAGAGCTCCAAAGGCTGTGGGTGAAGGCTAAGGTCACCTCTCTTTGTTGAGGGTACCTTTCAGCTCAGCTCCCTTCAAGAAGGTACCTGTCCAGCTGACCTCCCTACTGGAGAGTGCCTCTCTAATGGCATCTCCACGTAATCACCTAGCAGCGGGCTTTCCAGAATAGGGTCCATGACAAAATGGGCCTTCCGAATCAAAGCCCACGACCCAAGTCCCAAATCATAAGTCACATAGATATATATATATATATATATATATATATATATATATATTTATATATATATATATATATATATATATATATAAAAAAATAAGGCACTATAGGGTTTAGGCAAATTAATAATACATGGGCCCTTACTATATATAAACCATATAATCAGATCATCTCAACCCGATGTGGGACTAAATAAAACCATGGATAAAAGACACAATTAAAACAAATATTTATATAAAATTTATTGTTGTAAATATATTTAAAACTTTATATAAATATTTGTTTTAATTGTGTCTTTTATCCATGGTTTAATTTAGTCCCTCATCGGGTTGAGATGATCTGATTATATATGGTTTATATATAGTAAGGGCCCATGTATTATTAATTTGCCTGAACCCTATAGTGACCTTGACCATGATTATATATATATATATATATATATATATATATATATATATATATATATCATATGACTTGGGACTTGGGTCGTGGGCTTTGATCCGGAAGGCCCATTTTGTCATGGGCCCTATTCTGGAAAGCCCGCTGCTGGGTGATTACGTGGAGATGCCATTAGAGAGGCACTCTCCAGTAGGAAGGTCACCTGGACAAGTACCTTCTTGAAGGGAGCTGAGCTGAAATGTACCCTCAACAAAGAGAGGTGACCTTACCCTTCACCCACAGCCTTTGGAGCTCTATACAAAGCCATTTCCGAGTTCATTATAGGTACGGAATTTTCCTCCTCTTTCTGTCTCTCTCTCCCTGTTGTTGTTTTGTCAAGCAGTGAACATTACCTGATACACCTGAAGTAACCTTTCTGGGGTGCAACCTTAAAGGTTGGGCTGACTGATCTTGGGGTGAAGACACTGTAGAACCCGTATTGCACAAATCGGGGTGTCTAAATACCTTAAAGAAAGTACCTCTGGACGGTTTCAGCTCAATTGACAGTATTTGTGAGAACAAGCGTTCAAGTATAATTTTGCAGATTCATCAACAAAGTTTCAACATTCTGCTTTATGGTTTAGTTTTCCTAAATGCTTCCTTTACCTGTATCAACTCTCCCTGGCTTAAAAAGAAAACTCTTCCTCGAGTTTTAATGTGTATAGGGGTCAACTTGGTGTGGTGTATGTCTAGTATCCTAATCATTCTTTTTTTTATGGACTTCAAGTAAATAGTCTCAAAATATAAACCTTAACACTACTAACCTAGTGTTTTGACTTCACCCATTTTGCGAGCTTATAAATTGAATTTGTTACAGTGAAACTGAAGAGAGGGGTGGACCTCAGTGAATGGTAAGGTTGCTCCATTGCAACCTAGTGATTTTGTTAGCACACGTTTCCCTTCCCAGACCTTGCAGTGTTGGGAGCCTCATGGACTAGGTACTCTCCTCTTTTGTTGCAATGGGAAATCCAAGGAAATGAGTGTCCCACTCATAACTGCCCCGATTTTGTCTTCAGCTCATTGGACTGCCACCTCACCTTGTGGGCATCCCACGCTTGCATGTAGGCCTCTATATGTAATCAATGTCTCATGCAATTGCATCACACAATCTAGAGCTGGAACAGTTGAGCTTTTACCATTATAGAGTAACTAAATGTGATGGTCTGCAATAGGCTATGGAATCTCATTGATGGAGTTTGTGATCTCTTTGCTCCCAATGAATAGAAACAAGGAGTTTGTAGGTGAACCATGCATCATGATGGGAACAGTTCAACCTTCAAAGGGAGCTTTTGTTCATAGACTAGCGCAGTCTTGCTCAATTGAGTGAGATGTATACTCTGCTCTCTCACTCTCTCTTCCTCCCTCCCTCCGTCCTCTTTTGACTCAGGAGTGTTTTTTCATAAGATTGGTTAGACTAATATGATCAGCCTACCCCGTGACACCTCCATTTGGTCCCCATCTCCCTCCAAAGCATTTACTACCTCATCCGCTTGGAATCTCCTCCGCTCCCCCCATCCCCCTGTCCCTTGGTCCCACTTGGTTTGGTTCAAAGGTCACATTCCCTGTCATTCCCTCACCCTTTGGAGAGCCTTCAACAATGCCCTCCCTACCCAATCCTTCCTCATCAGCCGTCACATCCCTGCCAACCCTAGATGCATCCTTTGCTGGAATGGTTCTGAGGACATTGACCACCTATTTTTCTCCTGTCCCTTCTCCCGTCCCCTTTGGGATAGAGCCCTTGCTTCCATTTGGCCCCACTTGAGGCGCTCACATGGGTTCGATCGTGATTGGCTTTGGATTTCAAGGAATTATGCCGGTCTCTCCATCTGCGACCGCCTTGGCAAACTAGTCTTTTGTGCCGCCATCCATCACATTTGGTGGGAGTGCAACCTTGGAAGATGGACCACCAAATCGCGATCCCTATATCTGATTTGGAAAGCCATCTTCTTTGATGTTTCATCTAGATTGTCCTCCCTCCCCCATCCCCCTGTTGCTGACAGCCCCAGAAATAGGTTGATTGTTAGCTTCTGGGGCCTCAGCTGCTCCTTCATCTCCCCCTCTTGATTTCCCTCCTCCCCCCCCCCCCCCTTTTTCTTTCTTCTTTCTTGTTTGCCCTTTATTTTTCTGTGGTGCTGTTGTTGTTTTTTAATATATTATTCATTCACCCAAAAAAAATATGATCAGTTTGGAGACCCAAGAGTTCCCTCCATTTAAGATTCAGTCTCTGTTATCCTTCCTTCTTTGAGCCTTAGTCTTGGAGTGTGCCACCTTTCACTTTGGGCAATCCTAGCACTATATTATCATGCCTTAAATCCATACTTTCTCTGATATATCTCTTTCAATGCAAATTCGGAACTCCGACTATTGCTCATTTGGATTTCAGAGATTTTTATCTCTATCAGTTGCTGATCACTGGAGCTGTCAACCCCCCAGATCCTAAGGTACTCAAAAGAACTGTATTACGTGCAATGCACATCAATTACAAAGTAAAAGGAATTTATAGGCTGCAAGGACTTGTCAAGGATGTTAGGCAGCAAGAAGGGCCACATGTAGAATGCAGCATTTTAGCTTGCTAGGCTTTCTTCTGTGTTTTCTTTTTTATGTATCTGCTATTATTTTATAGAGCTTCTTGTTTGAGCCATATAAACATAATGATTTTAAGCCAACTGTCCATCATGATTTGTTGAATTGTTCTTGAGTAAGCTGAACTTAGAGAAGTAACATCCTGTTTGCAGTGCAATCTATTGACCAATTAAATCTCATGTCTGTTCTCTTGAGGTGCACTATGATTGTGAAATGTGCTTGTTGAGGTTCCATCTGGAAAGTTGACTGCCCAAAATTACATAGCCTTGGAACTGTACTCAATTCTCACCTAGTCATCAATTGTATGTTACCTCTGGTGTAGGTCAGTTCATATAGCATACCAAGCTCCCTAGGCATTACGTTGGGCAATTAAAGCTTGCAACCAGCCAACTTAGCACTCCTGCTTTTATTCATGTCCATTTTAATTTTTGCATAATAGTTATAGAACTATGGAAAGTAGAAACCAGATGAAAATAGAGCAGCATCCTCATTGGCTCATCATGCAAATCAGATATTTAGGTTGCATTACCTCATGTTTGGCCATATGATCAGCTTATTATTTGGATATGGTGGCGTTCATTGAAATGAGCTGCTTACCAACAGTAAGATGTTTTATTTGCTCAATCATTTTTGGAGACCTGCATGACTAGTCCTCATTAGAATTAACCCAGTCAATGAATAGGTGTTCCACTTTCCATCAATATATCAGTTAATCCCTTCCTAACAGCAAACTCTATAGATTGTAGTCCTGCCTTCTTCAGGGTTCAAAAACCAATACTTGAGATCGAAACCGGAGTAGCCAGAATCAGGATCAGCCTGAATTGGGCAATCCAATCGGATTTTTTTATCCTGGTACTTGTAAAATCTCCATCTCCAATCTACCCAGGGTCAAATGTAAACATCAGATCATCAAAGAACCACTCTGCAATAGATTGATGATGGGCCAGAATTAATGCTGAAAATTGATATTCAATGGCTGGAGAGAATAAAAGATCGATCACTTTGTTCAGTAGCAGGTTTACTCTTCGATTGCAGCACTTGTACCAGTTCAATGCCACATGATTAACAATAGAAAGGGAAAAATCTGGGATAGAAGGGTGGAGTAGACTACCTCAGCCTTTGGCCTCTCAAGCACAGCTATGTCAGCTGTTGAAATGCTAGCTTCAATCAAGTTATTGAATTTCTTTTAGTTCAATCTGAAGTAAGATACGATTAATAGGTCTTTTTAATAGCTTAGCCTATGCTTCACAATATACTAAGTCTAAAAAATAGAGGCTTGAGAAGCTTCTAAATAAAAGCTAAGCAACTAAAATAAAAACTTCCTATAAATCTAGCTGATATACTCCAAAACCGATAACTCCAAAAACCAAATAGTGAAAAAAATTAAACTATAAGCTACCATAATGAAATAAAATAGTTTCTAAAACTGAAAATCAAAACTAACTTACGGCAGCATTGGGAAGAATCTTTCCTCCACTTTGCAGGCTGATATGGGCTGTGACATGGTTTACAGGGTTAATGAAACCTTGGTCGTTTCTTCTTTAAAGTTTGATCTATGTCATTTTTATTACTGTGACCTGAATCAGTTCTTTCCACACCATTTTGCATCCAATGATTTTCTGTTCTATTCTTGGTCAGTCTAATTCATCAGACATTGGATTAACTCCTGACTTCGGATATCTTGTAAGGAAGCCTGGCATCTTTTTGTCTTTTGATTCTTTCCTCATTATCCCTCTTTTTTCTGTCCCTGGCGTGTGGGGCTTGTATGGCTGCTTTACTTGTCAACCCTTCTCTGACCAACCAGAGACCTTAATGGTACACATTTTTTTCCTCTTTTGGTGTTGTGCTTATTTTCTTTCTCCACAGATTAATAATAACTAGCTGTTCAGTTTCTAGGCCTTATTTGATGGATGGATGTCTTTCGTTGCCACAGGTATTCCATCACAAAAACCTTTTGTATTGCGTTTGTGATGACATTCTTTGCTGTATTTGATGTGCCTGTGTTTTGGCCTGTACTACTCTTCTACTGGTTGATGCTGTTCATGCTCACGATGAAGAAACAGATACTGCACATGGTCAAATACAAATATGTTCCTTTCTCGTTTGGCAAACGGGTATGTTTGGGCTCCTACAGTTGTAATTCTTGTGAATTCGTTTCTTTGGCAGCTTCCAATATTTATTTTGTTACATCGTCCCTCTTTATCTTTTTCAGCGCTACACTGGAAAGAAAGTAGTTGCAACAGATGATGCAAGCCGAGATTGAAATTTCTGGTGGGTTGAACAGTCAGATGTGGATAATAGACAGCTCAAATTAGCCATTTTGTTATTTATGTACTTTTCTTTCTCACCAAGTTTCTTCAGGCAAGGTGTTCATTCTGTAGCCAAAGATTCGGGCTCTCGGAGATGAAATTTGTCCTATATACCCTTCTATTATTTAGTGGCAAGAGTTTTATTACGAACTCCAATGCTGGTGGGATTGATCGCACCATACTTTAGGCATTTAGAGCAGAGATTGCTATCCAAATGAGACTTTGCATTGCTGTGTAGAATTTACAGATGATATTTTTATCCAGTCTTTGTTTTCTCTTGTAAAGTATTTGGCCGTGTTGATTTTAGGAGGGTAAAGGGAGAGACGTGTGGATTACAGAAGGCTGTTTCTAGTTTTTTGGTAAAATTTGTGCAGAAGGTTGTTTGAACAAGCAACATAGGAGAGACGTATGTATGGTGTCAAGAAGATAGTTCATGAGTTAGAAGTGTAAGGTATCCATTGAAAATTTCTCAATACTAACCATCCATCACTATCTTCTAGGGATGGAAAAATCTCTCAACAAATACTTGAGTCTCCACTACATGATCGAATCTATGTAAAAGGGTTTGGCTTGATTTTTTCGGTCATGTTGCGGATCTAATGTACTAAGTCTCTTCCTTTACCCAGGCTTGGGATCAGCAGCAAATACGGGGGGAGTTTTCAGCCGCCACTACATGGTTAGTTCAATTTGGATGAAAAATTTGTGAAATTGATAGATCTTAACCGTTAAGTATCAGCCTAAAACATTATTTCTGAACAGCAACACAGACCATTAAAACAGGAATTTAAGCACCCAGACCAGGGGATTGAAGGGTTGAAAACTTGCAATTGTTATTTGTGCTCGTTGAGCAGACTTCCCTACACGACTGAGCTTGCTAAAGGCTAAAGCTGATTCGGATTTCTCCCGCTTAATATTTTCTGTTCCAATTTTCGAAAACTTGGGTTTCTCCCGCTTATTCTTCTCTTCTTAAGGGGGTGGCACGTAGTATGCATAAACGCTGTAGAAGCTCTGCGCCGAAGTGAGAAGCAACAAGAACACAGCAGCAAGAACGGAGATGATGGCCCAGGGATTATTGAAGTAGTTATGCTTCAAGGTAGCCTTCCACGCGTTCCACCTGTGATTATGGTATCGATTCACCTCCTCCGATAGCCGGGAGAAATCGTTGTCGTTGATATCGTATACCACCTCCTGACACATCCTGTGGAACAGCTCCGCCACCTCTGCGTCGCTCCCCAGCCAGTGCTCGATGATATCGTAATGGTGAAGGTAACCGACATCCTTCGGTGAATTTATGAGATTGTCCATGAAAATTACATAGGCTGTGATTTGGTTGCCGCATTCTGGGTAGCATTGCTCGAATGCTATGAGATTCAGGAACAGCGATTTGGTCCCATCGTGAATCAACAGCCTCGGTATCCAGAGTACCCCGTTTTCGAACTTGATATCCCAGAATCTGTCTGTCTTTCTCTTCCTAAACTTCACCCCTGCATCCTTCAACTCAGTGACGCAGTGGATCAGCTGCTGCCGTCGTTTGTCCGCTACTCTCGCGGAGTTCAATGTCCATTTCATCCAATTCCTCAGCACCGGCGGTGGCTCTGGACCAGGGCCTCTCCGCAAGAGACTTCGCCGGAACACGTCAAGGCAGTGAAGCCCCATTTGATCCGTCAAGGGATCGAAGTGAGTGGCGGAGGATTGATTAATTGATGACTCCAGTTTGTCCCTCTCGCGCTTCATCAGCGGCTCGTCCGTCGGCATTAACGGGTCGAAGAATCGGAGAGCGAGTTTGGCTACTAGTCCTCGCTGATCGGGCTCTCCGATCTGCAGACCTAGAAGGCGATCGAGAACAAACAGAGGAAGCTGGTTCTCCAGCATGATCATGTCGCGCTGGATTGAGTGCATCAGCCCCCGCATTGCGAAGACTGGGTCATTGAGAGGGTATCCTAGCTTCTTGAAATCCCCTAATGCGCCTCGGAAGAGCTCAAGAACGAAGCAACCGTCAAGAACCAACATCTCTACGAATTCGTCGCTGGTGAGAGGAATTGGGCCTTCGTAGCACGCACGAGCTTTCTCTTCGAGATCCTGGAGGGATTCGAGATACATATTTACGTCCTGACGAGTTCGCTTGAGCATCCTGTGGAAGGCTCGCCACTTGTGCCGCTCCATGTCTCGGAGTTGATCTCGGCCGTGATGATAAGGACCCAGTGAAACGATTTGGGGAACGAACGCCTTCTTGGAGTCATCGCCCTCTCGGAGGCTCCGCGGAATTCGATAAATGCAGAGCTTAGCCCATGAGGCTGCGTCATGGTCACGACGTGCCTGCTCTAGCTTCTCATTAATGGAGATCACCCACTCTGTTTTCTTCCGATCTTGTTTCTCTTCTTCGACATTTTCATCGTCGCCGTTGATTGTTATCAAATGCGAAAAGGAGGGCGTTTTCTCCTCCAAAAATGGCCGTGGCTGTTGCTCTGGTTGTGGCTCCGGCTGAGGCTCTGGCTCTGGTTGTTGGGTCGATTCCAATGGCTGGTCGTGTGATGGGGTGGAACTGGGTGACTTCACGATGCCAGCTTCTACGGTCTCTCTGAGTTTTACAGTGATGAGGTACCAACTTAACATCTCCTTGTTAAACACTGCCACCATTTTTCTCCGACTCTACAACGCTTTGTGGTTTGAAGTCAAAATTTAGTACTAGTTTCAGGTGCTCCTTGCTCATTCCCTCTTCCCCTTTTTCTGTTGTGAATGGTGGTAGGGTTCAACAGAACCAAAACTTCTCATATCGTAATCCTTCGGGCTTTACATTATCAAATAATTTCGAGAAGCTCACAGGTGCGTTCTACTTTTTATGATGCTCATTAATTTTTTCCATGTTCTTGGCTCAATGTTGTTCGAGTTCAATTGTCAACTTTTGGTTAGGCAAAGCGTATCATCCCCAACAAATAGAAATGGAATTCATTGGTCAAGTTTATCTATAACCAAAATAATGGAGTAAGTGAAGATTTTAAACAGATCAGCTGCAGACAAACAACTTATTTTATTGTAAATAGAAAATAAAGAGTAACATGTATGTTTTTGGTTAATTGGCTATACATGTTGGAAGAGAGGAAGTAGTGCTTGATTCATGCTACACGTTGAGATACAGCTGGAGAAATTAAAATATAATCAATTTATATTTTTTCTCATAATGTTCATGTGGGATATACCTCTTTACTGTTTCTATAGTTAAAATTGGAAGGATTCAAATGATGACTCTTTCCACAAAGCCTTATTTAGTGAAGCCTTCAGAACTCTATATAGTGCAATCCTTTCAGTTTCTTAAAAGCCTAGACAATGGGGTCTTCACTATTCATACCCAAGAGGGGTGCTGTGGCAACTACTAGTGGTTTGAGCTGCAATTCCTTGTCATATAGTGAATATAATAAGACTATGTTAAGTGATTACATATTGACATTGACATGAATGATCATAGATCCGATACCTACTAAAGATTAGGTGACATAATAATGTTTAAGCATGCATCTAGTAGGCATTAGGGTTATTTCTTGATATTAGAGTTCGGACGCATATGTTCATTATAGTATAGATTCTGGAACTAGTACAATTTTTCTCAATTGACATAAAAAAAAGAAAAAGAAAAAAGAAACAAAAGTTCCTGCCATGAATAGTCTTAATATTAGGCTAATGAATTCCTGCTTGTCAAGGAAAAAGAAAGGATATTCTTTGTACTCTTAGTTCTTTATGTCAGTATGCCAAGAAAGCAGTTCACTTTACTATGTTATCCATGTCCTTGCTTAATAAATTCACTTCCCCATAAATCAATGCACCAAATCCCTTTCCCTTTCCTGTCTAGCCTAATTTCTGTCTGCATCTCCCTTGCAGAAATCCTGCCACCCTTGACCCACGCTGCCTTTAGTATCCTTTTGATGTAATAATTGTTATGCTTCCTCAATTTTGCAGTAGGTTCAAAATTGTTTAACTGCTGATGTTCAGCAGAGAGGTATTCGGATTCCTTCTCTTTTTCTTTTGCCCTTGTGCCCCCTGCTAGGCAATGTTTGGATTTTCGAGTTAGATCTATGCAAGAATTAACCCTGTGAACTACTAGCGCAAGCACTAGCCCAATCAACGTAGCACCATTGATGATGTAGTATAATCCACAAAAGCTGGTAGTGACCCCATGCCTAGGCTGAAGGGCACACGACTGTCCAGTGTGAAAACAGAGGATTAGAGGGGATTCAAACCTAACACTTAGGGGCTACCAAATCACTTGGGAGTGAGCTTGGGACCACTAGACCACCACCTTTGGTGGTTATTTGGATTCCATTTCAGTGCATCCTGTGTGGTTCAGATGTAGTAAATTCTGACCATATATATATATATATATATACTAATTATGTTTGATGCATCCATGGGAGACAAGCTCAATAACCTAGTCAGATTCTTCATGTTGCTCAAGGCATTTATTTGGACCACTGGTCTTCCACAGTTATTTGAAGGGACTCATTCTCTCACATACATATCAGATGGGGAGCTCCTCAAGGGGAGATTATTAAACTCAATGTTGATGGCTCTAGTCTGGGTAACCCTAGTATAGCAGGTTTTGGTGGTGTAGCAAAGAATTATACAGGGAAACATCTTCTGTTTTGCTGTTCTATGTGGATGCCAGCATGCCTTGTTAGCTGAAGCATTAGCTATCAGACATGCCCTTTTGGTAACCTCAAAACTAGGATATAAAAACATCTTAATTAAGAGTGATAATCTGGCTGTAATGTCCACCCTGCAGGATCTGAACAGTTCATTCCATGAAAATCCAGATGCTTATTGAGGACTGGGGAATCTACTTCATAACTACAC
The DNA here is from genome assembly GCF_041222555.1 of Hakea prostrata. Classification (NCBI taxonomy): domain Eukaryota; kingdom Viridiplantae; phylum Streptophyta; class Magnoliopsida; order Proteales; family Proteaceae; genus Hakea; species Hakea prostrata. Next base: position 3,543,244 of record NC_142603.1, on the reverse strand, counting down.
TCATGTCACCCTCAAGCATGTCTGCCCCACCTCTTCCAAATTCTTTTTTGTTGAGCTCTGTTTGTGGATGTTTCTGTCGTCTCTGTTCTTAGAGGATTCCTAGTCGATAAATTTCTTTGCAAAAACGACTTCGACTTTACAAAATACAAACCCAACTGAATGAGAAACCCTCTGGTTTCTCTGTTTCAGAAAGCAATAGAGCACAAATTCTTGTTTTAATTTGAATAAAAAAGAAGCAAAAACAACTTGGATGTTCCAAACCCAACTGAATGAGAAACTCCGTTTCTGTTTCAGGGCCTGTAGTATGCGTAAACACTGTAAAAGGTCTGTACCGAAGTGAGAATTAACAGGTACACAGCAGCAAAGACAGAAATGATAGCCCATGGATTGTTAAAATAGTTGTGTGCTAAAGTAGCCCTCCATGAGTTCCACTTGTGGTTGCAGTATGTGTTCACCTGCTCCGACAATTGCGACAGCTCGCTCTGATTCATGTCATACACCACCTCCTGACAAAGCTTATTGAACAACTCAGCCACCTCTGCATCGCTTCCCAACCAGTGTTCGATTATCTCATGGTAGTGTAGGTACGCCACATCCTCCGGCGAGTTTATGAGATTGTCCATGAAAATCACGTATGACGTGATATCGTTGCCACAGTCCAGGTGACATTGCTCGTAAGCTATGAGGTTCAAGAACAGTGACTTGGTTCCATCGTGGATCAAAAGCCTAGGTATCCATAACACACCATTCTCGAACTTGATGTCCCAGAAACGATCCGTCTTCCTCTTCCTGAAATCCATCCCTAATTCTCTCAACTCTGTCACGCAATGAATCAACTGCTGCCGCCGCCTGTCTGCAACTCTCACCGGCCGCGACTTCCTCCGCCAAATCCTCGCCACTTTGGGTGGTTCTGGTGGCCCTTTTCGCAGTAAGCTCCCCCGGAACACATCCAGGCAGTGAAGACTACTCTGATCAGCGAAAGGGTCGAAGGGGGCGGCATTGTTACTGTTTGAATTACTTGATTCCAATTTGTTAAGTTCGCACTTCCTTAGTGGCTCATCTGTAGGTATTAATGGGTCGAAGAATCGCAGGGCGAGCTTTGCCACCAGTCCTCTTTGATCCGGCTCACCAATCTGCAGACCCAGAAGGCGATCCAGTACAAACAGAGGTATTTGATTCTCTAGCATGATCATGTCGCGCTGGATCGAATGCATCACTCCTCGCATTGCGAAGACAGGGTCATTGTGAGAGTAACCCAGATGCTTGAAATCCTGGGTGGCGCCGCGGAAGATCTCGAGCACGAAGCAACCGTCGAGCACCATCATCTCCACAAATTGGTAGCTGCTGAGAGAGATTGGACCTTCATAGCACGCTCGAGCCTTCTCCTCAAGCTCTCCAATGGAGTTGAGGTAGAGATTTGCTTCCTGGCGCGTTCGCCTGAGAATCTGGTGGAAGGAACGCCATTTGTGGCGCTCCATGTCTCGGAGGTGTTCTCGACCGTGATGGTAAGGACCCAAGGAAACGATTTGGGGAACAAAGGCCTTCTGGGATTCGTGGCCCTCACGGAGACTCTTTGGTATTCTGTAGATGCAGAGCTTGGACCATGAAGCTGCGTCATGGTCTTGACGTGCTTGCTCTAGCTTCTCTCTAATGGAGATCACTGCCTCTGATTCCTTCTGCTTTCCTTCTTTAACATTTTCTCCATCACCATTGATAGTTATGAAATGGGAAAAGGGGGGTTCCTGCTTCTGCAGCTGTGTCTGTAGTTGTGACTCTTGTTGGGCGGCTTCCACTGGAAGATCGCGTGATGGGGTTGAAGCAGGAGATTTTACGACTCCAGCTTCCACGGTCTCCCTGAGTTTAACCGTGAGGAGGTACCAACTTAAAAGCTCCTTGTTAAACACGGCTACCATTTTGCTCAGAATATATAGTGTGTTCTGAAATCAAAATCTTTGTTCTTTCACAAGCTCCCCTGTATAATCCACAGCTACCCCCAACTCCTCTGTTCCTCTTTATATGTGATGTAGGTTGGAAAGGGTTGGTAAACAATTGTTATCACACTTTTTTGGTAACTTAAAGAGTAGAACTAAATCCCTTTGATTAGAAAACTGTGGTTGACCAGATCATTTTGGAATACCCTACAGCACATGGTACTGTTTTGGTTCTTGATTATCACAGTTAGCAGCTCTTTCACCCCCTTATTAAAATGTTCATTTCTTCACATGTTCTTTCAAGTCAACTTGTTAGTTGTTTAGGTTTAAACACATTCATCCCCATCAGACACAAATGAGTTGCTGTGGCAAATTTCCCTTTTGTGTATATAATCTAAATAAATAGAGTTTTAAAACATTCTGAGCAGATGATATGCCAGATAAACCAAGTATTTTATTGCCTGTTGGGAAGAAAAAAAATAAAGAAGAAGAAGCTTATTTTGTTTTTGTCATCCTTGTTAGTTCTCCAAACAATTTACACAACTAGAAGTTCCCTAAACATGAATTTTTGGATGTTCCGTGTACCTAACCTATTGTACTACAGCTTGCTGGAGCTTTATGAATTTGGTATGTCATTTTTTAAACATGCATGCCTAGAAAATGGTATAAATTCGATCAAATAATGCATGTCTAGGGGTGTTCCAGAAAGTCATATTCAATATCCTTTCATCAAGCTGTCTTTTTTCTTTTTTCTTTTTTCTTTGGGTGATTGCATGGATTTATTTGGAGTTAAAACCTGGAGGAAAACTATGACCTAAATTATCTACTAATAAAACGCCAACAGAGGAAGTGTGGGGGAGTTTTCACAGAGTAACACTGTCCGTTCTTTGGCAGCAGAGGCAGCTGAATTACTGCAACAATGTAATCTTCCCTGCAATTTACCAAATGTCCTAAATAATATGTTTAATCCTCCATGAAGCTCCCACTTTCCAAAAAAAAAGAAAGAATATGATGTCCAGATTGTCTCCTTCCACGTTAAGCTTCTTCTGTAGGCTCTTTTCTTGGTCCCAGATTAAGGCCTTTCGAGCACAGCAAGGAATTGTGCTATTAATGCCTTCTGCATATTCTTTGCAAAACAGGAGCAATTTGCCAGTGTGAAGTCTTCCAATTCCAATCAAGCTCCCAAATCTCTCAACTACTCGTAACAAGGCTTTAGCCTTTAAGGGCATTAGAAAGAACTTTAGTGTGTTATCTACTCAAGTCTCCCACCCAAAAATCAGCGACATAAATTGGTGGTGGTGTTGTCAAGTATCAAGAAAGTGATATCAACAAGCGACAAGTATCCTTAGCCCTTAGCTTGCATTATTCCAAGTGATTTAACAGTAAACCAACCCCCAAACACATCGCTGCTCAAGACCTTGTCATGTGACTCATGTTTATCCCACTTTATATGCAAATTATGATGGATGAGGACGGAGTAGTGTGTGACATTTGGGGTTCCTTGTTTATAAGGCCCAACAAAGTTAGGATGGGCTGGGGCTGCCCTGACTAAAGAGTCCCCTTAGCTACGCAATCGATACCCAGACCATCAGAGCTTGAGACCTTGTTGGGTATTTAACCCACGGCCCAGTTCGGACCACTAGTGGAGTAGACTTTTTTTTGGAATAATCTTGTGAAGAAGGGTTAAACGGTTTGGAAGCTTTATCCAGCAAAAACTTTGAGAAAACATCTGAATTTGAATCCGGGATTTTTTCAGATATTCGATAATAATCTGATCCGATAAACTATCTGATTATTGATTGATGACTGTCATTTTTTTTAATTTTAATTTTTGATTACCGATTATTAACCTCTTTTTGGGCCTGATTTCAAATATCTAGAGATTTCAAATCTATGGAATTATAATTCATAAAATTAACTGTTTGGTTAATCTGAATTTGTGGAACGAACTCTGTGAATTCATCTTGAAAGATTTTAATTACTGTGTGAACAAATGGAAAACATTTGGAAACTTCTTCCTCAATGAGTGTACAAATTCATCTGCAAATTTTGAAAGATCTTCCTTTATCTGCTCGCTCTTTTGACAAGTATGGACTAATTATGTTTGATGCATCCATGGGAGGAGACAAGCTCAACAACGTAGTCAGTCAGATTCTTCATGTTGCTCAAGGCATTTATTTGGACCACTGGACTTCCACAATTATTTGAAGGGACTCATTCTCTCGCATACATATAGATGGGGAGCTCCTCAAGGTGAGGTTATTAAACTCAATGTTGATGGCTCTAGTCTGGGTAACCCTAGTATAACAGGTTTTGGTGTTGTAGCAAAGAATTATACAGGGAAACATCTTCTGTTTTGCTGTTCTATGTGTAGATGTTCCAAACTCCGTTTCTGTTTCAGGGCCTGTAGTATGCGTAAACACTGTAAAAGGTCTGTAACGAAGTGAGAATTAACAGGTACACAGCAGCAAAGACAGAAATGATAGCCCATGGATTGTTAAAATAGTTGTGTGCTAAAGTAGCCCTCCATGAGTTCCACTTGTGGTTGCAGTATGTGTTCACCTGCTTCGACAATTGCGACAGCTCGCTCTGATTCTTGTCATACACCACCTCCTGACAAAGCTTATTGAACAACTCAGCCACCTCTGCATTGCTTCCCAACCAGTGTTCGATTATCTCATGGTAGTGCAGGTACGCCACATCCTCCGGTGAGTTTATGAGATTGTCCATGAGAATCACGTATGATGTGATTTCGTTGCCACAGCCCAGGTGACATTGCTCGTAAGCTATGAGGTTCAAGAACAGTGACTTGGTTCCATCGTGGATCAAAAGCCTAGGTATCCATAACACACCATTCTCGAACTTGATGTCCCAGAAACGATCCGTCTTCCTCCTCCTGAAATCCACCCCTAATTCTCTCAACTCTGTCACGCAATGAATCAACTGCTGCCGCCGCGTGTCTGCAACTCTCACCGGCCGCGACTTCCTCCGCCAAATCCAAGCCGCCTTGAGTGGTTCTGGTGGCTCTTTTCGCAGTAAGCTCCCCCGGAACACATCCAGGCAGTGAAGAGTACTCTGATCAGCTAAAGGGTCGAAGGGGGCGGCATTGGTACTGTTTGAATTACTTGATTCCAATTTGCTCCCCTGGAACACATCCAGGCAGTGAAGAGTACTCTGATCAGCTAAAGGGTCGACGGAAGCGGCATTGGTACTGTTTGAATTACTTGATTCCAATTTGCTCCCCCGGAACACATCCAGGCAGTAATTACTTGATTCCAATATGTTATTCTCGCAGTTCCTTAGTGGCTCATCTGTAGGTATTAATGGGTCGAAGAATAGCAGGGCGAGGTTTGCCGCCTGCCCTCTTTGATATGGCTTACCAACCTGCAGACCCAGAAGGCGATCCAGTACAAACAGAGGTATTTGATTCTCTAGCATGATCATGTCGCGCTGGATCGAATGCATCACTCCTCGCATTGCGAAGACAGGGTCATTGTGAGAGTATTCCAGATGCGTGAAATCCTTGGTGGCGCCGCGGAAGATCTCGAGCACGAAGCAACCGTCGAGCACCATCATCTCCACAAATTGATAGCTGCTGAGAGAGATTGGACCTTCATAGCACGCTCGAGCCTTCTCCTCAAGCTCTCTAATGGAGTTGAGGTAGAGATTTGCTTCCTGGCGTGTTCGCCTGAGAATCTGGCGGAAGGAACGCCATTTGTGGCGCTCCATGTCTCGGAGGTGTTCTCGACCGTGATGGTAAGGACCCAAGGAAACGATTTGGGGAACAAAGGCCTTCTGGGATTCGTGGCCCTCACGGAGACTCCTTGGTACTCTGTAGATGCAAAGCTTGGACCATGAAGCTGCGACATGGTCTTGACGTGCTTGCTCTAGCTTCTCTTTAATGGAGATCACTGCCTCTGATTTCTTCTGATTTCCTTCTTCTTTAACATTTTCTCCGTCACCATTGATAGGTATGAAATGGGGAGGGGAGGGTTCCTGCTTCTGCGACTGTGTCTGTAGCTGTGATTCTTGTTGGGGGACTTCCACTGGAAGATCGCGTGATGGGGTTGAAGCAGGAGATTTTACGACTCCAGCTTCCACGGTCTCCCTGAATTTAATCGTGAGGACGTACCAACTTAAAAGCTTCTTGGTAAACAAGGCTACCATTTTGCTCAGAATATATAGTGTTTTCTGAAATCAAAATCTTTGTTCTTTCACAAGCTCTCCTGTATAATCCACAGCTACCCCCAACTCCTCTATTCCTCTTTTTATGTGATGTAGGTTGGAAAGGGTTGGTAAACAATTGTTTTCACACTTTTTTTTGGTAACTTGAAGAGTAGAAGAACAATTGCCAAAAAAAGATTAGAGACCGGACCAATATTAGGTTCATTTCTGATAAGGAAATGAACCATTCATTTTTTTGTATATGGGTGCCATGTGTTCCAACATCACATAAAATGATGGAAATCTATTTATCAATCACATCAGTTAGTAACATTACATCAGATAGTTGAAATCCATTTATCAGCCATACATCAGTCAATTTTGAAATACCTTGCAACACATGGTACTATTTCGGTTCTTGATTATCAAAGTTTGCAGCTCTTTCACTTTCACCCTGTATTAAAATATTCATTTCTTCACATGTTCTTTCAAATTATCTTTTTTTTTCTTCGTCCAAATCAAGTCAACTTAGTTGTAGGTTTAAACGCATCATCCTATCAAACACAAATGGGAAATTTATACCGTTCATTTTCTTGGGAGAAATGGATCATCTATTTTGTTGTATGACATGTGTCCAAACATCACATCAAACAGTTAAAATATATTTATAAATCACATCAATCAGCTGTGATTAAATTTAAAAAAATAAATAATGTGACTTGTAAATAGACATTAACTTTTTGATGTGATGTTAAAATACATGTTCCACATCCACAAGAAAATGTATAGAATATTAGTCTGACACAAATGAGTTGCTTTGACAAATTTCTTTTTTATATATACAATCTAAATAAATAGAGTTTTTAATTCTGAGCAGATCATATGTCATATAAACTAAGTATTTTATTGCCTTTTGGAAAAAAGAAAAAAAAGGAAAAAAAAAAAAAAAAAAAAAAAAAGGAAGAAGCTTATTTTGTCAACCTTGTTAGTTCTCCAAACAATTTACACAAATAGAAGTTCCCCTAAAGTCTCTCATTTAGCCTTTGTTGATGACCTCATCCTCTTTGGTCAAGCCAATCTTAAGGAAATTCACCAGTTCCACAAGATTATCAATCAATACTATAATGCCTCTGATCAAGTCCTAAATACCCAAAACACTAGAGTCCATTACAACCAAAGCACCCCTAACTTGGTCAAGAAAAAACTTACTGAAATATTCAATATGATCCCAACCTTTGAACTTGACATTTACCTGGGTATCCCTATGTTCCATGGAAAAATCAAACACCATCACTGCTCAAACCTTATTGACCGAGTCAACCAAAACCGCAAAGCTGGAAAGCCAAACTTCTGAGCTACCTGGGAAAGCTACTCTCATTCAAGCTATCACTCAAGCCATACCAAGCCACTATATGTCTTGCGTTCTCTTCCCCAAAAAAACCTTATCATTGTTGGAGGCTGCCAACCGAATTTTTTTCTGGTCTAATGGCGATAAGAATCATGTTCATACCATTGCATGGAAGGCTATCTGCAAACCCAAAAGATATGGTGGTCTGAATATTAAGGATCTTGGAGCATTTAACTTAGCTCTTGTAGCTAAAAGGGTGTGGGAACTTATTACAGGCTTTGACTCTATGTGGTTCCATGTTATGAAAACAAATACTTGCAGAGACTGCAATTTCCTTCAGGCTATTGCCACAATCAACTCTTCTTGGAGTTGGAAATCACTATTGAAAGTCAGGGATCTCATGTTGAATAACATTTTTCATAAAGTGGGAGATGGGAAAAATATTAATCCCTGGATTAATAGATGGATCCACCCATCTCTTAAACAATCTTCACTACTTCCTTGCGAAAGTGAAGCCCCACAAACTGTCTCCCAGTTCATCAATCATGAGGATTCTTCGTGGAATCAGGAGCTTATTACTCGATGGTGGGATGAGGATCTGGCAAAACTTATATTAAACATACAACTCCCTTTGTCCAAGAGTGATGACTCCATTTGGGACTTAACATCAATGGTGAATTTACAGTTGCTTCAGCATATAAGCTCTTTGTTGGGGTTAATCTGGTAATTTGTCCTGTTTTAGTTATGAACCGAACCGGTTTGGTTCTTATGGTTCATACCTAGTTATATTAGGGGTTTGGGGTTGGCTCGCACGGGTATGCAAATCATTTTTTCTCATTTTGGGTTATTCCTCTGCTATGGTTCTTGAAGCTGCTTGAAGGAACTTCCATGGCAGTCGTCTTTGGTCACCTGGATCTCTGTTTTTAGTTGGTTCTTGGTGAAGATAAGAGAGGGCTTCTGATCGCAAGAGTGAGGCGAACACTCGATGGTCTTTTGGAGATCAGAGATTACTATATCAGGTGTTTCGTATTCCTTTCTTTCTTCTTCTAGGTCTGTAATCTCCCATACTATATAGTGGATTGGATTCATACCTGAATCCCGGAGACGTAGGCTCAAGAGCCGAACTCCGTCATCAAACGCTTGTGTCTCTTCTTCTTCTTGCTTCCAATTTCTTGTTAAATCACACGATCGGTTGGCTTGACTAGGTTAGGGTTTATAGGTTGCATTTCTTCTTATTGATTAATTGATAATTTATATGAGTTAGTCACCTAATGATAACGTGAATTGAGACCTGGGTACATCACTCTTTAGTAAAGAAATCATCGAGGAAAACAATTTCAATTGGCTCAAAATGTGGCACCTCCCCCTCACTCCAAGGATCATGCACTTCACTTGGAAGCTCCTTCTTCATAAGCTTCCGACTCCAAATCTCCTCAAAAACAGAGGATGTAATATCCAGGAGACATGTCCTCACTGCTCTCATAATACTGCTGATGTTAATCATATTCTCTTATCTTGTAACTATGCTAAACAGGTGTGGAGCAACTTCAGAGTTTGTTGGCTTATCCAAACAACAGACATCGGTGCTCAGCTTTAAAACTGGATTAATGCTGTTCATAGAGGCACTTTAGAAGAGAGAACATTGACACTTCATATCATTGCACTTTGGGCCATTTGGGCTGCCTTCAACAAAGCTATTCATGGGAAAGAATTTAGGAGTCCTAGACAGTCATGGTGGCTCGCTTGGAACCTTAATAAGGAACTCCAATCACAAGCTCATCATCCAAACTGCAAGCTGAAGATAGATTCATCTCCTGGACCCCTCCACCTGCTAACACAATCAAGTTTAACATTGACGGTTCGTCAATCAGACTCCCGGATGGAAGCATCATCGCTGGTCTAGGAGGAGTGGCTAGGGATCACAACTGCAATTTTATCATGTGCTTTGCCACTCATAAACCTCATCTCTCTGCCATTCAAGCTGAGGCCGAAGCAGTTAGAGAAGCCATGCAGTGGGCAATAAAGCTCAACTTGAAAAATCTGGTTTTCGAAGGCGATAACGAGACAATCATCAAGCTCATTTGCGGATCATACAGCTCTATTCCATGGCGAATCAAACACATCATTAAGGACATCCACTTGCTGAAGCATAGCCTGGGCTCTGTTTCTTTTGTTCATACACTTAGAGAGGGCAATAGTGTTGCTGACAAGCTTGCTTCTCAAGCAGCCTACTCACACTCTTCTTTAGTTTCACTCTCCACCCCCCCACCCCCAACCCCTTTATCCACTGGTATTTGTACTTTGACTACTCTGGCTGTATTTTCCCTAGAGGTTTCACTTTTAAATAAATGCCTTATGTTGTAATTTTCGTAGTTTTATTTGAAAATTCAAACAATTTATTTTTCTAAAGGTTGAGTCTTTTTCTAAAAGATACCTAAATGGCCAATAGGTGTCTTTGCTAACAAACACGCCTTAAGGGAAGATGTTTGTTCTTTGAGAGACAACCTTTGGTGGTGTCTCTAACTCTTCTATATAAAGGTGGGAGACGTTTTGTTTATGATCGCGCAAAACATATTTTTGAGAAGCGTTACTTTCCTGTAAATTGTGTCAATTGGTGAATGTAGCTTTACGGATCCCTTAGTCCATCAATTACGGGGTGCACCGTCTATGATGGAGGGGTTGACTGATCTTGGAGGTGAAAACGCATTCAGACCGTGTGCACTACTCGAGGCGTTTAAATACCTTAAAGAAAGTGCCGTTGGCATGTTTCAACTCTGTCACTTTTCGACAAGAAGATCATTCATGCTGTTTGAAACAAGATAAGTTTTTATATTTATGATTATGCTTTATTTGTCTTATACGATTGCTCATGTGGTAATGTATTTCCAACACCTTATTGCACCAAAAAAAAAAAACCTATTGTACCACAGCTTGCTGGAGCATTATGGATTTGGTGACGTTTTTTTAACATGCATGCCTAGAAAATGGTATAAATTCGATTAAGGAATGCATGTCTAGGGGAGTTCCAAAAAGTCATATTCAACTTCCTTTCATCAAGCTTTCTTTTATTTTTTTATTTTTATTTTTGGGTAATTGAAGGGATTTATTTGGACTTAAAACCTGGAGGAAAACTATAACCTAAATTGTCTACTAACAAAACGCCAACAGAGGGAAGTGCAGGGAGTTTTCACAGAGCACTGTTCGTTCTTTGGCAGCAGAGGCAGCTTAATTGCTGCGACAATGTCATCTTCCCTGCAATTTACCAAATGTCCTGAATAATGTTTAATCCTCCATGAAGGTTCCGTCTTTGATGTTGTAAGTAAATGATGTCCAGGTTGCCTCCTTCCACGTTAAGCTTCTGTAGGCTATTTTCTTAGGTCCAGATTAAAGCCTTTCGAGCAGCAAGGAAGTGTGCTATTAATGCCTTCTGCATATTCCTTGCAAAACAGGAGCAATTTGCCAGTGTGAAGTCTTTCAATTCCAATCAAGCTCCCAAATCTCTCAACTACTAGTAACAAGGCTTTAAGGGCTCTTCAATCATTGAGAGTACTCTTAACTATTTTGGGTAGTTGAAAGAACTTAATATGTTATCTAGTCTCCCACCCAAAAATCAGAGACATAAATTGGTGTTGTTGTTACGTACCAAGATAGTTATATATCAACGAGCGACTACCATCCGTAGCTTGCATTAGTCCAAGTGATTTAACAGCAAACCAACCCCCAACCACATCCCTGCTCAAGACCGTGTCACGTGACTCACGTTTTTCCTGCTTGGTATGCAAATTATGATGGATAAGGACGGATAAGTTTGACATTTGGGATTCACTGTTTATAGGGCCCAACAAAGTTAGGATGGGCTGGGCCTGGCCGGGCTAAAGAGTCCCCTTAGCTACACAACCGATACCCAGACCATTCATTAGAGCTTGAAACCGTGTTGGGTATCTAACTCAAGGCCCAGTTCTGATAAACAATTATCCAAATCCGAATTCTGTTACTTAACGAAAAATATTCGAACATTTTTTAGTAAAAAAATCACCGATGCGAACACCCTTAAAAGAATACAAATACAGAGGCATATTTTAACTATCCATTTGCAGGTCTAGCGAAGACTCTACCTATTAAAACAGTTATACCTCATAATTCAATTTAATCGAATAGCCTCGCATGCATTTCCACTTAACTGAATTTCTTTAAAAGCTATAAAACATACATGACAAACAAAACAACTGTTCACACAGTCCACATCTTGTCAATTCTCAGTTTTCATTAGATAGCTCAATTGCAGAAATTAGGTTGTACAAATAATCCCCCAGAAGTACCAAATGCTCCAACATTATGAGCATGGTCAATGTAACTTCTGAGACAGGTAAATAAACTAGTAACCATAAATGCTGGCATATAACTGAAAGCAAAGATCGAACTACTGAACTGCATCAGAATATAACTGACTTATCAATGGAAATGAAAATGGATTTACAGAGAATTGTTAAGTGAAGCGTGAAGGCCTGAAATATGGGAAGTTCTATGTACAACCATCTGCAAACTTAGACCAGGATGGAAAGATGATGGCATGAATGATAGCATGCAAGTGAGAATTCCAGCACGCAAAGCAAGCATGGCAATCCTTCAGTGGGCATATTCCCCTATTCAACCATTCTGGTCTAAGCGCCCAAAAGCCATTTCAAGCACTTGTACCAATCTTGCGTCCAGTGCCCTCATAATTCCAGGAAGGTTTGGCAGGGGTACGCTTCAATGCCTTGATTCCCAGTGGGTTGCCCTTGCTCTGTTGCAGTAGAGAGAAAAGATTAGCAATAGTTACATAATGCTGGCCTAGTTTATAAAAATAATGACCAAGAAGCATATCCATACCATCAGGCAAGTCCCGGCTTCAACGTTGCAGACGGGGTAATCTTGTGGGCAGCAGCTGTAGTGGTCTTCACAGCAGGTGGCAGATTCAAGAGAGCAGCATCCCCATGCAAAGCAATAGTTTCCATACTCATAAACACAGCAGCAGGTGTTACTTTCTGGGCAGGTATAGTAATTATCACATACAGTGGGCGGTTTCACTGGAGATGGGGGAGAAGGACCAGGGTTGGGGGGGTTCTGGCCTTTCTTGATTGGGTATGAGGCTTGCATGGCAATTCCACACTTGCCGGTAGCAACACCTCTCACATTACGCTCCATTCTGATGTATCCATTCTCACCCCAGCTGGGACCCCACGAGTTCCTCACAATCCAGTAGTCAACACCATTATCTGTACCATAACCAACCGCAGCCACACCATGATCTAGAGCTGTCTGGCATGTTCCGGAGAATACACCCTGAAATATTGGAAAGGGCTTCAGTACAAGCAGGAAAGTACAGGGATATTTCCAAACAGTTTATTCAACAATATTCTACTGAATAGTCTATAACTCAGTTTGAAAAAGCCCTAGACTCTTCAAATCAGATCATATGATTTGCAGAACTATAAAATCACCACAAAGTCATTATCTGTAATAATCTTGAACTCATGGTTAAAACTGTTGAATGTACACGGGTTGAAGAAAATGAGGCTCAATCAGATAGTTAAATACTCAAGTTCAATTACCTAAATATGGTTGCCATATTGTATTAACCTTTCATGGCCTATATCTGGAAGCTTTTACCCTAATCACATTGAATGGATGACTTACAGTTCACCAATTCCAGAAATGGGACAATTACCAAAACCTACATAATATATATGAGCTAAAAGGAGCATAATCGGGGATGGCCAATCCTTTACTGGATCGGATCTAGGATTCGATAAAACGGATCCCAAAAGAAAGAATTAAAACACGACAAGAAAGCAATTCAGGTTGAAACATTGCATTTCATGACATCAGCCAACAGATTCCTATCCAATACAGTTCCGGATGAGATAATTCCAGCCCCTCACCAGAGAAAAATCAGCTACAACTAGACCAAAATAATAATAAAAAATTAATAATGATGAAAGGAGTGAAGAGAAAGATGGGTAATTACGGTATCATAGAGTTGGAAAGCGCGGCCACCAGCTTCAATGGCAACGCTGACGGGTTGATTGGCCACAGCCTTCTGCAATGACTTCTCATCGTTGGCAGGAACATCCTCATAGCTGTCAATAGTAACAACCCGGGCATTTTTCTGTGACACAAGATAAAAAAAGGAATTCAAGTATTAGCTGTGACAAGCAAGCAAATTATGAATTCGTAAAAATCTATGAATTGTAAAAATATAAAAACATACCCGAAGTGTGTCGCATCTGTTGTCAGTAGCTTTGTAAGGGTAATCTTCCTCGGTGTCGATACCACCATTGCTCATGATGAACTGGAAGGCGTAATCCATAAGTCCCCCGTTGCATCCCTGGTTGTATGAATTGTCGCAGTCCACCAGCTCCTGCTCCGACAAAGATATCAAATCGCCGGTCACGATCTGGTTTATGCCTTCCACCGCAGCAATGGTCGAAAACGCCCAGCAACTCCCTGCAATTCCCACCAAATAAAAATAAAAAAACAAAAGAAAAGAAGTCAACATGGAAAACGAAACTGGAGTCCGAAAATCCCTTTTATATTTCAGATCAAAACGCAAAAATTCCAGCAACCATGGCCAAGCGAGGGTATTATGGTAATTTAAGAAAAAGCCAACCTTATGTCCTTATCTTACTTACCCAACACGGAAAAGATTTGAAAATAATAAAGTTTCCGGATAGCCAAACGAACTCAAAGACAGTGAAAATAATAAAGAAAAATAAATATAATTAAAATCACTCACCGCAACTGCCTTGATCTTTGACATCAGCGACGGCACCTTTTTCCCTCCAATCGACGGAGTCAGGCAGGCTTTCGCCTTCGCGGAAAGCATAGCGATCGCTTTGAGGTCTCGACAAGCGGCGGTTAGGGTTGAACTTGGTTCCTAAATACATATTCCGGTACTCCTCGTTGGTCAGATCGGCGAATTTGTTCAGGCCGACCTTGTAGGTACGAGGCACGGCGTTGTGCTCATCGACGAACTTGAGATTATCCTTGAAGATCTCAAATCTCTTCTCCTTTTCCCCCAAGGCGTTGTAGTTTTTGCCGTGCCTCACCAGCCAAGATTCGTACAGAGCCATTAACTCCTCCTGGCTCCTCAAACCAGTGCCAGACTCCACTCCGTGTTTCTCATCGTAGCTGATGATCGACATATCCATCGCTGAACACACAGCAAAGGAAACAAGCAACAAAAGGCCGACCATGGCGGCGATCTTATGAAAAAAAGGGGAAGAAACCATGTTTTCCAGATGGTGAAGGAAACTACTAATAATTCTATCTAAAGCGCAGGAGAATGAGGGTTTATAAAGAAGTGATGAGGGAAGGGTAAATCGTTAATAACCCAATAAGGGAAGGACAAAACAGTAAATAGACAATCAAGAGTCCAGCTAGACTAGAAAAGAAAAGGTGAAGAATTATCTAACCAATACGACACGGAAAGAGGTGGAGAGCATGTGGACTGAAATTGATGGAAAAGCGGAGAGAAAATTGGATAGAAACGAAGCGAACCAACCAAACGATACCTACCCATAAATATCGGAACGGTGGAGAATCTGCCACTAGTGCTTTACCAGATGTGGTGGGCCAGTCACCCATTGATATTTTAATAATATATCTCAACGGCCCATGGGCAAGGTCCACCCCAGCTTTTACCGTGGTTAACCTTTTCTTCTAACCAAGTACATTAAAGAAAGGGTAACCGCCCAAAGCGGGTATGCCATTTAGTCAACAGAAGAGATAAATTGTGTTTGCCACAATCGGCAAACGCTTTTCATGGATCGGTGAAGACTCGCTTTTGCGGCTATTAACTGGGCCAAGGAATAATATCTTGGACATCAATAATATCGCCCACTTAACGAAGATATTATTTTCTATTACTTTCTGTTCCGTAAAATTATTAAATTAAAATCAAAGAAAAGGAAAAATTACTGATAAGAACGAGTCATGACTTTCTTTTTCCTCTCTTAGATTAGACACAGAGACTAATCGTTTTCAATTTTCTTTCTTGCGTAACAAACACTATGATTATCGAAAGGAAGCAACAAGGATAATTTCTAGATGTATTACTTTTCTTTTGTTGAAGATTGAAAATTGATAGATCCATGAAAAAAATCTGATAAAGTGGGGAACCGACCTTTTAATCCATGATGCAAGTGAGTTGAATTGGGGCTGAAGCAAGCTGTGAAAGGAAGCTCAGCCTTTCAGGCAGCAACCACTTAAAAAGTTGGGAATCTACTTGCCATCTCTTTTTGTATTATTATAACTTACAATAATTGTTTCAAGCATGTAATCATGTATCAAAGAGAAAAGGAAAATTGTTACAAACGTGATAAGTTTTAAAAGCCTTAAGAAAAAATGAAAAAATGAAGAAAAAAACTATATAATAACGATGAAAATAAAAGGAAAGACAGAGATGAGTGATCTGCTGCCTACCTACCAGTCCAAGGTTATGGCAAGAACATGGGTAATGGAAGAATGGTCTTCTTTCTTCCGTCCATTTTGTGTTAAGTGTGACGTCAAGAAAATTAAAAATAAAAATAATCAATTATAAGAATTCATTAGAAAATGTTGTATTTCTTAGTTTTTTTTTTTTTTTTGTAAGAATAAAAAAGAGATGTAGTAGTGATACCCTCTACCCTTGCTCCTGCACCGACCCCATAGCTCCACCGAAAGCCTAGTATAATCCATAAAAGCTAGTAGTGATCCCATGCTGCTGCACTGGCCTTGTCAGCATAGCTGCACTGAAGCCGAGTATAGTCCATACAAGCCGGTAATGACTCCAAATCGAAGATCACACGACTATCCAATGTTAGAAATAGAGGACCAACGGGATTCGAGTATGGAACATTGGGGCCTATCAAATCACTGGGAGTGAACTTGACACCACTGAGTCACAAACATGAAACGTGTGCTTTATTCATTTTCTTTTCGTGATTTTGACACGTTATCTTTCTCCCTCATGGGACCACTTAGATCACCTCCTTCACTTTTTTTTTTTAGATATAATTATACCTTGATTAGAGTTTATCATTGGTTTATGCAATAATGTAAATTACTAATTCTAAGAGATTGGTTTAGCTTTAGATGGCAAAGATTAACGCCTCTTACCTACAAGAAAATGAATTAAAAAGAAAATTCATTTTTGAACTGGATCTGGGCTGTGAAGGCATTCCAAGCCCAACTGACAACTGAAGTGACGCCCAGCATGGGCGTCTGATTGAATCACGATGGATTCCTTTGTGGGTCCCATGAGATAAGCACCGAATGTCTCAACCAATGGAGTAGATGTAAGTATGTAACCGCCTCTTCATGCCTTGTGTTCCCAACTAACACAACTAACGGTCAAACAGAATTTCAGTTATCCCATATTCCCATACACCAAAGCCTATTGGATCAGATTGCCGCTGAAGTGTCCACCATTCTCTCTATGAGCTCTTCAATTATTCGTCATGGCCACACCGTTTAGATTCAGATTCAGATTCATTGAACGTTCGGCTTCGTTGGTAATGGTATACGTGGAAACTGGATTGGGAAACGACTGGGCTCTGTTAATTCTCGGCCCACAAAGAATATTGTTATAATTCACGTTAAAGGCCTACCAACATGGGCCTGGGCCGGGTTTACATTTCTAGATTTGGTTGGGATTTAGATGTTCTCAGTCACCTATGGTGAACAGAGAATCTCTTCATCCACAGCGAGATGGTGTTTGTTAGTAAAGCTCTTAGGGCCTGTTTGGTTAAGCGAATCCAGAGATTTCAAATCTCTGGATTCACAAATGGGAGATTTTTACCTGTTTGGTTGTGTGAATCCCTAGATTCATGAAATCTAGAGATTCACATTTTTACACTAAAAACGTGAATCTGTAGATTTATGGGTATGAGGTGAAATCCAGAGATTTCACCCATACTATCAAAGCGTTAAAGATTTGAACCATAATTCAATAAATATATTTTTAGGATAAATCTAGAAATTTCATTCAAAAAATTCAAACTAACCAAACAGTTAATTTTACGAACCATGACTCTAGAGATTTGAAGTCTGTAGATTTGAAATCTCTAAATTTTTGAAATCTACAGACTCAAGTAACCAAACAGGCCCTTAGCTGATACCGTGTGATTTTCTTTGATTGCGACTGTCGGTTTAAGTTATGCTTAATTGATAACTTAGGTTATTGAGTTTAGTGCATGCATTATCCTATTGCAGACTCTTGCATGCAACGGATGTATTTTCTGTTCGTAATGCTTGTTGCAAGCTCGTTTGTTATTATTTCAAAGGTAGTTGATACCAAGGTACAAAAAGTCAGCAATATATCACCATGTTAGAAGGACCCGACATGAAATGGAAGAGCTATACGAAATTTCATAAAAATTGCCGATTAATCTCCAAAATATTGCAATATATCTCTAAAAGGTCAATATATTACCATAAATTCCTTAAATATAGAAAATATCAAAATATCACAATAACTACTCTCTCATCTAAAAATATCTCTGCGATGACTCTCTCCTGCTTTCTTGTCTTTGTGTCTCCCTCTACACATTGTCATCTCTTTTCTGCACTCTACACCGGCGGAAGTCACAAACCCCATTTAAATGTCAACGAAATGTCGCCAACATATCGGGGTTTTGATGGTGTTGACATTCGACAGCCCACGATACCCTTT
This sequence comes from Hakea prostrata, assembly GCF_041222555.1. NCBI lineage: Eukaryota > Viridiplantae > Streptophyta > Magnoliopsida > Proteales > Proteaceae > Hakea > Hakea prostrata. Next base: position 3,525,108 of record NC_142603.1, on the reverse strand, counting down.
GTATCGACGGGGTTTTGTACCTTGGTTGATACATAGATTATAATTTGTAGCACTTTCTACCGTTGGTATGATTCTGGAAAAGATAAGATAATGCAAAAGAGTTAATAAATTAAAGTCTTATTTTTATTCCATTCTTTCCTTCAAATATTTTTAAGATCACTAAACGTCAAGAAAAACATATCCAGCTCTGTAATGTTGATGTTATTGACTAATTCCATTGTTACAGTCTCCTGCGTTTATTAATTAATTAAGGTTTACAAGAAGGTTTTTAGTAGTTGAAAGAGAGAGAGAACTGGAGAAGATTAATAAATTTTCTTTCACGTACGATTGTTCACGGTAACTAGTCACTAAACGTCGTTTAAAGAAAACAAAAACTTAAATTATATACGCCAGTTGTAGTTAAAACTTAAAAGGAGCCGACAAGGTAGAAGAAGTGTTCATATGGAACTTGGTATTTTTTTTTTTTTTTTTTTGGGTAGGAGGAACTTGGTATCTGCTTTCACTCAAATCGTCTCAATATTGAAACCAGATCAAATCAAAGTGAAACCACGAGATGGTTAAATTACTTAGATTATACTACTATACACGTGTTTATTGTTTATTGTTAATCTTATCCATGAGATGGCTCTATCTCCTTGTTAAATAATTAACTATGAGATTTTAATGGTGATTTTCTAGCTGTTTGAGCCAAAAACAAGATGAGGCGTTTGGCAGATTCTTTTTATTTGCCGGCCGAAATCTTTGACTTCGTGGTCCTACACCTACTCCATCCGTCATTCCGTTGCTGTTTGCTTGCAGCCTTGCATGTGCGCCCTGGGTTTTCGGGGTTTGTGTGGCCATAAAGCCATATACGAAGGAATCACTCACATGAGATCAGTGTGGAACCCACAGAGCAGCTCCATGTAATGCTTGTTCTTCTCCTTGTTTGCTGCTCCCATGCGGATTTTTATTTGCGCAGCAGCAGGCAGCTGCCGCCGACGGCCCTTATTTTGCCACATCATCACAATTGAAATGAATGGTTGGGATTTAAACAATTAGAATTTATATGTAAATAATAGTTTTTTGTTTCACACTTTAAGGATTTAACTTTATTAATTTACATTAGTAAGTCCCTCGTTCTCACGATACCAAAACCCTCTCTCTCCTATCCTTCGCACCGACGCTGCTATCACGATTCCGAGAAACCAGGTCACTCCGGTAGTCCGGTGACAATAACTCGTCGGGCGGTTGCCGTTGAAGCTGTATTTGCAAGAACTTCGTTTGGTTTTTTTTGAGTTTCGAGGTATTTCGAATGCTCTCGTTCGTCAAATCTCGATTCGGTTTGTGACCATCTTCATTTACCCTTTCTGGAGTTCGACCCGTTAGAATCGACGATTCTCACACCTACTCGAAGGTCAGAAGTCCTCGGCGACTCATCGTCTTCAAGAATCGTTGGATATTGTGAGTTTCGATTGCATCTCTACATTTTTTCCCTTCATTTTCCTGTTTAGATTTAGGTTCAACGCTGATTGTTGTTTCAGACCTCGATAATTGTCCATATTGAAATTTGGTTGAAATTTTAATTTCGATTGTTGTTCGATCAGGGGCTATAACGAACAACTCAGGGTCTTTCACCTTATGAATTTGTGGAAAGCATGAAAAAGAGGGGGATTCGCGTACCAGGAATTGGACACTGGATATGCTGGATTGTACTGTCGAAAAAATTCTAGTTACTTGAGGTGAATGTATGGTTTGCATCTTTTACAACTGTTCTATCAGTTCAGTTTGGACAGTCTGAACTATTATATAAGTCTTTGAATTGGCTAGTGCTGCTGTGAATATCTGCATGAATTTGCTAAGATCTATGCTTGCAAATACACGTATTTGAAGACAAATCTTGGGATTAGTTGAGCTTTTGTGTTGCATTTATGTTACTAGTCCATCAAAGAGTGGGTTTGAGGTTGTTAATTCTTAGTTGTATGATTGTGGAAGGATTATCTTCTGATTATGGGAGAATGTGGGTAGTTGGATTTAATTGGTAACAGGGGAGATAACAGAGTCTTATCATGCATATTTAGTGATGTCTCCATCACCAATATTTATGTTTGTTGTGGGATTATTATCTGCATGCAACTGGATTGCCTTGAGATGGGAATGAGATGGGAATCTGAACCCTTCAAAAATTGAAACCCACACCGGTATAGAGAAGGGAGAAGAAGGCAGAGACGGACGACGACACCAGGTCACACCACGATTTGCAGCGCAAAGGCACGACGATGACAACAACCAAATATGGCTTCAACGGCAACCGACGACGGATTACTATCACCTGAGTGCCCTGTGTCGCCGGAATCGTGCTCCCAAGCGGCCGTCTGAGAACTGAGAAGACAAAATGAGAGAGATAGGGTTTTTGGGTATCGGGTGAGGGAGAGGGACTTAGTAATGTAAATTAACAAAATTTAATTCTTTAAAATGTAAAATGAAAAAGCAATATTTACACCTATATCCCTCATGTTTAAATCTCAACCACTCACTTAAAACTTGATGAGGTGGCTTAATATCAGCCGTCGGCAGCAGCAGGCAGCTGCCGCAAATAAAAATCCCTCTCATGCCGCCAGTTTTCTCTGTTGAGGGGAGGCATTTAAAGAGTGGGAACGCAGAAGAATCTGATCAACTGGAACACAGCATTCCTGTAGAGAACAAAGTAAGTGGGTTGTATCAAGAAAAGGTATATATTGAAGGCACTAATACCAATGCCTTGCATGTTCACCTGCAGGCACAGGTAGCAGAAGAGTTTCAGCCACAAGTACCAGCTGATCTTGTACATGTAGAAAACACAAGTGAACCTCCAAGCACCTCGGTAACCATTGAAGATTCAGTTTCTGCAGAAGCTAGCACCAGTAGGTGATCACACAAATGATAAGTAGAGGCCCAAGTCCACACCACACATCGGGCATTCCATTCAGTTAGCTTAGCTATATGAATTAAGATCTTCTTCTTCTCTAGTGATCCAAGAACTGGGATTTCCAACTATTGCTGCTACTAAGTACTAAGTACTACTATGTAATTTTAACTTATGTAATAGTGGACCTCTGTACTCTTTGTATTGAACATATATAGTTCTTCTTCAAGTAACCATGCGAGTGTTTTGACAGAAATGGTGGTAAGGAATAGCGTGGGGTCTCAATAGGAGTGACACGAGAGGTGGGACAATCATTTCACTCCAACATCATCTCTTGGTCATCTTCTTAGCAGAGCACGACAAAAAAAAGCCCTGAACCTAAAAAGGGAAAGCTGCTTACAGGGACGTGTGAGTTGCGTGCGTTTCTCTTGGGATCGGTGGTGTAGACGAGCACATTGCCTTTGAAGCCCTTTGGATGAAATGTTTTCTCGTTATCAGTCTTTCGCTGTCTTTTGAGTTTTTACTCACCATTGTTTACTATCTTTCTCACTTCTTGGAGTTCTTCTGATGCTAGGTAGGTAGGTTAGTAATCACTTAGGTTGGCTTAGGAGCAAGGCTAAATAATAGAACCTAATTCCAAGTCAAAGTACTTTATAGAGGATTCAAAGTCTCCTCTTCCAGCCCAAGTTCTCTCTGCTGCTTCAACCTACCTCTCTTGTTTTTTCTTCTTCAATCCAAGCTTCATCTGAGAATCCAGTGTCTAGTCTTCTCTGCAACTTCTTTTCTAATGATATTCTTATACCTCAACAGTTACCCATCAGTGGAAATAAGACCCAGAAGCAGAAAACAGTTATCTGTAAAGGAACCATGAACTGCAATTTCTTCCCTACTGATGTGCTTCCTCCTTTTCAGTTGCCTGTGGATTGAAGGCCTGATCTCTCGGAATGATGATCAAGCAGCCCCTGCCTAGGAAGGAATACTTCTCCGGTAATCACAATCAATCTTACCGTTGCCGGCAAGCACAGAGATTCACTCATTAGAAATTTTCTGAACCAGATGATATTTACGGGGAAGAGAGAGAGAAGCTTGGGTTCTGGAGTGGTGTGGAGAGAGAAAGGACCAACAAGGGTGTGCTGTGTGCATATAAAAAATTATTGTAATTATTTATTTTAAATATATATAATAAAAAAAAAGAATTGATAAAAAAAAATCTTAGACTATGCAGAGAAACTAATAATTAAGTTTTCTTTCATGCGTAACAAACACACTCTTTATTGATAGGAAGCAACAAGGATAATTTATAGATGTATTACTTTTCTTTTGTTGAAGACTGAAGATCGATTGATCCATGAACTAAAATCTGATAAAGTGGGAAACCGACCTATTAACCTACGATGCAAGTAAGTTGAATTGGGGCTGAAGCAAGCTGTGAAAGGAAGCTCAGCCTTTTAGGCAGCAACTATTTCCCATTAAAAGCCATTGGAAACCACTTAAAAAGTTGGAAGTCTGATTACCATCTCTTTTAGTATTATTATAACTTAAATGAATTGTTTCAAGCATGTAATCATGTATCTAAGAAAAAAGGAAAATTGTTTCAAACGTCATAAGTTTGAAAGCCTTATAAAGTAGTTAAAAAAATAAATAAATAAAAACAACTATATAATGACGATGAAAATAAAAAGAAAAGAGACAGATGAGTGATCTGCTGCTTACCGACCACTCCAAGGTTATGGTAAGAACATGGGTAATGGAGTTTTGTGTCCACCTTTGAGGCGTGTTGTATGTCCTCTTATGTGGCGTATTGTATGTTTGTCCTTGTGGCATGTATTGTGTCCCCTTTTGTGGGTGTTGGTGTTTCTTTGGTGTTATAGTTGCTACAGTTTTTGTTTTATGGGTTTTTTCGGCATTATTCATTTTGGGCTTGACGCAACCATTAGCCTGGATGACCCTGTCTATTGCATGTATGACAGTTTGGTCACTTTCTCGCTCCTTGGTTTGGTTTGAACCTTGTATATTCATGTAGTTGTGTCTGTATTTTTCTTTTGTTTGTGTGTCTGTACTTTCTTTAGTTCATTGAATGAAATATTGTTTATCAAAAAAGATAATGGAAGAAAGGTCTTTTCTCTTCCGTCCATTTTGTGTACAGTCTCATGTCAACAAAATAAAAAAATTAAATTAAACAATTATAAAATGTTTTATTTTTTTTATTTGTAAGAATAAAAAGGATGTAGTAGTGACGCTTTTGCCCCCTAGTACAAGCACTAGTCCCGTCAGCGATAGCCCCATTAGAGGCTTAGTATAATCCTCAAAAACCGGTAGTAACCCCATTCCAAGTCCAAATAACACATTATGCTGAATGTGATAGACATAGGATTAGAGGGAATTTGAATTTGAGATATAGGGGCTAGCAAACCACTTCGAAGTAATCTTGAGACCATTCGACCACCACCTCCAAAAGTATTTCCTAGTTTACTTGTGAAACAAAGTAATGGTAAAAATGGAATCCATTACCTTTACCAAAACAAGAAAGGTAAGCTCTATTAATTTTCTTTTCGCAATTTTGACAAGTTATTTTTCTCCCTCATGGAACCATTTAGATCACATATTTGCTAGGGATTCCAAGTCGAAAATTTATCTGGTCCATTTCTTTATCAGAAATGAATCATCAATTTCCTTGCAAATGTGTGCCATGTGTCCCAAATCACATCATATGGTTAAAATTCATTTATAAATCACATCAAAGAGTTGATTGATGTGACTGATAAATTGATTTTAACTATTTGATGTGATGTTGGGACACATGGCACACATTTAAATGTGGTTGCCGACCTCTTGGTGAGACTTTAAAGTTCAAACCTCCGTACATGAAATTTTTTATTTACCTGAGGCCTTGAATTTTAAATCTATTTTAAAGACAAAATATTTTGTGTCGGGTTAGAGGTTGTTATTCCCTATTTAGATACCTAAGTAGCAAAGTATAAAAAGTCTTGTTTGAATGGCTAACAAACAAGACTTTCCTAAAAATAGACGTCAAATCGCCAAGATACCCTTTAGGTGCCTTCCTTCAAAATTACGACTCTTGTTTTTAATATATCGACTTTTTGAAGTAGGTCCATATGGAGTGCATGCCATTGGAACAAATTTAAAAAATATAGGAAGTTTTAAAAACTTCAAAATTTGAAAATATCGAAAAGTATCACAATAACTACTGGCGATCTCTTCATGCTCAACAAAGACTTGGATATCTCCCCGAATCAAATAAGTTCTAATTCTTTGACACTATCGCCCATCTCTTTTGTCCAACACTTCTGTATATTTCTCTCTGTTGGAGGGACCCTCTCGAAATAAAAAGCACTAATTTCCTAAAAATAGACGTCAAATCGCTAAAATATTGTAACATATCACTAAAAGGTCAATATGTCGTGATAAATTTAAAAAATATAGGAAGTTTTAAAAATTCAAAATTTGAAAATATCGAAAATATCACAATAACTACTCTCTCATATCTGAAAATATCTATTCTTTGACACACTATCCCGCTCTTTTGTCCTTGTATATTTCTCTCTGTTATCTCTCTCATGCACTTTGTACCATCTTCTTTCGCTCTTTTTGCTTTTCAAGCTCACACAACAGCAACTGTAGCAAATTAGTACTGTTGAACCCTTAAACACCCCTTGTATCAGTGACAATCCATATCTTGGTTGATACATAAATTATAATTTATATTATTCTCTACCGTTGGTATCATGAATAAGATAAGATTACGCATAAGAAAAGGACATCAACGGCTAAATGGATTTCGTAGAGTGCTTACATGTACTCACAAGAAAGCAGACACAGAAACTAATCTCACGGAACGCATGGAAAAAGTAACTATCATCTTAATAAAAGAAATTTGAAGGAAAGAATGGAATAAAAATAAGACTTTAATTTATCAACCAAGTCTGCTTGCTTCAAATGAAAACTTTCCACGTCATGAAAAACTTATATATATCCAGCTTTTTCTGTGATGTTAATGTTATTGACCAATTCCATTATTCCAGTCTCGAAGCTCCAGCGTTCATTAAATTAACGTTGACAGTAAGTTTGTAGTAGTTGAAAGAGAGAGAGAGAAATTGGGTAGATTAATAAATTTTCTTTCACGTCATTCACGGTAACTAGTCACTAAACGTCCTTTAAAGAAAACAAAAACTTTGAATGTCAGTTGGAGTTTTAAGGAGCCGACAAATTAGAAGAAGCGTTCATGTGGAACTTGCTTGCTAGCTGCCTTCAATCAAATCGTCCCAATAAATAATTGTGTTGGAGACTTGTTGGAGGGGGTTCAAAATTTCAAATCCTATGTATAGCATGTTATGAAACCAAATTGGACCAAGTGTGATAATAATAATAATGAAAGAAAACTGAAATCCATTCTAACAGTCCAATAATAAATTAAAAATCGATCCGAAATTTGTAAGTATCATATGTTTACGTGTACATGTTAACCCAAATGAAACCAGGCCGAGTTAACCCATTTTCTTTTTCTTTCATATGCAATCAGCCCATTTCACACGATGCGTGGATGTGTCAGATAAGCCCAATTATAAAAAGAATACAAAATAATAATAAATAAATAAATAAAAGCATCTCCTCATGGTAATCTCTATCATTCCTCTGTTTAAAAGTAAATAGTGTGCACGTAGATAACTATAGTTTCTTCTTGTATAGTTAAATTATAGCACTACGGTACGGGCACGTGTTTATCGTTAATCTTATCCACGAGAAGACTCTCAAGCATGTGGTTAACAACTTCTCCAAAAGACGACACGGCTTCATACGGAGGATCGAGTGGATGGTAGAGACTCTGAAGCTCTGAGATTTTAATGGTTGATTCTGTTTGACCATTCAGAAGAAACGAAAGACAAGTGGACACGTTTGGTAGAAATAGAATCTTTTTGATCTCCATGCCGGAATCTATGATTTGGCTACAGCAGAGCCGTGTCTGCATGCAGGTGTGGCGTGGGTCCGGTCATCCTTCTGCTGCTTGCATGTGCGCCGTGGGGTTCAGTGCCTGCAGGCTGCACTTGCCTAGTTGCCTCTACGCACGCTCCCAGCCAAGAGACAACTTGCCATCCCGGCATCCGGCGCTGCCAGCAGCCAGCTTCTTTGTGAATGCAAATGCCCCAAAAACCACAATTATAACCAAAGATTGCCCATGGTTGATTCCTCATTCCATCCACTAGTTTAGTAATCTGTTCACAAAGAGAAAGTGATGATTCAAGGTTCACTCAATCATATTCAAAATCATATTGTAGAACATCATTATTTGAAATGAAAACTTAGTTACTATAAGTAAGATAAAATTTCAAAATACGATTTAGATCTATAATCTATTTTGGAAATTTAACAAATTTCATTGGACCTTAAGATCTCCAAGTATTGAATAGAGATCTATGCTCCTCACATCTCTTCACCATATTTTATGAGGAAGTCTATTGGGGATCTAGTGGAGTTCATTTTGTTAACAACTAGGAATGACTTCACTCACCCCCTATTGTGAGATAAATAAAATAAAAAAATATAACAAAAGCACAAACCTATACCAGCCACCAGACCCAAGACCCGGTGGATATTTTTGTTTGAATAATTCATATATAATAGTCCTTTTTTTTTTTGAAAAAAATTGTGTATTGTGTATTTTAGGAAGAGAGAGGAGAAGGAGAAAATATGGGTGGGTGGGTTTAAATAAAAATCAGATTTAGTTTGAATTGGGTGATCGAACGATTATTTAATGCCACATGGCACAATCTTTGATGGAAATTGCAGGAAGGAAATTACAGACGATGTGAATCCTACGTTTCAGCCACTAGGACGATGCTGATGAAACTGGACTCTCCTGCGCACGTGACTTCTTATTTCACCGCATATACACGCAATGATTGGATCCTGTGTACCCACGTCAGCAAAAGCAACCCCTTAGGCCCTAATCTTTAACGACGGGTGGCAGCCACGAACTCTTACGTAGCAGAGATTTCACATAGAGAGCATATATACCAATCCGACGGTCGGTTCGATATTAGCCGTTGGAATGAGTGTCTCTTATGTATTCCCCTTACAAAATTCTATAAATAATGAGGGAGGCAGCGTTGTGAAAGTGATTTCCCAATTGACGAGAAAAGGTTGGAGGAGGCCGGGTATGAGTACTTGAGTAGTGGGAGCGAGAAAGAGTGGTCGAAGAGATCTTCCTTCGACCATGCTTATATTTTATGTTTTTTGATATCTTTCTTTACAAAATCAAAATTAGGGCATTTTTCTTCTTCTGATTTGAGGAGAACATCGTCTAAGTGTTCTTGATTTAATTTGGACTGAAGGGACTCAAATACTCGGTCGGATCCTCATGTTTGATTTTCAAATTTCATTTTTTTTGAAGAAAAAGCCAATTTCGAGGGTTTTCCTTATCGGATGTGAAAATTGAGTTGATTTGTGGAGAAAAAGACCCCATAATGACTCCGTCGGGAATTTTTGTTGTTCCAGACTTCCAATCGTCTGAGTTTGGGTTTGGGTTTGAGTTTGTCTGTGTTTGATGGTTTTGCAAAATTCCTTTGATTTTTTCTGATATTTATTGAAGTTGGAGTTTTGAGTTTTTCTCACTTCAGTTCGGTTTAATCTTTCGAGTTCTTCCAGCTATTCAGCGTAAACTTGTTTTTATCCAAAAGAGAAGGGTGGGTTCCATGGATTTAATGTGAAAAAAAGTTTTTACATTTTTCTTTCATTTGCTTCTCTCTGATTATATTTTTCTTACTGGATTTAGCTCTGTCTTTTACTCAGATCATATCTTATCAGTTTGTTGGCTGATTAATCACTCATTCCTATTTTGGTGGTTTCTGAAATCAGCAGAAACTCCACAACTTTCCTCTGTTGCTGGTCTCAATTATCGGACACGCTAAATTATTGCCATCTTCTCACTCGGAAAATTAATCCTTTGGTCTTATCGGTTAACCAATTGTTATTTTTTGTTTGCTTCGGGATCCTACATGCTTCCGTGGAAAATGGCCTTGGCTTTCCCACGATTATCTTGGTGGCTGTGGAGCGGAAAAGATCGCGAAGCAACAGTCTCCTCTAGTTCTGCTTTGAATTCTCCATCTGAATTGGGACTGGATGTGCGAGAATCCGATTCTGTAAAATATGCTTCAGTGACGCGGAGTAAGATGGACCCAACGCAGAGAAGGATTAAGCGGAAATGGCACAGCAGAGAAGAGCGAAGAATTGACAAGCAATATGATGTGGTGCTGGTTCCATCCGATTGTGGGTGTTTGTCTGGATCTGAATCAGATGACTCCGATTGGTCGATTGGGTGGTTGGAGCCTCATGCCCCTGAATTCCTGAGTGACGATGAGGCGGAGAACAGTTTTGCCGTACTGGTTCCATGCTATGGCCGTGGTCGCAGAGAGCTGGTGGAGCTCAACAACCCCAATAACCAGTTCCTGGGTGCCATCGGGAATCTCCCCAATACTGCAAGCCATTTTCTAGGTACGTTATTTCTTTCCTAACATTTATTTTCTTCTTTCTCCCTCCTAATTCTTAATATTCCCTCTTCTTGATGTGGAGATTTTCACTTTGTGATGCACTTTCTTCTAGTTTCTGCTAAGATACATCCTTTGAAGTTTCAAGCCTATTAAGTTCTTTGTTTGGTTCTTTGTTTGTGATGCATTAGTGATATATTTTTTGTTTTTGGGAATATTAAAAGAACTAGCCTGTCTAGTAATTTTTTATATGTCCATCGGAAACGTTTAGAGTTTCCAAAAGTTTCAGCTGTTCTGTACTTCTATTCACTATCCATCTCCCATTGCTCTTCTTGGGAAGAGCTTTAGCAGTTTTTATGCTCATTCTTGTTTTCTTGTAAATTCACTGATTAACAGAGCTCCATTTCAAGATCAAGAATGCAGTCTTTGTCAGATTGCAAATATATATAAATATTTGATTTAGGCCTCTAATCTTTTAAGTGAACTTAGTTTTCAAACATTCACATGATGTTTGTATTGGTATGGTATTTTTTAGTTACACAAGTGGTTGTTAGATTCTTTTTGCTTAGGAATGTTAGTACAATTGTTTTGTTTTATTTCTGGCTCAGTCATATTTAATAGCTAATCAGCAGCTATATGATGCTTGATTTCACACGATCAATTTGCAATTATTGCCAATTAATAAACTAAGTTGTTTTTTTTTGGATGGTCATTGCTTACTATTTTCTGCGTTTGATTGTGATATGCAGAAAGCAAGAAGGTCATAGAAGAATGGCTTTCTTCTCTTCAAAACAACTGAGAATCACAATTTTGTTGGTTGCTGGCCTTGAAACTGTGTTTCTTCTGCAATAACTTGACTTGGAGGTGATGATGATACAACCAACAAAACCCTGAGGAACCTTGTGACAAATCCAATATGAAGGCAGCAAAAAATGCACTACTACTTGTTCTAGTTTGTTTTTTTTATCATTAAAGTTCTCTTTGGTTGCTTGTAACGTTACCCTTCCAGGAGTAGGAACTAATTCAGGGGAGAAAATGGGGATGAAATTCTTTTTGGGTAGAAGAGGGGGTTGCTTCTGGTGTTTGAAGCCTTCTTTATATATATATATATATATATATATATTCTTTCAATGTAAATAGCAAGCGGATGTACATTTGGGAAAGCATTTTTATGCTTTAGTTACCACCTCTTGTAAATAATACAGATATATTTACTTCTTTTTCGTTTGTCTTCTTTCTTTTGGTTGGTCATGAAATCTTGTCCATTGTTCCGCTTTATTGAAGGACATGCTCACACCAGAGAGAGTGAGACATCACACAACACACAGACCCCTCTATCCTTCTCCTGACCTTCTGTTGGACAAACAGAATGGATTAAAATCCATAACAGTAAAGAAGTCCCCTCGATTAGAACTGAATGTGAATTTTCATTGCTGAACCTGATCCAGATTTCTTCCATTCAAAGTTGAAAGAGATACGATTGGTGTTTTCAGGCCCGAGGGAAAGTCTGACCAATTTTAACGCATTCCCACTGATGATGCAACCAATTCCAGCTGATCCTGATCAGAATTGGCTCATTCCTGACCCTAGAGCCTGCTACTGACCCTAGAGCCTGCTAGTGATGATTGATTAAAAAGACAAAAGCGGACCAACTTGCCCAATAAAACAAAGGAACCAACAAAATCATTTTCTAGGCTTTATTACCCTGAAAGAAAGGAACCAGCAAAACTCTATTCACACGTCACTCACATGGCTACCACCCACTACAAGACGATACAAAATGACAGTGTCTGGTATCAAACCCAAAAGGGAGCATCTTTGAAATCTTTGAAATAAGCCCCTTTGAAGACTTTCATAAAAGCAATTGGGATTCTCCCTCTCCACTAAAATATCAAATGGTAAGTGGAAGTCATCTTTACCTTACTCATCATTATTATTTAAGAAAAAAGGGTTAAGTAGCAGCAGCTTTTTTTGAATTCTTTCCATCTCCAAAGTGAATTTAATGGACAGTGGAAAGAAGCCCAGCAAGGAAGTCAGCACCATAATTTAACTTTCTGAAATGGTGATTAGAAAGAAAGTGCAACCCAGAAACCACGGTTTCCGCAATTACAGACCCTGCAAGCTTTGCTAGATTTTATTTTCTGCTTTATGCAATGGCCGTCAGATGGAAGATGAGAAGGAGGCGCTCCCCTCTGTTTACATTGAGAGCGAGCCACTCTGCGGAACCAACACATGCCACGTGGGCTTCTCTATTTGTGATGTTTGAAGGATCGGTGCCCCATGTAGTGCGAGCGACTTCTTCTCTCATCCACGATTCCCTCTTAGGGGTTGTGATCTCTGGGGGATTCCTACAATCGTTAGCCAAATTTTCAGATGGTTTTCTGTAGAATCTTTCCTTCCTCTGTTCTTCTTCTTCCTCCTGGAGATGCAGAAACCGTCCTTCAGCTTCTGTAAGGACTTTAGAGAGACACAGACAGACGAGAAGAGATGTTGCAGAGAGCAGCAAGCAATGCCTGTACTTGGTGGTGGGCAAGCCACCTCAGGACCAAGCAGTCGAAATGGCTCGAACAGAACCTTCAAGGTGTGTTCATCATTTACCCAGAAATTTTACCCCTGACTCATAAAACCTCATCTGAAAATTTCATCTTGTTGAGAATAAATAGCCTTCTTGTAATGTTGATGCAAGTATGGTGCAATGCTTGGTGTTTACTATCAATATCATCCTCTCCTCTTTTCTTCAACTGTTAATTGGGGTTCTTGAGGCTGAACACAAATATACTTAATTTGTTCATCTTCTCTTGTTTTGATGTTAGTTCCTTATAGTAGCTAATTTGGATATATGGATTCTGCAGCGATTTGGATGATGATTCATGGAAGTAATTATATATCAGAGCACATTGATTTCATAGTACATTCAGTGGAAACTAAATTTTCAACTGTAAGGATAAAAAATTGGCCATCTGTAGCTTACATTGAGATGATTGACTTGGGTGAAGAACAGAGGTTACCGATGGCTCATTAATAACAAAACAACATGGAAACTAACTTAATAAGTGAACTCCTTATAAAAACACAAAAATAAAGCACTGTTATTCACTGGAGACGCTTTAGTACATGTGTTTTGCATATAAGAAGCCTTTGAAAACTGTATTCTTCATTGGTGATGGTTTTGTGGGACTCCACCATTTTGAAACCATCCAATTTCTACATGTAAGAGTTTGTTTTATATTTTGTTTTAATTGGTGAGAATAAAGCATGCTGTTCTTTGACAGAATCCTCAAGGCCTAATTCCCAGTATTCTTCAGTTACTTTCTTTTGCTTAGCCATTATATGCCTAAGCACTCGGTTTATAAAGCCATGATGCTGGAGGTTCTACTCCACCTGAAACCCTTTACCCAACAAACATCACCTTCTCTTTCCCCACCCTCACACACTTAGGGATGGTGGAAAGATGGAGAATAGAGTACAGGAAGAAAGAAATAAATAGTAGTGAATCCTGTACCAGTCCAAGATAAACACATCATAACATATTCTGAGCATTTTTGGATTCAAGGGGAATTGAAGAAGCATTGCTTTTAAATGGACTACAACAACAACAACAAGCATTTCCCCAACTAAATGGTGGGTCCTTGCCTTTGCAGAATCATGTAAAAAGAGTTTGGCTTGGTTTGTGGGTTTTTTTTATTTAATAGACCAGTGATGCTTCTAAATGGACTGTAGCTTTCTTTATCCCAGTATGGTGGCTTGTAGATGACACAAATTCATATCATCAATCTCTTATGTTCTTACAATCCAAATGACGATTTTTTCACTCTCGTAGATATGGAGGAGAAGGTCAACTATATGCTTAACCTCATCCAGGAGGATGGAGACTCATTTGCTAGGAGAGCAGAAATGTACTATAGAAAAAGACCTGAACTCATTAACTTTGTGGAAGAATCTTATAAGTCATACCGAGCCCTTGCTGATAGGTATGACCACATATCAGGAGAGCTCCAAAATGCCAACAACACCATTGCTAATGTTTTCCCAGAGCAATTTCAATTTGCAATTGATGATGATGAAGATGATGACAGTTCTCCAAGAAAGCATATTCCTCCGACCAATGAAAATAAGATTCCCAAGGTCTTGCCTAAACCCCCAAAACTCAATATCCCCAAAATCCAAAGTTTTCGAAAGAAAGATGCAAAGGACCAATCAAAGTTACCAACCAAAAAAGTGCAACTCAAGAGAAGTACTTCATCTACTTCTAAAAGTACTACCACTTCCAAGATGAGTTCAGCTGTAGCACTCCAAGAGATCGATAAACTTCAGAAAGGGATCTTGGCCCTACAAACTGAGAAGGAGTTTGTCAGGAGCTCATTTGAGGGTGGGGTTGCTAAATATTGGGAAATCGAGAAACAGATCAGCGAAATGCAAGAGGAAGTCTGCACATTGCAAGACGAATTCGGTGTGGCGACGGTAATTGATGATGACGAAGCACGAACACTAATGGCAGCCACAGCTCTTAAATCATGCCAAGAAACCTTGATGCAGTTGCAGGGTAAACAAGAGCAATCAGCCAAAGATGCAAAGGTGGAGTACCAGCGGATTGAAGATGCTCATGAGAAGTTGCATACAATCAAGAATGAGCTTATTAGTGATCAGATGGACCAGTCAGACCTACCTGACGAGAAAGAAGCCATGAAGTCTAGTTCAGGCTTATATAATTTGGAGCAGAAAGTCAATCTGGAACATGAAAGACTCCAGTCGGAATCCATACAGGAGAAAATTAGGGAACACTTTGACATGAACTCGGATACATTTCTCACAGTCACAGAGCTGGCAGAAAAGATTGACGAACTTGTACACAAAGTCATCAATCTAGAGACAGCAGTCTCATCACAGACTGCTCTGATAAAAAGGTTAAGATCAGAAACTGATGAACTTCAGGAAAACCTAAGCAACTTGGATGAAGAAAAGACCACTGCTGTTACAGGTTCAGACAAGCTGACAGACGAACTAAGGAAAATGGATGAGAAGTTATCTGGGATTCAGGATCTCCACCAGAGTGTTGAGGATCAAAACAACAACCTCCAAACACATTTTACTGAAACACGCTGTAACCTCAACTACCTTTCCGAGAAACTGCACTCAGTGAAGCCTGACGAGGAGATTGATACTCCAGGTTCGCCTCTGGCAGATTTGGGCATTTTTGGTGAAGCACAGAAACAGAAGGATGACATTCTCAAGGTTGGCTTTGAGGGGAATCATAAACCAAATGATCTTTCTAAGAAGTCTGATGAAAGTATTGTCAGTGCTGAATTCCAGAGGATAGGCAACCAAGATTACTTTGGTAAAGAATTGCATTCTAAGAAAGAGGACCTATTCCCAATTGAAGATGCTGATATAATCAAGGTTGACCCCCAAGAGAAGAGTAGCTTTAATGACTTTTCAGCTAAACCACATTTTGTAAAGTCCAATGGAAATGTTGAGACATATGGTTCAATTAAGGATAACACTGAGAAGCAGGAGCTATCCCAAACAGAAGAAGATAGTCTCTATCTAGCCTCTCAAGAAAATTTTAACCTCAATTACTTCTCTGAGAAGGTGCATTTTGTGAAGCCCGAAGGGAAGGAAGAAATCTTGGCTTCATTTCAGGACAATGTTGAGAAGAAGGATTCATTGGAAAGTGAAGAGAATATCTTGACTTCTGACTCACAGGGAAATTGTGATCCCAGTCATCTTTCTCAGGAACTGCATTTTGTTGAAGAAGAGGTTCAGAGCCCTAACCTCAGTGCTCAAAATGAAGATGGTATTCCTTCCAAGTTAAGCAACACCAGTGATGATATTTCTGAAAGTTGTGAGCCTTTAGGGCAACTAGACAAAGTTGTGAAGCATAATACATTCGCAACTCAAAATAACATGCCCAATGAAAACTCAGAGCAGAAAGCGATTGAAAAAGAAGAGGAAGATGAACCAAACTGGCAAAAGTTGTTCTTAAGTGGACTGGAGGATAGGGAAAAGGTTTTATTGGGAGAGTACACAGCAGTTCTTCGGAATTATAAAACTGCAAAGAAGAAGCTCTCTGAAATAGAGAAAAAAAACCAAGACAATACCTCTGGAACAATAGTGCAACTAAGGGAACTTAAGTGTGCCAATGCTATTAAGGATGACGAGATTCGATCTTTACGTCAGAAACTAAGCTTTTTGCAGACAAGTTTTGAAGGAAACCTGGAAGCCACTGATACACATTTGAAAAACAAACAGGGAAACCAGCATCCAGTTATCAATTTGTTAGATGATCAAAGTATTGATGTTGCAGTAACAAATGACAACACTATTACAAATGTAGCAACAGAAACTAATCCACTAAGAGAAGAAGAAGAAATCAAGGTGATTCATGTTGATGAAGCTCAGGCTGTTTCATCCATTGAAGAGAAGCTCAGGAGAGACATTGATGAGCTATTAGAGGAGAACCTGGAGTTCTGGTTAAGATTCAGCACGTTAATCCATCAAATACAGAAATTTCAAAGTTCAATCCAGGATCTACAAGTTGAAATCTCAAAATTGAAGGATAGCAAGAAGCAGGAGGGCAACACTCCAACTCATAGATCTCCAAAATCAGATGCCAGGCCAATATACAAACACCTGAGTGAGATCCAAACAGAATTGACAGTCTGGCTGGAAAACTATGCACTGCTGAAAGAGGAACTGCAGCACAGATTCTCATCTTTATGTGAGATACAGGAAGAAATTTCAAGAGTCTCAAATACAGGTTCTGACACTGAAGAGGTGGAGTTTACTAGTTATCAAGCAGCCAAATACCAGGGGGAGGTTCTGAACATGCAACAAGAGAATAACAAAGTTGCAGATGAATTGCAAGCAGGAGTTGACCATGTGAGAGGACTCCAGGATGAGATTGAAAAGACTCTTTCAAAGTTGAATGAGGATTTCAAGTTGTCAGGATTAAAAAACCAGAATCATCCCCATCAAGTGAAGCATGCAGGCAGCCGGTCTAAAGTTCCTTTGCGTTCATTCATTTTTGGTGTCAAAAGCAAGAAGCAAAAGCCATCATTCTTCAGGTGCATTAATCCAACATTGCAGAAACAACACAGTGATCTGACTGCTGAATTCCCTCCATAAATTGGTTTATTTGACTACTTTCTTCACTCCATCTTCTTATTTTCCTTTTGAAGGATATAGATTTTCTTCTTTTTCTCAGTTCTGAAACTTCCGAGAAACTGAATACAAAGAAAATTTTCTTTTTGTCCCCTGATTTCCGGTTCATGAAATACCAATCACCTAAATGAATGGTGCACCTTGACAACAAGCTCAGATAAAAGCGTCTAACATGAGTGCTTTAAGAAGAAGATTTCTAGAGCATTTACCAACACACTGAACATATACCTGTCGCAGATACCAAGCATACCACAACCACAACTTTTGTTTAAAAGAAATTCATACGATGCGAGCTAACCACTGGCAGCAGCACCACACATGATGCAGAATACAGTGATAAGGCAAGAATGAAATGTTTTCCAGTTTGATTGCCATCCATTGGCTTTCCATTTTCAGATCAATCAAGATGATGAGAATTATAGCATGATTCTGATAGCAGATTGCCTAAGGGCCTGTTTGGTTACTTGAGTCTCAAGATTTCAAAAATCTAGAGATTTCAAATCTAATTTCAAATCTATAAATTTCAAATCTATGGAGTCACAATTCCTAAAATTAACTGTTTGGTTGTAGAATGAAATATGTGGATTCATCCTAAAAAACTATTTGGTGGACATGACTTTTGTGAAGTCGCAAATGTTTAGAGCTTTTATAGTCACAATGAAATCTCTGAATTTCATCTCATACCCATAAATCTACATATTCACGTTTTTAGTGTAAAAAGATGAATCTCTAGATTTCACGAATCCAGAGATTTTCACAACCAAACGGGTATAATTCTCAGATTCATGAATCCAGAGATTTGAAATCTCAAGATTCATGTAACCAAACAGGCCCTAAAAAAAGGTACTGTAAGGTAATAATTTGAATTAAAAGGAATTTATGCACCAGACTGCACTGAGCAGATTCATTCTAGACGGTGGACCTTCTGGAACCAACATGGCTCATCGAAAGTATTTCACCATTCAGATTACATTCCTATACGCTTAATCTCACACATCATAATTAGGTACCAATGCAGTGAGTTGTTTTCAGCATTCTTTTGATCATCTAAACATATTCCATCTATGTGAAAGTGCAAACATATATCGGCAGACAATTACATGGTACTTGCATAATACTAAACAAACTGACATCTACCACTGAAACAAAAATGGTTGCATAATTATTGCCAGGAACAAGGAAAGGGAAGATGTTGGGATTGCCGGTATAGAGGACCCTAGTTACCTTTTCCCCTTCGAGGGGATCTACTTGTCAGTAGTTGCTCTGGAGGCTGTAATGAAAGATGGATCCCAAGATCTAAGTGATATCACACCAAAACCTACTCGACCTTATCCCAACTACATGGGTTGATCAGATGGATTCTTGTCTTCAAATCAGCTCCATTCGAGGTCATACTCTGTAAAAAGCCTCATCTGAAGATGGAACCAAAATGATATCAGGCACAATGTTAACAAGACCCATCTCTCATGAGGCAAGTGGGTTATTTTTTCTTTATTTCATCTTGTGGAAGCTGTAGTCCCATCAGTCCAAGCATATTGGAAGCAGGACCAGGTAGGCCTTGTTGAGAAGCAAAAGAATCTAGAAAGCTCTTCACCAGATTCACATCCACATCAATTGGGGTGAAGTCTTCATCAATCTCCTTCATGGAATTTGATGGTCCCTGCATTATAGACCGAAACATGAACAAGTAGAAAAAATGACAAGGTTACTAATCAACTGCTGTATCCAAAACCAAACATAGTCTGTATGTTGTTTAGAGTTTACCAGGGTCATGCCTAGGTATTCCACAACATCACATATGATATGCATAACTGAAGCACTACTTGCAACAAGTCCATGTGCAACTTATAGCAAGTTAAGATGCCTCAAACTTTAGAACTTAATATATTAAAGACAGAAGGGGCTGAGACACACTGTGCTCTACTATCACGATGCTAACGAGGCAGGAAATGATTGCCAATGAAAAGAAAATTCAGACATCAAATAAGATCTAACAAGACCTATTCATGCACACAATAATACATTGTTTGCTCTATTGCTGAACAGAATTAAATTTGGAAGATTTGCCATGTCTTATCAAGTAATGACTCCTGAGACTTGAACAAAATTTGTAGGAACCTCAGTGCACCCACCTTACAAGCACATTCATGTGCAGGATTCAATTCATAGTTAATTGGATTTCAAAGAATCGAACTATTAAATGGGTGACGGTAGTGAATGTTTGGAGTTCACATGATAATGATGGTGATAGTGTTAACAGTGTGTTGACGGAGGAAAAACATGAAGGGGATAAAAGGCCAAAACACTATCCATTAGGTCCTCTGAGGTGCAAGACCAGACCATATTGCGAACTCTTTTACAAGGGTCAATTTTGTTGTGGAAGTTTAGTTTAGTCTAGTCTCTACTTCAGAAATTAACTACCTTGGCTCTCCAGTTTCCAATTCCAGATTTATAATTTTAGGCCTAGAAGTTCCTATTTTTAGTTGTCTCTACTTTTCTTACTTGAAAGGCAAGCACAATTGCCCCTAAATATATAAAGGCCTTACAGCCAAACCCCCCCCCCCCCCCCCCCCCCAAAAAAAAAAAAAAAAAAAAAAAAAAAAAAAAAAAAAAAAGAAGAGCCCTCTTATGAACAACTTATTAAAAAATATTGCTTTGGGCAAAGAATATTCTCAAACTGAGCAACAACGAAGGGATTTAAGGCCTCGGTGGTGAGAGCCAAAACCCAGGGCTGAAGAAGCTTGACTGAGAGGACCTAAATCAAATCCTCTTTACCTTCTAGTTTCTTTTTTAACTTGTTTCTTCTCCTATCAATCAAATCCACCTGGGCAGATATTATAATTGAAGCTGCTGCAACTACTGAAAAGAGCCATTAAAGATGCTGTGAATCTGACCATCCCCACTCATCAAAGGTGATGGTGCTGCTGCTGGTACTCCCATTTGAACAGGCCTGCCGCTGCTGTGATTTGGCTGTTGGCTGCAACATACGGTCCACCCATCTCCATCCTCGAGCTCTGCTGGCTTTTGAAGCAGACCATTCCAACCGTCCATTAATTGATTTCTTCCATAAATCTATACCTTCTATTTTTATTCCATCTTCAAAACTTCCATTTTACCCATCAAAATTTCACCAAACTTCCAGCATACCACCATCAATAGCCTTCCATTGAATTCAACATTAGTTGCATTCCCCTGGTTTGGCCTGCAGGACATAGTTATCGATTTCGGAATTGGTATCACATCCCTTGATTGAACTATTAGTATTTAGAAAAACTTCCAGCATAACTTCTCTGTCTTACAAGCACCACTCGATCAGGATCAGGAGTCATCCTACTGGCTGGTCTGGTTTGTATTCTCTAAGTAATGAATTCTGAATTTTGTTGCAATTTGATGTTCTGCATCATCCAATCATTGACCTGACTGGAAAGCGGTTCTTAGCTGAACCTATTCTACCTTAGAAATGGCAATGACTAACTTTACCCAAACAAGGAATTGCGATCAACTAGTTCACCTTTGATTTGGCCAAAAGGCATGACATCACATGGTTTAAAAACTAACTCCAAAAAAGAGAAAGGAGGTGGGGGAGGGGGGGGGTGGAGGAGAAACACAACAAAAATGTTTATTTTTGGAATCACCATTTGTGTTTGGTTTTGATGCTATATTACTCTCTATCTGTTTCCAGTTATGAATTTTCAACGCCACCCCTTCTTACCCACTAATATTAATGCCACTCCATGAGTTATCCAAATGTCTAATGATACCCCCTATTGAAGAATAAAGGACAAAGGGGAGGGGCTGTAACTAAGGTTTAGGGTTAGGGGAGAGTAGGGGTTTAACTAGAATTGAAGGGGATGGAATCCTAAAGGTGTCCAGGGTTGGGAAGGGGTGGGTTGTACACTTGTACTTTCTTGAGAATGGAAGGCTGCTGCTGGAATTGAATAAGTTCTGCTAGAGCTTGAAGAAGACTGATGGAGACACACTCACATAGCTGCCGCAGGCTTCCCCAAAGGTAACCCACGCTCGTCTCCAAACTCTCAATCGATATTTCATTAATCAATTCAACTTGAAATTACAGAGGATGGAGGCTTCAAACTAGGACTCAACTAAGGAAACCAACTTGGTTTCAAACAAACAATCTACTTCTAATTCTAAGTCTTACTTGACTAAAGACTCTAATTCAAAAAAGGATTCTATCATATCTCACCCTAAAAGGATCCAATTTGGAATCTAAGAGTAGATAGAATCCTAACAAGAAGCAAATTGAAACTAGGGGATTCCCGTACAACCTAGGAATCATATCCTAATGAGGACTCTTCAATATCTCACAAAATAATGATTCAAGTAAAAAAAAAAAAAAAAAAAAAAGGTAGATCTAAGGTCCTAATAACAATCTGGACCCAATGGCACCCTACTTACTGGCTAGAGTCCTTACTACTATAGACATCTGGGTATGACCTCTAAAGAGGTGATGAGGGTTTAATAGGAGAAGAAATCGAATCCGTCCTCGTACTATAGACAGAGCACAGAAACAGTGCCTCTGTTTTTTTTTTTTTTTTTTTCATATGAGTTTTACTATTTTTTTCACTTTATTATTTTTTGTGTGTGTGTGTGGGGGGGGGGGGGTTTAAAGGTAATACTATAAAATGGATATACAAGACTAATGGTGTTAGGAATAGGGGGTGTGACTGATACTTTATTATTTGGGATGGCATTAATTTTAGAGGGTAACCTAGGGGCGGTGCTGAAAATCACCCCCCCCCCCCCCCCAAAAAACAAACAAAAAAAAAAAAAATCCCCTTCCCTTGCATTTCATTTAATTTTTTAGTACATACAACAACAACAACAAAGCCTTGTCCCGACTAAATGGGGTTGGCTACATGGATTCTTGCCTTCCAATCAGTTATTTTTTAGGCCATGCTATACAAAGCCTAAGCTATGCATATCCTTTCTCACCACTTCTCTTAAGGTTATCTTAGGTCTACTCCTAGCTCTCCTAGTTCCTTCAATCTGGATTTGGATTATATCACTTCTTCATCCAGGGCATTTATAGGTCTTCATTGAACATGGTTAAGCCACTTCAAACGACTTTCTCAAAGCTTATCACTTATGGGAGCAACTCCTAGACCAACTTGAATATGATCATGCCTTATCTTATCCTTCATAATTTTGCCACTCATCCATCTTAGCACCCTCATTTCTGTTACACTGAGTTTATCTATATGATTCTTTTTAACAGCCCAACACTCTGCACCATACATCATAGTTAGTCGAACGACAGCCTTGTCCTATAGAATTTTCTTTTAAAATTTAATGGAATACGTCAATCACACAAGACCCCGGACGCACTTCTCCACTTCATCCACCCTATTTTCATTATTTGGGAAACATCTTCCTCTATATCACCTATTTTATTTATGATTGAACCTAAGCACTTAAAAGAATCACTCTGAGGAATCTCCTTATCGTCAAGTTTCACCACCTCATCTTTGCCCGATCATGACTAAAGTTACAAACTAGATATTATGTCTTCGTTCTACTTAATTTATAGTCTCTTGATTCCAAAGCAGCTCTCCATGATTCTAACTTTGTATTAATGCCCACTTGAATCTCATCTATCATGTATCAACACAATATCATCAACAAAAATACACCAAGGGACCTCGTCTTGAATGTCGTTGACTAATTCATTCATTACAAGCGCAAAATAAATATGGACTTAATTTTTTGGTACATAAAATGTTAAATTTCATTTTATCCCCTTCATTTATAAACACTTTTCTCATTGCAATATTTACGAAATCCAAAAGATAGGGACAGAATTCACGTCTTTTTTTCATCACCATAATAGCAGCAGTGCCAGCCACATCTGACGAGGATCAAGTAACATAAAAGGAAAAAATATGATCATATGTCCACCACACCATGTATAAGATAACAGCGTAAACCAGAGGAAATTACCTCATCATTTTTGGAGGATTGATCACTAGCACGAACAAAACTATTTTTGAGAGTGGTGGTCTTCAGTTCCTCATTCAGAGCATCAGAATAGGAATCCATAAAGTTAAGTTCTTTTCCCTTTCCACACTCCAAAGGATCCATATGCAGAGACTCATCCTCAGACTCATCTGCATGTTTTTCAACGACATTAGAAGAAAGACCACAACTCCAAAAAAAAAATGATAGCTCAAGATAGCTTTGAAACATGTTTCAATATGTTTGAATAAATTGATAATATAAAATACAATACACATCCTGATAAAGTGAAGTAAATCCAAGAAGCATATTAAAGATGTTACACCAATTTTAAATTACTCAAATATGTTGGACTTTTACAGAATAAAATTATAAAACTTCATCATCATTTAAAAAAAAAGGGAGGCTATTTGCAAGGCTAATTATAGAACTAATGGAAAATGCAGTCTAATCTCAAACTATGAAAATACATACAGTTCCCTTGGTGTGCTTCAAACTCAAAGAAGGTCTTGTCACAATATGGACAAGCCACCACTTATTGCTTTTGCTTCACACTACATAGAGTGCAGGTAAGGAAAAATAAGGCAAATATGTTCAGGCTGGCCAACGCCTGGAGCTTCTAATGGCTGGAGTAGCGCAGGGCCAGTAGTCTAGGGTGAAGTGAAGCATCGGGCATGCTTCTTTTGGCAAGGGGAACTAAAGTTGCACCAGCTGTAGACACGAAAGAAGGGGGGGGTGGCAGGGAGCTGGGTGAGAAGAGGGTTAAGCAAAGGAAGGGAGAGGGGCAGGGTGTGCAAGGGAGATGGGTTGCAGATTGACAAGGGTAGGGACTGTTGGAGATGGGCGCACAAGGGGCAAAGCACAATAGGGGTAAAAACATGAGATGGGTGCTAGAGATATGAGACGAAGTGATATATTATACTCTTAACACAATTGGGGGAGTCCCCTTATCATGGTTTCCTTTCTGTTTTAAGTCTTTACTTATCAATGTGGTTTAAGTGAGTTTCTTTTAAGCCTAATTAGATAAGGAGCCTTATTCCTCATGTAATTCTATCTTGGTTTATTATAAATATATGTGCTCGGTTGTATAATAGGATAGATTCTATCACCCAGACCAATCCCAAGATCTGTGAGACAACTAAGGCTTTGCATTGCATTATCTTCATCTAATTAACCTAACTTGCAAAAGGAGACATCACATGCCCCTTCTGCCATATATCATGCAGGGCATGCCCCCCCCCCCCCCAAAAAAAAAAAAAGAACCCGGAAAAAATCCCATTCTAAGTTTCAAATTTAGTCATTCAAAGAATTAAGCAGAAGGAATGGGAAAAGAATAATAAAATTGGAAATCACAATGAAAAATAGAATTTACCATAATCCATATCAGAAGATGATCCTTCTTCACTACCAGAAGCATTAGCCATGTGATTCTGACCTTCAAGTCCAAATGCCAGTTCCATGTCTCTAATAAAGCGCTCCACATCAAGATCCACCGCTTTGGAGTCTCTTCAGAAGGAAAAGCAATAAATGTTCAGCTCAGCAGTCCTCTATAAGCATATAAAGAAAGACAGAAATGCACTTCCCAAATATCAAACACCCTGTATGTTAGTTATAAACTTATAACTGAAAAGCACCAAGCATGAGAGAGGGCAAAGGATTCCATTGAGAATCAGATAAGGCAGAGATATCAGAAATGAAGTTGATGAGTTGCCAATGCCAAAAGATACAAAGCTTTCCAAAAAAGACAAAACATGAAATTCATGAGTGTAAGATAGTGGCAGAATGCTTTCTTAGAAAGCAAAAAGCTGTTGCATAGGGCATCGGTTGTTTGTTGAATTTGTAGTGGGGTGGAAAAAAGTAAATTCTTCCATGAAATCCCAAAGCATGGTTTGTTGGGTTCAATGGAAGTGGGAAAGTGGACAGACCAACTTCCTTCAATTAAGGTTAAAGAAGCTTGTCTACTGATGTGGCATGTCACTTTTCCCACCCCAACAATTTTAAAAGTTCCACATATTTAGGGGACTTTGTGGGAAGTGAGGGATCTAATAAAAGTTGAACCCACATTTGCAACTTTTCCACAAAATCCTTTCCTATTCCCCAACCCCATTACATGTGGGTCCCACATGTTTATTTTCCCCACTCCTTGTTATCTAGCAAACAAATGATGCCTAAGTAAACCAACGAAGACCATAGCAGATATCAGAAAGGGATGGCATTAGATTCCCCAGGCTAAAAGACTATATCAGATAAAATACATGGCAGTTTTCTAGATCCAAGAGGCTATAAAAGGAATTTGCAATGGAATTAACTTCCACCATATTCAGAAAAACACTTCGATGGTGCTTTATTATCCACCTGAATTTCAAACCTGAATGTTTAGAAACTGTAATAAATTTATGCTGTCATTGGAAATTGTGGTTCCTGTCTCTTTCAAATAATTATAATCATGAAGTTCAAAGTGGTGATTCATGCATGCTGATTTTACAAATTCATCACCAAATTGAGCTTTTTTGATTAAAAACAGATATAGGATTTGTTGAAGTATATAGACTTGGGATATTTACTGTTCACGACACTAGTCACGTGAACAGTAAAATCTGTTTTTTTACTGTTCACGGTACTGTTCACGTGAATAGTAAAATCTGCTTTTTACTGTTCACATGAACAGTAACTTTGTTTGTACTGTTTACGTGAACAGTATTATGCTATTGATGTTATTCTACTTTCCATTTCTAATGTTGGAGTCTTGCTACATAAGTTTTGGGAGTTTTTGGAAAGCATAGGTTTCTATTTTGGTGGTAGTTTCTATTTTCAGAACTTTCTATTTTTAGAGCTAGGAAGTTACTAAAGTTGTAATTTTTTTGTTTCTTTTTTCTAGAGGGCAATTACTTGTCTCTCAAGTTGTATTAGATTCATTAGAAGCTATAAATAAAAGGGCTCTGTGATTCTAAACTTTTAAGCAAGAATCACAAGCCTCTTCTACTAGTTCTTCATCTCTCTTCTCTTCTTCTTCTTCTCTCTTTTCTTTGTTCAAGTTCAGCTGCTGTTTTGATTATTTAATGCTTGTTTTCTAACAGGGTTCATATACATGTTAAGCCTTTGATCCCACTGTTTTTCTATGTAATTTGCCACTTCTATGCGCCTAAAATATGGGTAATTAGGTTGCATACGGGATTAGCTAGTTTGTTTCTTTACGTGACTGTTTTTCAAGTTGTCTTTGGTTAGTTCAATTGGACAGGTTCTTGTTTGGGTTAGTTCAACTGATGGGTTCTATATGGTTCAATTTAAGTTACAAGTAACTGTAGAGTGGGCCGGGTTAAAACTTTGGAATCCATTCTGCTCCTAGTTAGTATAAATTACCTAACACGTTAAAAATTGGGTTAGGCCAAACTTTATAGTAAAAGATTTATTTGAGTCATTTATATAAGGTTGCAAGGGAGGTAAACATTAAAGATGAATTTTGATGTTAATGGAAGCTTTTGCTGCTCTTCTCTTCTTTTATGTTGAAGATTTGTCCTGTGTCTGATCAAGGATAGTGGGATTGGTACCGAAGCATTCACTTTAATGTTTCGCCCAGACTATTATTTAACCAGGGGTAGCAGGCCCAAGGACACCAGAAATTGGGCCCAAAACAGCCCCCTAGACATGCGGCAGCCAGAGCTGGCCGAACGCCCCAGAGGGTATCTTGGGCGTCTTCACACCCTTCTTAGGGGTCTCATTGGTCCAGTCAGATTCTGTGTCTTGTTAGGAGTCAAGTTCTATTTTTATTTTTTTAGTTGATCATGTCATGGTAACTTATTAAAGAGTTCTAGTCCAAGTGGGAGTCCTAGTTGGAAATCATTTTCCTTCTAGATAATTATTATTTTATTTGTTAATTTTTGTGGTCCTCAAGAGACCCCCGGTTTTAGTTGTTGGTTAGTTATTAAGTTGCTATTTATTTGGTAGTTGTTAAGGGATTCCCATTCCAAGTTGGATTCCCATTTTTAGTCCAAGTTGTTAGTCAAGTAGTTTTGAGACCAAGTGTCTTTCCTTCTTTGTAATTGGCTATAAAAGAAAGCCACCCCCTCATGTAAAGATTAGTCTAGATTAATACAATTAAGCATTAAAGGAATTAGGTCGTGGGTTCCAAGGAAGATACCCACAGCTGAGTGTGATTTTCTGCAAATTGTTTTCAAGCTTTCTCAACCTCAAGAGCCTACAGCAGCTTAGTGAGTGTACCAGACCACTCCCATCTAGTAAGTACTAACCCAGCCCCTCCCCTCCACCCATACCCTAACTCTTGCGCAAGCCCTTGCCCCTCTTAAACACTGCAGCAGCAAGCTCCCATCACTCCCTCTTCCTACACCTTGCCGCAGCAAGCCCCCATCCCCGCCCCCCTCTTCTAACCCTTGCGGCATCCCTATCCCAACCCTTCCCCACTCCCTTCCTCTTTCTTGCGCCCTTCTTGATCTTGCAGCAGTTTGGGAAAGAAAAAAAGAAAGAAAGAAGAGATCAAGAAAGAGAGAAGAAGACCAAGAAAACCAACCGTGAGCTTCCCCTCCCCTCTTCCTCTAACCGCAAGCTTCTCAAAATCTTCCCACCCTTTCCCTAATTGTTAAACCACATCCCATCCATATGAATCTCTCCCATATCATGAGACTGAAACCTTAGTCCCAATCTCATCCATCTAGGGATTGTAAAAACCTAGTTTTCCCAGGTATTCCCTAATCCTTTCCATACACAAGCCACAATTTACCAAATAGAACCAACCACTGTAGGGATCCTTGTTAACCTAGAATTGCCCTATTTTTTATTACCAAAACTATCCCATCTAGGACATAGATAAAACATAACCCCAAGGTTAGCCCAGTTAATAGCTGGTTCTAAGTAAAGACGGATCCTGAACACTAATCCAGAACCTAGGTTACATCAATTATTACGGTATTCAATATCGGTTCCCGCTTTGCTGGAAAATGATCTTACCATTGATGTGGGACACATACCTATCAACACCTCAGGTGACTTACTTAACGAAATTAGTATTTGACCCGATTAACACCCTATTATGTGAAACCTGCATCTCTTTGAAGCTCTCATTCACGTTATTGTCAAAGATCTGAACTTTTTTTAATTCAAGATCTCAATTCAAACAAGCCGCTGTCCAAGGACTTTCTCTATCAAAAGAAACAAAGCATGGGTCGTTCCCAACCCCATTCACTCTTCTTGCAATCTTCTAAACAACCTAACTCTAGAATTCCACCATCTCTGAACCTCATTCCCAAACCCTGGAATCTCCATAGACAAACCAGCATCAAGAATCAACCTAAATTGGATTTCCTTTCTCACAAATCCAATGGGAAGCTCGATCATGGTTGCAAGCCCTAGACCATATATATCCTGATCTTCCTTTAAACTAAAATTCAAAACCCTAACCCTCCTGCCAATTCATAACCTTCAATATAGACTCCTCATCAAATTGACATAAAACCCTAACCCTAATTTGACCTAGCCAAACTGCCTGTTCAGGGCAGATCCTGCTCATTGGCCTCTAGTTTGTCTCCTACCAACCAAGAACTACTTTAGCTATTTTAGAGATCAGATCCTGGGCTCCAACTTAAAAGGAGATTTTTAGCAGGGATGGCTTGGATGTTTTCAAGAATACAAGGAACACGGTTCATTAAGTTCAACAAGTCATACCTAAGCATATACTGTTAACATCTTGTTCAATCGTGTTGCCAATAATATTTTTGTGTATCTTGACAACTAAAATGACAAGGACAGAAGTATCATTTACTCCCATTCCTCTTATGTACATGTGATCAGCTAGAAACCTGTCCTCCAAAACACTGCATTAAATTGAGACCATCACATCATGCCATACGCTTATAGCTCAGTTTTCATATAAACTAGCAGATTTTTCTATTCAAGCAAAAATTCACATCTCAGATAATTTCCCTGATCAGAATTCTTAAATGGCCCAGATGAAATGTTCCAGCATATTCCCCCCTACCAGTTGCCCTTTTTTCTTCCTCAGCTTCGTCTGATGACCACATCCCCTCATCCATATTACAATTCCTCTCGATTAAATATTCAGTTTAGGTGCAAGATCATGTCCAGTGGATGTTAGTCGAAAGAGTGAATGTTTAACATGTTATCTTTCTCGAGAAGCACCTATTTCCAGGTCCCTCTCTGTTCCAAGGAATGACATGGTGTAAATAGAAGGCAGAGGAAGACTGAAGCCGGCCTAGGTTAGATAATAATAAATAAAAAAATGCTTACTGGTGCACAGCGCCTACAGCTCTAAATAAATGGAGCTTAATCATATCCAGCTACTTCAGATAGCATTCTAGTTGCTTTAGCATTTGCTCTTCACCAAAATCAAAGACTTAAAAGTATTGGCAATTCACAAAGACCATTTGAAGCCCCCAATAACAAGAGAGGCAAAAAGCATCTCTCAATTTATTGGAGGAGAAAACACAGAAATGCAACTAAAAGAAGTGTACTTACTACCAAGCAGCTAACAAATAGGTCATAATACATCAAAGTTCAGACAAACTTAGACTACTTTACAAAATCAAGATAGATTGGACAAACCTGTTTTCTGGAACCTCTGCACCTTCATAACTTGAGACTTTGTGGACAAAATTTTCCATTGTATTGGCTATTTCACCAATACCATGATCATCTAACTGAGATTGGCCAACTTCCTCCTGGTCTTTTGATTTACCATTCTTTTTATGTTTTGATTCATACAGTTCCATTTCTTTGTGCCTCTCTAAAAGGGCATCATTTAACTCTTCCTCGCCACTATATAGCCAGGAATCATCATCTGAAGGAGGAAGGTTCAGACCCTTAAAGTCATCCACAGAATGGGGTAAAGCAAGAAGTTCATCAATGCGTCTCACAGGGGCATTCATCATTTCACTGCAACACACAGGGTAAATTAAAAACCACTAAGCAGCATAAATGATCAAAAATACCAGAATCTTAAATCATGATATTCTCAGTCTACATAACAAATTTATATTTAAACATTTATTTGGGTCAAATATTTAAACATTAAGAAGCTATAAAAGCCACTTACATAGTTTATCAGTGCTTTCTAGTGTTAATCGAAAAGGGCATAAGAAGACTAACTTAGAATTTTCCTCCCTGACTGTCCCATGAACAGCACATGTTTGACAGATAACCTAACAGACGAGTTCAACCATTTAGCCTAACATGCCATTCAGACTGTGTTTAAAGCCCAGAGTAAGTCCACAACCTAGAGTGTTAGACCAATCTTATTTCACTGATAACTGAAGAAGAATGTACACGTGAATCTACATCATGTTATGGTTTTGAAAGTCTAGAAGGCTCCCTGTCACCATTATTTATTAATTCACTATTAACAATAGTAAGAAAACTAGCAACGGACAGATAAGAAGAGCATATTACCTGGTCCTAGAGGACAAGGAACTGTTTCGATAATACTCTTGAGCATTTTCCAAGAGCTGGCGATACTCTTTTGATCCAGGGAGAAGCTCTCTGAAGTACCCACTTTGCTCTAAGCTCTTCCTGAACGCATCCCAGGTGCTCCCCATCAACTCCGACCCTTCACGACGCCTCTGTTGATAAATCATCTCGAATCCACAAGCGATCTTCATCCCCAGATCCGCTTCCATATAAGCAGAAGTATCCGCTCTAGGAGGCAT
Source organism: Hakea prostrata (assembly GCF_041222555.1). Taxonomy (NCBI): domain Eukaryota; kingdom Viridiplantae; phylum Streptophyta; class Magnoliopsida; order Proteales; family Proteaceae; genus Hakea; species Hakea prostrata. Next base: position 3,493,918 of record NC_142603.1, on the reverse strand, counting down.
GGGGTAACACTTGGGAGCCTGGAACGTCTGCTGTAATAATTGTGCATACATCGCCCTTGACATCCTAACCGACACCTGAACAAGCTCTTCTCCAGTACCACCACTCAAAAACTTCTCCATCCGAGCGGCATACTTCATGGAATCAATGTCACGGTCGTAGAAACCTTCAACTGCCAGTGAAATCAAGCAAGGCTCATGCTTCAACACCTGCGCCACAGAAACCGGAACCCTAACCCTAACTGTATGCAAATTCGACCGGGCTCTCCCCGGATACGCAGAAATTCTGTTCTTCAGAGCCAACTGCACAGAGTCCGGTGCCCGAGCCTCCCCGCTATCAGTGGACAAAAAACACAACGACTCAGACAAGCTCGGATTCGAAGGGAACCTTTTTCTGGGAATAATGTGAAGTTCCCCCTGCCTTACGAAAACTCTATTCAAACTGTTATCCGGCTTAATCCAGCGGGGGAGAGAGAAAGCTGCTTCGATGAGAAGAAACTCACCGTCGGTATCCCAAACACGAACTGAAACGGAGGGGATTCTGCGAGTAATCTCGAAGAGGAGAAAGACAACGAACCATTCGTCTTCCAGGTTATCACCATACCTAGTTTTGCCGTGAAGGTGAGGGATTTGATTGGAGCAGACACAGTTCGAAGTAGTAGCACAGGAGATGGAGAGATTGAAGGGCTCGTGCTGCCATATGTAGTCTTCGATGTACGGCGAAACAATATCGAGAATTTGGAGATGAAGTGAGCGAAGCCATGAATTTGATAGCTCATTATCGTTGTCGTTAGCATTCTTCTTGACGGAGAAATCAGGGAATATGGCATAGAAGACGGTGTCTTCTGGGAGCCTGGAGTTGAGGTGAGAGAAAACAGAGGTTGGTTCGTTTTCTGCAGCAATTCCCGCCATATTTTCCTTTCTTTCTTCGTCTTCGTCTACCTCTGTTAAGACGTTTAAAATTCTTGAAGGTTCTTTCTCGTCGAGCCCAAGAGACGCACAAACCGCCAATACATGAGTCCACGTTATGCCTTCGAGAGAGACCGACCCATCTTCCTCACTTCCTGTATCGGTTCCAAAAGGTCAGGTTGACCCATAGAGTCTAGGGTTTAGCGAGCGTGCGACCGAACCGGAACAGGGTTACGTGATAAATTACGGTTCATCATCCGGATCATCCGTATCATCTCCCGTAACGGAGAGCACTCACGGTTCATCATCCGGATCATATCTCGTAACCCTACATTGATATTAGTGTATTATTTTGTATCTTATATAACAGGAGGAAGAAAATAAATTTTGGATTCTATTTTACTAAGGGTAACATTGTAAAGTCACAAGTGATTAAGGATAACTAAAAAAATATTAAATTATATAATTATGACTTAACAGATTTTTCTAACAGAGTGTATTAAAAGGTATTTTGGGGGATTAATGGCTAATTCATCATAGTTTTAGGGTGTCTTTGTTTTTTGCCAATTAACTTGGAGTATGTGTGTAAATTTCTTCAACAGTCCTTTAGGCATATCCGAAAGAAGAGAGCGCAATTCATAAAACTAGGGATTGGAATTTCATCACGTAGTCTTGCCTAGATTAAACTAAAATTTTGGGACTAGGAAATCAGCAAAATTGTTGCAAATCTTAGGAACATAAGAAAAAGAAAAGTACTCATCTTCTAAGTTCTAGGCAGATCATTCGATTCTTTTTCTTTTCTTTTTTTTTTCCTGCAAAAACTGTAAACCTTATATTAAACACTCCAGTGAAATCAACTGGGAGTGAAAATTCTGCTGTCTGCTAAAAATAAGGGTGGTCCGATCATTTGATTCCACTATAACATCTAGGATGCCTTGTCAACTGATATTGCTTCACTTGTTAGGATATCATCAAACTCTACATTTATGAAGTTGCCAATATTGGAACCTGGTCACTACTTCGAAACACGATTCTAATGCCTCATTTGGTTCCATCCCATTTCAGTGCAGTAGATGTATTAATCTCAACTATCTATTTGGAGTGGGACTCTAAGAATTATTGAGTATCAAGAACACATGGCCTGTTCATTAAGAAGAGCTGCTGAGTAACCCTTCCATACAATGGTGGAGCCACTTGGGATTGGGGCCATGGCCCTCGAATTTTTTTGAAAATTTAAACTATACCTATATTTTTTGTTATTTCTCTCACTTTACATGTGAAATACCATTATTTGACCAGTCAAAAGATTAAAAATAAAAATTTAAGATAAAGATAATAAGTACAAATGTCATTATTAATCATTTTCTAATGGTTTTCGTTAAATCCCTAGTTTTTCCCCTCACACTTTTCCACAGTTATCCGATATTCACTCTCTCTTTCTCGAATGAAAAAAAACATTCAATCCCATCTGGGCCCTACTTCGATAGTTCCATGGTAACAAATTTAACAAGAACTGTAGAATTTCTGACTACTGCTTCTATGGTAACAAACATGACATGACTACTGCTTCCATGGTAACAAACTTAACAATAAGCGTAGAATTAGAATTTCTGGAGTCAGCAATTTTAGCATTAAACGTCGGTTGTACGATTTGATTACAAAAAACAATACCTGCATGAAAGCATCAGCAACTGTAATCAATGCAACCACTAGTATCACCTGCCACTAATTAAATTTCTCATTTCGTTGCTTGTCTTCTTAGTTCTTGCTCGTTTGGTGAATGTTTTGGAAGTAGAACGCAATCGATTATCCTAACCACTATGTATTTTTTTTTTCAAATTAAAACAGAAGAATCACTCATGGTAATTCCAAAACTTCGCAGTCACTTCACTTCCCTTCTTTCTCTTGCTTTTCCTTATCTTTGTTTTCGTCTGTCTAGTGTCAATCATGATATTGTGAACTTCTTTGCTTAGAAGGTGGGTGGAGAAAAGAAAAAAAAATTCAAAAGTGAATGAGTTGGATTATTAGATAGCATTTGGATTAAGATTACCATTAATCTTCTGACCTTACATTGGAAAAATTTTTAAAAAGGTAGAGATGGGTTCTCTCTTTCCTGTAACTTTCAATGGCCATTTGCACAGATTCTTGTTCCATGCGGCAGGCAATGAACTATTGCTTTGATCTACTTTTCGAAATTGGTGTTAACGGCACTATAGCAACTTTTTGGAGGTTTTGCAGAAAGAGATTGGGCTCCACATCAGTGGGTTTGTCGAATCAAAAACATCGAAACGTTTACTACACACTCAGGAGTCGTTTGGTAGAGAGTGAAGAGAGAGACAAGAACGTCATTAATCCACCAGGAACTTCAATGGTAAGATATCTCTTTTTCTCTTTGCCTGCCAAAGTAGCAAGGGACGATTTTGTTAATGGCCGCCGTTTAATTAAGATTTATGGATTAAATAAAACCCTGGTTGTTTTCTACAGAGCATGGAAGAAGATATTAAGATAAGTTGGGAGACTGTTCCACCAACCGATGGCAACTGCTGAGCCGCAACAAACTAGCAACCAACAGCAAAAAAAGATGCCAATGCTTGGTGTTAGTTCTCCTGTCATCTCAACCTCACTCCCTTCACTTACTCCAAGCGTCATCAACTTCACTTGATTCCTGGGGAAGAAGAGAAAACAAATTATAGTATCCTCTCCCCCATTCTTTTAGGCCATTACCTTCTCGATCTGATTTGCACTTTCTTTAGTTCCTCCTGGTTCTTTCTGTCCACAGAGCACGTCTTCTACTCAATGGTCATTTCTATGCTTCCTTGAGAGGTTTCCATTCTTACCAAGTTGAACTAAAGCTCTTATGGAAGGAGGGTCGAATTCAAAAAACAAGGAGAAGAAGGTGGACAAAGATAAGGGACGACCGAAACTCGGCTCCTGGCCCCCTAAGGTCGAGCCTTTCGTACCAAGAGCTGATCACAATCCGAGAGACCTGAAATCATGGGCGAGGAGGACTGGTTATTTTTCAGGAGAAACAGCATCCAATGCAAGCCAGAGAGACTCCAAAGAGAAGAATGGAAGTGGTGGGCTAGATTTAGAGAAGGGCCTTGACAGGAGAGAAGGATCTTCGCCGAAAATTGAAATCGATCCCATTTTGGGTCGTACTACAGGGAACAGAGGAGCTGAAATTGAGCCCGTTTCTGCTACTGGGAATGGAAGGAAGAATGAAAGTAACGCTGGTAACGGTTTGAGGAACGACACAGAAAGAGTTGAAACACAGAAGAGAAGACTTGAACCTATATTGGGTACAAATGAAGACGACCAGAGATTTGATTTGAATGGTAATGGACATGGAAATGCAGGAAGGACTAGACAGGAAACTCCAGAGGTTCCTCTGATTATAGATACAAAGAAAGACGATAACAAAATCGACAGGGAAGTGGAAATTGATGTTTCTCCAGATACTGCAGAAACTAGTCTCTGGGGTCTGCGCAGTACATCCCAGATTAAGTGTGGGCTCAGAGAAAACCCGGGACCTGGTGAGTTTACTATCTTTCATGTTTGCTCTGTCCTGAGTTATTGTAACGGGATGGCTACTGTATGGATTGTGCTGGAAATCTTGACAGAAACCTGAAACTTAGACAAATATGTGATATAAACACTTATCAGAATGAGGTAAATTTTGATAAAGTGATTTTCAAAGAAGTTATATATATGAAAATATTTTTTTCAAGTCTCTTACCTGACCAAAGATGTTACTCTACTCCAAACGAATATCTCTCTAAGTTTGCCGTTGGAGTGAGGATGTTATTCTTCTTTACTCGCAAATAAGTAAATCTGAAGAAAAAGAAAACATGATCAGACTTCTATGGACACCACTCAGAGTTCTAGTACAAATTTCAATGGCATATAATTATTATTACTGAATTTTTCTTTGTTTCCAACTGCAGTCCGGCTTGTGTATTATGGTTTACAGCACTATTTGTCATTGGCTGGTTCACTTATCTTCATCCCCTTAGTCATGGTACCAGCCATGGGTGGAACTGATGTAAGTGTTCTGAATGATGTTTGCTTGCTCTCTAATATGATGTGTAGTACTGAACTTTTTCCCCCCTTTTTTTGGGGCTAATACTGACAACAGAAGGATACTGCCACTGTGATTTCCACAATGCTTCTGATATCTGGCATTACTACAATACTACACACCTACTTTGGAACTCGTCTTCCTTTGGTTCAAGGAAGTTCATTTGCATACCTTGCCCCAGCTTTAGTTATCATAAACTCTCAAGATTACCGAAATCTTACTGAACATGTAAGTTTCTTCCACAACCACATACAATACATGCAATTTTACCATCAGATACTAGGAATTTTAGAATTTTGCAAGTATTTGATGTTTAAAATGTAATTTCTCAAAAAACTAGATGTCTTCCATGTCAATTTGTTTTGTTTGTTTTTCCCTTGATTCCTATGAAAAAGTTCAGATGTCTCGTGGGATCATTTAGTAGATAAAGTTTCTTATAGTTGTAGGAATGCTTCTCTAATACTTTGTATTTATCAGAATCTTGATATCCTGAGAAAGACAAAAGCTTATTTCTTTTAATTATTTATGGATGAGATTATGAGAATGTGTCAACCATTCACAATTGATCTTCTCAAGTGAACTGAGACGAATAATGTCCTGAATTGAGTAAAACAATCAGGCAATTGATCCGTTAAAATGGTCTCCTAGAGATCATCTTCTAGATAATTCATGTTCTTACATTTTTTTCTACTGGAAAAATTGTTCATATATTTTGCTCCTTTTGTCCATGAGTTTCACTTAACTAAGCGCAATTGCAATTGGTACTTCTATTATTTCAGAAATTTAGGCACATAATGAAAGAACTACAAGGGGCAATTATTATTGGTTCAATTTTCCAGAGCTTCCTGGGATATAGCGGTCTAATGTATTTTCTTCTGAGGTATATATTTTCAGAACCTTCTGAAAGTCTATTTTCTGAAAAATGTCTATCCTGAAGTTTTCTTGTGCTACTTATATGTTCTTTTGCCAATGTATTACATTCTCTCGATTGCGACTGTGGAAGCAATTAAAATCTGTCCATCATTCACCTGGAAAAAAAATTTTACTGACAACTTTTTTACGTCAAAGTTCTTGAAGAAATGTACCTTTTAATAAGAGAGTTTCTTATCGCAACAATACAATTCCATGTCATGTTAGATTCCTTTGCTGCACTGATTTTAGTGTGGTTTGTGAGCTCTAAGTCATATCTTAAACATTTAGAATACAGTTGTGGCAATTGCCACTGTTGAAAACATCTGGTATTGCCATGTTAAGAAGTTTCTTGTTCACTCCTTTTCCTGTTTTTCTGGGGTGGGGTGCAAAGTTTTACAACAGGTTTTGATTAAAAGTCTCACTTCATGCAGGCCCTTCTAATTTGAATAAGGTCTCCATTTTAAGGACTCTTCGTATCTAGACAAACCTTACTGCAAAAGCTACAATATTAAGTTGGTGTTATTAAATAATATTAAACAAAAATGCATTGGAACGAAAGAGAAAGAAATGATAATGCAAAAATACTGAAAAGAATTTACATAATGACCTAGAATATACAAGAAGGTTTGAGTACAACTGGAGACTGCTTGTGAAAATCTATCATGAACTCTGGTAAATTGTCAGTCCACAAATTGAAAACTCAGAAATACGTTCATGAATGCTGCATAGTTATTGATCTCCTTACAATATACAAACTCTCTTACTATCTTTGTTTCCCTACTCCACTTTATCAAACAACTTAAAAGGTTCTATTTGCAACGTTCCAGAACCTTGGAGAAGAGAGACTTGTGGGAACTGATTTTGGCTGTCATTTGCTAGTTCATGTATGAATGATAATGAAAGATTTTTTGAAGAACCACCTATTGAACACCTTTGAAGGCCAAGAACTTGTTTATGTTTGGGCTTCTACCATTTGAGGCATGCACTGGGTTATCCTTTTCGATCTTAGGTTGGATTGTTTTAGGTAATCTTGACTCCTAGCTTTCTGTTTAGTTGATGTTGCCACGATTGTTAGTAGATCATGTTTTTACCCGACTATATATTTATTGTATTTGCAGGAATGTCTAATCTTTAAGAAAATTTACTTGTACATAGCAAAAGATTGTTGCTAGAGATTAATCGCTAAGCCGCCTTAGACAAATTTACACTTTTAGTAGCCTTTGGCAATCTTAAGTGCCTCGTTGAAAGAAGATGGTCTCCTGGGCCTTAAAACTATAAAACTAATTCTAGTGTAAATGTCTCTAAGAGGATTTCAAGACCAAAGTGAGCATATATGTGACTGAATGTCTGAATGTGAACATCTTCCAGAAGGTAGCACTTCTCCTGAGCAGCTACACCATTGTGGTTACTCCTTCAATGTTGTCTAACACATAATGCAACAAATTATTACAGTTATATACATAGTAGGTTGTATGTAATCATGTAACTTGTTATTGGTTGTTAAGTATAATTTTTCTGTTGCAGATTCATAAACCCAATTGTAGTTGTGCCGACTGTTGCTGCGGTAGGCTTAGCATTTTTTTCGTATGGATTTCCTCAAGCTGGTAGCTGCGTAGAAATCAGCCTTCCCCTAATACTTCTAGTTCTTATTTTCAGTCTGGTAAGCAACATTCCGAGTGGCCTTTTTTCAAACAGACTTATGGTTATTTTCTATTGAATAAAAGTATTCCCATTATACTTGTAGCATTCACTCTCCATTTCATTTTAATATGGTTTCAGTACCTTCGAAAAGTTTGCATATTTGGACATCAGATATTCTGGGTCTATGCGGTATGATTCAGTCTTTCACTTTGTTGATTCTTTGAAAAATTGACTGGCCTTACCCATGTATTAATGTCAACTAAGCATATATACCTTCTCTGCCTCATGCAGCTGAAGTTGTTTATATCTTTTCCTTTTCAGTTACCTAAGAAATGAAAGAAACTTGCTTCACTGCCATTTTCTCTAAATAAGCTTTTCTGGCATTATCAACTATTGCAGGTTCCCCTTAGTGTTGCAATAGTATGGGCATATGCATTCTTTTTGACAGCAGGTGGAGCTTACAACTACAAAGGCTGCAGCCCTGACATACCTAGTTCAAACATCTTATCTAATTCATGTAGAAAGCATGCATATACCATGAAGCATTGTCGAACAGATGCTTCCAGTGCATGGAGAAATGCTGCTTGGGTTCGAGTTCCATACCCTTTACAATGGGGTATTCCTTCATTTCACTTGAGGACTTCCATGATCATGATCATTGTGTCACTTGTTGCAACAGTTGATTCGGTGGGTGTTTTGTAACTCCTCTGTGAGAATAGATATGTACAAAATGAAGTGTGTAACACTAAAGTAGTTTTTGATGAATCCCATCTGATCACCAGCTAGAGGAGGGAGAACTTTTCATTTTTTTTCCTTTTCGTGGTTTTTTTTTTTTTTTTTTTGGGGAGGGGGAGGGCAGGAAAAAATTATGATATAGGAGAAAAGAGTGGCATGGAGAGCAAACAATACAGAAATGTTATACAACTCAACACTTCAAAATTGATGTGGCTGCTTTACATCTAACTGTTGTGCATTGGTGTTACTCCACCAGGTTGGGACATATCACTCTGCATCTTTACTAGTTCATTCAAGGCCCCCGACACCAGGAATTGTTAGCAGAGGAATAGGAATGGAAGGCTTTTGTAGTATACTAGCTGGACTTTGGGGCACGGGCACTGGTTCAACAACCTTGACAGAGAATTTGCATACCATTGACATTACAAAAGTGGCAAGTCGAAGAGTTGTAGAGCTCGGAGCAGTATTTTTGATCTTCTTCTCATTCATAGGTGAATGTAGAAGTATTTATTTATGCATTATGATTGTATTAAATGTGTCCAGCTGTGTTGCAGTGTATTGATGCGTTTCTACTTTTGTTTGATAGGGAAAGTGGGTGCCCTTCTAGCTTCAATACCACAAGCTTTGGCAGCTTCTATACTCTGTTTCATCTGGGGACTAATTGTGGCATTGGGTTTATCAACATTGCAGTATAGTCAAGCAGCAAGCTTCAGGAATATTACAATAGTTGGTGTTTCCTTGTTTCTATCTTTATCCATTCCTGCATATTTCCAACAGTACCAGGCAAACATCAGCTTCATACTGCCAAGTTATTTTGTTCCTTATGGAGCAGCTTCAAATGGACCAGTTCACACTGGTAGTAGAGAAGTAAGCAAAATATAAGCTTTTCACCCACTTTTTGCACCTTCATATCATCATGTCAGTGCTCCAAACTGACTCACATACAGCTTTAAACACTCATTGCCCACTCGTGGGCACCTGCTAAGTCTACCACAATCTGAAAATCATCAAAATACCATTTGATTGTGGTCTCCCCAAACCCCCCACTCCTTTAACTTTCTAACTGAAATTTATGCCATTTTGTGGAAATCTACTTTCTAGTTTTCCGAAATAAAAGCATTGAATATTTTCTGGAAAGAAATAAAAGCAATGTAGGTTAGGTTTACAGTTTAAAAAAGTGCATGAAAGTCAATTTACATATTATTGTAATACATCTGGGTCCATTGTAGGTTAAGTTTTCTTTTCTCTCACATGATCTGTCCAGCATGCATCCATTGAAGAACATGTGCATAGGTCTTACCCACCATGTATCACTAGGAAAAGATGAGCATCACATCTTCTGGTTGGAGGAAAGCTAATTTTATCTTATTTTAAACCCAGGGCAGTTTTCTCTTTGTGTTTTACTGAAGGTGACTTGTTTTTGTTGTATTGGTGATGGTTGTCAGCTTGATTTTGCTATCAATGGTCTTCTATCACTTAACATGGTGGTGGCATTCTTGCTGGCGTTTATACTGGACAACACTGTTCCTGGCAATCGGCAAGAACGAGGAGTTTATGTATGGTCGAGTGCTGAGGACCTCACAAATGATCCATCTCTTCATGCAGATTATTCCCTTCCAAAAAAAGTTGGCCGGTTTTTTCAGTGGGCAAAATGTGTTGGTGCATGATATTACATTCAGCATGGGCCACTATGTTTATGTTTTTTGGTGAAATTTCACATTTCACATCAATTTTTGAAGAGGGCAGGGTTGTAGAAAGTTGGAGAAAGGAAATTCTTTGTGTTTGTGGTTTTCTTTTACACATATCTTAATTTATTACATAAGGGATTTTCACATGTAAGAACAAAATTGGGGACCCCAAGTTACATTGAATGGTAAACACAGGTTCTTTCAAAGAAATTTGTTTAACTTGATTCTTTGTATGTTTGAAGGCTTGATAGGTGAAACCAGAAAGTATTATATCAGCAGCTACTAGTCATGGTAAAAAAATTGAGGAAAACTCAAGTTTTGATTGGGTGAAAATGGGAAACTTAAGTGGAACCTTGGGAAATTTTGAGGAAATCGATGATTTTTTCGTACAAGATTCGACATCAAGTTTCAGCAGATTTTAGAGAGTATTTTGGGGTGGAATTCTGTATTTAAGCTAGTTAGAGTATAAAAAACACATTGGTTGTATTTTACTAAAAAAAATCAATGTAAATATGTCATTCAATGTACATAACATCAATGTAGAGTTGTCTGAAAAATACATTATAAACTTAACTACTTAAGCACATAACATTCAATGTATAATTTCTAACTTCAAAATAGTTTACAATAAAAAAAAAAATACAACTTAGTGCTAAGAGGAGTATCAAGTGGATTCATCTTGTGAGCTGAGTAGTACTAAGCGGCATAGTCTATGCTTGTAACATCCTCTCCTCCAACCAACGAACATAGACATCCCATGACATTTTATGCCTATGATTGTCAAAGTAATCAACAACTTTATGAGTCTGATCATTAATATACTTAAGATAACCAACCTGAGGGAATATGCATTTTGGATAGGGAAGTCCTGATGGAAGTGGTATTTGTCGTGGTATTTAGGGAAATATGAAATAAACAAAAAAATTGAAAATTTAGAAAAGTTACAAAATTTACAGGAAAAAATCCCAAGTTTCCACCAAAATTCCCAGGTTTTCACGAAATTTGGAATTTTTATCACCTCCAGTTCTGACACCTTCATGTTGCCTCCAGTTGACCGTTGGATAATGAAAACATGTCTTTATTCTAATCTTATAGTTAACAATTTTACAACTCTTAACCGTTTCATCCCTAAATACCCTAACTCCTCGCCGGCTATCTCTGCCTTCATCCTCTTCTGCTCCGGCAACCAATCTCATTTCATTTTTTGCTGTGAAATGTGAACTAATTCCATTAAAAGATAACTTCTCTGCGATCTCAACAACTAAGAAATCCAGAAAAGAACATTTCGATCGATTGAGAAATGAAGGAAAGAAGGAAAGAGAATGGAAATGGAATTAATCAACACTTACGGAAGATGAGAACGGCAGATCTCGTTCGGCCTGTTTCGGATCTAATCGCCGGTTGACCTCTGTAATCGACGGAACCTTTAACCATTTCTGATAACAGAGAAGACTGGTCCATTGCTGATGATTCTGAGTTAGCTCTGTTTCTCCTGTGGAAGAGGAACCCACTTGTTAAATAATGGGGGTTCTTCATGCATGTTAGCTTTGAAAGGGTAGCCAGAGACGTGTCTCATTAAATTGGTCTAAAAGAAACTCTATTTGAACAACGCCTTCGAATAAGGTTTGTTGGAGGTTATCCATGTCGATATCTGGAATCCAATAGAAATTCGTTTTCTCGCTCATCGAAGTCCCTGGGAGTTGAAGGTGATCTTCTGAAAAATGCAAATTTATCTCTTCCGACGACTTCATTTGCAGCGGAAAGTGCCGTTCAAACAAATTTTGTTTTATTTTTAATAATTCCTTTTCACATTTAAATTCCCTCACGCCCACCATGCCTCTTCACTTCTCTCATTTCTCTCTTCACTCTCTCAGCTTCCATCTTTTTTGGTCTTCGCTTTCTTCTTCTTCTTTTTTTTAATTTTTTATTTTTTCTCTGCAAAACGATGAAGCAACTCAACCGACGCCTCTCTCTTGTGGCTGATTCCTCACAGTACCATCTTCTCCGTTCAGAATCATGAACGGTCTCTCGATCACATCGTAACGATTCGTTTAAAATCGCCAAAGATCGTCATTCAGGGGTTCAGGCATCTCCCTGTGTAGGTCAGCAAGGGTTGCCGGAGTAGAAGAAGGAAAAGGCAGAGAAGAGAAGATATTTAGGGATAACAGGGTTACAGATTGTAAAATTGTCAACCATAGGATTAGAATAAAACAGGTGTTTATCATCCAACAGTGAACTGGAGGCAACATGAGGGTGTCAGGACTGGAAGTGATAAAAATCTCGAAATTTCCTAGGTTTTCACGAAATTTCTCAAGTTTCCTACGAAATTTGGAAATTTTTTTTTTCATGAACCAGCAGTTCTAACTGGGTTGAACAAAGTTTCGATAGGTTTCGACAAAATTTAGACAGTTTCGATCGAAAATGAGGATTTTTTTTCGATCCTCATGAATTTCATTTCGCATTTTTTCAAAATACAAAATTTCGGTCGAAATTTTGTACCATGCTACTAGCTATTGTGTGTTTGGGGAATAAGAATACTTAAAAAAAAAAGTTTTTGTGGAGTTATTATCTGCGGTTCAACAACCTTAACTTGAGAATTTCTGCAGACAAAAGGTTGAGTGAAAAAAAATACGTAGAGGTCTAATTTTATAATTACTTTCTCTTGTCTTTTATGATTTTTCCTATTATTCATTTCTTGTTGCACGGGTTGGTTGTCTCTTATCTCTCAGGGTTCCTTTAACAGTTCCTCAACGGATATTATAAGTAATATTTCACTTATAATAATACTCTACAAAAGGACATAATAGCGACCTCTGTTTTGCCTATAAATGGCTTCAACGTCACTCCCTTTTTGAAATCGTTAGTTTTTTAGAATAGAAGATGGGGACTATATGTATCACTTGGAGACTTAAACACGTGTCCTCTTCAATAAGAGTTGCCGGTATTTTTCCCTTTTTTTCTTATACGACATTAACAGCAAGGTTTAAAGTATTACACGATACCATACGATACTAGTCGATACGTATCCATATTTGACCCAACCAATACATCTCGTTACATATCTCCATTGAATTACATTAAAATATATTATCCAGAGCAATACAATATTCGATACAAGACAATATGTCTCTTAAAATCTTAAATCACCGACGATCCGATACCGAGCTTTAACCTTGATTAACAAGACTCTTTGACTCAAAAAAGAGACATTGATCTAGTGATTCTTAGTTTTTTTTAATATATTATATTAATAAAATGTTTAATTTTCTTTTTGTCTAAAACTAAATACTAAAATGCTAAAAAAAAACAAACTAAATACTAAACAAAAAATAGTATGCTAGAAAAGACAAGTCTGCCTATCATTTAATTCTTGTGTTTAAATGATGATATCAACTTATAATACCCTATTTCCTTTATGAAATTACATTTCCAAAAGATCATTTATTAGAAATCCAAGGATGTGTTCTTTAGAGAGCCATTACCAGACTGCTAGTCCTTTTTTTTCCCTTCACCACTAGCTGCGGTCACATCACCTGAATTTACATATTCCCTTTCACATTTGATATAACTTTTTAGTTAAATCTTCAAATTCATTTACTCTTTACCGTCAGGTGGTGGAATTCTTTCTTTTCTTCTTCTTGTTAGTTCATCAAAAGGTGGACTTGGACTTATCTGGTAATTGTTTCCAAATTAGAAAATGGGCAAAAATATTGCTATCCCAAGGAATTAAAAAAAAAAAAAATACAAATTTTTTTTTTTTTTTTTTTCTCCCCCCGGGGGGGGGGGTGGCCCTTTTCCCCCCCCTTTTTTGGTTTTTTAATATTTCCCCTTTTTTTTTGTGGGGGAAGGGGGGTTTCCCAAAAAGAAAAAAATAAATAAAACAAGAAGACATGTGGGTGATATTGTCCACAATGTTCACAAGAGACCCATGGGAGTTGAGACATGAGAGCATAGGATGCTAATACTTTCCCCCAATGAGTGATCAAATCCCCTTGGTGTCTACAGCCAATAAACCTTCACAAATGCTGGAGGCCTTTCCGTCAATTGGTGAAGAGAGAGAAAAGAAGTGAGACAACACTAGATCCATATTCACTTGATAATTACCATCTTTCTCATATGCTGAATTAATTTTTGTAACCCCTAAATGGTTAGCTTTTTCAATTTCTTATTATTATCTTAATTTAAGTAATCAGTTATTCTCTCTTTCAAAACTTACTAAAATAAGAGAAAAAATAAATACTGATTTTTCACTACAATGGAAGCAGGGGAAAATAAATATTTGATTACAATACAACTTTACTCTACAAAAAGTGCAAAATTATAACATTAATTTACAATTAATTGTAATAAACTAATAAAAAGAATGTCAAAAATCACCTAATATGTAAATTAAAATATATAACACATTAAAAATAAAGTACTTGGATAATCATTAATACATGAAAAATAAAAAATCTAATTTAATTCATATTATTGTGTAATTAGAAAAAAATTTACCTTAACATTTTGTTTTTTACATGTTCATAATATTTCAATACCTCCAGTATCTCAAGCTTATTCTTTAAAAAAAGATAGGTAGAGAACCATAACCATAAAAAATGACAATAACCACAAATATTCTGAGTTATCTTATGCAAATTTTACACAATTATTTATTGCTCTCAATCATGCATAATATGTGAATGAACAATCTAGTTTTAATTCACTAGAAGAAAAATAAAACCAAAATACTCTTAAAACACCTCATGTGATTTATATTTTTAATAAATATCACAAATTTAAAATAATTATTTTATTTCATTTTCATTCACTCTTCACGTTTTAGTCCAACTGAAATGAATTTACCTGGTCGAGAGCTACTCCAACCTAATTTTCACAAATATTACCAAAAGTTCAAACTCCACATAAATTATAGACAAAGTACTATGAGATCTATTAGTAATTGTGCACAGTCTGATTATTTCTCCACGCTAAATATATAAATATATATATATCTACCTAGCTATATATATATATATTTATATATATATATTTTTTTTTTTTTTTTTTTTTTTTTGGATACATTACATGCCTCCTTTATCTGACAATTTTTCCTGCACCCTGCTAAAAAGATGGAAACCGATCTAAACTGTATAACATTGGTGCAAATTCCTAATTGATGAATTAGCCAGTCCATCTGTTGAGCTGCTGTAAGAAATCCATCGTCCCTGCAAAGAGAGAGAGGGAGGAAAACTCCACTGTTCCCTAACGGAACTCGAGTGTATTTTGATAAAAATACTCTGTGAAAGATTGACGGAACACTGGAGAAAATGGCCCAAAAATCCAAATTAGACCAGAAATTTTCATCTAGCTTATTTGCAAGTTCTGGTAAATCTAAGGCACCTAAACCAATACTAGAACACTAGAGAGATCAGAAAGCTGCAGCTAAATTTATCTAGTTTCAACAATGCTTCCAGAATAAAGCAAATTGAGACTAGAAGAAAATCCTAACACAAAATGCAGAAGAAGAGAAAGAAGAGAAAGAAATAAATAGAAGATGACGGAACTGCAGATTCAAATAGGGGTTTTGAACTCAAAGAGCAGGATGATTCTTAGTTTGAAGTCACCTCGAAGTTAATTTCCCCTTGTAGATCGAATCTGCAACCATAAGATACACCATTTTAAGTTCAAGCAATTTCCAGAGCAGTGATGTACCATTCTTGGTTACAATTCATTTAAGTTCAAGCAATTTCCATTAGCACCTCAAGACAGTAATCCCGAAAGTAGGTTCTTCTTCTCTTATGCGATTTCAGTCCTCCTTTCTTCTCATTCTTCACCTTGTTTGGCTCTTGATCCTTAGATTCCTCCTTTACTTTATTCTCTTCTTCTGGGTTCTTTGCTTCTCCACCTTCATTAGTCTTCTTCTTGCTTCAGAGTTTCTTCTCTCCCTGAAAATTACAATAATTACATTATGGTTGCAGGTGAGAACTTTTAAGAACTACAATCAAAAGTAGTTCATGCTCTCCTCGTAGGGAATAAAAGAAAATAGGGTTTATTACCTCGCACATTTTTATTTTCTCCCCGTTGTATTGTCCATCCCTGAAAACATGCAGAAAGCTATACTAGGTTCACAAGGTAAGCTATAGGTTTTCTCCAAATAAAGGAGAAAAAATGAAAAAGAGGGGGGGGGGGAGGACTTTTTTTGATAGCAAGAGAAAAAAAGGGGAGATAAGCTTTAGGCCCTCTCACTATTGTCTATCACTCCATTGAAATCATCAGATCAAATCAAAGTAGGGATAAACAGACTTGAAGATGGTAGTCCACTAAGCAGGACTGGAGGGTGCTTTGAATATCAAATTATGGAAAGGTATTCTCAGGGAATCCAGAATTCAAGAATTAAGAAACTCAAGAAAGGAGAAAAGTGGGGATGAGGAACTGCTGATCTTTAAGATTGAATTCTTCATGACCTTGTATTCTAGTATGCATGCATGTGGATTTGATGATGGGTGTAATGATGAGCACATTTATGTGTGAAACCTTAGGACATAAAGCACACATTTTACACACTTAAAATAGAGCTACCTAGGGTTTTTTTTGTCATGTTTGCAGGTTTTACGATTTATTTGGAATGTACAAGATATCTTGGACAATTGGGTGTGATACATGCAATTTTACACATATAGAGATCCAATTTAATTTCTCAATTGAGAAGAGGGCTCAATTCTAAGCATGATGGGACAAAAGTGGATCAAAATGCATCAATCATTCCAAGAAAACTTTCGGATGCAATACATGCAATTTTGCACATAAAAATGTCCAATTTAATTTCTCAATTGCGAAGAGGGTGCAATTCTAAACATAATGAGACGAAAGTGGATTGAATACATCCATCATCCTAAGGAAACTATTTACAAACATAGTTAAGGTTTTTTTTTTTTGGGACAAAAATTCCAAGTGTACAAATAGGGCCCACAAAGTAGTCAAATATTAACACTCCCTTCCACTTTTTTCATTTTTTCAAATAAAATAAAAAGATTTCATAAAATCTTATGAAAATATGGAAAAACTGAAAGGAGGTCCTAATCTTTGCCTACCTTATAGGCCACATTGGTACACTTGAAATTTTTTTTTGTTTTTCCTCCAAAATAAAAATAACCCTAAGCCCTTACTCATAAGTAGTTTCCTTGTGATAATTAATAACCCAGACTTGCATTCGGATTCACTTTCGTCCTATCATGCTTAGAATTTGGCCCTCCGCAATTGAGAAATTAAACTGAACATCTTTATGTGTAAATTGCATGTATTGCACCCAACAGTCCAAAATATCTTTGTATGGTCCAAAGAATTCCTATAACTTGCAAACACGACAAAAAATCAACGTCTCTCTTCCCTTATTTCGCCTTTTTGTCTTTTACCACCCTCCCTTTTTCTTTTCTACATTATTTTATTTTTTTATTTACCACGTTTCTACCTTCTCTTTTTTTCCCTCACAAATCTAATTTTCAGTTCTCTATATTTTTATTTGGAGTAAATCTAGTAGAAAAGTTGTGAGAATGCCTTGGCAAAACATTCATATATATATATATTTATCATTAAATTTAGTCAACTAAATCTGAACCATCCAAATAACCTAAACTTTATCCCCTTACTTATTCCTTACTTCCTATCACCGGTTGCTGTTCCTCTTTTTCATTAACGGATAAAAGTTGAAACCTCCACTCACTGGTTTCTCCCAGTGAGGTAGATGAAGGGGCTTCAGAAGATAACTCCATAGAGGTTTGGATGTGACCACCTAAAACACAGGGCTGCAAATGAGCCACCTGACTCTTGCTGTCCTCTCCTCTCCTCTCACTTTTTTCTCCTCCTCTTCACCTTTTAATTCTCTATATTTATCTGTAATCTTCAAGTACAAATCAATAGTGTGTTTTCCTCCACATCACGTCAAGCTTCTTTCATATGTTTTCTAAGCACAAAATAGGGTACAACTATATATATCTGAAGTTCACACGGTCTTGGTTCCATTCAAGAGTTGTTGCACTTAGTCATCTTGGATGGAATGTGGACTATGATTTGGTATTTCATATTGGACTAGATCAAACTTCTGACTATTCCCTCTGAGAATCTTGTAAGTAGAGGTTAAAACTTTCAGTCATTAAAATAGCAACCGTTGACAGGAATTTGTACAAAATAAAAACTGTTGATAAGAAGTAACAAAATAGTGGGAGAAGATTTAGGTTATTTAATGGACGGTTCAAATTAGTTGACTAAATTGAATGGTAGATGCTTAGCAACGTTCTGCCAGGGTATTCTTACGGCCATCCTACTACAACCTACCCTTTTAATTTTCTTTCTCACCGCTCTCTTCCACTTGAATAGATTCCAATTTCCATACCTTTAATTTATTTTATTTCTTTTGCTTCTCTCTCTTTCCTAATTTCTTCTCTCGCCTTCCACTTCCCTTCTCTTGATTTTGTTTGTTTCTTCTTTGATTCAATATTCTCTTATTATTATTTTTCCCTCTTTCGATATCTTCTATCTCCCTTCCTACCCTCTATAAATACCTTTCCCTCTCTCTCACTTCAAAATCAACATTTTTTTTTTAAATCTTCTCTCTTTCAAATGCTTTTTGCTTTCAGTTTTATTTATACACAATGTTCAGGATTTAATTCGAACATTTTTTTTTAATGTAATTAGCTTCCTTTGTAGTTTCTTATTTTCCACTCAAACAAGTAGAATCCTTAGATTTATCATTTATCCATGCAAGTTCAATATTTTTTCCAATATTGTGAGATTTTGTTACATGATTCAACTTTCTCTAGGTCTAGCAATTTCATATTTGGTTTTGTCCGTATTTGGTTGATGAGGTTAGTAGAATTTCAAATCAACCAAGTGTTGGCTATTAAAGAATAAAGTTTCAAATAGCCTTCATCAGCCGTCTTCCCCCCCCCCCCCCCTTCTCCATTTCCTGCTTTTGTCTACCCATCATTCTTAATTTAGGACATTTACCTTCAGTTATTAAATTATTTCTTCCCTTTCCCCATGAATCTTTGATTAAATATACCTACAGTAGTGCCTTTCTCTCACTATAAACATATCTACTTAGGATCCATTGGGGAAGGGGAAAGAATAAAATAAAAGGCAGGAATTAACAACCACCCACCAAAAAAAAATGTACATAGAGAGGCACAACTGTATGCATCTCTAATCAAGTGGGGGAAGGGAAAGAATAACATAATAACAAAACATATTAAGAATGATGGGCAGACCAAAATAGAATTTGACAAATCACATGAAGAAAGTTTAACAGTTGAATGACACCGCGAACTTGAATTGAGAAAATCTAAGTATTAAACTCTTGAATGGAAAAGAAACAACTTAAATAAAGCTTATTACATTAAAATAAACAATAAAAAAACATTCAAATTAAGCCTTAGGCAATGTCTAAAGTGAATAGTTTTTCCAAAATGAGACAGGTGAAGGGTATTCTTTAAGGAATGGTAGGAAGGGAGAAAATATAAAAAGAAAATGAATAATAAGATACGAGAGTAAACAAGAGAAAAAGTAAAGTAAAATGAATAAAAATGGAGAAAGAGTACATAGAAAAGAAGGCAGAGGGAAGGTAGATTAAGTGGAAGGTAAAAGGAGGGAAAGAAATAAAAAAGATGAAGGGAAACACTTGTTGGCCAAATTGATAGTAAATCAGGAGAAACAGATATTATCAGGATGAATTACAAGACAACAATCAAATGAATATATCAATACTAATTAACATGAGAACTAAAATACACTAAAAAATAGGAACTTGAACCGGAAGAAGTAAAGAAGAAGAATCGTCGAGGCACGATAGACGCTTTCCTTAAAACAGATTCGTTCCCCTCCGATGTGTGCTTGAGGAACTAATGGATGTCTATCTCCCAGGATACAACGACGAACTTGACATGTGCCTTCCTTCTTTCACCGCAATATTCAAAATATGAAAGACAACTCAAACCGTTGACAAAACTCACAAAACGGTAAGAAGACCCTTAAAGCACACTTAGTACTCTTCTTAAATCATAAAAGAAAACCAAAAACAACACCCAAATTCATCATGGGGGGACCCTATTTATAGAGGAGGTCTAAGTCTCATTAACTAGCTTGATAAATGAAAAGCCATATTCACTTGCAACAAAACTTAATGAATTAAGTTTTAGGAAATGAAAAGCTTTAGACATTAATAAACAAGCTAGGGAAATGAGAAGTTTTTTGGGAAATCTAGTCCCAAACCCTCCATTAACTATGCTAGGAAAATGAGAGGTTTGTTTGTTAGGAAATAAAAGGTCTCATAACCCTCCATTCATTAACTCTCCTTAAGAAATGAACCACCAAATAGTCCATAGGTATTCCATGCACTTATTTCCACAAACTCTCCATAATGAACGATTTTCATTCACATTCACTCATGTTCAAAGAACGTATTCTAACAATTCCCCACATGAATAAAAATGGCAATGAAAATCAAAATAAACGACGACCCGACATGGTGATAGAATTCCACGGTGAAAGCCTGCCTAGGATAGGTAGGTTTTGCCTTTGAACCTTCCCTTGTGAAAGTAAATTTACTTTACTGGCTAAACAGTAGATGCGATGTCCTTGAACTATTTTGCCATTTGTGTAAATGATGATATACTCCACACAGACATTCCCCTGACACAATTATAGTTCTCATGGTTATATCCATTTTTGGCCGTGGACATCGTCCTGATTCTGCGAGAGTTTCTAGAGAATTAAGCCCTCACAATTCTCCTTTGGAGCGGCCCCTCTTCTCTCTCACATAGGTGATTTCTTACTTAAGAGTAACCCGCATTACTCCGCTTGGATCCAACGTTTTTTCCAAAGCGTAAGAATCATTAAAAGCATAAGCTTAACCTATTCTTTACAGGTATCACTTGTTTTCATCATAGAAACGGGTAGAGGATTAACCCCCACAGTGATTTCACTCGGTCATTACAGTTTAGTTGTCTTATTGAACCTAGATCTTAGGATCTCCAGTCAACTAGGTTAGGCTTCCATTGTAATTAACCTATGCTCATGGGCTTGAGTCCCATTCCCTTCGATGATTGTTCAACTTGATCTCTATTCAACCCTTTGGTTAGCGGATCCACAAGATTTTCTTTTGACCTTACATAATCAATTGTTATGACTCCAGTCGAGATCAAGTGTCTAATGGTATTATGTTGACGACGTATGTGTCTTGATTTTACCATTATACATCACATTTAGTGCTCTCCCAATAGCTGCTTGGCTATCACAATGTATACATATAGCAGGCACAGGCTTTGGCCATTCTAGAATATCCTCTAAGAAGTTCCATAGCCATTCGACCTCCCACATTTATCCAAGGCTACAAACTCAGATTCCATTGTGAATCTGATTAATACTGTTTGTTTAAAGGATTTCCACGAGACAATTGCACCTCTTAAAGTGAATACATACCCGCTAGTAGCTTTAGATTCTTGTATATCAGATATCCAACTTGCATCTGAGTATCCTTCTAATACTGTAGGCTCTCTAATATAGTGTAATCCATAATTACAAGTATGCTTTAAGTATCTAAGTAACCTAACAATAGCTTTCCAATGATTAGCTCCAGGGTTACTCATAAATCTACTTAAGCTACTCACAACAAAGCAATATCAGGCCGTGTATAACTCATTATGTACATTAGGCTACCTATTATTCTAGCATATTCTACTTGAGATACAATGTCTCCTCAATTCTTGGACAAATATTGATTTAAATCAATTGGAGTTCTGGACACACCAAATCACCCTTGTTGAACTTTTCAAGCATCTTGTCCACATAGTGTGACTAACTCAATAGGAGACCATCAGCTATTTGATGAATCTTAATTCCCAAAATCACATCAGCCAATCCCATATCTTTCATGTCAAATCTTGAACTTAACATGTTTTTGGTTGAATTGATCATTTGTTCATTGCTACCAACAATTAATATGTCATCTACATATAGACAAAGAATGACATCCATTATCCATGGTCTTAACATATACACACTTGTCACACTCATTGATCTTAAAACCATTTGACATCATAACGTTGTCAAATTTTGAGTGCCACTATTTTGGTGCTTGTTTAAGTCCATACAAGGACTTCACCTACTTCCACACTTTCTTTTTTTGTTTGGGAGAAATACAACCCTCGAGTTGTTCCATGTATATTTCTTCCTCTAAGGTCTCCATTGAGAAAGGCCGTCTTCACGTCCATTTGATGGACTTCTAGACCTCGCAAGGCAGCAATTGCTAATATGATCCTTATAGATGTTAGTCTTGTCACAGGAGAATAAGTATCAAAGTAATCATGACCTTCTCGTTGCTTGTAACCCTTTATTACAAGTCTAGCCTTATACTTATCAATTGTTCCATATTTTCCATTTGAAAATCCACTTAGAGCCTAATGGTTTACTTCCTGGAGGAAGGTCCACTAGCTCCCAAGTATGATTTTACATAATGGAATCAATTTCAATCTTTATGGTTTCTTTCCATAAAGGACCCTCGGTTGAGCTCATAGCTTCTTTATATGTTTGAGGTTCAGCTTCTAACAAGTCGAAAAATTTGGCCCAAAAGATTTTTCTATTCTTGCCCTTTTGCTTCTTTTAGGCTCTACCACTATCCCTTCTAATTCACAGTAAAAATCTTGAACCGAATCATTACTTTCATTAGCCTCAGTTGTTTGTTTAGACAAACCTGAACCATCTTCTTTGGAGTTACAAAGAAATACATGTTCAATGGACGAAGCATTCCTTGATTCCATTATCGTATTCTTATGAATCTTGGGGTTTTTAGATTCATACCCAAGAAATCAATAAGCATTGTTATTTTGAGCATAGCCAATGAAAATACAATCAACCGTTTTAGGACCTATTTTCATTCTCTTAGGTGTTGGAGCCAACACCTTGGCAAGACACCCCCACACTTTCAAGTAGTTGTAGGAAGGTTTTCTTCTTTTCCACAATTCATAAGGTGTTTTATCCTCTTTCTTTCGAGGAACCTTATTCAAAAGGTAGTTAGCCGTTAAAATGGCTTCCCCCCACAAATTCTATGGCAATCCAGAACTTATCAACATTGAATTCATTATTTCTTTCAATGTACGATTTTTGCGTTCAGCTACTCCATTAGATTTAGGAGTATAAAGAGGTGTGACTTTCATGAATAATACCATGTAGTGCACAAAATTCACTAAATAGTTCTACATATTCACCACCACAGTCACTTCTCACCATCTTAATCTTCTTATTAAGTTGGTTTTCAACTTCTTGCTTATACAAACCAAATTTCTGTGTAGCCTCATCTTTGCTCTTAAGCAAATATACATAGCAATATTTCATGCTATCATCGATGAAAGTGATAAAATATTTGTTACCCCCTCAGGTTTGAACAAATTTCAAATCACAAATATCACTATGAATTAAATCAAGTAGTTCAATATTCCTTTTAATGGTTTGGAATGATGATTTAGTTAGTTTGGCCTCTATACAAATTTCACATTTATGCTTGGGATCAATGTTAAATGAGGGTATGTGGTCCATGTTAATTAACTACGTAGAGTATCAAAATTAACATGACCTAGTCTACCATGCCACAAGTTAGAAGACTCAAGCATATAAGAGGAAGACTTTTCTTTATCATTGATGGGTTTTGACTTGATAACCATTACATTCATTTTCAGCATCCCATCTTTTACATACCCTTTCCCAACATAAACACCTTGTTTGGTCAAAACTAACTTTTCAGATTCAAAAACCATTTTGAATCCATGTTGACTCAGAAGTGTTCCAAAGATCAGAATTCTTTCGGATGTCAGGCACATAAAGGACATTTCGCAACTTCACTTCCTTGCTTGATGTCATCCTTATGAACACAGTTCCTTGAACCTTGATTTCAGAAGTTGCAGAATTTCCCATAAATAAATTTTCTCCATTATTCACAGGTGTGAAACCAGAGAAAGTAGATCGATTACAACAAACATGGCGTGGCACTCCAATGTCCAGCCACCATTCCTTTGGATTTGAGTCTATCAAGTTGACTTCAGATACCACCGCGAAGAGACTCATATCAGACAATTCATATGTGGCATTGTCAACCAAGTTGGTCTCTTTCTTCTTTGATCCTTTTTGGAATCTACAATTTGCCAATTTATGACCCATCTTGTCACAATTAAAACATTTTCCTTGAAACATTGGTTTCTTAGAGATTCCACCTTTAGGTCCCATATTGAAACCCGACTTGTGTTTACCTTTCTTATTCTTGGAGCTTTCATCACGCTCCACCACATTTGCCTTGGCAACAACAAGGTTGGAGAACTTCCTCTCCGAGCCTTTATTGTCTTCTTCTATGCAAAGTCTAACAATTAGATCTTCAACATTCATCTCTTTCCTTTTGTGCTTCAAATAGTTCTTGAAGTCTTTCCATGCAGGGGGTAGCTTTTCAATGATTGCAGCTATTTGGAAAGACTCACTCATGGTAATTCCTTCAGCATGAATTTCATGGATGATTGTTTGGAGTTCTTGAACTTGACTCATCACCAAGGTTTAAAGTATCCCACGATACTATACGATACTAGCCAATACGTATCCATATTTGACCCAACCGATACGATACATCTCAATACATCTCTCCATTGAATTACACTAAAATACATTAGCCAGAGCGATACAATACTCGATACAGGACGATACGTCTCTTAAAATCACCTGACCGATACAATACTCGATACCAATACTTTAAACCTTGCTCATCACAGTCTTTGAGTCTATCACCTTGAAATTCAAGAACTGACCCACAAGAAACTTTTTAGCACTAGCATCCTCAAATTTGTACTTACGGTCCAAGGACTCCCAAAGTTCCTTGGCAGAACCCTTTGGACTATACACGCTATAGAGTGCATCAGTTAAGCCATTCAGAACATAGTTCCGGCATAGGAAATCAGATGGTTTCCATGAGTCCACCGTTTGAGCATTTGAACCCTCCTTACCATCAGTGGGAGGATCCTCTTTTAAGAATCTCGCAAGATTCAAAGTTGTTAAATAAAATAACATCTTTTGTTGCCAAGTTTTGAAGTTTAGTCCTCCAAACTTTTCAGGTTTCTCATGGTGATTCATTGGAATAGAGACCGATTGAGTCATGGCCGTAGGAGCCTTCACATTCGTGTTATCTCCCATACTTCAACCTGAACAAAATCTGTTTTAAGATTGTTGGCCAAATTGATAGTAAATCAAGAGAAACATATATTATCTCTAGAAACTCTCATAGAACAAGGACGATGTCCACGGCCAAAATGGACATAACCATAAGAACTGTAATTGTGTCAGGGGAATGTCTGTGTGGAGTATATCATCATTTACACAAATGGCAGAATAGTTCAAGGATATCGCATCTACTGTTTAGCCGGTAAAGTAAATATACTTTCACAAGGGAAGGTTCAAAGGCAAAACCTACCTATCCTAGGCAGGCTTTCACCGTGGAATTCTATCACCATGTCGGGTCGTTGTTTATTTTAATTTTTGTTATCATTTTCATTCATGTGGGGGATTGTTGGAATATGCTCTTTGAGCATGAGTGAATGTGAATGAAAATCATTCATTATGGAGAGTTTGTGGAAATAAGTGCATGGAATACCTATGGACTATTTGGTGGTTCATTTCTCAAGGAGAGTTAATGAATGGAGGGTTATGAGACCTTTTATTTCCTAGCAAACAAACCTCTCATTTCCCTAGCATAGTTAATGGAGGGTTTGGGACTTGATTTCCCAAGAAACTTCTCATTTCCCTAGCTTGTTTATTAATGTCTAAAGCTTTTCATTTCCTAAAACTTAATTCATTAAATTTGGTTGTAAGTTAATATGGCTTTTCATTTATCAAGCTAGTTAATGAGACTTAGACCTCCTCTATAAATAGGGATCCCCCCTTGATGAATTTGGGTGTTGTTTTGAGTTTTCTTTTATGATTTAAGAAGAGTACTAAGTGTGCTTTAAGGGTCTTCTTACCGTTTTGTGAGTTTTGTCAATGGTTTGAGTTGTCTTTCGTATTTTGAATCTTGCGGTGATAGAAGGAAGGCACATGTCAAGTTCGTCATTATGGTCTACTTTGTGCTAAGTACACTGTTGTTTGTCGTTGTATCCTGGGAGACAGACATCCATTAGTTCCTCGAACACACATCGGAGGGGAAGAATCTATTTTAAGGAAAGCGTTTGTCGCGCCTCAACGATTCTTCTTCTTTACTCTTCTTGCTTCCGGTTCAGGTTCCTTTTTTTGGGTGTATTTCAATTCTCATGTTAATTAATATTGATATATTCATTTGATTGTTGTCTTCTAATTCATCTTGATAATATATGTTTCTCCTGATTTACTATCAATTTGGCCAACAACACTGAGATAGAATAAGTGGAAAGAGAGAGTAAGGAAAGAAAAATAAAGAAATAGAACTGAAAATTAAAATTAGATTCAAGAGGAAAGAAAGAGAAGAAGGGAAGATGGTGGTAGATGTGGGGGAAGAAAAAAAATGAAATTGGAAAGAGAGAGAGAGAAGGTAAAAGAAAAATACCTCAAGAGGCTCAAATATTGTGCTCAAATCAAATAGAATAAAATAAAATAAAAGGTTTAAAAAATCTTAAGATAATGCGGAAGAATTGGAAGGAGATCAACTCATATAAGAAGAGAAAATCACAATCCTGGACGGCTTGTGGATCAAATGCCTACACTTAGCACTCCCTCTCTTTTTAAAAAACAAAAACACAGATGTATCTATACCCATAATCATAAATAACTATCTTGCTGCTGAAAATACACTTGGAAAGACTTGATCGGCTTCAGGCTTGCATTCTGGTCCACTTTCGGTCCTTTATTTATTTTCAACTTGAAATGAGTAGTTACATCTCAGGTGCCAAAACAAATTTATGCATCTCACCCACTCTGCTTTGAAATGAACCCTCATCACAATTACGAAAAGAAATTGGACCACTTTATGTGTAAATTTGCAGATATCCCGTGTGATACTTCACAACATCCTCTTAAGCTCAAAAAAATTCCAAAAACGTATGATTAACAACTAAGATACGAGCTAGCTCTACTCTAAAGTGTGTAAAATGCATGCTACACACCTTAAGATTTCAAACATAAATGTGACTATCATGTAGGTTGAATCCACAACCACAACCAGATCCTAGAAATTACTCACCAAGAACATAATAAAACACCTTGAATATGAGTAACCAAGGATCCCAAGCCTCTTGGATGTCACCAAAAGCTACCAATCTAATCTTTACTCAAATAGAAAATTCATAGAGAAGCTGCAAAGCTGAAAACCAATTTGGCAATTATTTTTTCATCCCATCAATCTTTTTTCTCTTTTTTTGGGAGGGTGGGGACCGGGGGGGGGGGTGTTTGACAGCTATCAGACTTACAATGAAAATTGGTCTTTAGAGTGAGACTTAAATAGCTGCTGGACTTATAAACTCCTATCTAAAACAAACTTGGACACTTCAAGACACTACAGATCTCTAAATCATGTTAAATAAATAACCTGAAGATTTTTCTCCCATTGACTTGGCAGGATTTACAAATTAGAAGCCTAACTGAAAAATAGAAGACTAAGAGATAAACCAAGGATAGAAAATTCTTCTATTACTATAATTACAGCTCGGACGCAAGCCCAAGAGTTCTAATTTGGTGCTGAACCTGCATCGATTACTCTAGATCTTGTACCATTTTTTTTACACATACTAGTTTAATCTATCTCACATTGCAGACACCAAAGAGTTATAAAAATGCATATATAGATCTACAAAGACTGGTTCCAAGAGTCCTCCAGGCAATTGGTTCATGAGTTATATGAACCAAAGCCAACCATGCAGAAATCAAGATTCTGCAATCAAAGCACTAGATCGCAATGCCAATAACTTCTTTTTAATCATGGCATGGTTACTCCAAGTTAGTGACCCCACCATTTCACCTGGTCTCATGTCCAGGTCCACTGTAGAAGAAATATGGCTTGTATCCTTATCTAGATATTGTTAATCCTTTTTTTTCAAAATAGAAACCTTAGCAGGAATATTGTTGCCAATCATCATCAACCCCAATACTAAAATTACCACCAAAATAAAGTGCCATGACTTACCAACCATAAATTGTTTCGCCTTTTAAGCGGCATAGTCATGCAACTCACTACAACCTAACTTATAGTGGTTCCTTTTCCCAACACAATGCAATGCTTCAGGTAGATTTCTGCAAATTGACTATTCCAAAATAGTATCATGCAGGAAAGCCTTAAGAACTAACCTTACAATGCCTCATAGGATCTTCCAACTAATCTGTCCATAAAAGAAGGATTGAGAAATAACACAAATTCCAACATCATCAGGACAAAATGCCCACTTCATAGCATAGCAGAATTATAACCAATGTCATCATAAGGCCCAAAGTTACACCAATTACTAAATGTCAAAATACTGTAGGCATTACATTCAAGCAATGATCAAATTGAGGAGCCACTGATAAGAATAACTTGATTGAATATCATCTTTCATCCTTAATGGCTGCAAGCCTATAAATCTTTTCCAGTGGACATGAACATGAGACCAGATGAAATCATAGGGTCAAGGGCAAGAAGCAGCCATGCCATGAATAGGAAGCTATTAGCCCTGCAAACTTGTGCTTTGATATTTTGGATTATAAACTAGAAACAGAGAATTCAACAAAATATCAAACTTGATCAATTCCAAAAAGAGAGCCTGGTCAAGTATTCTGATCTTCTGAATCATTGACACCCCAAGAAAGCTGTACAAGACACCACTAGTTATCCATAATTAACAACCGAACTTTAAAATTTTACAATTTATTTCTTTGAAGTCAAAATCACATTTTCCCTTTACATCCTCCGTTTTAGATGATCTAGAACCTGAAAACGAAAGCAACTTTCTTGCAATTTGCCCCTCAACCTAAAGTAATAAAGTCATATTAATGTAGAATCAGCCCCCAACTAGGAACTAATCCCACAGCAAGACCACTAAGATAACACTAGTAGCAGATCTCAGCAGTTGAACAAGGATGCCAACCACCAAATTAGATCTTCAAATGGATCACAGATTGCGGTAGGTTCAAGACACAGATTTCTTGAAAGGCATCTCACATCTCAACTGAATCCCAGCTTCATGAAGAAAATTTCAAATTTTGATTATCTGACTCATTCCCAGCTGATGTCTCACAACTATAATTAAAAGAAAACTCAATAGAAGTCCTCTATCCAGGAAACTAAATCTAACTAGCCTCCTAATTTCACTACATATGAACTAGTAAAACCAAAATACAAACAAATCTCAATAGCAATTTACTTGATATGAAAATAAAACTAATTATAACAGCCGTAGAGTCTTACTATGTATTGGCAGTCAAGTCTTCAATTTATATTTACTAGTCAGCTGATTGTGGGGCACTTTGATTGTGAAATCTCCTACAAGCGAAGCTGCATGGTAATGCATAATCTTCTGGTATTAAACTGCCCAATATATAAAATAGGATAGAAAAATATCTCCTTAATCAATATATTTTAGTTCTAAAAGTAAATCCCCTTTTATGCTGCTAGATGGTACCTCTTAGCCTAATCCAACATAACAGGGTCGACTACATGGATTCAAACAAAACTTCGTAAGATATTCAGGATTCTAACTCAAAAGGGGAAAGAAAAGATTAGAAAAGAAGCATAGGGAAAAAGAAGAGAGATGAAAAACAGAAAAAGAATATGACAAATAGGAGAGTAAAATATGATAGAATATAAGAGAATAGAGGAACAACCCAGCACATCAAGGTACACTCAGCTAAATATGGTCTGCTACATGGATACTTGCTCTTTCAGAATGTACAACAGTACCCCTGGAAACCTAGTAGCAGATATTATGACTTTCCAATAAGAACAATTTATTGAATAACTAAAGATGCACAAGTTGCACAGCTATAAGAGAGGAACAATGATAATCAGATGAAAAAACAAAACACTTAAAGACATTAAATTAGCTCATCCAGAAAACTTTTCATCTCTGATCCATTAGTGATAGTTTCACAAACAATGAGCGGCATAGCATAAAAAAACAACTCAATACCTTGGTGTGGCCAGCAGTTAGGATAGAAAAAAATAGAGCCAATTAATTTGTTGAAGAACAAAGTGAATTCACAATAAAGATTCTAGTAATCCTAACTCAACTGCTTGTAACAACTGCAAGGCAATGCTTTAGTTCAACACAATTCTCATGCATCAAAATTGAACATACTTTTGCTTTAAAAATCAATCTTCAATCTGACAAACTGTAGCTTGACAGTTGATCAAGAACATCTAATGCAGAAGTTAGCTAAAAGATTCAATATGTTGTAGGTTTCCTTTGATATAATTAGGCTCTTTAATCTCTTTTTCTATGATAAATAACCATTCAGTCTTGCCATGCTATTTTTAAAAAACTAGTTAGAAAAATATTGGGGAAAAATGGAATGAAAGCTTACAACTTTAACAAGAATTGTAATACCAAGCGGGTCAATACAGCATAGTACCTACAGCAAGGGCAAAATATCAAGAGTATTTCCTCAAGAGTGTTACAATGGGAAAGATGTGTTGAAACATAGCATCGAAGTTTAATCTCTCTTTAGTACAGTTCAAATTTATGACTCTTTGACCTATAAAGATGTACTTGGTAATAATTCATGACAGCAGTTTTTCATTAAAATAAATCTATGTAAGCATATATCATGCATAGAACAATGGTATTACATCATTTATCACCATAAACTGTTAATTTTTGTTTGTGCCCATCCATTATTGAACATGTGCAGAATAACTACTTAAGTAGCGGTAAAATGGTAAAATTACCCAAAATTAGAACAAAACCTTGTTTTTCTTTCTCTTCAACCTCCATCTTGCTCCCATCTCCACATTAATAAATATTTTAGGGGTATCAAAACTAGCCCAAACCAATAAAAGCGAACCAAATCTATTTCTTGGTTTTTAATATATTATGACTAGCAGTAACCATATAATTATTGTTTATTATAATTTAATTTTCATAAACAAGAAATAAACATAAATATACATTATGCCACAAACAGCCTTAGTTACTCACCCAAAACTTTTCCAATCTGTTTAAGAGAGAGGCAGCAGTAAAGTTCTGAAAGATGAAACTGCCTATGTTTAAATGATTGGGCACTTACCTTATTGATATGTTCAAACTGTTCGTACTGATGATTACCCAGACCAAGAACACCGTGTGTGAGTTGCTGAAAGCAGGTGCCCCTTTCTTTCCCCTGAAGTGAAACACAAAATCTAACCCCATTATCATCTGAAAAACTTTAAGCAAACTGAGCCATAACAATCTGTAGCTTCTAGCTGATAGTTTTCCACTCTGTAAAAAATTTGTAAAAGTTTTTTCACCATCACTATAACTGCATTTTGAGTCTCTAAGGGCCTGTTTGGTTACATGAATCCAGAGATTTGAAATCTCTGGATTCACAAATGGGAGATTTATACCCGTTTGGTTGTGTGAATCTCTGGATTCATGAAATCTAGCAATTCACCTTTTTACACTAAAAATGTGAATCTGGAGATTAATGGGTATGAGGTGAAATCCAGAGATTTCATCCCTACTATAAAAGCATTAAACATTTGAACCATGACTCCATAAATATTTTTTTAGGATGAATCTACAAATTTCATTCCAAAGATTTAGGCTAACCAAACAATTAATTTTATGAACCATGACTCTATAGATTTTTTAAAATTTTCAGACTCAAGTAATTTGATCATCATGACTGAGGCAAACAAACTATTCCAACTACATTAAGGCTTTCAAATTACATGGCCCTACCAAAAAAAACAGAGCCTCTTTCTTCAATTTCTCTTCATGTTGATCATCATCAGCTACATAATCGTCCTAAAGCAAAAATGTTAATTTATAGCAATTAGATAAGAGCTGACTCAACCAAAGAAGGGATAATGCTTTCTTCATCACATACCAAGTTAACAATTTTGATAACTGCTTTCTCATATACGGCCTTGACTTCCTCTGCCAATGCCTGTCTTGAGAGAACTTAAAAGTTATTATTTTGATATAACCATCAACAGTCTCAGTATGGTACTTCCTCCTGCTGGAATCATAGTAGAAGTTTATAGACTTTTATTCCCTTTAGGGAAGGGTTGGAGGAAATTATAAGCTCCTAGCTGCGGATAATCAATCACATTGGAAGTACCAATGGACGAATCTGTATAAGGTAACAATATTAAACATTAGAGAACATCATCAAGAAGACTGAAGACATCAAAGAATCCTACATTTATCACAGGAAAACCACATGCATTCTGTCCTTTAATCAGTTCAAGTCAATGTGAAAAGGGAGGAAACTTTTCCACCGCAAAGGCTATACTACTTTATTGCATAACAATGGAGTTTGATGGTTATGAGATGTTTCAAACTTCTTTTTGGCCTTTAGAACTCATTCATCAAGCAGGAAAAGGGAAATAAACAATGTTAAGATGCAGATATTTCATACTTGGATGAAAAGGAAAGTGAATTTCGTGGAACATAAAATAGTAGTTGTAGTGCAGGCTGTGATAAACTAAAATCACCATGCATGCAACGATTCCTATCTTACAATACGAATCTTAACTAAAGGTAACTTTCGTCCAACTAAGAAAATGAAAACAATTATCTGGAAGTGAAAGCTGAATGTACCTTAGCGAATCCCTCCGCAGTGTCAGTTCAATTACCAAAAAGATCCTGAACTTAGTCTTGTTAGTCTTCCAATATTCGATTTCAACATCATCTTCTTCCAGTATGCACTTGAGAGCATCCACGGGCTTGCGATATCTGAAAGGAGAGGATGTTCACACAAGAGGATAAACAATCCAAGGAACACTCTGTAAGAGAAGTCTGAGAATGACGAGAATAGAATCACAAATTGGTCCAGATCCGATAGAAATACCAATAATCGATTTCAAAGTGCTTCTCAATTTCGAGTTGAAATCCATACTGAACAGTTCAGTTTTGTAAGGATGCTCTCGAATCAGTATGGATTCCAACTCGAAATTGAGAAGATATCATCAGATCGGGACCAATTTGTTATTCTATTCTTGTCATTCTCAGGGCTTCTCTTACAGTGTTCCGTGCATTGTTTACCCTCTTGTGCAAACATCCTTTGCTGTCAGATCTCCCAAGCCCTCGATGCTCCCAAGTCTCAAGTGTATAACTTCTTGTTAGGAAGAAGATGATGATGAAGTCGAACGGATATTTTTGGTATCACTTCCAGATAATTGTTTTCATTTTCATAGCTGAGCAGAAGGGCGAAAAGGGCGTCGCTAACTGACGTGAGATCTACCAAAAAAAAAAATTTGACGTGAGGAGACTCGGTCCCACCATCTGGCTGTAAGGTGTGTAAGATTCTGATCTGACGTTTGACGTTGGATCTCTCCTCGTACTCAGCATTGCTCAGTGGTGCTGGCTCACGGGACTATAGGATAATGAACGATACTCCAATGGTACGCAATTACATATTAGGGCACGTAGAGCTGGCACTTCCTTCGTAAGCCTTATAATTGTTTCATTTTTCAGGGATCATCTTTCTGCCTAGATGTGCTTTGGCACCGTGATGTCAGCCTCCTCCGTCAAGATCGGAAGGCCAAGAAGACTTCGAGTATAGATCACCTTCTCATCGAGGGAAAATTATATGTTCTTCTAATACTTTTTTATCACACTTTTTATGGGTCTAATATGAAATTTATTAAATGTCCTGCGTATAATTATTTTATCATACTCAAACGTGGATTCTACATAATATGTATAGCGAAAAAACATCAGAATATCACATAGTGCTCTTTCAACAGGAGGGATCCAGACTCAGAGATCTTGAGTGAACCTTTGGTCTTCCTTGTAGCTGGCTTGATGATGACTGAAAATAACATGTTTACCTAACCCTCTTTGTTATGCCAAAATTATTCTTGGCCTTCTTTTTATTGTGAAAAATATTTCAATAACTAAGAGTGTGAGTTTCATCCTAATATTCAAGTAGGACTGAAATTTTGATGAGGTAGCCCTACATTACGTCAAAGTTGAGTGCTTGAGCTAGACAACCTCAATCCGATCATCTTATAGAATAATTTTAGTAAATTTATAATAATAATATAGAATTATAAATTTTTTTTGTTTGTAAACGTTTTTTTTTATATGGATGAAGGTCAAGATTGAGTGTCTAACTTAACCAAGTTTCATTAGAACCAAAGATACTATTTAAGGTTAAGATCAAACCTTTAAAATTCCCAATACAATCTATGATCTTTTTTTTATTTATTTGTAGTTTGTATAGGGTTTTTTCACGTCACATTCTGATAAATCTTGTTTGGCAGGAAGGAGAGAGAAAGATGCAACCAAGAAACAATGATCTCTCTTTTTATTTATTTATTTATTTAATATTTTTAAATTAGGAGTCATGAGGTTATTACATACATCAACACTAAGAGTTAGACACATAATCCCTTCATTATGACATGTTGGTCATTACCGATAACCAACTGTTTTATGGTAAAAACCTAGAATATTATTCAAATAATTTGAATTTTTTTTTAAGAAATACCATGATGAAAACACTTCTACAACATCTTTCAACTTGGTTAAAAAAAAAACACTTTCACCAAAGTAACAATCAACTTTAATATATAATTTTACCAAAAAAAAACAAAACAAAACCAAACCCAAAAAAAGAAACCAAAAAACAAAAACTTCAATATATTTGCCCTTTCATGAAACACCACTTAATAGACTTCATCACCTCGGCTGCGGTATGAGACTTTTGCATGCATGGCTCTTTAACGAGCCTTAGCACCACAGTAATTGTACTTTGTCTAGTGTAACAATAATTTGACACAACACATGGTTTTCACTTCAAGCAATATTCAATTCCTTGCAGAGCTCACCTTTTAGCTTCAAGAGTTGATCTTCTGGCAGAGAGATGGTAACTGTTCTTCCTCCGCTACCTTGTTCTCCAGCATTTTCTGGCCCTGGAAGCACTGATACAACACCTTCTTCACCAATTCCATCAATGACATAACTTGCAAAAAGCGGTTTATGCCCCCTAATCTCCAACCCATAAATCTCCACCTTTTCCAAATCAACAAATGTGAGATTTGTGCCATAAACTATATAATCTGACAGTCCCTTATCTTTCTCCACTGTTTGTTTAATCAGATCTGTTTCCTCTACTGATCCTTGAACAATCAATGCTGCTAACTCTGATGGTTTGGCATCCACAATAGAGAAATCAGCTCTAACTACACTTAGTAGTATCTGGTTGTTGTTCAAGCTCAAGTTGTTTATCTCTCCATGACGAGAATCTTTTCTGCAAATAGTCACAGTTCTGGGCTCGTTATTCTCTCTTGTCATCGCTAAGCATTTCCAAATTACAGCTGAAAGAGCTTCAAATGGTCCACTGGCTGTCTTTGACTGTAGTTCTGTCAATTGCGATGCAGTGATGTGGAAAGTAAAAGCTTTTATTTTGCAATTGTTGACACTGAGCCAATAATCACCCACTGCTTCAATTCGTTTGGTAGACAGGCACTGTTGGGTTATGGGTTCTGTTGCTTCTTCTTCTTCTCCTTCTTCTGGTATGTTGAGCGACTTTGGAAAATGATGACCGGCCATGATGTGACCCCACAGGTTGACGAATCGTGAGGCTGAAAATGCATCACCAAGTACATGGGCCCAGCTAAGGCCCAATGACATCCCTCCACATTTGAACGAGGTGAACTGAATTGCATCAGAGAAATTTTATCAATCGGATGCAAATGAAATCTATTACAACAATTTATGAATGTTTATATATGCATATATATTTTAAATCGATTATACGAGTCAAATGACAAGTTTCTCATCTACAAAGTATATTAAATCAGAATTATGAAAAACAATATAATTCATTTGATAATTGAATTTGGAGTGGATTTCTATCCGAAGAAAATGTTCAACCCACAAAATTTAAGTTAAGTATTGGCACATGTCCAATCTCAAAAAAATATGGGTAAATATCACTTACCTCCCTCTTAGTTAGACAAATAGCACTTACACCCCTCTTAGTTGGATAATATCACTTACCTCCCCTCTTACCTAACAAATATATCAAACACCTCCCAAAAATTAAACTACTAAATTATCCTTATTTAAAATAATTATTAAAAACCAAAACACCATAGTTAAAACCTAAATTATCTTTAATTATTAAAAGCCCAACATGTACAAAAATTATGAAACAATTAAAAAACACGTATTAGAATCAAGTAAAATTAAAAATGCAAAAAAAAAAAAGCAAAGGGTATGTTGATAAAATTAAACACATACTACTATTTTGGGTTTTTTTTAATTGTTTGATAATTTAAAAAAAAAAAAAAGGGTATGTTGGGCTTTTAATAATTAAAGATAATTTGGATTTTAGCTATGGTGTTTTGATTTTTAATAATTATTTTAATTGAGGGTAATTTGGTATTTTAACTGTTTGAGTGATTAAGGTAATTTAGAGTTTAAAATAAAAAAATATTTTTAGTCAATGATATTTTGGGGTTTTAGAAAAATATTAAAGGTAAAAGTTAAATTTAATCGAGAAAGTTAACAGAGGGGAGGTGTTTGATATGTTTGCTAGGTAAGAGGGGAGGTAAGTGATATTATCCAACTAAGAGGGGGTGTAAGTGCTATTTATTTAGCTAAGAGGGGAAGTAAGTGACATTTGCCCAAAAGATGTTCTTTTTAAATAACAGTATTTAATAGTATTCTTTTTACAAAGGACAATTTTTATGAGATGTAGATATGTCCATAATCTGATCAGGTGGATTAAATTTTTTTTCTCTCAAGTAGAGAAAGGATTTAGATTATGTGAGAATGAACTCTACCGACTCCAATGGTAAAACTAAATAAATGATTGCCGACATAATGTACAATAATTTCAATGGTAGGATCAGAAGAAATAAATGCGTCTGACTTCAATGCTGCACATTTAATGTGCATCACTGAAGCGTGATCCAAATAAATGGCATGCCACTGTAATGTTCTCCATCAGAAACTATACGGTAATCAAAAACTTCAGGTGGAATTAACTTTAGTGAACCAATAGGGTTAGAGACAGGGAATTATGGCATTGACTCCAATACCAAATTATTAATTGCGATTAATATTTATTTGGACAATTTTACCCACCACATCATAACATTACTCTCTTAAAATTAAACAAGGAGTTAAACAAAAAATCAAAAAAAGTTGGTTTTTAAAGAACTGGTTAAAACAAATAATTAAAAAAACATAGAAGAATCATTGGTGGAGATTTCATGATATAAATGGATAGTATTGATCAAATTCTAGATTCAGAATTGAGATGGAATTATTGGGAGTTTTTTCACGAGAATAAATATAGAAACTGATATAGAAATGCAGATCTTAGATCTGGTCAGTGTACAATCATCCAAATTTAACTTTCAGAGAGTCACTAAGACCTGAATAGAATTCTGATATTTTCTTCATACCAAAAAATAAATAGTTAGATATTTATCATATTGTCCAGAGATTAATGGTGTTGACTTCTAGTTTAACTAATTTACTTAAAAGGTAAGATTTTGCTTTGAAATTCAGAATGTGGTATGAATCTAACCGTATGGGTAACTGATCCAAACTCTGACACAGATCCACCAAGGCATTCAAAGAGGAAAAAAAGAGAGGAAAGGTTAGTGATGAAGACAGACCTGGAGAAGAACCAGAGGACAGAATTCCAACTCAGGACCAAGAACTTGATTGGAGACAAGGAGAGAATAGAGAGACCAGTCATTGGCTTGCAGGAACTCATCGAGAGTAAGGTTGGACTGAGCTTCGATGATCCTCACACCACTATCGTTACACTTGATGAATGGTCGACCATTCTCGGATCTCCTTATCCTTCCTGAAGCAGCTGAGCAAAAATCCAAAGTTTCAAACAACGGTTTCTTCAATTCCACGATGCTCAGCCCCTCCACTGCATCTTTACTGAAGAAGTAGAGAAATCTCAGGTAATGAAGCTTCATGACCAGATCCATGCTGCTTAGTTTACGATCTCTGTTGTTCCCAGTGATTGCAGCTGGTACAACTGACGATAGCTTTATGCCGTAAAGGGGTCGACCCTCCCCAGCAACATCGTTTGAAGCTAAACCCATTGAGATGTATAGAGAGAAAGAGGTTTGTTCTGCAACTCTCTGAAGCTAGGTAGAGGGTTTTATTGGCAACGCATAGTAGCTGAATCATATTGTCCAATCTTTAATGGGGCTTCTTCGGAATGGTGGCAGTTGGATTACATTCAATGCTTTGATTCATCCAATTTGAAGGTAATCTCTGTACTGTTCTTTTACGTTTCTGGGTTATAAACTTATAATTAGCTTTTAGGGTGCCAAAAATAGCTTCATTTAAGATCGAAGTTGGTAGTTGGGAATCTGGGACAGTTAACGTCTAAATGACAAAAAAATAAACCATGTATCTAACAACAACTGCACCTACCAAAGCCATTAATGCGGGAAATTGTAAAAGTCTTTGTTGTGCACGTATATATTGCCAAATAATTAGTGAGAAAACAAAGTAAATATAAAACTATTGAGATTTTTAAATTTTAAAATTAAGCTTTTAATCTCAGCCAACATTTGGCACAAAAATGCAATGTTGTGCAAAGCAGAGAGATGTACAAAACAGAAGAATTTTTTTTCCATTAATGTGTCCCCCCAAAAAAAAAAAAAAAAAAAAAAATGAACAGGGGGGGAGTGGAGGGGAGGGGGTGGGGGTTGAGTTGCTTCTTCATTATTAATACAAAATGCAACTGGCCTGGATTGGCACTAGTATTTAAGTTTTGTCCAGCTTTAGAGGCTATTCTATATGCTATGTTAATTAAGTGGTTTAAGACGGTGGGGGATTTAAAGTTACAAAATGATATCTGTTGGCCTTTAGTTATAATGTCAACCAAAGATGTAGTTAAGTGTAGTGGTCATGTTGCTTTTTTAGGTTTTGGTAGTAGGTTAAGAACTTTAGGATTTTGCACCAGATTTCTTTGACCGATACCTTTGTTGTTGTTGTGTACTTCGTCCTTCCTGAATTATCACTGCTAAAGAGAAAATAAAACTAGCCTGAACCAAGTTAGATGGTTCCGGTCTGTATTGGGTTGGTCGGATATAATCCGAACTGGTTAATCCGGAACTTACTTACCGACCTTATTATGGTCGGTCAACAATAAGGAAAGCCGAATAAAATTTGATCACGAATCAAAGAAGACGTATTTGTTAAGGATTCAAGAACTAGAATTCATATCAGAATCGAAGTAAAATACGATTCCGAGGTGAATTCAAACACCATAGAACCTTATAAAAGGGTAAGAAGGCACTAGAGAAACGGCGCTGAATAGAACTATCATTATTCGTATTCTTATTGTTCATAGTTTTCTTGATTTCCCCAATCGAATTCCTAAATAGATTGTCGGAGGTGAAACTCGACCTCCCCGGTCGAGCTCATTCTTGCAGGTTCATTCGGTTGAGAAGATGAACAAGATTGTGAAGCCACAATCACTTCCATCTTGTTGAGGTTTTGTCCTATTTTTATGTTGTTTATTCTTCCTTGTTCAGCTATCCCCACACTCCACCCTATAGTAATCAAGCCAGCACCAAATATCCTTACACATAGACACGGATATGAGTTTAGTAAATATTTGTCAATTAATGCATCATGAATTTGAGTTGCTTCGTTTTACCTATGAAAAAAGTCGCTTCATGGATGAATTGATGTCAGGTGCTCGACAAAGCGCGTAAATCATTTGTCAAGTTAGGGCGCGTGTTTCGATGTTGGATGCCCTGCTCGGTTATACCTAGATTGGTTGCTTGGTACTACGGGGATGGCATCCAGCGGCCAAAAGCCTAGACACAAAGTATAGGGATCAATGCAATTTAACTCAGGGCACCCAATACTAATTTTAAGGACCTATTTGATACAACAGATTGACTGTGGAATCTATAGTGTATCCAAGGAGTAGAGTTGTATTCGACTGATCAATATCCCAATTTTCATTTTGAAACAAGTTTACTTGAGGGAATAAATGCACACGGCCGGATAAACAATTTTTTTCCCACAAAGTATAAAAGGTGAATTTATTTTTGGAGAAAGATGGATTTTCATTGATAAATTTAAAAATATATTACAAACGATAGAAGAATACTTCATGGGTGAATTAAATAAATCCAACCAGAAAGTTCATATAAAATTCAACTCTCTAACATGTTGCTCAATAAACCCCGTTGTTAGGTTACAACTACTCAAAACCATCAAATTTAATATCATCTATGTATCGTATCGTATCATTTTAAGTACGATATCTGGTGGGCATATCTATCACCACAGTTGTGCTCATCTTTGATGGTTGATGCTCATGCATGAACTCTCCAATCCATCGATTTCAGTCTGGTCCACAAGCTCAGTTTTCCTTTTTTGGGAAATACGTACCATGCACCTTATCACCCTACATTGATGTGCATCCTTTGATATGCTCATCTTTGAAAATAAAACACATCTACAATCAATAAATATGACAAGAACATACAACTACTATTACTCTATTATTAGGTTCTTCATTGCTTACTTTTTTTCGATTTTTTTTGATCAAGCCATTTGTATGTGTTTGATCCTCTCTTTAAGAACAAGTTAATTATTGAGCTACCAAACATCTGAATCACTTGTCAATGGTGGGTTAGTAGAGCGGTTAAAAGTCCAGATTCTCATGGGGAGGTCTTGGGTTCACACCCATCACGTTTCATTTACAGTATTAAAAAAATACCAGTACCACAACATCTGAATCACTTGTTCATCTAACAAAATAAATGAAGAAAGAAAGAAAAAAATATTTAAATTATTTTTTATATTTTGAAGTGTACTTTAGCTTAAAATGTACATGCAGAAGATCTATTATCTCATTGTTTATAGCGATTAAATTACATCATTTGTTTACCCCCAAAAAAATCACATCATTTGATTGTTGTGATATTAAAATTAATTTTGGGTGACAATATTGGCTACTTTATGGCAATTAATGGAAAGAGAAGGACACGAAAGGGAAAGGAAATGAAGAAAGGCATTGGAATCAATTCAGAAAAAGAAAAAAAAATTAGGTGTAGTAGTAAAATTTCCACGTAGACATTAGATAGAGACCAATCTCTGGAGAAATTAATATGCAATCATGATTCCGATGTGGAATTTTATGAGTGGAAGGCAGGTGCGCTAGCTCGCCCGCGTGGGGTGGGGTCCATAGCTAAGCTGGTAGCATCGACCAAAATGCACACATGGCAGATGTGGACCCCGCCTTCACACCTATAACTCTTAATAGGATCCTACCGGATTGGGGAAGATCACTCGGCATGTCTAGAATGGTCCTCCGGTTCGAACCATTATTGGTTCCGGTTCCGGTTCCTGTTTGACTTTCTGTTCTATGGCCCTATGGGGTCCTACAGAGATAGTCGGTTTGTCTTGATCAGTCTTTTGTTGTAATAGATGATAGAGTAAATCTGAGTGGATGTTAAAGAGTGGTCCTGAAGCCTGAAACAGGCCACGACAGTAAAGTAAGGGAAGGGAAGGGGAAGATCAACGTCATGGGCGATGATGAAGAGTCTCTCCTAGAATTAGTGTTTGTACAGTTAACAGCGGCCCATGGAAAGAAAGTTCGGCGAATTTCGCCCCCTGGCGAAACGATACCAGGGGGCGAAACGAGAAATATAATATATCGCCGAGATTTCGGCGAAATACAATATATCGCCGAGATTTCGGCGAAATACAATATATCGCCGAGATTTCTCGGCGATTTCTCGGCGAAAAATCGTTCCCTGCTCTGTACTTCAAACCTTAAAAGTTTCTTCACAAAAAAATATAATAGTAGTTGCAGAGATGAACAAAGAAAGAGAAGGAAACTTTCGCTGTTGCAAACACGACCTACATCCCGTCGACGACGGAACTTTGCCAAAATTTCTGTGACAAAACCCCAATTTCTCTCTCAGTGATTCTCTTTTGTAAACTTCTCTCTTCTCTTTGAAACAA
Source organism: Hakea prostrata (assembly GCF_041222555.1). Lineage (NCBI taxonomy): Eukaryota > Viridiplantae > Streptophyta > Magnoliopsida > Proteales > Proteaceae > Hakea > Hakea prostrata. The sequence goes on along the minus strand of NC_142603.1, from coordinate 3,451,835 downwards.
ATATTTGTAAATATGGAGGAAATGAGAGAGAGGGGAGTCCAGCAGGAACTCTGTAGAAAAATCATCAGAAAGAATGAAGCTCTATGCTTTCATTGAACCTGCGAGAGAGAACTGGAGCTCCTCTGTGCCTTCGGTGGACGCCGTTGGACGCTTGGACTTGACAAAAATGGAGTGAAGAGTGAAGACACGCAAAAGCAAATGCAAAAATATCACCGCCTCATGTACCTCTCTAGAAAAGTGTGAAGTGGTAAAAAAAACATTAATAAAGTAATGTGGGACCAACTAAGTCCCATCACTTTTCTCTTGCAAAACTCCACTGTGATTACGTGAATGAAAAGTTAACTTGGGATTGTGAGTATGTGACTTAAATCAGAACTGAAGAGGTCGAAATGTGAGAGAATTTCGGGCGAACTATCGGCGATATTCCCGTTTCGCCAGTTTCGCCAGGGGGCGAAATGGCGAACTTCGCCGATAATTCGTTCCTTAAAACAGCCAACACTTTTTTTTTTCGAAAAAATGATTAAAACTGGTGGAAAAAATTTGATATTATACTATTATATATCTCAAGACTAAGGATTTATAGGGAACCATGATGACGAGAGTTTTACAGACAAGAACAACCTAAGTAAGGAATTAATTACAATATCGACATTCTTTGAAATAAATTCAAGATTACAATAAATGAAGGAGCATTGGAAATATTATTGAGGATCGATAGGTTTTTTATTAAAATTCAAATTAAGTTTTAAAAATTAATTTTTGTATTTTTTTTATTTTAATTGTTTTGTTAGTGCGTGGGACATGAGGGAAGGGTGGTAATGAGGCACCCATGAGTAAAGAAGGTCCTTCGTGAACTTAGTTATGAGGTTTTTCATGACATTGATCATGAGTTTTAAAGGTCTTGATCATGGTGATGAGGTGGGCTTACTTGTAAGGTGGAATTTACTCAATTTCTAACTATTGACCTTCAATTCTCATTTCAACTTCATGACCATTCATGGCCATTACCATGAATAGGATTAAGGTTATTGAATGGATTATTCATACAAAAGAGGTGAATATGAGAGTTAATCTTCCAAGTAATGGAGATGTTAGGTCAAGGTGGTTTATTCTCATTAGTAAAGAATAGACAAACCTATTAATTCTCCATTAGTAGAGAATTAATTCTCCCCTTTGTGGGGAGTTGAGTCATTGTGATTCAATGACCAAATTTATTGCCTTGAGAATCTCAAAGGGTATAAGGCGTGGTTTAGATCTATACAAACCCAACTCCTTCCTTGTATGTGGTGTGTAATAAAGACACTTCTCACACTTGCATTATTTGTTTTACAAAGTTCATTTATTTCTTTAAGTTTGTTTAAGTGTTGTGCTGTAGCTTTTCACTCCTTAAAGGGATTAGAAGAACTACCTCATCTTCTAGTTGGAGGTTGTTTTATCTTGGAGGTGGTGGTGCAAAGAACCCTTGGTAGTAGAGTGTATCAATTACCTTAAAACAACACTCAATGTGTGACTCAACCTCATTCATCGTTGGTTCGTTCGATTGCAACATCAAGCTCTCCGAATTGTCTAAGGATTTCCATCTTTCAATTATATTGCGATTTCACTATTGTGTTTTGTAGAATTTGTAATCCAATTACTCTAACAAATGATAGAAATGATTTATGGGTTTTAAAGGAATAATTTCTTGGTCTGTTGAATTGGATCTTGGTAATGAGACTCCACCACGATATTACTAGACGTCCCAACGAGATCATTTTGGCTGCAATTGCTTCAAAGGAGTGTGACATCAAAATTCCACTCGAGAAGGCGATCTTCGGGCTTTTTTTTTTGGTAGAAATCTTCGGGCTCCTTTGATTAAGTGTAACTGTGTAAGAGATGTGTTCTATTTGAACTATACTTTTATTTCCCTTATATATAATTACAAACTTCCCTCTCTATGGGGTAAAAGCTCTCCATGTCAGATGACACGGAGAGACCAAGAGGGGAAGACATGGAAATAAATAAACGAATACAACCACAACAACAATAGGAGCCAAGAATAAAAATATTAGGAAGACGAAGACACAGCAGAATATATATAGGCAGAAGTGGAGGATCAGGAGTTAAGCCACTCCTGAATGAGAGAACGGAGGGAGTGGTTAGGAGTGAGTAGCTTGTGTTCAAGCTTTAAGTTGGTCATGGGTGATGTCTCATGTCCTGTCCCTAACCATTCTGCTATAGCTCCTAGCTCGTATGAGAACCCATCTGCAGCTACATGTGGATTATGCATAACCTCCTGCATGGATTCCAGAAAAAAAAAATTATACCATAATGACCATTAGCATTATTAAATCAATAAATATGGTAAAGGTCCTTGAGTTCGGATTCTCTTCTGAGTTCTGTCAGTAGAGCTCACATCTCTTCGATACATATTAGGAAGAGGGTTCATGTGGGGCTACTGTGGCTTCTCACTGCTTATTCATCTTGTCATCACTTAGCAGTGGGTTCCACTCTTAATGTGTAATGTATAATTGTGAGGGGAGCATAGATCTCTCTACCTTAACGGGTAGAAGGTACAGACTCAGTCATCTGGCCAACATGCTAAGACCCCGAATATGTAGGTGATGCATTACCAAAATCTGAATATCTTATGTAGCTATTTAGGTCTTCTAAGAAGTCTTGACCTCTTACTTATGAGGTATTGGTCTTTGCCAACTGAGTCGCCTCGTGGTAGATTGGTGTATTAAATCTAAGAGCGAGAAAGAGAGAGAGAGAGAGGTGAGTTAAGAACTTACTTGCAAAATGGGGCAGAGGAAGATGTAAGGAATATCACCCGAGTCCCTACTGCTACTTTCTTCTACCACCATTTCAGATCCTTCCTTCTCTATGAGTTGTACCGCCTTTCTTCCAACTTCTTCCACTTCCTTCATCACTGTGGCTGTCGTCAATTCCATGCTTTCGATGCTAGAAACACACTTCAATGCTATACTTGCCAATTCCATCGCCAAATCCAACGGCCATTCTCCGGCCATCGCATCCAAAATCTCTTTCAGAACCCCAGCTTCCACGGCATTTCTTACTTCCTCCACCAGCCCATCCCTTCCTCTACCAGTCAAGAGTTGCAGAATCACAACCCCAAAATTATATAGATCCGATCGCAGCTGTGACTGGTCTGAGCAATGAGATAGCTTGGACGTAGTGATCTTAGCCACGAAGTTGCGATCGAGCAGAACGTTGGAGAGATTCAGTTCACCATGGACGATGGGCCTGGGTTGGGCCTGGTGTAAAAATACCAAGCCCAACGCAATCTCGGCTGCGATTCGAATGCGCAAGTGCCAGCGAAGACGACTTGGGTCCCTCTTATAGATAAGATTAGAGTTAGAGTTTCTCTGTACGCTGAAGAGTAGATCTTGCAAGCTACCATTTCGCATGTACTCGTACACAATACATTTCAGCTCCGAGCAAGCGCCAATCATGTTAACCAGGTGGGGATGACGAAATTGGCTTTGTAACTCTACCTGCACATGTAATTCCGGTTAGGTTAGGATAACTACCAAATTTTAGGGTTTTAAAGTCCATTATGTTTCAAGGAAATTCAATACTGTTGTGGATTTCTTAGCATGAAGGCCTTCTCGATAGAGAGTCCAATGTGCTCCTTGATGCTTTCCAGCACATAATAGTGATAAGGCTCACTTATAAATATTTAATAAAAATAAATCATAAATAGAACTTTAATGGATAGCATGTAACCCCTACAAGGAAAAGTGTCGAGGAGATAATCACTAGCCCCTTAAGAAAAATTTAAGGGCGAAAACAATAGGTAGAAAGGTCATTGCCCTCCATTGTTGAATCCAGAATAAAACCAAAATTAGTTGAATTTTGGATACAAAAATCGGTAAATTTTGGTTAATATATAGCCAAAGTCTGAGCGATATTTTGCATTTCTTTGTGTCGATCAGAAAAAAACTTTGCTACCTACCAAAATTCGACGATATGTTTTTACCATGAAAACAAAAGGGCAAACAGAACTGGGCCATATTCTTTGGTTCGGCAATTTCTCCAAGCTGCAAACCAGCGAATTTTGTCTAAAGTTCTAACCATCGTTAAATCCTAACTCTGCCCTCTGGAAAAAAAAAACAAAATTCTCTCTCCCGGTTTAGGTTTTGGGTTTCTGTAAGGAATGAGATTGATGAGGTCGGCTCGTTTATGAGGATGAGTTTTAGAAGAATATACCTTGTCTCGGAATTCTTCTTGAGACGTAACGGTAAGCGAATCCGGCAGTTCAATGGCGATAGCCATATGGTTGAGCCAACCTCTGTACGAATTCGTCTGATCTTCTCTCTTTTCCACCTTCATTTGCTGCGAGAAATGATCAGTAGCGGCTTTAATCTCGTCGGCCGTGAACTCTCTATAACTGAAATCTAGATGATCAGTTCCTGATGAAGAGCTCGTCGTGGCCGCAGCAATGGCTTCCCTTTGCCTACAGAACTCAATTCTCCGATGTAACAAGTCGCGTTGTCGACGCAACTCCTCCATCTCTCTAAGTATCTCAGTCCTTGCTGTTGTGGAATTCTCCAACTGGGCTTCGACGTGTGATTTTGCCAGAGATGTAGATTGGAGTTTCGTCGCTAACTCGGACTGGAGTTCAAGAATGGAAGGTAACCTTCTCTTGTTCTCCTCGATGTCGCTTGACACTTCGTAAATGTGTTCTCTCGCTGCTTCAATCTTGTTCTTGAGCTCATTTCTATGGTTGATCTCTTCACTAATACGAGCTTCCAGTTCTACAGCCTACAACCCAGAACAAACCGCTAAGCAGAGAGAGCTTCAAACATATCTACTACGACACAAAACAACCAAAAGAAAACTCATACCCTTCGATTGCATAAAGTAATTATAGATTCAGCTCGCAATTGTCTCTCGACGCATCCCTTGGCTTCTTCCCTTCTTTCCTCAATGAACTTTTGAGCTTCCTGTATCTTAATTTTCAAGGCTTCGACTCTGTTTGGGGCACCCTGAAACAGCACCAATTAATTTCAGAAGGTCAGGTGGATGCAACTTTTGAGAATCAAGCAACTTTGATCAAACCAAGCATTTTCTGGGTTTTGGATTTTTGGGTAAATTTGAGTTGCTATTGATTTAGGGAACCCATACTCAACAGTCTCCGCCAATTATTTGTGAGATAAACCAGGAGAAAGTTATTCCATTTATATGGTTGCCAATGAAGAGTAGAAAGTGTTTTTTTTTCCTTCCTCCACAGAAAATCCAAATTGAAATTCACCCCAAAAGAAAAACATCAGAACTGAAATAAATACCCAAGTCGGGAGAAGTGGAGTAGAATCTTACCAAAGAATCACCACTAACAATGTGTTCAAGTTCCAATTTGGGTATCTCTGTAGAAGTTGGCCGCATGGTGCCCTCGTTTTCAACCAAATCAGAAGAAGACAATAAGCCCTGGAAATAGCTTTCAACTTCTGGACCATAATCCTCCCACCAATCACGCGTACTAGAGCTCACCGACTCTGTGTCCATGGCGGCCGAAGTAGGTAGCAAGCCTCGATGATGATAGCCTTTACCAAAAGCTTGAGGTTCATGGCTGGCCACGTTGTCTACAAACATCTTACCAAACCATCCTCTCACACTTGCTTTTTCTTTGATCTTAGCAACCATTACTCCTCTCTCATCTTCCATGAATTCTTCATCGTTCTCTTCTCTCAGAAACACCAATTTTCCTCCACAGATTACATACAGTTCACAGAAACTGGGTTTGTTTCTGTGTATGTAAAACGATACACTGATGGCCCCTTTTGCTTTCCTGAGTGAAGAACCAAAACAAGAGTCTCTCTAATAAGTTTCAGGAGATAATAAAATGCTTGAATTCTTCTTAGCTACTTAAACTAATCACTTACGAGTACTGCTCATTACCAAGATGACTGTCTTACGAGCGTGATCCCCATAACCAATTTGGTCACTTGATGGCTTGAGATGAATCCAACGATAGCTTTGTGTATTTGTTCCTCTGATCTCTCCACTTTTAGAACTTCAGTTTTCGCCTGAGCAAGAGAAAGCATGAAATCCCAAACTAAAATCTATTAAACTGAACCTCAAAAGAGAAGGGAGGACATGAATCAAACCTTGCCGCAGAAAGCCCTGTACTTGGCTAAGAGTTTGTCCATCTTCTCCTGCTCACACATCCTAATGATATCCAGCTTCTCATCGTTTACAGAACTTGCAGGAAGCTTCCCAACTAGTTTATGAAGTAAAAGAACAAAACCCACTTCAGTTTCTACACCCAACTCCTCCAAAAGAAAGAATAGAAAGAAAAAAATTGGAAAAATCAATCCAATTTCTCTGTTATGAGAACATATAACTTACATGGAGTGCTAACCAAATCCTTGGGATTATTATCGACATGAACAATGACGAAACAGATTGTTTGGGAGCCAGACCATTTCTTGAGCGCCCAATCCAAAGTCCCCAACCCTTCAGTCAAATCGTTCCCGACGGCAACATAGACCTTTTCCATTTGAGCATCCATGTTTTGCTCCGGTGACGAAAACGAACTAGACCCATCGGTTTGACTACCGGAAAACAGCATATTTCCTGCCTGAGAAGAGAGAACTACGAAGCCATGAGTTAAATCCAAAGATACCCAGAAAGAGATTAACAGAAAAGAAAGCTGAACAACTGAAAACTGTAGAGGGAGAGACAGAGATTGGGGGAAATGGAAAGGTAAAGGAAGTTCAGGTGGCTTTATCTAAACTCTTTCGTCAAAATTTCAAAAGTCTACCGTTTCTTTATAATAAGGAAACCTGAACTAGTTGGGACGCAGGCTCATGTTAGACTTTCTATGACTTTATTTTATTTATTTAAATTTTTTTGTGAAGATCAGGTGGGGAAGATTGTTCACCCACGAAAGCAAACAGTCCCAAGATTTGTCTGTTCTGGTTATCTCCTTTCTGTGATGAAGGTTTCTCTCGGTTATTTGTGTTGAAGAACCTAACCATAAATAATGAATGTTCATATATGGAAACAAAATTACCAGGTGATTGTTTCTCAAAATGATCTACTTCACTAAGAGCAGTTCAAAAAGTTGACTTCTTGTCGGAGGAAATCCATAGTTTTTTTTACGTTTTTTTATCACACAATAGATCTAAGATCTAAGTCTCAATGTTAATAAAATAATTCAAAGGTGTGACCTTCTTTACATAACTCACACCTCATTGTGTGGTGAAGAAAGGTAATATGAAACTCTAAAAGGCTTGACTTTTAAATCTATCAAGCCATTTATTTTTAATGTCAAAAGGGTTGAATGAACAAGAACAATAAAAGTAAGAAAAGAGGCTGAGTTTTGAGTAATGACAGATTTTGTACAGATTTTGTGTACGAAAACAGCTAGTAGGTCTCACTTATCCAATGATGATGGAGAAGGTTTTTTTTTCTATAGGAAAAGCATAAAGAACCAGCTTAAAACGCTTACTTCCATATTTGCCAATTCACAAAAAAAAAAAAAAATTAAATACAGAAGTTGAAGAGCATATTCAGATATTCTTAGTATATAGAACTAATTTAGCATTTCTACGTTATGCCAGACCAAGGACCACACTGTCCAAATATAATCTATAAGAACGTGGCCTTCTTCTTGCTTTCAATAATAGGTTTTGCTGAAAAAATGAGTATAGAATAATGACATCTATGCGGCTTATCGGTCATGGAGGATTGTCGATTCAATACAACTAACATCTAGACCAAATTAAAGAACTAGATTAAAACATAATCAAGATTTATGAGCCACTTACTAGTAAGAGGTTGGAAAGTTACATGATGTTGGGTCTCATGTCAAGGAAGGTGACTCGAGATTATATGACAAAGTCTTCTAAGAAGAACCATGTAAGAAGGTAAGCTTTTTAGTTGATGAGTGAGTGAGGAGATAGGGAGAAGAGGAAATTACATGGTAATGAGACTCAATACTTGGCTTTCTTGCTCACATGGTCAAAGAATTCTTAGCAAACCCATCAAAGACGTGAATGGTGAAGTCAACAGTTAAAAATAGTTTCTCTTTGATTATTAACATGATTTGAACTAAAAATATAAAACGGTTTTTCTTAACATTACTATAATTGGTCTGATCTTATGAGTTTCATGATCTTCAGCTTGTCCACACTTCAAAGGGGTTTTTCTTCTTTTTCTGGTAAACTGGTTTTTTTCTTTGAAAGGGCCAAGAATGGTCGACTAAGGTAGGAAAAAATATACGGTCTGGAATATCAAATGTTCCTAGCAACAATGCTACTACCAAAATAGTGAATATTGGTGATTGACCTGTGATCTGAGGCTGTCTTATATAAATAAGCAAAAAGAATATACCGGGGGTGTAGCTCATATGGTAGAGCGCTCGCTTCGCATGCGAGAGGCACGGGGTTCGATTCCCCGCACCTCCATTGAAAATTTTCATTTTGTTCAACTAGTAATTTCAGTCTTGTTTTGGGTCATATTTTTGGGTCATGCTCAGAACCGTCAAGCCATGCATTTCACCATTTGAGGTAAACTCTCTTTAAAATTTAATTATTACTAGTTAAATAATATGGTGCTTAGGTGGATAAATTTAAAATCAAAAGATTTTGAGTTATTTTTGTTTTGCACCAAAAATTCACTGTTACTTTTAAATTACCATTTTGCCCATAGGGGTCAATAAATGACGAACTCCATTTCGCTTTTCCAAAAGCTTTTTGTTTTTTCTGTTAACTTTAACTTTTAAATTACCATTTTGCCCACAGGAGAAAGGAAAATAATATTTTTTATTTTACAAAACTTCATTTAATTTTTTAAAAATTTACAAAAGAACTCCTTGAATCTCCGCCTACTCATTGTAACTCTTTTTGTCCAAATTAAACTCAAACTTTGTCAACTCTCATTCTCGTGATTTTAACAGCCTCATCTATCCCTGACCCACCCCCACCAAGGCCCTACCATTCATACCTGAAATGCATTTAAAGTATTAAATGAAATTATTAAAGAAATTAAATATCTTCATGAGAAATGAATTAAAACTTAACAACCTTATGAATGCATTTAACATCTCAAAAAAAAAAAAAAAAATTGCAAACACAATGGAAGTCCCAAATGTCAATTTCTATTTATGAATATCAAAACTATATACATTTTTAACATCATTGTCTAATGGTCAACGCGTATCCGTAGTCCAGTCAAAATTATAATTTGTTTATTTTCACTTCCTATGTACGTTAATTAATATTTTGAAACTGAAAATCAAATAGGATCTCTCAATGTTTCCTTAGTTATAAACACACAAAAGAAATCATTTGCAATGTGCATTATTAAAATCATCTCAACTACCCAAAAGAGATTTGATACTCAAAATGTCAAAGTCAAGGCTGTTTGCTCTCAAGCTATTTGCTCATGCATGAGTCAATCACACAATTGCTCACAGGAAATCTAATAAAAAACCACAACATTCTAAAATGATTGATGAATAATACTTCTTAATAGGCATTAGAGGCATCAGATAGGAATCATTCGAATAGTACCTGAAAGTCTACGGATCTAATTTTCATATGCCCATATCTTGAAGTTTGAATCCATTCATTAATTATAAGAAAATATAAACAGCTTCTCATGAATGATTTCGTGATGATACATGTTATTTTGTTTATACTTGTACCAAACACCAAAATCTTTTGACAAAACGATGTGAATGCTTCATGCTAACAAGAACTAGTGGCATATCCTTAATATTCTTAGGCATCTTTAGGTAACTCAATAATAGTTATATGTCTCATTGTAGAAATAATTGTGAATTAATTGCACTTGTTTAAGTCTAATTATAGACCTGCATTTCCCTATGATTTTAAGATCATTATTTCAAACAAGAGCAACAAGTCAAACCTCAAGTCAGCTTTCACCACCTAAGAACTTAATAGGCATATACCATGCTGCCACAAACAACAATATACACTGGCCAATGGGGTTGATGAAAGAAAGAATATACATGCTAAGTAAATAGTTTATGAAAACTGGGCACCAAGTCAACTATATTTGACCTACATTTTTGTACCTAACTTCCACCTATGCCATGGAATATCATCATATCATTGTCTCACATCCTTTCTTTTCTTCCATATATACTAAATGATAATATTTTGACAACACTGAAAGAGAAAAAATTGAGATTTTAGCCCACTTACCCTGTGAGTTAACAGATCCAAAGGTCCCTTGCATACATGTCTTAAGTTTCAGTACAAATAGAATAGCACCCATTACTTTCTACCAGAAAGAAGAAAAAAAACAACAAAAAATAGGGTTTGGTAAAAAATGAGCTTTGATCACTTGTTCCTGCCATAGGTTGCAGTTGGAGGACCTTGACTTTATGCACTATATCATATGAACTGAAAAACTTTGATGATTAAAAGTATAAAGGAAAGGCATCAACACACGAACAAGGATTCAAGGAATTTCAATATCTTATACTCCAACCTAACTGATATGGTCGACCACAAAACCTACTGGGTTCGACCATGAACAGACCGGTCGAGCAGATGCTGGTCGGACCATGGATAAACCAACTGATATGTTTTGTACAAGAAGCAACGTATGCTGACAGAATTATAACTCTAACCTGCCCTAGATCTTCGAATAACACTCCTAGTCAAGTAGGGAGGGAATTCGGCAGAAGAGATCTATAGGGACTCTACCATGATTGTTACTACCATTGACTGTTACAGGAACAATCTTCAAGGGGGACACAGTTTCCCTCCTACCAGAGCATGAATGATATCCCATTCAACACGAGCCAGGAGGGAGAGGAAGTCTCGAGAGAATCTTTTAGGAACATACAAATAATTTACATGGGTTTGTAAACCCAGGATGGTGGGTCAGGTGACTGCTCGTCTATGAATGGAGGTGCGTTAATTTCCTCCAAAAAGGAATGTCTAGAATCTAGATTCATATTTGAATAGTTTTTGGAAGTCCAGGTTCAGAAAATGGTGATGCAATGGACAACTGTACTTGTAATCAGGCATAAAGAAGCATCAACAAAAAAAAGTCCCACGAGCTACAAATATGGTGCAAGAGGTCCGAATAGAACTAACTATTTCTCTTAAGGATGTTGACAATTTAAGTTAACAATTTACCAAAATTGTAAACCATTCACAGGGAAAACAGTAAGAAAACCCAGTGTTTGAGGTAAAATGCATTCTTTTCCTATAAAATGTGATGAGCAGGCATACAATACAGCTAAGTAAGATTATGCATAGCTACTTACAAATTTGGCCCAAAATGATGTCAAATAAATGACATACCTAGGCATGTCTGTTCACGGTCTCCCCCTACCTTTGAAATAGCATCCTTTCTCTACTCAAAAAAAAAAAATAGCATCCTTTAGATTTTCCTCCTGACACCTTTTGGGCTGCTGTTTGGCGATGGAGAAACAGTAGGTTATCACATAGGCATAGAAAAGAGACACCTTAAAGTAGCCCACATGGTTGCAAGCTTCCCCTGTGCACCCACCTATCATATGCTCCTTGCATCATCAACAGCCTCCTCAAAAGCGGAAGACAGACAGTCAGCAAGGCTAGATTGAGAATTCGACACATCAACTGCTTCTGAAACTCTGGCTCTCTTTAGAGCAACTGATTTTGGAAGCCAAGATCTTAAAGAATCAGGGGTACGCTGAGCATTCACTTCCACACCCAAGCTTCTTACAACTGGAGTCAAGAACTTCCACGGGTCCTCTACCATGGTCTTGTTGTAAAACATATCTGGTCTCTCATGTGCTGAGACAACAGCCTGGAAACCATGCCCTCTTCCACCACCTCGTCCTGAGCCAGGGCTGCGGCTGTTACCAAACTGATGACGGTTTCCTCTCCCAGAACTTGGGCTAGGGCTACTACCCCATCCGAGACCAGGACTTCTCGGACTGGAGAAGCCAACACCTCTTGGCGAATGGGAGGGAAAGCTATAGCCACCTCTACCACCAGATCTGTTCCAGGGAATAGGAGGATTTCCTTGGTGCCCTGGTAAATGGCTAGCAATTCCAACTGGGCTTCTCCAAGAATCTGAACCACCAAAACCCAATGATGCTTCATATGTTCTTCGATCAGGAGTGCAATTATTGGGAGAATAGTTACTGTGGTATTGATGAGTAGGAGATGGACCAACAACAAAGTTCCTTGGACCTGATTGAAAATAAAAGGAAGAAATGTCCATTTAGACACCGAAAAAATATAATATCCTTCAGGTGGCTCACACTTAATTTCAACTACAAAGAGAGCATCATTTGTGTAAAGATTTATCTCAAAGTTCAATGCTAGAAAATATAAAACTCTAATGAACATAATTAATGGAACAAAGACAGCACACTAGAAAAGGTGGACAATAAGTCTGGAGCTAAATTACATATAAAATAGAAGTAGCCGTCATAGGACAGTGGACATGATAAGACTTTCCTGGGTGAGTGAGATCGTGCAAACTATTATTTCTGTATGCAGGATTGAGCAAGGGGGGAAGACTATGGGAGCATTTCATTTTCTTTTAGTTGGTTGTGAAGAAAAAGAAGACTGTCATTTAGTCCTTTTATGAATGCAACTATGCAAGTAATATAATTTTCAGGACGATGGTACTGCAGGGATCCAAAATGAACAACCCTTATGCCAGAATTTAGAGAAGGATACTTTCACAACATTCAAAGGCATCAGGACTTTTGCCTTTTTTTTTAGGGTTTTTTTTTTTTTTTTTTTGGGGGGGGGGGGAGGAAATGGCATGCAATACGCGTAAATGCACCATTCTCTTTACCTAAGAGACAGGCAACATAATTTTAAAAAAAACTCCATCCAAGGGAAGTTGGGTTGCAGTTTCTTAACAGTAAAAGTTTAACAGGACATTTCTACAGTTTTAAGTTACTACTGCTATTATAGAGCCAGTTGCTTGAGCTGTAGCTATCTGGAATTTAACCCAATGAAGTAATACATCAACCACCCTTCTCTACTAATTGTTGATGATATTGTTCTCTTACAAGCATACGTCCCTCAAAAATGGAGTTTGGCTACTTAATGCATTTTCCCCCTAACTTGAATGTCCATCTCAAAGGGGTATGTAACGGCTGCTGGGACTGAAATTTGCTGTGTAGCCTATTTTAGGCTTTTTGAACACATTGCTGCCCTCAGATTTATGAGAAAACAAGTCTAAATTGAAGTAATGGCTAAAATGCCCTATGCTTTGTTAATTCAGGATAAGAGCACAGTACAGTTCAGGATGGAAAAGGGGAAGTTTCTTTGTCCTAGTTAGTGCAAAAATTAATTATTTTCATATGCTTGGTGAAAATAAAGTACAGTTTACGTAGAGCTCCATGAAGCAGTCAAGAACAAAGTTCAACACAAGACAATTGTGGGAGAGAAAGAGAAGATGGAGAGAGAGGTATATCTGTGGGTGTCTTCTCCTTGTCTTGTAATCCTTTATTTATAATAGAGAGTTACAGTCCTATACTATTTAGGAAAGTAAATATCAGTCTACATTACAACAAAAAATAACCAAAAACTATCATCCCTAAAGTGCTCTGACTTGGGCCACAAGAAACTTGCGGCCCATATATTGGTTCGACACCCCCCCTCAAGTCAGAGAATATATATTACCAAGGTCAAGTTTAACACATCCAGATTTGAAGGAGGGTCCATAAACTGCTTTAGTAAAAAAATCTGCCAACTGATCATGTGATCGGACTAGATGGGTAACAATGGTGCCTTTTTGTACTTCATCTCAAACACAATGGAGATCCACTTCAATATGCTTAGTGTGCTCCATAAAGATGGAATTTCTAGCTATGTAGATTGTTACATGGTTGTCACATAATAGTTTCATAGGTTCATTCTAAATCCAAGTTCCTGCATAAGCCCCTTAATCCAAAGTAATTCTAACACTGTATGAGCCATTGCTCTGTATTCGACTTCTAAATTGGAAAGTGCCACCGTGGTTTGTTTAGTGCTCCACGAAGTGATGAGATTTCCACCAACGAAGGTACTATAACCTATGGTAGATTTTCAATCATCTACAGAACTTGCCCATTATGCATTTGAGTATGCTTGAACTTCAATACTTGCATTGGGTTTTTAAATTAACCCTTTAAATAACTCAAGATCCTGCATACAACTCCTCAATGTTTCTTCTTAGGTTTTTGCCTATACCTACTCACCACCCCCACTGTATAAGAAATATCGAGTCATGTGACCGTTAAATAAAGTAACATTCCCACAAGCTGTCGGTATATATAAGGGGTCTTCATAGTCCTCATTATCATAATCAAGGCTAATTTTTCCATCCATTGGGGTTTCAGCTAGTTTACACTCAAAGTTTGCCAGTTTTAGCTAGTAAATCAAGGACATATTATCTTTGGGAGAGGCTTATTCCTTGTTGATTTCTCACCACCTCAATTCCCATGAAATAGATTAGTTGGCCCATTATAGTTATTTGAAATTGCGGCTGTAAGTAAGCTTTTACTTTATCAATGCCTTCCCTATCATTTCCAAATAATGATAATGTCATCTACATTGATAACTAAAACCACACTTCTGTCTCCTTCCTTCTTTACCATCACTAAATGATCTGAGTAGCATGTTCGGAAGCCAAGCCAATTTTTTAAACTAAGGAAACAAACTTACCGTACCATGCTCTTGGTGATTGTTTTAAGCCATAGATGGAGCTATAGAGTTAACATACCTTGGTAGAATTCCCCCCTTAAGCAACATACCCAGGAGGTTGGTCCATATACACTTCTTCTGTAAGATCACCGTATAAAAATGTTGTTTTGACATCTAACTGGTACATGGGCCAAACCAAATTGGCAACAACTGAAAGAAGAATGCGAACTAAATTTCATCTTGCCACTGGTGATATGGTCTCAAAATAGTCTAGGCCATATGTGTGAGTATATCCTTGGGCCACAAAACGCACTTTCAAGCGCTCAACTGTCCCATCAGCAAGGTATGTAACTATGTACACCCAGCGACATCCTACAATTTATTTTCAAAGAGGTAGGTCCACTAATGTCCAAGTGTTACAAGAATGCATAGCATCCATCTCAGTGTGCATTGCCCATATTACGGCTGTACCATGATTACTTCGACTTGATAGGAGGTGTAGCTATTGTCGTTACTTTTTTTGGGGCAAAATCTTTTGGTTCATTTGCTGTGCGTTAGCTCTCCGTGGCTTTTAAATTATATGGGCCAGCTGGCATCACACCCATGTGGGATTGTCTACTAGAGCTCCAGAAGCAGCAAGAACAGAGTTCAACAAGAGATGATTGGGGGGGGGGGGGGGGGGAGGGGTGGGGGTGTTTGTGTGTGTTTCTCCCCCTCCTCTTGTAAACCTTTTAGCATCAAATAGAGTTACAGTCCTATATTATTTGGAAAGTAAATACTGTCCAACTTACAACACAAAATAACCAAAAACTATCATCCCTAAACTGCTTTGACTGCCACAAGGAATTGGGCCACTATGGAGTGTTTGACCCCCCCTCAATCGGAGAATACCAAGGCCAAGTTTGGCCTCCAGATTTGGGGGTCATCTGTTTAGTAATAATTTGCCAACTGATCAGGATCGGCTAGATAATTGTGCCTTTTGTATTTCATCTCAACGGTGAAGGTCAAGAGTCCACATCACTAGGTGCCCAAACCATTAATTCTTGCCGGGGGGGGCCGCGGCATTCTTATCTTTTCCTGGGCTGGTTCGCGGAAAGTGTCACCGTGGTTTGTTTCACCCAAGATTGGCATTGGATTTTGAGACTCTATTATGAGTCGTCCATGTGATCGCCTTGGGGGGCCAATGCTCCATTCACCATCATTGACTTGATGAACACATTTTGTGTTTTTTCTAGGCTACCCCATGACAACCAAGTGAACATGTTGAAGATACTAACCTCCTATTTTCACCTTGAGCCCAATCACATCAAATTAGGGTTTTTTTTCTCCTTGTTGTTTAATATAGTATTTATTCATCCTAAAAAAAAAATAATGTGCACAAGGACCTGCAGACCTCAACCATTGAAGGTGCTAAAGCCAACCAAAACAATTTTTCAAGATCCTCACACTTTCTATACCATCTACCTTTGTTTTCCAGATACTACAAAGTAGAAAAGAAATAGGAAATTATCTTCTATTATAAACAACATCTTCTACAATCAATGCATTTCTCTACTTCACTATACTGACTTGCACCAAACAGAAAGAAGCTTACTGCTACAATAATCTTTTTAGAAGAAAAATATATTAAAAAATAACAATAACAAAACAACCATGATCTAGGCATTTGCATACAGTCCACTAAGGAGAACTCATAAATAAAAGAGAAGGCATAAATGACAGTGTTGAAAAAGCACGCTACCTGAAGGAGATGATGGGAACCTATCAATGGGAGACCCACTACTGGTATAATTTTGTGGTGTCTGCATGCTGCTGCTCCTCCTCTTGTTAGCAGAGAAAGCTGCCATTGGGTCTGTGTAAAAATCAAACCGCTGAGCTGCAGGTGAACTTCCATCCACCAGTGGATTTGCAGAGGGTTCAATAAGTGGATTGGATAGGTGACCAGTAGAATCATCAGCTATCTCAGAAGCTTCAGCCTCCACTCGCATCGCTTTCAATCTCTCTCTCCTTTTCTCTGATTCTTCCATCTGATACAGGGACAAGCTAACGAAACAAGAACATACGCTATATATACAAAAAAATACTGCAGTTACACATGTTATCAAGAAGGAGAATATACACGTATACAGGATAGAGGATTTGGCATGCTCTCAACTCCAGCTAAGCAGGCAGCCTTGCTCCAGGAGTGAGATGGATTTCTATCTGTACCAAGGATGGCACTTCTTTGTCACCGGGTGTGACTGGCAACCCCATGTTGTTCAGTGAGCTGCATCTTTAATCCTTCTGATCAGCAGTGCAATATAGCTACAGTTTGGCTAAATTTTCAACCATTCAAGTTAAATCGTCCCCAACCCTTATTCTTCTTCAAACCCCTTAAAGTATAAACCCTAGATTTTCTTACATTTCAAGAAAATATCCACAAGCCCTAAATCCTAAAACAATCCGACCATCAGAACATTACAATACTTGGATCGAATCACCCTCGTGGAGCACAATCCAGGCCACATCCCATTCTGAATGATAGAAACCCCATCCTTCATATTCTGTCACCCCAAAACCCAGAAACCAAACCCTAATTTGTTGCTGTAAACTTGCACCAATCCCAGCAAACTTTTATTATCTGAGAACCCACCAAACCTTATTGTTAGAATCACCTACAATCAGTTGATACAACCCCAACATCAAAACCTAGGTTTCACCAAAGCCCGATGCCAGTTTTTGACCTTACAAGTTCATAGCAGATCCAGGTTTCTGGTTGGATTCCTTCCAATTAATGGACAGATCCTCCATCGCCAATTTCAAAGACTCCATGGAATCATTAGCACATGTAGATAGTCTAGATAATGAATAAACTTTCATCTGTCCATATTACTGAATGGCAGCGTCCCTCTTCTGCTGGCCTCACCAATGTTGGTGTGGCTGCTCCTTAGAAAGCTGCTGTTCGACATAGCTATTGTACTTTTACTTCCTAGGCACTACACAGAGTCATCGCCTTAGGTTCCCCCCATTCTATCTTCATCATCAGACCATAAAACAATGTGTGTTGTGACTGTTGTCTTTTTAGTGTTTCTTTCAGCATACATTTCCAGTCACCAGGGGAAGAAATGAGGCTTCAATTGGGTTCCATTTATAAAGTAGAGTGGACAGTTGAAGCATTAAATTTAACACATCTGTTTTCTTTTTCACACCCCAAATTACTTCTAGAAGAAAAGATTTTCCTTTTCATTTGACTTACCTATACTCAACATGAGTTGCAATACACCATTTTGAAGCCATCAATACCCCTAAGTCTATGAAAGGTGATTCAATGTTGTTAAAAGGTAAATCATTCAGTTCACATCAACATTAAATTCAGCACAACAACTTAAAGAGCGTCATATAACATAAAATGGTTGGCAATTATTAGATGCTGCAATTAACTTAGTATAGTTAAATGGCATATCAAGTTATCAACTACAAAATAAAACGAGCAGAAGAGCAACACTTAATTATGATATGGAGTTCAGCTATTGAATAGAAATAAGTTAGTGGGAGATTCTGATCAGAAAACGCCCACGCATTCTATCAAACATGTAGAATGCATCAACTGTTATTACTCTCCTCATCATGAAGAATAAACATAAACTATTTTGCGATAGTACAGAGCAAAAAACAAGCAGCTACAACAAAAACAACAAGTCGTAGGATCAACACTTCACCACTAAATAGTTCAAAATACAGTTTTCTCCGCAGGTCAGACAAGATAGAGAAAAAGGGGGGGGGGAATTTGTATTATCCACCTAAAACGACCTAAATTCATACTAATAGAACAAATAGATCACATAGGGACGAGGGTTTATGATTTTATGGATTCTCTTTCAGCGACAAAAAAATGAAAAACATACTCCGTGTTCAAAGATTTTTGAGAATTCGAAATTCAATTACGGCTTGGAGAGAGAGACCTTACCTTAATCCGATGCTATGCTGCTTCCTTTATAATCCGTCAGGTTGCTGTTGGAGTGTTGATGAGGATAGTGAATTTGTATCAAGCCTTTTTGCTGGTATGCTAGGGTTTGGAATCGGTTCTCATATCGCGGATACAATAAAGCTCAGAACCGGGAAACATTTGATTTTTGGAGGGGGGAGAAAATATTGATATACATGCCTCTCCCAGAGTCCGGAGGAAATGTGCAATTCAACTTTCACCTATCAACTTTTATAATTTCCACACAGATGCTCTGTTTTCCAAATTAGTTTATTATTAAACCCACTCCGTTAATTGGTCACTGAAAAACGTTTTAAAATTGATTCCTAGTTGAGTTTTTTTTTTTTTTTTTTTTAAGTGGTTGATTAACCAAAATAAAATGTCGAATATAGTGTTCCAATGTGCTATATGTTTAAAAATCGTTTGCATGAATATACACACAAATTTATTGCCATTTGACATTTGACAATATGTTATGTTCACCCTGTCTAAGTTTTTCTGATCGAACCTTGTGTTTTCATGCATCTATCTTTTGTATTTCTTGCTTTTATTTGATGTGTCTGTATTTCCTTTGGAGTTCATGAATGAAGATTTCTAACTTCTTACCCAAAAATATATATATATACATACACACAAGTTTGGGAGTTACTTTTCCTGTTTTTGAGACCCCAGTGGAAGGTTCTCCCCAAGAGCCTACCTTCAGGTCCACAGTGACTGTGAACAATGTCAAATATGATTCTTTGACTGGCTTTTTCAATTATAAGGCAGCAGAAAAATGAGCTGCAGAAATCGCTCTTATGGAAATAACAAAATCAAATCCCAGTTTCAACCCAGTGGTGTGGTTCCCTTCCCATTATTTTCATTTTATTCTTTCCTCTTAATTGGGCTTTTGATGCAAGTTATGATTAAGAAAAACCCACCTTAGGTTCCCAATGGGCCCAAACGTTTTGAATTGAACAATCTAAATATATATATTTGTTCTTACAATTCTAGTAGAACACAGTGAAAGATTGCTCCTATACAGCAAGAATTAATTATCTGTTCTTACATCATTTGTTTTTTTTTTTCTTCTTCTGGGCAACAAGGTAAGATTTTGATATTCACAAATGCTTGAACACCTGAGTGCAGAACAGAGGTGACTCTCTCTCGATGTGAAATGCTTTGTGTTTCAATTCTAGAGGGTGATTTATAAGTAGAACTTTTAGCAGTAACACTTGCTCGTGGAATAATGGAAGATGAGGAACTAGCTAGTCATGAGGACTCTCAAAAGCAAGATATGTGTAAGATTTTTATATACTAAATGAAATGATTGGTTTCTGTTACAACTTACATTGAATTATTGGTTTTTGTTTGTTGCAACTTGGGAAAAAACAATAATTTAATTCATCAGATCGAAAAAAAAAAGTGGTATAATATATTGGAACAACAGTAAGATCATATGATATGAAGAGAGAGAGAGAGCGATGCCAACTATTTATAATTGAAGTATTCAAGCTAAGGATCTTTACCAAAAAAAGAGCTAAGGAAATTTTAACTCTTAATCTATGGTATAAATGTAGCATCCGTGAATGCCATGACACCAAGTGGGCGGGCCACTCCGGGCAACGGTGCACGCGCGCATTATTGGAAGCAGCTTACTATTGGCCTCAGATGCGTGATGACATAGAGGTCTACGTGAAGACTTGTCTTGTATGCCAACAAGACAAGGTGGAGCAACAACCACTTTAAGGATTCATAGAGCCACTCCCCATACCATAACGGCTCTGTAAATAAATCCGACCATTAAATGTATTGAATTAAATTTGAACTGTTTATGATGGACAACTCAAATTTAATTCCACCAAATTTAATGGTAGGATTTTTAGAACAGTTCAGCCAAACAATTTACATGGCTGTTCAACCACCACCTTCCCTTAATTTATTACCTATAATTAACATTTAAAATATCAATATTGAATATCGTATCAGTCAGGTCATTTTAAGTGAAGCATCGTCTTGTATCAAGTATTGTATTGCATTAGGTAATGCATTTTAGTACAATCTAATAGAGAACCGTATCGGTTGTATCTAATATAGACACGTATCAACTAGTTTCGTGTCATGTCGTAAAATAGTTTAAATCATACTTATAAGTTATTGGTCTTTACCAACTGAATCAATCACTTGGAATTGAATCATATTTAAAAAAAAAAGTGAACCATTCAAATATATTAAGTAGTTAAATTTGAATAACTCTAATGTATTATAAAAAAAAGACCATATCTTAGATGACTAAAAACCGTCTATAAAAAACCAATAGTATTAATAAAAGACGGAGTTTCAAATAGAAGGAATCTCACAAGTCACAAGACAGGTCACGTGAGTGCTGTTTGGTAGCCCATATGGTTGACTTCCCAAAAACAAAAATGTAACAAACAACCCACATGAAGATTTTAATTATTATATTAAAACAACAATTAATCATGATTTTGGTTGGCAATTAGTAAAACCAAGTTGGAGAATCAGGTTCTTCTTCTACCTATTTAGTGGGGGCACCAGACAAAGTAGAAGCCTCGGCCAACTCAATTGGGCATAATTCTTAATGAAAAATCTCATCAAGGAATGATTAGATTTCTCCTTAGAGAAATAAAAAATAAAAATTATTCCATGTGATGACAACATGAAGGGGGAATATATAGCAACAAGAAACATTTTTTCTGGCGAATTTTCTCCTAGAGCATAAATAGGTTGGGTGCATTGCACTTGGTAGTTGATGGAACCTGACTTCTATTATGCATTTCTATTGTCTTGGTGCATGTATATGCTTAGGGATTCTTCTTATTAATCAATTTTAATTATAAGTTTTCTAGCAACAAATCAATTTTATAAAATTAAATGCCAACATTCTCAACCTCTTTCAACTCATCCGTTAGGTTCTAATATTTATAGATTAAAAAGAACTCATCTTGTTGATGTTCTTCGAGATACATGAATTTGTTCTTTTAAATAAAGTTTATTTATGTGGGGAATCGAGTGTGCATTTATAGAAAATAATCATTGTAATGTTAAAGTACTATTTTACTATACATAGACCCTGTGGGGTCAACGGGAATGATACCGATGGTGGTTGCAGGGGAGGGGCGGTGGTGATTGCTGGCAAGATAAGGGAAGAAGATGGGTGAAGCGATTCCTTTCTCCACCTATGGTTGGGTTTAGAAGGCAAATTTATAGAAGGGTATTTTCATCTTTACGCATACATGAGGATATTTTCGTCTTTCCTAACCTTTCATTGACAGTCAAGAAGGATAACTTGATATATTGCATTATGTCATAAGAGGCGCCGTGATATTTTTTGCATATAAGGGGCAATCAAAGTTTAGCCCTCACTCCCTGAAAAAAAAAAACTCAAAAAATAATGAATAGAAAGATTAAATGTGGGCCTACTCAGACTAGTTGGGTCCATTGCAAGAACAAACAGATGCGAATTTAGTGGCCCATTCGTAGATGGATGCGCCCGATTCTACCAAGTCTATCTATTTAAAATGGAAGGATAGTGGAGTGGTTGAGAACTCTTCTCTCAGTGGAGAGATTGTGGGTTCAATCCTTATCGGCGACATATGTAATATCCCAGTCACAATTTTTCTATATATAAAACGCCTTTTGTTACCAAAAAAAAAATTGAAGGAAAAGAGTTCCATGGTGCCGGTGTGCCAAGGAATCACTGATACCTCCAATTTTTGGTAAAATCAGGGATTTCCAAGAATCCATGTGAGATGAGTGGGGAAAGAATCTATGCATGTTATCAAAAGAATCTACCACATCACAACTTAGTAGCATGTGAAAATTGGTTTTTTATTACATACAAATTTGGTCAAAGGGGAAAGAGTGGGAGTGATGTCTCACATGCAACTTTGAAGAAGAGATTTTATCATCCACGATGTTAAATGCAAGGGTCATGCTTAATGTGCATCACTGAGTTACCTACTATTCAGATCAATTCTAGTGCCACTTGCTTTGGTTTTTTTTTTATTTTTTACTTTTTTGAATTACACTACTGAAACCCCCAAAAAAAGGACAGGTCGAGATTCTACCACCATTTTAGATCTGGACCATAGAAAGCTCAGTAATCTCCAAATGCAGAAGAATCTCCTACTCCACTTTAATTAGCATTGTGCAGATTTAATGTGAGGAAAGAAATGTGAGACAATGTAGAAATGTGTTTTTCTTTCCTTTTAAAAACATGTAATGGGGGCGTAGGGTGGTGCGCCAGTATCACTTATCACTTCTCTCAATTCAATTATTGAATATATTCAATTTAGAATTGTAGTGTGGAAGAGTGGAGAGTTTCTAATATTCAAAATCCAAGTCAGGAACTGTACAGCGGTTGGGAGTGGGAACCGCCAATGAAGGGGAGATGTTGCCCACGTGGCAGACAGCATCGTCAAACGTTTCACATGGGTCCCAACTAGCCCCACATAGCTTGATGAGCACTGGATACTTTCTCACCATTCCCACTCCATGTCCCCCTACCCAATCGCACTATAATTAATTTACATCCAACCCCATTACCAATTTATATTTACAACCCTTATCCTCCTTAATCCTTCCCTTGGATTCTTCTCGAGTTGTTGTTGAGCTTTACAACATCAATTCAAGTCGGCTAGCTGCGCTGCCAGCGCCAACTTCGTTAGCTATTTACTTCAGTCTTTCACCACCCACGGAGGTAATCGCGAACCGGACCGCACCGACAGGTAATGCCACGTCATTTTTATTTTTCCCATGTTATTAGTTTTGCCAACTGTTTGTATGCTTGGATCAAAGGACACGTGTCTGATTGGGTGGCGCGTAGAATTAACGCACTGCTCACTAACTTTTCTACTTTATCACCGCCTAATACCGACATCTTAGTGTGTAAGACGCGTTTAATAAGGAGTAAGCCATGCAATTTGGAGATCCTTAAGCTCTCATTGGTCCACAACTCCATGCATCGTTAAAACTGGGGCCCACTATGGAGAAGTGCCTCGTCGCTTGGGCTTAGTGGCTTTCTTAATGTGGAATGGTAATTTCGTTTCACATGTTCCAACGTAAATACGGCTTCAAAACCAATCTGAATTCTCCAGCCCTGAAGAGGCTTTCTATATATATTTTATTAGTTGCAGTAATGGGTCATCCATACAAACACTAATTTAATCGTTTTCATCACAACCACCATCTTCCCTCTCCCTCTCAATCAATCCTTTATAAGGAACCCTAGCTTTCACTCTCTCTGAAAAGATCGAGTACTCTTTATTTGTAGCAGAAGAGAAGAGAAGAGAAGAGCAGCTATGGAAGAAGATGCCAGATTCCCTTCAGATACCGATCTGGACTTGAGCTTCACTAGCTGCGCTTCCAACACCTCCACTGATCGTACCTTCACATCCTCAAGTGCTCGCAGCAGTCTCACCTTAAGCTTCAACGACTCTCGCCTCTCCACCTCCAACTCCGGTCCAAGGCCTCACCAGAGATCCGACCCTCACTGGTTGGCTATCAACGCCGCCACCAAGCTCTCCTCCGACGGCGCTTTGCACCTTCGCCATCTAAAACTCATCCGCCACATTGGCAGCGGAAATCTGGGTCGTGTCTATCTCTGCCGTCTCAAGGACTATGATGGTGCCAACTTCGCCCTCAAGGTCGTCGACAAAGACGCCATCACCGCCAAGAAGCTTTCACACGTCCAGATGGAATCTCAGGTACTCTCCACCGTCGATCACCCTTTCCTCCCCACCCTTTATGCCCATCTAGAGATGTCCCACTACTCGTGTCTGCTCATGGATTACTGCTCTGGTGGGGATCTCCACGCCCTCCTACGCAAGCAGCCGGGGAATCGTTTCGGCATCAACGCCGTTAGGTTTTTCGCGGCGGAGGTTCTGGTGGCGTTGGAATATCTTCACGCCATAGGAGTGGTTTACCGGGATCTGAAACCAGAGAACGTCTTGATAAGAGAAGATGGACACATAATGTTGTCGGACTTTGACTTGTGTTTTAAAGCTGATGTGGTCCCCACCGTCGAAATAGCCACGTCAGACGCATCACTGAGGTCAACCCAATTTCAGAAGAAGAAGAAGAAGAAAAATAGCCGTTACAACTGTTTCGGGAGGCGCCGCCGGAAGGCGGAGGAGGAAGTGGACGTGAAGAGAGAGTTCGTGGCGGAGCCGACGGCTGCGTTCTCTAAGGCATGCGTTGGAACCCACGAATATCTCTCGCCGGAGTTACTGAGTGGTAACGGCCACAGTAACGGAGTTGACTGGTGGGCCTTCGGGGTCTTCGTGTACGAACTACTATACGGACGGACGCCGTTTAAGGGAGAAACGAAGGAGGTCACCTTGCGCAATATAGCGTCGTCAGCGCCATTTAGGTTCGTGGACTCTGACGTAAACATAGCTGGGGAAGAAGAAGCCCAGGCGAGAGATCTGATACAGAGATTGCTGGTGAAGGATCCAAGAAGGAGGCTAGGGTGCGCCAAGGGTGCCACGGATATCAAGAAGCACCCTTTCTTCCATGGTATCAATTGGCCATTGATACGTACGTATAGACCACCAGAGGAGGTTCGTAGTCTTCTGGGTTCGACACGGAAATCGAAGATGGTGACTAATAGGGTTTGTGCAACTTCTTCATCTAACTTGTCAAAGAAAAGGGTTTGGTCATGGAAAGGTTTGCTTGTTCTTCGACATCGAAGAGGACAGGTTCGAAGCTGATACCAGCTATATATGAATTAATATGGAAAAGAAAAACACATCAGGAAATGGGTTTTGTAAGAGCTAGATTCTTCTGAGGTAGCTTGAGTTTTTTCTCCACTCAGGAATTCTGTCCCTCTAGTTGGTTTTGTATATTCTTGCGTAAATCGGCAGCTGATGTATATAAAAGTGATGTCATTAAAGAGATTAATCGAGAGTGTGCAGTGCTTTCAAGTTTCGATTCTTATCTCTCCATTGTCTAATAATATTGCAACACTGGAACGAAAATATGCATAAAGGGTTTAGAAACGTGTTTGTAGATCTTAGGTGTGTGATTTAAAAAGCTTGCCATTAACAAAAATTAGGTCGATCAAATAGTTTTGGTGAATCAAAATCTAACTAATTTTATAAATTATCTCCATAGATTTGAAACATGATTTGAATCTCAGTAAATCTCGCCGCCCGCTATTGCCCGTGCATAAGGGTTTAGGGTTTAACGGTGGGATTTGACTACCTAACAAAATCTAGGTAATTCAAACGTTCATATAAAAAGAATTGATATAATTCAGATTGAAAAAATTATAAGAGCTAAGGGTAGATCTAAAATAACTTTAAGGGAAGGGTTGAGAAATGATATACATAGCTTAAGTTTTGTATCTAGCATAGACCTCAAAATGAATTGATTGAAAATCAAGAATCCATATAACTGACCCCATTTAGTCAAGATTTATCATCATTATTGTAACAAAGTTATTTATATATAAGATCTGAGCACTTCAATGTGGGACTCATGGCTAATTCTTGTATCACCGCTAAGATTGAAACTTCCAATAAAAAAATCAGCCAACTTATGAAGCAATGGATTACAAGACAGAATCTAACATGGTTAGCAAGCTTCCTTGATTGTTCTTTCCCATGTATTTCAAACTCTTGGATTGAAGTTTAAGCCACGAAGGCTCCAGGAAATTTGAAGGTAAAGTAGCAAATCCCTCCTTATTTCAGGGTAAAGTAGCAAATCTCTCCTCGTGTCACTTTCTATTTGTTCTTACTTTTCTCTCAAAACCTTCATATCTGGTTTCGTAAAAATTAATATTGAATTATTATCTCTCATTCTCTCTTGATATTTCAAAACGGTAGGTTTCACTCCTTTAATTAATTATGTTGATTTAAAAATCCATTATACTTGATTAGATGTATTTTTTTTTCCTATCTTCTCATCCATTTTGAAATATAAAAAAAAGTCAATTTAAAAATTAACGCTTCTTGGGGAATTGCTTTTTTTCTTTCTAATTAATTTTTTTCATTTGGAGTTTTAATTACATCGCCCCTCATTCCCGATTCCCCTGGCGGGCCGGGTCCCGCGAGGGGCGTTTCATCATCAATAAATGTTGACGTACCGTTTGCCCTCCTCTTTGGGCTCGCTTCTCGTCCACCCGGTTCACCTCGTTGCCCCTCCTGACGTGGGCGCCCCCTTAATTTCATTTCCACTTCACTGGGTTGAATAAAGATTTGATCGAGCCGTTTTGGTTTGAGATTGGAATGAGAGGGTTTGATTTTGTAAAACTTAAATCCTTGTAAAAATAAAAATAAAGGCAACCAGCGTTGTCCTCTTCCATCGGCGTTCATGCCCCTCGGTCGCCCAAAAGGAGATATGTAATAATTAATTTTTGGGAGAATCATGAGTAAAACTTCTATGAAAAAAGAAGAACAAATACAGAATAACTATAGAAGAAAGAAAGAGATTTCACTAACAAAGAATATTGCTTATGCTAATGGCTAAGCATACGTTTTCGCCATTGTCCAATAAAACTTGTGAGCTTGTTGCCTAGCATACTATGTGTAGTTCGCTAACATAGACAAAAAAAAAAAAGGTTTTTTCCCACTTCATATAGGGTGGTTTTTCTATTCCGAATGCAACTGATGCAAATTCCAATCGATCTTAGAAATTTGTAGCTTTGTCATTTGTTTTTCGGTCAAGGGTAGGTGGGAAAATGTCGGAACAGATAAAAAAGACAATATCTGGTGCAGCTTCAATTTTCATGCAAAGAACAGTAAAGTTCCTAAGAAACCTTGCACCTGGCTGTTACGAATTGAAAGAACACATAAGGTCAAAACACGGTAACTACCCTACCTGCATGAGGTGTTAAGACTTATCCACTAGACTCTAAGTTCTGTCCGGCAGTATTATGAAGTGATATACTAATGGGTGTGGGGTGGCAGTGACGAGATGGTGATGGGATCATTTTGAAATTAAGCAATTCCTTACAAATACCGAAACCACGACTTTGCTTGGGTGCACCGAACAGCCTATGGTTTGAAATTTGTGAACGAAATGAATCACAAGTTGGAGGACATTTACTGCAATTGAGTTTGAACATCCATAAAAGAAAATAATATGATACAAAGGTAATGATCCAAAAATTGTGTTTCTACATAATTGAAAACTTCACCTCATTTTTTGTTTTCATTCATTAATTAAATCAGTTTGTACGTCTTGTGATTAAGATTGAGTTTGACAAATTAGTGACGAATCTGTAATTTTAAGGGTTTTGTTCTGAGCGTGATCCATTTCTGGAGATTTCAAATCTAACCCTTCAAATCTATGGAGTTATAATTTATAAAATTAGACATTTGGTCGTTGACAGAATCCTTGGATTCATCCTAAAAACTATTTGTCGACATGATTTTTGTTTGTCCTTCTTTTAATTATATGAATGAAGTGCTGTTTACCAAAAAAAAAAAAAAAATGATCCAAAAATTGTGTTTCTACATAATTGAAAACTTCACCTCATTTTTTGTTTTCGATTAAGATTGAGTTTGACAAATTAGTGACGAATCTGTAATTTTATACAATTTGATGGATTCCTCGGCATTATGAGACTAAGAAATTGAGACTTTGTTTTAGTTTTTTTTTTTTTTTATATGAGGTTCATTCAGGCTAATTTGCGCACACCACGATTACATCATTTGTTTCAGTCCTGCACCTACACTCTAGTGAGATAAAAGTGTGAAATCTCGAATTCAACAATTCAAAATTTTGCAGAATGGTCCCACGCACTTAATGCCTAGGACTGGAGCTTTTTTGAAAAAATTAACCTGCGTTTTCGGATGAAGTGTGTGGGAATCCTGAGCCTTCAACCATATATCCTCTCTCGAATTGACATGCACCCTTCATTCGGCACACGTTTTATTAGTGCATCAATGTCCATATTCTGGCAGTCTTGATCTGGACAAAAACCCAAGCAAGGAGCAAAATTACAGGAGCTATTGATCCACAGATTTTGACCCTGACAAACTGCAACATGATAGTACTTGGGACCACAGTGTGGACAAAGCCATACAGAAAATAATAGTTTGACTCGTTACTACGATTCTCATCATTTTGGAAAGATATCACAATCGTTGTTCCCTTTCTTTTCCTTCGGTAAAACAGCTAGACATGATTCGGACGTCCAGCTCAATACCGATTCGGAAAAGTGCATACAAAACTCGGAATCAGTATAGGTAGAGGTTACCGCGAAAATCCTGATCTCTGTGCAGAACAGTCCAATCCTGATCGGCTATGATCAACTGATCTGATCTCTTTTTTTGAACCCCCACGAATCTTGTTCTCACTTCTCAGTTCTCACTATGGTTTTGAAACGCACCTACATTCATGGAAGCTTCCTTTCAGTAGGGCTTAATAAATCTGTCTGGTATACCTGGAATCATTAATATCCAAGAAATATTCCAAAATTTCTGATTATACACAAATGTTTGACCATCAAAAGAATAATCCCCACCCGTTATATAAAGTTATCCATTATTACCAAAGCATTCGCCATACCATATCAACCGTCAAATATATAGATTGATGACGATTGGGTGATTGGATTATTACCAATTGCGTTCGCCTGTTCTTGAAGAAGAGGGAACACTCTAGCCAAGCCATTAATTGTTAATAAAAACTACAATTTAAACCACAAAAAAAAAAAAAAAAAAAAAAAAGATGACAATTTTAAATTTGATTGTTCATGATCAAAATTTAAACCATACAAGACCTCTACAGTTCAAGTCTAGGGTATCCTCCTTGTGGCATTCCGACCAAACTTCTGCCTTGTCCTCTGGCTGGCCTCACAATCCATTGGGTCCGCACCTACGCAACCAAAAAAACATCCCAAACCTTTCCAAACTCAACACTTCTTCTTTAAACCTTGGGAGGAACAATAGCTCCAGACAAGGGGCAACTTGTCCACAGCTAGGGTCCTGGCTGTAGATACAACCTGCCATTTCAAAAGAGTAGACTGAGGACAGTCAAGAGATCAACACACTTCATGATTAGGCAAAATAATAGAGACTGGGTTAGAACTGATAGACAATGAATCGATGAGGATCAATTGGAATCCCACCCAGTCGGTTATAAATTTAGAGACCTCGTCACAGATAAATGTATCAACGACTAACCCGCACAGTGAATAACAGAATACTAACCAATTTCTTGTCCTGCCAAGCTATCCGCAATGAGGCATGCTCCCAATGATCAGAAAACAAAATGTTCCTGCAAGTACACAATCTGGGATTGGCAGTTAGAGATGGAGAAGAGTTCAACCTGAAAATATCTCTAAAATAACACGTTCACTACAAAGCCCGAAGGAAAACCAAATTATAAGATTTGAACATCAATAAAATTTTGAGGCCAGCCAATACAAGGATATTGAAATCACAATATAAGGACTTACAGAGAACCAAGTTCACTTGGACAATTGAAGTATTGAACTTGATGATACAGAAGCGCCATTGTAAAATACAGGTTGTTGTAACATACAATTACAAGCTAACGACCTTATTAGGTGCATCTAAGTCAGTATTCAGATCAGACCCCAAAAAAAAAAAAAGAGGGTCAGCTGATCATACCATAATGGCATTTCAATTGTTGTACACGTGTTATGAAAAGAGACCACATGTGTTGGTGTAAGTAGAACTGCTCTCAAAGATCCCTGGAGATACCAAAACATCTCTGCCTAGACGGTTATTGGATTCCGTTCTTCAGCTCTTTTAAGACACTTCCAAGTAGGGTCAGACGAGCAAAACCGCTATATAATCAGCAACTTATTTATAGACAACAAATAGGAAATAGCATGTTACGAGGCACCGGGATTATAGGGTAGCCATGATTACGTTGGAGTGCCAATCTCCCTCAATTAGCTCACAAGGGGCACTTTCAAAGGGATTCCTGCAAAACAGTAAAGGAGCTCCTTCCCCACCCCTCCTTGCTACGTTCCCATCTGTATTAACTGCAGTGGTGACTTGAGCAACTTCTTCAGTGACTCAACAATATTTGCAAATGATGGACGCTGCTTAGGATCACTGTGAAAGAAAACATGCAAAACGTCAAACGACATGTTTTGAGGCAAAATGCATGACTAGCATTTTTTTTATTTAAAGTATCATAAGTACAATTTTGCAGCCAACAGAGCTAAATTTTGACGATTTCCAAGTGATACATTCAGAAAAAAATTTCTTTTTCATTTGTCACGGGATAAGTGAGCACGCTTACAGCTACAAGAACTTCATTATTTGACCCAAAAAAAAACATTTCAGGAAAATGTTTTAACAATTAAGTATAGAATTCTTACTCAGCCCAGCAGGACTCCATGAGTGATGCCAACATAGGGCAGGTATTCGGTGGGATAGCAAGTCTTCTATTCTGAAAAGCCACGGCTCCAACCACCTGAAACCTCAAGAACAAAACCATGACTGAGAAACAATGCAGCATGCAAAAATAATAAGTTGACCACATAACAGTGGAAGATGACATTTTTGAAAAGGGCAAATTATATATAGACCCCCTATGTTTGTAATCAATTATGTCCACTACCCCTGGAAAAAAATCAATCACAAAATACCCAATACTGTTAAGAATTGAAAAATATAAATGGGCAGCAGAGCTGTAGCAATAAGGGGCATTTGTAATTGATTTTTTTTCAGGGATAGTAGATGTAATTGATTGCAAATATAGGGGGTCTTAAATGTAATTTTCCCTTTTGAAAAAGCACAAGACAAATCTGAACCTTCCATTTTTATATATTTTTTAAATCTAAACCATCTATTCCCATTTTGAGGGAAGGGAGTGCACAGTAGTATCTAGACTGCCAGTACGCATGCATGGACATTAACAGGATATGTGCCAATAATAAAGGGGGCATATATTAATTGAATTAGACTATAAATTCGACACATGGCTAACCTAGGCATGCCCTCTCTATCCAATGGTAGGAATGGACAGAATGGAATGGACATATTGCCTTTGCATTGTGCCAAAAAGATATATTGCGACATTTGGGAAAATAAGAAACATTTGAAGGATAATATCATAATATTCACCAAATAATATTGTTTTTTAATAAAGGGGGAAAAAGGAGACAGTTTGTAACTTCCCAAACGAAAGGGGTACCTGTGCTGGGCCAAGTCCACTCCAAGGTTGTTGCATCGATGTAAGCTCCCATAAGATCACTCCGAAGCTGTATACATCAGACTTCTCATTTGAGGGCTCTCCTCGAAGGAATTCTGGAGCCATCCACTCAGGCTGAAAGGGAAAGAAGAGAGTTACACGCTGGTAGATGCACTGTGAAGAAAATTTTCAACCTGCAAGATATTGATGAAAAGATCTGACTAGCCCATAAAATACTGAAGTATTGATCAGGAAATAGATCTTCAAGAGATTAGTCTGATTAGCATCTGTTTCCCTGACTAAGACATCCTGAAATTAAGATGGAAAAACGACTCCAACAGAAAACTAGAAAACAGATTCCCTGGTGGATATCACTAAAATCATCAGGCATTAACAGGGCAGATTAAGCTACCAATGTTCAACCTGAACTAAAAGCCTATTATGACAAGCTCCTAAACTAATATTGTAGCAGTTTCTGCAATTCAGGAGGTCAGAACAGCAGGGAAGAAGAGAAGAAGAGGAGAGACAAAAGATAGAAAGAGGGAGAGAGCTCGCAAGTGTGGAGGTTCTTCCCTATGTACTTTATTTTTAATGATAAAACCCAATGTCAATTTAGGAAAACTTTCCTGAATTAAGTTGCAGCAAGAGAAGAAAAAAATCGGTGTGTAGAATCTTCCAAATCCACTAAAATAGAAACACTATCCTCCGGAGATAACTTGCCAACCAAACAATAAGAAAAAATAGAGAAAGTAACACTACAATAGTTGGCACATAATATCGTTAACAAATATATCCACCATACTCTTGGAATGTGAATCCAAACAAGAAGGTAGACAACAAAAATGACAGATACCATGACAAAGTGGCCAAGACAGTCGAAGAATGCTAAGACTCTACATCTGAACTACAATACCGAAAATATTTCTTGTGCTATACACATGTTACCTCTAGCTGATTTTGGTTTCTTTGTTCAGGCTGTGTGCTGGTGTGATTAGTAAAATGAACAGATGCGGAGACAGTTAATAGAATTATCCTAGGTCAAGTTCCACATGTTTATCAAAGCATACGATATATTGATGAATGACTTTCAGCATAATTGCTTTGTTTGTCTGAGCTTGTGTTTGTGTATGCTTGTGTACATGAATGCATAAGAGAGAGACTCACTGTGCCAGCAACAGATTTTGATGATATGAAAGTATTCGCCTTGAACCTGGACAACCCAAAATCACATACCTACATATATAACGTGCAAAATGAGCAATGCATGAAACCTCCCAAAAAAAACTTTTGATCAAGGTACTAAATACAAAGGTCTACCTTCACTGTCCAATTCTTGTCAACAAGAAGATTTGGAGATTTTAGATCCCAGTGGACTATCGGAGGGTTTAGGCAATGAAGATAATTGATTCCCTTGGCCTGCATCCACAAAGTAACATCAATGAAATTGAAGATAACAAGAAAAAATCAAGTGTAACTGACACAAACCACATCTAGAGCCATGCGTAACCGTCTTCTTTTATCCAAGATTTCGCCAGCAGATGCCCTGTGTATCAGACGGTAAAGACTACCCCTGTTTCAAAACAATTCAGGATTTTACAATGTATCAGATTCATAAACAACTAAACAGTAGGGCCATATTCTACAATTATAAGACAGTTTAGACTATTAGTAGATTACCTAGGCAAATATTCAGTCACTATGGACAGATGGGGACGCTTTGTAACTGCACCCATGAAAAGGACAACATTTGGATGTCGGATCCGTTTCATAATTGCAACCTATAGACAATGCCAAAAAAACTGATTAACTAATCATAACAACTTTTGTACGGTATAACAACGAATAAAGAACAGTACACATAGCATGAGAACATTAATAGCGTCGTCAAGTATTTTCTTTGTAGAAGCATCAATAACACATCTTTGTCTTTACTTCATAATGGTATAAAATCCACAATGGTACTGCATGAGGAAAGTGGTATCTGGGCTACCATTTAAACTCTCGAACCATTGGGGAAAGGCAGCATAGACATACACATCAACAAAGTCAGATGACCCAAAATGCACAACTTAAACCAAATGCACAAAATGGTGTAATGACCGAAAATTTAGAACTGCAGAACACATAAAATAGTGTACACCTTCATTCTTCATCAACAATATAGAAAGTCATTATTAAGACACCAATTTACCCTAGGAAAGTTGTAGGGAATAAAACCCATCCCAAACATGTGGGGGACAGGATCAATAAATGGGACAGATGGCTGAATCCTATTTTGGAGCAGCCACTCCCATGTTGGCCTACATGGAAAGGTGACGCAGGGGTGAGTTAGAATTTGCTTTGGGCTATATTAGGGACGTGAGGGGAGAGGAAAAATGGGGAGAGAATTTTGTAAGGGTAAGGGATGAGCTGCGCTCAT
The DNA here is from genome assembly GCF_041222555.1 of Hakea prostrata. NCBI lineage: Eukaryota > Viridiplantae > Streptophyta > Magnoliopsida > Proteales > Proteaceae > Hakea > Hakea prostrata. The sequence goes on along the minus strand of NC_142603.1, from coordinate 3,417,709 downwards.
AGGGTGAGAGGTCGTCTCTCAAGTTAGGTGTGATTGAGTTGAATACACAAGGGTGTGGGAGCTCTTGTGAGTCTTGTTTTGTTTATCTTTGAGCTACTTTGTTGACGAACTAACCCAAGAAACTCCCATTCCAATTTCCTGTCTATGCATTTCAATTGCAGTATGTGTGTGTGTGTCTGTGTGTGAGTGAAAGTGCGTGAGTTGCAAGTGCTGCCATGAGTTGGTTACAACTTACAAGGGCTGCCAAGAGCTGCTTTAGGGATTGAACAAGGATCTTATCTAGAGTTTAACAAGCATCAACAGAATATTGAAATGGCTATTACCTTTTTGGAGTTAGAGAAGTCTAAAAATTGGGATAAATGTAAGTGAAACTCTATATGATACTCAGAAAATGAAAACGTAAAGCTAGTCCAGGGAAAAAAAAGATATAGGTCAAAGGTATAAGCAATTTTGCTACAATATAAGTCTCTAATGCCAGTAGGCAGTTTTATTATAGATCACATCAGTGGCAGTAACTACTGGTGCATCCCAATAGAAAGGTTATGTTACAGATAAAAGAAACTACCAAGCTGGATACTGTATTCTACGATGATTTAAGCATTGACCAAAGAAGACTAGTAAGTGAGCAGCAATCTAGTGCATACCCAGAATCCAGAAGTAGCAGTGATGGCTGAAAGAAGCATCACTCAGAACACCATGAAAGTTGCATATAAAAAAAGAAAAAATAACAATGCTTTGACCCAATGAAGACTAGCAAGTGAGCAGCAACTAGTGCATAACCAGAATCCAGAAGTAGCGGTGATGGCTGAAAGAAGCATCACTCAGAACATGAAGAAAGTTGCATATATAAAAGGAAAAAACAACAATGCTTCTTTGTGCAGCGATACAAAGTCAATCTTCACATGCATACCTCTCTAAGGAACTCCTTCAACTGGTCATCACCAAAATCCTGGACAGTAAGAACCTTGACCGCAACATCCTGCAGTGCATGTGGGCATCTCATTAAATGGCACATGGGACACAGTCCAAGAACAAAATATTGGACGTAAAAATCATCCTCGAGAAACAACATGGTAATCAATTCATTAAGGGCAGAAAACCAACATTATCATGGCTATCACAGACTTGCATGTGCAAGTAATGCATGCACAAGATCCAGCTACCAATTTGAACAGATCTCAATCAGCCCTGACACTTACTAATTACACCCACATGTTTGAGTAGAGAATAGAGACAACTCGATGAACTTGAACACAGCCAACAAGGTTGATGTCAAATGAGGGGAACATGCATCTGATTTGTGCGATACATTTTGAAGCAATGGAAATATAGATTGTGAACCGAAACATGCCAGTGACTACTAATTATCCATGGCTAACACCAAATATGTACAAGAACACAAGTATTTCAATCTAAAATCCGACTAGAACACAGTGAAAACTATTCTCCAACTTTGTTGAAGAAAGCAATAACACTAATTTCGAGAATGTATTAGCCAAACCCGAAAAGGAAGAATAATCTTACTACTAGAAGATTCCTACTTGTAAAACCCTACCTAGAAAACTCAGCACTAACAGAAACATTTTGCAGGATATATAGAGGTGCATTTGAAAGCATATATGAATAAATTGTGAACTTCTAAAAAAGGGCACTCTTACATATAAACTTCTAGTAAAAAAATTTAATCTCAAGCACAACCTTACATACATGAAATCTTGTCCCAAAACAGACAATTTCCCCACTCAAGGGGACATATTCCAGCCACTTTACCCAGGTAGAAATTTTTATCGTTACCATTTGGAAATTTTTTAAGGCCTTCCCTGCGCAATAAATCAATGCAATGACTGCACTCAACCAACAGAGCTACATGTCCTCAAACATTTGCAAGATGTATGAGGGAGTCAGATGCTAGTGCTCTCCTATGGGTGAATACATTAAAGGCACTATTATGATTTCTCATAGAAGTGAGTTTACCGACCTCACCTAAAACCACAAAAAAAAACTGTAACGAGGCTGGGATTCCAATAACTAAGCTATATCCCCTCAAATCAATTACAGTATCCATAAGGGAGTCAGATGCTATTGCTTTCCTACAAGTACATACATTTAAACTCACTTCTATAGGTTCCCAAGATCCAATCTTCAGGTTTTTATTTGTAACCCTACTTGGAACCTCAATAGGGATCATAAGAAATGAACCAACACAGAATAGAGAATTTCCTTATTGCAATTTAATCATAAATGTTTTATGTGGGCACAACACACCAATATAGGTTTAAGAGCAACTACTCTCTCTATAGGCATCCAGGCTCATTTCTGGCACCATTTTGCAGTGCTGCTCTGGATGTATAGGCAACACCCTGCCTCCTAGTTGGTGTTTCCTCATTAAACCACCTCCCCCCCCCCCCCAAATGCAGTTACAGTCTTACAGACACCTTGATTCACCAAGCCATCATGACAACTATCATTTAACAACACCAATATGTGAGTGTGTGAGTGTGTGTGAGAGAGAGAGAGAGAGCAGTTGGGAGGGGATTCATAGATACTCAACCGGCACATAAGAATAGCATATACTGCTCATTAATTTTCTCATTAGTGAAATGTAGTTTCTACAAGTAATCAAAATAATCCCAGCTAAAGACAAAGTTCCAGACTCAAGGACAACAAGTGAGTGCTGTCATATATAAACATGAAGCCCATGATGTAATCTATGACTATACATTGAGCTGCTAAAAAGTAAAGAACTAACCGAACCATGCCATTCAGCCCGATGCACTGTCCCAAATGAACCTTCAAAACAAAATGTCAACAAGCACCAATGAATAAAATCACATCAATAATTAAAACAAGAACTAAAAAAAATACACTAATTAAATGTAACATTTGACAAGCACCACTTTCTGGTGGGGTTTTTTTTTCTTTGGGGGGGGGGGGGGATGGGGATCTTGGGTTGTAAAAACCAACTAACAGAAAGAAAAAGTACCAGCACCAATGCGTTCCTTTATTTGTAATTCATCCCAAGAGATCTCAAGCCAATCCATTGCAAGAGAAGGCTCAATATTCATATATCTTGGCATGGGGTCATTGTCAAAAGAATCCAACCCACTCCAGTTCTCGTGTTTGCTTTCAATCACCCTCAGCTCTGTTTGACTATAGAACTGTATGCTGGATTGTTTGACTGAACCACACATAACTTGTCTTGCAACCAAACTTTCTTTACAATTTGAACATGTAAGATCTCTGTCTCTGTCAACATCCGAATGCCTATGAATTGAATTTCCAGTGGCAGTATCCTGAACTTCTGTTGAGTTGCCTTCCAAAGGAGCCAGTGACGGGGTCTGGAAATAGCTGGCCTTATCATCTTTGGACTCCAGATGCATCAATGATGAATCCAACCTTCCACTAGCTTTATCAACTGGAAAGCACATAGGGGCCATTGGATTTGCAAACAAGTCATGATTGTATGATGTTTGAACTTTTTCTGGCAAGCATGCAAAAGGACGGCTTTCATATTCATTGTCAACCACAAACATGTTTGCTGCCAAAAGAAGATACAAAGGTTAGCCTCAATAGTCTACTTCAGCTCAGCTGCATCTACATTCATATGTCAAAATACAAAAATCACAAATTCAATCCATGTCATAGAATTCATCAGGGAAGAGTAGAACAAACAGGCAGTAGAAAATCTTTTCTTTCTATGATCATGTAAATGAACCAAAAGGAACACTTACGTCTATCACCTACAGCCAAGCATCTAATGCAGGCAATCATAATTAAAAAATGGTTTCACAAGAAATCATCCATTACAGATGATAACATCATATGTTCAAGCATCCAAAGTAAATAATACCTGAATTAAGAGAATTTTCAGGAAAAGCGCATGATTGCTTTGTCTTTAGCATTGGACTACAAAATGCATTATCCACATAAGGTTCTTGAAGACCTTTTGGAATAGAAATCTGAAATGGTGAAGGCATTGATGAAAGTAAAGCTCCATTAGTATTGGAATCTGGACCGTGAACATTTCCAGGTTCCCCAACTAGATCAACTACATATTCCCTGTTAAAGGAAAGAAAACAAAATGAATTTAAAAAACCAAAAAAATAAAAAGAGGAAGAAAATGAAGTAAAACAGACTCCAGGGTACGTTAACTGCGAATGCAGTAAATCCTGAAACAGAAAGTATCACGAATATAAAACATTTTTTAGCGTATCCAGCATCATGGAAGCAGTGGTAAGTAGTACTTTGGAAATAAATAACTTGTTTGACTTTGTCATAATGCAAACAACTTCAGGTGACAGTATAAACAATCCACCAAGCCTCTTCCAGATGAAAAGGTTCAAAGCTCGTTAATTTGTGGAAAGAAACTCATTTTCAGGACAAGTTTATGTTGCAACCCCTCCCTTTTTACCTAAGGGTGTAATTTCTCAAACTAAGCAAATCCAACAATCTTCAAGAATAAAAAAAAATTAAAAATAAAAAATGTAGCCCAGGTATGGTTAGGTAACAAAATCAATATTGACCTTGATGACTGCTCATCATCTCCAACTTTGATGAGGCAAGAAGATCGATGGTCTGCAGAACAATACTTGCAACCCCGAGCTATGCGGCAAGGCAAACCTATGCAGTCAGCCAACTTCTGTAAATGCAAAAGTACAAATTAGTATTATGGAAACATTAGACAAGTAACTCATCTAATGAAAGAATATGCTCAAGCTACATAGAAAATGCTCATCAGATGATGATAACAACAACATTTATATAATCCATACATACTTCATGTACATATTTTAGCATTAGTGTGATTACTCTTTGAATGAACCAGGCTCACCCTTTTTTATGGTTAACTTTTGGAGGAAGAGGCAGTTTCAAGATGGAACAAATTCTTCTTTAATTGTACTTGTTGTTAAAAGTAAAGAAATAATCTAAATTCCCATTAGATAGGAAAATTTTCAACTGACTCTAAAACTAAAACCCCAATGCATCTCTGTTAGTCGGGCAGATTGTGGAATGACTCCTACAAGAATTTCCTTCCACTATGATCCTTAGTAATTGGTAATTGGTATTCTAATTGAGTTTCAGTGACTCATAATATCTATTTTTATAGAAAAGTTCACATCTCGTGCTCCATGTATACGATTCAAAAATAATAAAATAAAATAAAAAATACTTGGGTTAAATAATTATGTAACTTCTGAACAAACACCAAGCATGTAAACATGTAAGAGAATCTCACCCTACTCAAAACAAGTTGCTAAAAATATTGATTCCAATTTTCAATATCTACCAGAAGCAGTTAAGCTTCAGTATCCACCAACCTTGTACAGGAACTATAAAGTAGATGAAAAGGCATCAGAACTTCAATGGTTGGAAATTGAACCAAATATAAATTTCTAATAACCACCATGGAATAATGATAAGAATGCACAAGGAGATCTTTTTTAAAATGGAAAGATAGCATATCTATTTGCTAACCAAGGCACATCATATACAGCAACTAGCAAGAACCATCTAATTATACTTGACTATTTCACACTAATTTGTTAATAATGACAACACCATAGAAATACGTCACTAACGATGAGGGGATAAGTGTTCTCTTAATAGGTTACTTTAGATAGGTTTGATCGGTGTCTACATGCGTCTAGTTGAGCTGTATGCACATGTGAAGTTATCACACCGGCCAGAAATGTTATGCACATTAAATAAACAAGAGCTCCCAGCATAGGAAACACCCATGATTAGATCTCTGCATGTGTGACTGTTTGTTTCGGACTAAATACTAAGACTAAACCACCCCAGTACTACTATCTGCAAGAGTTCTGGTTTAAAACTCCAGTTAATTGAAAAAACTGAAAAGCCCTATGCACTACTCAATCAGTATTACAGATACCTAAGACCAAATGAAAGAGTAACTGGCTACTGAAGACTAATTCGCATTTCAATTTATTATCAAATTTGAAATGAGTGAACCCGTTGGTGCACGGGTAAATGTTCTGATCAAACATGATGGAATGTAAAATGCAAAATGGGCAAGGTAATCCATCCAATGAATGCCCATCACCTTGAAGAGAATGGCACGATGCCTACAGAGTCCCATAGATAGACTGCCAATGGGAAGTACAATACACCGCTGATAATCCTGCAATCTTTTGCTCACTGATTTCCAGTGCCTACGGAGATCACCTTGTTCTACTGGAAAGGGACCTCTTCAAGTTCCAATGAAGAAATTTCAGTCAAATGAACTAGTTGGATAGGGATTACAACTTAAAGTAATAAAAGAGGATTTTACCCCATATAGATAGAAACGAGTTTGCCAAGCTTCTCCACCAAAATTAATGTATTGGCTGATGCATGGTACAGTTCTCGTGCCTTGGCTTCAAGCTCCTTAAGGCGTACATCACCACGTCTATCCACAAGGACCACCTCCATTGATGTGTCATTTGGATCAACAGATTTAAGCGACAGTAAAGATGGCAACCGTCTCCCTTCCTCCAAATCGTTGCACATCAACCATACATATGGATTCATTCCCAGAATGTTATAAAAACCATCTGAAATCTTATCAGAATAGGATAAGCAACCACTCGCCTGGAAGAAAGGGAAAAGAAATGCCATAAGAACAACGAAATCCTTTGCATATCAACAGAGATTAGCAAAGAAACAACGATAAAAAAGACACAAACACAGCGTGCCTGGAAAAATATCATTGTTAAGAACAATGTGCCAACTTCAGGTTTTGTTAACCGACCAATGTGGCTCAATAATCCATGTTCCTTTCTCCTTCCCTCCACCCCAAAATAAAACCCAATAATCAAAGCGCCATTAACGATAAGAATTCTATTTTCTGAAAATCGAAAGTAAGAGGTGGTGGAGGAGTAAAATCTACTTACCCAGAGACGATACGAAACAATTTCAGCATCGGAAGAACCAAGACGGGCCTCCGATGCACGTCCTCGAGCAATAAACGGTTCATCAGCCAGACGTGATTGCGAGGACAGACGAACCGCAAGCGTAAGCTGCAAGTAGTAACTGTCGCGTGACTTCTGAGCCAAGCTTTCCTTACTTCCATCGTCGTCTTCATTTCGCCAAGTTGAGAGTTGCAAATCCTTTGCATTGGGGCGGACGTTCTCATCCACTATCGTCGTCTCAGAGAGTAGGCTTCCGGCGTAACTACTCTCACCGGAAAACTTGGTTGACGAATCTTGCAGGCCGAGAATCTTTTCACGGCTGACGATCGTCTCCGTTGTTTGTTCAGGTTCAAGCAAAGGCCCCTTCTCCTCATCTTCAAATCTCGAGTTCACATGAATAGATCGATCTGTCCCCTTCCTTTCCAAGACCTGATCACTAAAAGCCAATAACTGTTTCCCTAGACTACGCTTTTTGCCCGTGAAAAGGTCTGGTGTAGTTTTATTCTTTCCAATCGAGACCTCATTCACAGTCTTTGACGTTTTTGACGTTTTTCGGTCATTTTCAACATTGACGCTGGCTTGCAAAATCTTCTTTCCCTGATCCGGGAGCAATCGTTTGGACGCAACAGGATCATATCCGTCAACCGGAAATTGCCTCGGGAAGAAGTACGTCGTTCGATGAGGCATTTTAGCAGGACAATCCTCAAAAAGTGAGGGAAAAAACAGGTGCTTAGAGTTTTCTCTCGGATACTATAAATCTTTGCCTATTCACGCCATCCGCGGATCAACAGCAACTTCGAACACTTCCGTCACTAGCCAATCCTCAACGACGACGAGAACTTGCTCTCAGTTACTATAAATCTTCACCGATCAGTCACCACTTCGTACTTCAATTGATCCCAGAACCTCCGCAACTACAAGCTACCGCTAGTGTTGCAGAAGCATACAAGAAAAACACTTCACCTTCCCTCCGCTCATTCGATATATATAGAATTACAATGCAATAAAATATCAAAAACTTCGCGGCAGATTCTTATCAACTACTGGTGTTTCAACCGTCACAATTAAGATGATTGGTGGAAACAGAAAAGATAGAACTGAAAGCAGATTTAAAGTGTATGGAAGAGACGGGAATTGAGGATTACGAAACGCGCCTATTTATTGGCAATCGACAGCTTCATTTGCAGAGGTTACGTAAGCCATTTTTTGCAGACTTGAGATTTCAGAAATTAAAGAAAAAGGAGGGAAAGAGAACAGAAGAGCCAACACACAAAAGGTTTTCTCTGCTTCGGTTATTTCTGGTTTATTATAAAGATCCAAAGAGCCAAAGACAGGAGAAGACGAAAGAGGTAGGAACTTGGATTAAAATAACCGGAACTGCTAAACAACGCGCTTTGCGTGATATGCACCCTCTTTTTCACAGTTACACGTGAGCATGAAAGCGAGCTCGTTGAAACACGTCGGTATATAATACGCGCACCTAAGCATCTTGTCTAGGTTAGCAAACGAACCGGTTTCCGGTTTCAATTGGAAAATCGCTCGGTCAATTTGTAGTTTTGTACCTAGAGTCCTCGCCTCGTTCCACCGACCTCATTGGGAAGCGCGAAACCTTACCGTTCGAATTTATAAATGGAAATCGGATATCGATCGTTTTTATCACGCGCGGGTGAGTAATCCCTGTTACGCGGTGCATGAGAATACTGAACCGGAATCGACATGATCCGGTCCAAAAAAAGATTTTATGGGGTGAGATAAAATGAAAGAAAATGAATTTTATGAAAAAAATATTAAATGTGAGTTTCAGTTCGATCATTAAAAAGTTAAATTCTTAATCTAAACCATTCTAAAAACGCTCTATTGACAAATAACGACCTTATTTGGGTCATGCGCATAACTATCAAGCCAAGCATTTCAGAAGGATTTCGATCTCGATCTTCGAAATTCAACCGTCGAAATCGAAATCTCGACCGAAATATCAGAGATCGGACGGTCGAAATTTAACTTGGGTCATGTGCCTTGACCTTACTTGGGTCATGCGCATAACGGCATAACTATCAAGCCAAGCATTTGGAGGTTTGATCTCGACCTGAATTCAACGAAATCGAAATCTCGACCGAAATATCAGAGATCGGACGATCAAAATTTTGACTTGATGGTCATGCGTATTTAAGGCACATGACCCAAATTAAATTAAACAAATAAATGGTCCATTTACTGTTAAAAATGGTCAATCCGATACATTAGTCCAACCGATCTTGAATCGTTTTTTTGTTTTTTTTTTTATTTTAAGTCTGCTCTTTATTTATTGACTGGTCTTTTAAATAATAAACGTGTCTTAATTTTAGAAACCTTCCATATTATCTGTTTATATAAATATTAATTTTGTTGGTAAATAACCTTGCTTAGACGTAGTATAATGGTGGTAGATCTCTTGCTCGCTTTCAATATCAAAAAAAATAGTCCTTCTTCGCTACTTCCAAGTCCCACCCCACGGTGTCAAGTTTAAATATTAATTATTTATGTTGTCCTAAGTTAAATCCATAAGAACTTCTTTAGTTATATGAATCCAAAATTTTTAAATATCTAAATTCATAAATTTGGAGATTTATACCTATTAGGTGGTAAAATATCACTGGATTTATGAAATTCAGGAATCAAGTAAATCATTATTGGGTATTGGGTGAAATCCATGGATTCCACCACAAGTATAAAATTGATGAAATTTGTGGAATCATGCAAATTAACCCAATGGTACTCTACAAACTTCGACAGATTTGAGGCTAACCAAAGAATTAATTTTTTTAACCATGAATTTACAGATTTAAAATTTCATTTAATTTCAAGTCTGTAGATTCATTTAACCACACTTACCATTTTGTTTGACAATATGCTATTTGATATTATACTTCTCTTTGTTTTAGTTTTTTTTCCTTGGTTCGGTCAAAGATCGAACGTCAAAGGAAGCTCGTTTTGAGATTGATGCTCTTTCGTCTGCGTTTTCTATACTTATTAAGATGACCCCAAAAGAGATGAAGTATTATAGGGTATGGTATCTTGTACTTTGATTTTAACTATTTATAAAAACTTATATTTTTCAAAACCCATAACTAATTTGAACTGTATAGGCACAATAATTAATTTTAGTGCTAATGTAGGGTTGGTAAGACCTATATTTCTCAATGAAAAGATCGTAGGTTCAACCCTTGTAGATGGCACATGTAATATTTTCATCATTTATATATAAAAAATGCATGTTCTCAAAGAAAGAGGGGAAAAAAAACAATTTTAGCTCGAATGGTTTCTCTGATCCATAGCAATTTATTTTTCATGCCTTGCAATTTGTATTTTGAATTCCTTTAGTATTTAGTATTTGTTTGTTTAATTAATTCAATAGCTTGGCTTAATTTCATGTTAAAAATTATATAAATATTAAAAATATTACAATGAAAACAATTGTCTATTAATATGACATTTATAGTAAGCACAAATGGAGGAGAAATAACCATCTACCTATCATAGGCCACCCAAAAAAAAATAATAATAATAATAATAAATAAACGAGGAGGTAAATGGATAACTCAATTAAAAACAAACTAAAATAACTGCTCAAAAATATTTGAAAAACAAAAAAAAAAGTTATTGGAGCAATGAGTAACACATAATATTTAAAAACAAAAACAGACTATAAGCCCATTTCCTATGAGAAATGTAAAGCATTTGTCAATAAAATGATAGTAAACTTTAAGCATGAAATTGGTAACTTATTCATTTTAAGAACTTTTTGAACCTTGTGTACTCTGCAGTTGTGTTTGTAATTTTTTTAGTTATCTGAATGAAGTGTTGTTTACCACAAAAAAAAAAAAAAACCCTAGTTTAATAATTTGACATTTGTTAAGTTTATTATTGTAAAAATATTTTTCAAATCATATTTTTCAAATAAAATTGCAAAATAAAAAAGCAAGTGGAGGGAATTTAAGAGTAAAATGGGGGTGGAGATGGTCTTGAGGGACATTATCTTTGAGACCATCAAGTTCTTGTTCCCCCAACAAATGTATTATGTGTTATTACTCGGATAATTTTATTATTGTAAAATAATAATAATAATAATAATAATAATAATAATAATCAATTTTAACAAAAATATATCACTCACTTCTTTTTATGTTGTCAACTCCGATTTCTAAGGCTTTGTCCTGACTAATCCGGTGTTTGACCCGGATCGCACACCTGGCTATGATGGGTGAGTCTCTCAATGAGGATTTTTTGTATCCGCAAAGTTTCGATACCGGAACCTTGCTTAAACGGACCAAGTTGCTTACCACTTGAACTAACCCCATTGATTATCATCCACTTCTTCTATTATCTGAAAACATTATCAAATACTTCCAAGAACCATGAGTGATGGTTACCTAATTATAATTTATAAGTGATGGGCATGTGATTTTAATTATGGTAGCTCGAGTTCCCTTGGACAAGCATTTGACTTTGAAGGAAGTGGTTAAAAGATATTGTTTATAAATCACATGCAACTCACACCAATTGATTCCCCTCTTGCATTAATACAAACATGAACAAAAGAATTACATAAATATTATTTTCTCGAGTTGAAAACTTCACATAATTTACTTAGAAATTTAGTGGTGGATATCCAGAGACCAGCCAGAGGAAAAATAAATTCACAGATAATTTAAGTGATATGATTTTTAAATTTCGACGTCCATTTATAATGGAATATTTGAGTTGACTGTGACCAAAATTTAGTTAGATCACAGGCCATGTTTGTTGACCTTTTATTAGTTGAGGTTCATGATAGGCTTCATTTAAACTCCGTGATTCAATTTTATTTTTTTATTAACATTTAATCTGAAAGAAGATAACTTTTAATTTAATTTAGAATCTCGTGTACTTATAGAAATTGATTCATCATAAATATCTTAATTTTTTTTCCCACGTTAATATGTCTTTTGTATTAATATATAGTAAAAGAAAAAATTACAATTTACAAAATTTGTACTACATAATATATGGAAACCACGATCACTCATTTCGCAATAGCGGTCAAACTCAATATACCCAAATTTACCAAAACCCTGAAGTGGACACAATGCGCACTCAACAGAATATCTCCAAAAAATTCTTTGAAGTTTAGTGATCATCAGAGAAGGTATATGGAGAATGTTGACTCATGGAGTCCCCCACTGCCATATTTTGTTTCAAACTGAACTGTGATAGTACTTGATCGGCATAGAATAATATAGGAGGAATTGGAACCACTATCAGGGATGCGATAAGCTTGCTTTCAGCCGCTTTCTCAATAGGATATTTTTGTAAGTCTCATTCAGTAGCCAAAGCTTTGGCAATGAAAAATATTGGGTTTGGTACTGTTAGTTAATAAAAAATTTTAAAAATTGTAAATTGAATTAGATTGTCATGGTTCATAAAATTAATGATTTCAACCCAATTGCAATCGAAATTTCGGTTATTGTCTATGATATTTACAGGCTTAAAGCAAACTTTGAGGCATGTATTTTTCTATATGTTCTAAGAGCTGCTAACTTTTCGACATATTTTTTAGCTCGGTTGACATGTTCGGTGAAGTTGCTGATGAATTGGCCGTTAACCAATCGTTGGCTAATGCAATTATGTAATGCAGGTGCCTCAGCTTTTAAAAATCAATGGATTTGTTTTTATCCCCCAAAATAAAAAAGATCATGACAAAAAAAAATAATAAATCAATGTTTGTTCTTATCTTGTTTAATTAATCAATCCAGCTCCCTTTTTCCCTAACATGAGAACAATTTTTATATGTATCCTTTTTTTTGAGGCAGTGCCAACTGACAAGTGACAGGGTAGCAAATTTTATAATGATATGTGTGAGGGATTTAAATCTTATGTTCTTTCAAGAATAATGGTAATATCAGTTATTGCTCCACAGTGAAAATTATATATCTCGGATGAATTGGGTTGAGCTTTAGAATTCTGTGCAATAATTGTGCAACACTGAGCTACTTATGGTCTATATCAATTATGGTGATCGACCACATTTAAAAACAAAAATCTTTTTGAGTTACGCCACTAAAATCAAAAAATAAAAAACAAAACGGGTGGTCGCAAATCTAGATTAGTACTTTACATCTAGATCGTAGGCAGCTCAGTGCTGCTCATTAATTGTGCAACATTGAAACCAAACTCGAGTGAATCACTTAAAATCACTGCATTATGTGGCCGTAAAAAATATATCTCATTCTAATATTGATATCCACATAAATGTGCTTATTAGGATAGATAACATTGTTTTTAATAATACTTAAAAGATTTGTGGTCATTTTAATTGGACAAATTACAATATTGATGTTATGTGAATAAAGTGATAAGATATTAATATTGTATCGATCAAAATGATACAGTATAAAGCCAATACCTATCATTGTTTTCCCTTTCAATTCCAACTACAAATCCTCTAACCATGTTACCATTTATTGTTGTTTATGTCTTCAAGATTAAAAAATTTGAGTGCACTTAAGTCTTAAGTAACTTGGAAGCATTACTTTGTAAAACCAATGAATATTATTAAAAATGTACATACCAAAATGAGTTAAAGTATTTTATAGAGACGTGAATTTTTATATAATTAAGAGATTAAAGTGCACTTAAGATGAGAATCCAAATAAATTTTATAAATAAAAAAGGATTTTTTTTCTTCTTTTGGTAAAACTAAAAATGGAATGTCATGATTGTCATTTTACCACACCCGTTTATTTAATATTTATTTGATAAGAAGTAAGAGAGAACAAGTTGCAGGTATGGATTTGATAGGGGTTTTTGGCTTCTCTCTTTGTTTATTTCATTGGTCTTAGAGGGGAAAAAATCACACACACCGACCAAAAATAGTAAAATAAACAAAACTAGCAGTCAAATCAAAGATTTAGTCATCATAAAGACAAAATACCAAAAAGTTATGAAAAAACTAAAATCATCTATTGTCTTTACACTTTAGGGTAAGTAATTCAGAGATCAAATTCTTTACTATCCTCAATGCTTTCCATGAGAGAGAGAGATATACTGGAGAAAAGAAGTTTCATTTGTACTTGCAAACCCGTGATGGTGGAGAAGAGTTGCAATGGTGATACAGGAGAAAAGATGTTGTAAATGTATTTGTGGACCCATGATGTTAGAGAAGAGCTACAGAGGTGAGGGTTGTGAGGTGTTTCCGTCGTTAGAGTCGAAAAAGGTGAAGAGTTGGTAGCGAAAGTTTTGATTTTTGTCAACATTTTGCCGGTTCGATGCCTTTTTGGCAACTTTTGGTTGCTGTCATTTCAATGCTTGGTTTCGTGTCACCCTTGAGCAACATGCCAATTTTTTGTCAAAAGATCGCTATAGTCCAATGACATATTATACCTTAGTCCTAGTTTATTATATTTACTTTGGATTAAGTTTCTATCCTTGTAGTGGAAACAAATTATAAGTTTGGATCATTACTTATCAAAGTAGAAGTTTATGCTTTTTCTATATTTCTTCATTATATATTTGGGGAGGATAGGATACATTGAAATTCTCATTTTTAATTTATTTTATAAACACTTAGAAATAAACTCTACTCTTACGGTCTTTCTTACTGTCTTACTATGTGATAAAGAATTATGAGAGGAGCACAATTCTGCACCCTAGACGACGAAAAATTCAAATGCAATAATCCGTTGGGACCTTACTAGTGATCCTATAAAGGGCATGCATGAATTTTGGTTTTCGCTTTTTTGGAAACCTCATCTCTCAACATCAGGGGTTAGTTTCATTTTCACATAAATCAAAATGAAAGAAAATCTGGGCATTGATTTGATGAGAATCTTCTTGTACTACAAAATCAATAGATCAACTGGAATCACTTTGCAGTCATGTGAGGTAGATTGGAATTTGGGATCATGGAACTTAGTCAAGCTGTTTAAACATTCAAACCGTACCCGTGACCATCTCGCTTTTTCTTTAGGTCAAAGAGTCTCCCACTTCACCGTGTGCTTTAAGGCACCACCTCTCTCTGTGATCTGGCTTTAGACTTTTGGTCTAATTCCACTATGGCACTTGTGGCTTCATTCATGTCACTTTAATTAACTGTGCCTAAGCTTTTCAAGACTTCATTTTCAAGGAGATCTATCCAGTGGTGTCCATAAGGATTGCCATTTAAGAAAGACAAGTTTTTTTCTTTTTTTTTGGTAAGAGAAAGACAAGTTTTACATGAACCATGAATATGATCTGATCATGATTTTCTGTTTTTTTTAGGTGTGAAATTCACATGACATTTTTAATTTACACAGCATATGCAAAATCAATATTAATTGTACAAGAGATAGAATAGATTTTTTTTATTTATGTTTTTTCAATTTCGGGTAAGATGAGATAGAAGAGATCCGGCATCTTATCGAGCTTATAACAGTAGCATTACATTTAATTTATAATATAGGTCATTAGATTAGTTACGTTCTATGGATGTAGTGGTGTCTGAATATCCTAAACTAGATACTCAAGATGTAATCGTAACATTATCATCTACAACTAGACCTTTAAATGGATAGTCGAAATCCGCCTCCGAATTCGCATTCGTATTCGTTTGGGTATCCGTATCCGATATTAAGAAAAATATTCGTATCCATCCGTTAAACAACCGGACTCGGATAATTGCTTATCGGATCGGATAATATCCAGATAATTTTTTATCCGGATAGAGTAAAGTATTCAACATTTTTTCTTTAAAAATAGATGATAATCAGATTAGGATACGGGTGATCAGATTCGGATAGCAGTATCGGTAATTGGAAATTATAAATTTATAGTAAAAAATGAAAAAAAAATGACAATTATCAATCAATAATCGGATTTTTTGTCGGATAGGATTATTATCGGATATCCGATAAAGTTTCGGATTCAAATTCAGATGCCTTCTCTAAATTTTTGTCTGATTCGGATAGCTGATTTGCTAATCTCTTTCGTTCATAGGATGGGCCTGGAATCGGGTCCGTTTACAGGCCTATCCATAACCCCATGCATGAAGTATCTTGTTGCTAAGCATCTTCGACAATGATGGCATGACAATTAATTTGACTTTTACAAATAAAAAACTGTCACATTTACTACAAAAGCTATCAATTTAAAACCATCAGGATAGCCCAACCCAACCGGTTTCGTGTTAAAATTATTCTGATCCCAAGCCCAGCCCAACCCAAACTCTTTGTAACTCAACTACATCCTCATCTAACAACCTTATGTAACTATTTAAACGTACAGTGGGGCTTCTTCCCTAATTCCAATGAGATATGAAGTCAACAGTAACCCATTGCATAGTTGATATATTAACACTAGTAACTTGACATGTGTTATTGCCATTGCATCCCTCGGTACATCCATTGACAGACTTTTCAAATTCTTCAATCAATGTGATAGAAAGGGTAAGATTGTATGGATGTGGTTGAATTTACAGTTGGAATGCAATGTCGGGAAATGAAGGTAATGGCTTGAGAGTTGAGAGTAGTCAAGAGATAATTATTGTTGCCCTCTTGTACTATAATTTAATTATTATTTTATCCTTGTACTTCTTGAAATTACTAATTCAACCTTAGACTTTACATGTCTGTTGCCCTTACCATTAAAATTATTGTAACTTCAAAGTGTAATTAGCAAAAAATCAATATCTCATAATATGAGACCGAGATTTAAATCTTGGTAGATAAGGGTGAAGTCACTGAAAAGCACGATTGCATATTTTTACAAAAAGAAAAAGAGAATGAACGGTGGCATACAATTATATATATATATATATATATGTATTTATTTATTTATGGTTAACCTTATTTTTACATCTGGTTTCTAAAATTACATGTAAAACACGTGAAAATGGCGTGGAGAGATCACATAAACTTGAAAGTTATTTCTTTCCTAATCCAACATATAAGAAAGTTCATTGAGTTGGTATTATTGGGAAAAAAGTGTTTTGTTTTTCAATGCAATTTCTATGCAGTAAGAATAGAAATATAACATCAGAAACAATCAAACTCATGAACTTTTCATTAAAATTATTGTGATATTTTTTTAGTTATATATCACTTACCTCCCCTCTTAACTAGACAAATAGCACTTACACCCCATCTTAGTTGGATAATATCACTTACCTAGCAAATATATCAAACACTAACTTTCTCGGTTAAATTTAATTTTACATTTAAATATTTTTTTTAAAACCCTAAACTACCATTGGTTAAAAATATTTTTTTATTTTAAATCATAAATTTCCGTAATCACCATAACAATTAAAATACTAAATTACTCAATTAAAATAATTATTATAAAACCAAAACACCATAGTTAAAAACCAAATTATCACTAACGGGGTCGGTCCAAGTGGTAAGCAGGATGGTTCCGGTGTCGAGAACCTTGTGGATGCAAAAATTCCGGGGAGACTCACCCTTTTGCACCTAGGTCGAACACCGGATTAGTCAAGGCAAAGCCTTAGAAACCGGGGTTGGCAAAAAAAAAAAAAAAAAGCCCAACATATCCTCTCTTTTCTTATTTTATTTTATTTGATGAAACCATTAAAAAAACACGTACTACTATTTTGGGGTTTATTAATTGTTTGATAAATAAATAAAAAAAAGGTATGTTGGGCTTTAAATAATAAAAGATAATTTAGATTTTAATTATGTTGTTTTGGTTTCTTAACAATTATTTTAATTGAAGGTAATTTAATATTTTAACGGTTAGGGTGATTATGAAAATTTAGGGTTTAAAATAAAAAACATTTTTAGACAATGTTAGTTTGGAGTGTAGAAAAACATTTAACGATAAAAGTTAAATTTAACCGAGAAAGTTAACAAAAGGGAGGTTTTTGACATATTCGCTAGGTAAGAGAGGAGATAATTGATATTATCCAACTAAGAGGGGGTATAAGTGATATCTACTCTATTTTTTTTAATCAAAAGAACTCAATATTTTTTAATATAATTGATATGTCATGCAAACCGTCGGATTTTTTTATACATCCAATTTTTTGATCCAAATGGTACTAGGTTTTGTAGCCCACACCTTTGTGTCTCGAGTCTCGACGACTTGCATCCGAGTTTATTGTCTACGACTAAAAGATACACACAAGTTATTCTTTGTAATCCAACGGATCATGACTTCTTGACGCTGCCGTCATAGCGTTGCGTAATTTGTTCGAGCTTTTCCGAGTCGGTTCGCAAAATTCATCGTCTTTCCTCATTTCTCATAATTAAGACAGACGCCATTACAGCTTCAGACAACCGACAACAACAACCAAAACCTTGGATCTCGTCTTTGCGAACTCCTGGCTAATCAGAATTGTTTGATCCGATCAGGTAAACCTCGTTTCTTTATCCGTTCAACAGCCAGCTACCAATTACCGTGTCCTTGTGTTATACTTTTAGGTCTACACTGAAATACTACAATTTTGAATAGTTGACTCGTAAGAATGGCCTTCATTGAAGTGATTTTCTTTTTGTTGAGTTTGGATTTCTATTGAGGTCATCTGTTTCGTGTTTTACTGTGCTTTTTCCTTCAAAATTTGATCAATTCCTATGCAGCCTTATCTGTTTCATGTTTCGCAGAAAATATAAAAGATTATTGTCAGGTCGAAACTCGAGCGAAAGATTGATTAATGTATTTAAATTTGGAAATAATGGTGCCCACCTAAGTTTATTAATGTTCTCCTCACCAATTCATTCGGTCGCCGTCATTTTCTTCTCTGGCTATTGTTTTCTTGTACATTCTTTCCACATAGTAGCTATCTTATCCATTGGTCATTTATCATTTTTTGTTCAAAGACTGAAACATGCTTTGCTGCTCTCCTGGTTTGTGTTTGCTTATGTTGCAATGCGCGTTGCAGGAATCTTTTTGCGATGACAATTGTTCTCAATTCTCTTAGCAAACGGGGGTGCTCATTACAAGTGTTGTGCCAGAAAAGCCAACTTTCTCTGAGTCATTTGTTTCAGCAAACTTGATGTCGGATAAATCTGGGGAAGAGCATGAACATTGTTAAAGGTGTTGCTGACCTTCTTCGAAGGACCTCTACCGGCCAACCTGGAGAGTCTGTTTCCTGGCCGCAATCAGAGAGGTTCTCTGTCCCCTCTCCGAAGATCTGCTTCAGGTACTTTATTGGATGTTAGGTACTTAGGTACTGGTATATAACTTTTCTAATGCATGCATCTACAAGAAGTCTAGTTGAATTATTTTAAGAGTGGGTTGTTATTATCTATGAGTGGAGGACTGTATGTGGTTAACATAAGAGTAGGGGTGTCACGATAAGTTATTTTTGGTTTCTCAAACCACTGTGGTTTGATCTTTTTACTTGTTAATTAAATACAAGAAATACTCTGTTAGAGGAATCAACTTTTTGAGCCAGATAACATCTTTGTACTAAGCCTTATCCCAACTTAATCATGCAGGTTACATGGATTTTGGTAGAGACAATTAATATAGAAGTAAAGGAAGTGACACACAACATTGACACAAACTCTAGGACATTGACCCTTCCTAGCTGTGTACCTATTTCTTATCTGCCCAACATTCTTCTCCAAATATGGCTAGTGGATTATATTTCAACACCACCACAGATTGTAGTATGGTTGGGGCATGGATCTTTGCTCTCCACGCAGCTCTATTTGAAGTCATGCAGGGAACAAAGCCTAAACAAAGCGTGTCAATTTTCATTTCTTCTCGTATGGTTAACCTATGCCTACCCCTGGCTTCTTGTTTCCTCTATATGAATCAGGTCATTCCTTTGGAATGGAGCATCTGAAGTCCTCCATTTAACATACCCGTGCTACCTCAAGCAATTCTCTCTTTAAGTAAACTATGGATCCTTCCTTGTTTTCCCACACATCCATCACAATCTCCTCATCTCTGAAACGGCTAGTTTATATGTATGAGTATGACACTTCTTACTGCCCAACATCCGATACCGTACATCATAGCTGATCTAATGATAGTCCTATAAAATTTTCATTAATTTTTAAATGTACATGTAGATTGCATATGTTCACTTCATCCACCCTATTTTAATCCTCTATGCAATTCTATCTATCTATCTATCTATCTATCTATCTATCTATCTATCTATCTATCTATCTATCTATCTATCTATCTATCTATCTATCTATTGGAACTGCTAGCTTTATATAGGGGAGGGATAACTATTTTATATATACGAAGCCCGAGGAGATTAACTCTTGATCTCATACTATGAGGCATTGGCCTTTACAAACTGAGCCAATTCCTTGGGGTCAAAATCGAGTAGTTATCATATATTGGGGACTTTTTTTTTTTTTTTTTTTGGTGTTAGAAATATATTGGGAATTTAGGTAGACATCCTTGCTTACTGCAGCATCTCTCTTTTTATTTTCCATTTTTTCCACTTTACCGTGATTATCAGATTCTCCTTACAGCTTTTATATTTTATTTCATTGACAGTGAAGTTGGTGGTGAGGCAATTCTGAACACACTTTGGAGGAGACATGAGGCTGCCATTGATAAGGTATCGTGGCAGTACGTTTAGTTATGCGAGCTCTCTTTGTTGATAACTTTGTGTTTTAGATGAAAGTCTTTTGAGCTTCCAAGCCTTAAGAATCAAAACCAAGCTTAATTCCTGGATAGCAAATTTGTAGTTTAATGATGAAATCTTATCTTTTGTTAATTTGTCTTTCCTGGGTAATTTTTTTGGTGATGAATTTCTTGGGTAATATGAGTTCCATATAATTCTTTATTTTCTGTCTGTCTCCTAGATAATGTTAACATTTTTCCACAGATATTTCATGATTGTATAAACTTAAAATACGCTGAGACTTCTGAACTTCATTTGTTGTATCTCTCAAACCACTTCAAAATGTTGTGGCAATCCCATGGTTGGATGTAGAGACGTCTGAACCTAATTGTTGCTGCCCAGTGGTAGTGTAAAGTAGACCCACAGGCTTGAACAAGTAAAACAGGTCTGGATTCAACCTCTGGTTGATTTTGTGTGTCATGAGCAGGCAACAACTAGATGCCTCAGTGGGTCCAAGTGCGACGACCTCAAACCTGCAGAGGGTATGAGGCACTGCCCTCACAGGCGTTAGTCAGAAACCAACATTCGCCCTTGTATAGTAAGTTAGTATCCGACTCCTGCATGTGACATTTATATGCAGTGGAAGACTCATAACTTGGAGCTGGATTTAAGATCTATACAACAAATATATACATGGTGGCGAGTTTCATTTATACAGCAGAATGTTCAAAACTATAGTACATCAGAAAGTATTTTCTAAGACTCTAACGTGTTGAAAATTTGAAAAACACAGTTCCATCTCTTACGCTGGACCACCAAGTGCATGAACAGCCCATACTATCCAAAGCATTATACCCTTCTCCTGTTGCAGATCTTACAACAGGCATGAGCCAACAGATCATTGAGGAAAAAACATAGCATAATACATGCAGGGTTCATGTGTATCTTAATTCACTATATTAATGATCATTCTATGTTTTACTGTTGATTGGCTCTTATGTCTGTATTGTGATATACCATTTGTGCACATACAATTGAGATTATTCTGTTAACTCTTTATTCCAATACTGCGGCTAGGGACAGGAATGACATGGCTGATGCTTGTGATTGTGTTCTTCTAGTCCCAAAGGTTGGCTGGTATACTCAGTCCTGAAGGATAGGCAGTAATCCTGAAGGATTGGTTGTAAGATACCTCATTGATGATGTTGTTCTCTTACTGCAACTACTGAGCCCATAGGCATTGTTTATATAGCATCAGTTATTCCCAGTACTTGAATTCTTGTTTAAATATCTCGGATATATGCAAGTGGCTACATAACTTCTTACATAAGCAATTAACTTCTGGCAGATTATTGCATTTCTGACTGAGTCTTTGTCTCTGTTTTGAGTGTTCCTGGAAAAGTAGGCTGATTGGAGTGCGTTGATGGTTTTGTAGATGAAGTATTCTATTTTGATGTGTTGGTTTGAGGTGGCTTGGTTTTTTTTGCCTGTTTCAGACCTTAGCTGCCTGCAAAAGTCTGTACAACTTTTTTGTTGTTGCGGATGGTAGGCTTGGATGTCTTGGGTTCTCTTATTCTTGCCTATCCCCCTTGTCTTCCTCCTCTTTTGTTTTTCAAACTTTTCTTAGCCATACAATTTTGTTGCATGTAGTTGATACCAGTCTGCAGCTCTTCCTCAGCGAGCTGTTTTATGTCTTGGAGAAACAAAAATTATTTCTTTTCCCTTAGCTTTTCATTAATAATCTCCTTTTATATCTGTTGAATTTTCCAAAAGAATGATGCATGCTTGTAATTAGAAGGGTTATATGTTGGGGTTGAAGTTAAAATTAATCCATCTCATTTTCCTTTTGCTTCTTTGTTGCTTAGTTAATTATAAGTATCATATTTGGAGTTTTGAGTAACTTATTTGCATGAGTCTAAGATGAAGCTTTAACAACACCGCCCCCTACAAAAGGAAAAAAAGGAGGAAAAAAGGAAAAGACAAAAAGGAAAAGAAAAAAGAACCTGGATGGTGAATATCATCTTTGCATGTAATAGTTATGCGTAAGCATAGGAATTGGTACTTGCCTAGTTTTCTATTTCTATAATGACTGTAGCTGTAGATTATCCTCTCTGGTTTCATATCTTCAAAATTTCCCTATCAGTCTAACTTCAGGGTAAATTTGTAGGTGGAAAAGAAGAAGTTGTTTGATCTCTTCCTCAAGCAGTTTTTAGTTGTTTACAAGGACTGGAAACCTGTGCATTCTTGTGAGTCACTGGAAGTTTCTTCAGCTACCCTCCAGCTTGAGGAGCATTCAGCAAGATCTGATGATGTAGTTGTTGGCTGCTTAGATGGGCATCCTGCTGAAGTCATCCTTACCCTGATTAAAGAGGTTGCACAAGTGACCTCTTTTGTTACTGAATGTAAGTGGAGCCGTTATGTTTCTATCCTTTGTTTCTATTCAACAAATCAAGGTTACCCTTTGTAGTATGCACATGATCCTTACACATGCCAGTTGTTCACATCCTAGCCAAACTCATATGTATACCTCTAGCTTGTTACTCTCCGATCTTCTGTTGATTAATGCTTAATGCTTTTAATCTTCATTAATGCCAAGTAATTCTAAAAATACCGGCAGAAAATATTCAAAATACCTTTAGGCTTTGGAACTTAGCTATCTAAGTTAAAGAGTGAGTCTTGGTCCTAACTGTATTTCAAATGACCTTTTGTGATTATGGTTGTTTCTGTGCTCTTTTAATTATGTCATTGAGTTAACTTGGTAAGGCACAATATTTGGGTCCAAAAGTATCTGGGTTATTTCTTGTCTACATTCGTTGTAAAGTATTTTGTACCAACTACCCATGTTTTCCTACATTTGTAGATGTTCTCCACCCATTCGGAGATGAGATGCTCTTTCTATTGAGACAATTAGACCTGTCTCATCATTGTATTGTTTGAGGGGAGGTGCCAATGAATTGAAAAGATAGAATGGTCTGGTGGGTATGGAGAGGGAATCGATTTTAGCCTACAAATCAACTTGGCTACATTAGCGGCACTTTTGAATGCATGGTTACCTGATGGGAGTATACAAGGGTTCAGGTAGTCTGCTTAAAGGATTTTGAGACCAGGGCAATATTGACATGTAGGGCCAACGCTGCCACAGAGACCAAACACTTCCTAGGCCCTATGTGGTAATATTTTATCAGTCTCAAGATCTTCGGCTGTAATTTTTCTTTTTCTTTAGGTGGGTGGGTGTCATAGAAGTCTGGCTCCTGCCACAGGCTACTCAGCTTCGAGTAGTACTGTGAGAGAGAGCGCTCACATTCAGTGGTGTTTTGAATGCACTTGTGCAGTTCATAAACCTGGGCTACACTCCAACTTGAGAATTAGTTTTCTTCCCAGTTTTCCAGATTTTCTCAGTGAAGTCCAAGAGAGGGGTAACCTTGGTAATGTTGGGCCGAATAGAGTTGATCAGAGTAGCAATTACAAGGGCAACATTTAGGATCTACTTGTTCAAGGGGGCTAGCAGCATGTTAATGCTTTGTAATTGTATTCGTAAGATATTCAATAAAGTTGCAAGCAGCAATCACACTATAACAAGGGCGAGAGCACAGTAAATAGTTGTTACCTTCTAGCTTGATGGGGCTAGCAGAAAATTTGGGAAGCTCACACTGATGATTGTGACTCATCTCGTTCCTAATTCAAAGATGGTACTGCTTTTATCATGCCATGATTCTAGCTGAAAAAGGGTGTTGGTCTAGGGAAGGGGCATGAGGAGATCCAAAGTCAACTAAAAAGGACCAATAAGGGATTAAGGGGAAACAAAACTCTTAGGAAGTTTACCCTCAAAACCTTTAAAACATAAATTTACCTCCGAACCCATAGACTACCAATCCCGATCACTGATAGATACTGGCTTTTGTGATGGGTCTCTCTGAACGTTGTTCAAGGAGATCTGAAAGGTCAGTTAAGAAGGGAAGACCCTTGGTTGTCTAGGGAAGCTTTTACATGAAAAAAAGAGGAAGAAACGTCATAGAGGTAGAAGAGAAGTGGGGGATAGCCTGAAAGTTAAGTTGATAAGAAAGAGAGAGATGGCCAGGGGTTGGGGGTGATCTTGGTTTGGGTCAAGAAACTCGCCGAGGTGGGGATGGGGGAGGAAGAGGAAGAGGAAGAGAGTAACGAGAAAACAATGATGGTTGTTGCTCTGCTGAGCTTGTATATGCTCTATTAATGATGAGAGGAAGAGAGTAATTTCAAAGCAGACTGCTAGAATTGTACAGAATGTCATGTATATACTTGAAATCCTGAAATTTGCTAAACTTCACATTACAACTTGTTGGCAACCGTATTATTTTTTATTGCATCATCAACTTTTATTTGAGATTTGGTGGTCTTTTTGGGGCTTTAACTGGTACTTTCTTTAACATTAAATTCCCTTTCCTGATCTCTATTTGTTATTTGTTCATATTAGACAACATGTAAATTTGTTTTATTTGATCTTTTGCCTTGACAACTGTGAAGACTAATACAGCAGAATTTATAGAAGACCTTTCAGATGGTTCTTTGAGTATCAGTTGTGTTATTTGATCATTTTGCTTTGACTATCCAGTGAACACTAATACAACAGAAGCTATAGAAGACCTTTCAGATGGTTCATTTAATATGAGTACTATCGTGGAAGGGTTCCCTGTCTTGGATGCACTCACAATTGTAGTTCGCTCGATGCACAATTGTAAAGTTTTTGGCTACTATTCAGGGATACAGAAGCTCACAGCACTAATGAAAGGTATTCATTTTAGACGACTCTTTCTTGTTCTGTTGCTAAAATTAGTCTTTTCAGTCTATGATGTCAATGTGCATCAAGTCACATGTATTTTTGCCAATGCCATAGATAGATAGCATATTTTTGCCAATGCCATAGATAGATAGCACTTAGCTGCACCAACTAAAGAGTGATTTATATCTCAGTCTAAAACATTTAAGAACTTCCAGTCTCCACCATGGAAACAAAGAAGTTTTGTTGAAAAGCAGCAATCTATGACAACAGGGATCCACTTCCTCTCAAAGTATGAATCATTGTATTGATACCTCACCTTTTTATGTGTGATGTACATTGATACCCTTCAGTGCCTCATTTATATGAAAAGGTGCAGCTTCTAATAGTAACTGAGAACAATAAATGAGTTCCCTTTAATCATCAAAATCAGAAACCAAGGAGAACTGGTGAAGTGTGATCAAATAGAAGGCCCTTTGTCTCTGCACTTGGGAAATTTAACTTTAATCAATTATAAGCCCTGTGAATGATGACAGCTTGCTACCTGAGCTCTCTATATGTCTTCAATGCTTGAAGACTTTGGTTTTTCAATTTTCTGGGGAACCATCATATGTATTCAGATCCTTTAATCCTTTATGGGCCATAGATGCATGGATTGAATTGCCAGAGTTGTGTCTTTTTATTGTTAAAATGAATCCAATGCTTGAATGTTTTGATTTTCCAATAAACTAGTTCAACTTTATGACTTTGAATCCCCATTAGCTTCAATAAAATTTGGATTTTTTTTGTAGGATTTTCTTCTTATTCTCTTCTCTCCTTTTTTCTAATCCTTTTTTTTTTTTTTTTCTTTTTAATGTGAAAATTTCTTTGTGCCTATCCAAAAATAAATAAAATTTCCATGGCATTCATTGGCCAAGGTACAGCTGCTAGAGCTGAGCAATCACTGATAACTTTGAGTAATTGATATTTTTATTGGTAGAAAGAGGTCATCTTATACAAAACAGTAAATGAGGTTGAGAGGAGTATAAAGTAAGGCATTCAAACTGGAAGTTCCTCTCCCCCCCCTCCTTCTCTCTTGGTAAGCAAAACAAGAAGTTAACTATTGACACAAAATTTACAGAGGGCATTGGCCTGACCGACCTTTACCTAGAGCGTCAGGGGGCGGGGCATTGGATCCCAGATTGCAATCCTAGTGATTTTTTTGGATCAAGTAGCTGAATTTCTGAGGAAAGGGAGACTCAAAATACAGTGAACAAGTCAATGATACTGTGCCCATCTGCATCCCTCCCCTTTCCAACTCTCTAACCCCCTTCTGTTCCTTTGGTTTTCCCACCCCTGGCTCGGTCCTGCCTCTGGGCGTGCTCCTCTCGCCTGCTCGCTCCGTGCCTCCGCCTGTTGTCCTCCCTTGCTGTCGTGGTGTCTCTCGTCAGCTCTTGGTGGCTTCGGTTGTTGCTGTGTCCTCTCTCTCGTGTCGTGCCCTCAGTCTTGTATCTGTGTGTGGTTTCCTTCGCCCCCGCTGGGCCTTGGTGGTGACCCTTGTGGTGTGTGCCGGGTCTGGGTTTTTGTTGTGCGCCCTGTCTGGTTCATTCTCAGGTTCTCTTTCAGTGATCGGAGCATCTGGCTTTGTTGCCCTTGGTTGGGGTTGGCTGTTTTTTTTTTTGGGGGGGGGGGGGGGGTGTTCTGGTGGGTGGGGTGGTTTTGGTTGGGTTATGTTCGTCTGACCTTGCTTACTTTTGTTTCGCTGTCCGTCTGGGGTTTCTAGGGGTTGAACTAAGGGTTATGGTTGGGGTCAAGTACTAAGTAGGGTTGGGGGAAGGTAATCCTAAAAGGAATTGAGTTTTGGATGAAAGGATTGAAAGTTATGGTTGAAAAAAAATAAAAAAATATGGGTCTTAGGGTTTAGGGGATGATGTAAACCACGGAGGATGGGATGTATGGAATTTCAGATCTTTCCAGTCTTGAGCAATTTTAGGTGTTTTGGTCTTGGGTTTGATGGTTTTGATAGGCCATGCAAATCTCTAATTGGGTAAATTGTGGTGGTCTAAGGGATCCAAGAAGATTAGGTATCTTTCCAAAACCTTATGGGAGAGAAGGAAATAGTTACAGGGTTGTTTAGACGGGGAATTCTTGGGTGGATCTTTGAGAACATTTCCAAATCTTTTTCTCTCTTTCTTGCTTTCTTCTTTCTATTCTTTCTTTTCTTTTTCTGGTTTGCCACAAGAAACAGAGAGGCCAAGAGATTTGGGGAGGGGAAAAGGGTTATCACAGGGGCTGGGGAAGTGGAGGAATGATCCTAGAAGGATCGTAGGGGAATGGGGAAAGGGATTAGGGGATTGCGCAGGGTAGGGGAGGGGTCCACGGTGGTTTGGGATAGCAGGGGGTGGGGATTCTGGCTTGCCCAAGAGTAGAACAGGGGAAGGGATGGTTGCAATGCATTGGAAAGGGGATGGGTTTACCTTGAAGGGATCTGAGATGATAGTTGCAGGTTGAAGGCTGAAGATGCTTGCTGAAAGTGTTGGTTGAAGGCTGAAGATGCTCGCTGGAATTTGCAGGACTGAATTAGAAGCTTGAGGAATAGAAATTTAGACAACCGCAGGGTCCCCCTCAAAGGAACCCTGCCAGTACCTCTTTGGCTGCAATAGTCTCAATAATTTATTTAGCAAAAAGTGATTTCCTCTGTGGTAGCATGAGAATTCATAGCCTTATATAGCCTTTACAAGACTCTAAAGTCAAATCCAATTCAAAAGACTTAACTTAGACTTAGACTCCTTACTAGACTAGACAACTTCAACTGAAATAAGAAACTACTTGGGATTCTGTAATCAGATTAGAAACCCAACTGAAACACTAAATTTAAATAAAAGAAAAGAGACCTAAAAGGGCAAAAATACCCCCAGAGGGGTGCGCATAGGCTAGGCCCTCTTGCAGCTTCTGCTAGGCCTCTTTTTACTTTTCACATCAGGAGAGGAGGAAAGGATTCAGTCTTCATAGGGTTGCTGGGGGGGGGGGGGGGGGGGGGGACTATGGGTAGGATCGAGAACTAAGGGAGGGGAGGGGAGAGAGGTTCCCTAAAGGGATTAGGATTGGGAGAATTGTTCTGCAAACTAGGGAGAAGGGGGAAGATGAATGTGGCGATGGGAGAAGAAGAGGGATGGCCTGGATTAGAGGTAGGGGTGTCTTTCTTACTTGAAGCCTGAACTCTGAAGGATGTAAGGGATTCAATGGATTCTTGAAGTTCTGCAGAATTCTTCACAAAGTAGCAGCTCTGCAAGTTCCTTCCAAGGGGACCCACAAGTCCGAGCCCTTTCCTCCTTCAATTCTCAAATTTTATTCTTTAAACATAATCTGAATTTTACAAGCTGGAGAAGCTTAATTTGTACCCTTTAAGAAGAACTCACACTAGGATTCAACTTTGGAAATAACTCAAGCTAGGACTCCTACTTGGACTAAAGACTCATACTGATACAGGGACTCTCATATCTCACTCTAAGATGTTCCAAATTCTAAAATAGAAGTAGCTGTGGAATCCTTGTAGGAAGTAGATTGTAACTAGGGAAAGCCCTTAGTACTCTTCAATTCAAAAACAAAAGTAGATTTGGGGTCCCAGTAACATACTGGATCCAACTAAAGGAATCCTTCTCCAATTAGGATTCCTATCTAGACTAGGACTCTTTCATAACACCCAAGGACTCAATTTAAAAAATAAAAGTAGATCTAAACTCGTAACTGGACTCAGAGTCAAACTAGGTCAGGTTGGGGTTGACTAGGGGACCCAATTTGACCACAATACTCCTGTACTGGCTGAAATTCCCTGGGTTTCTGGTTAGGCTGCAGGGTACTGGTAACCTCCCTGGGTCCCCTTTGGGTGGTCCCAAATCTGGTCACATCAGATGGCCTATTGTTCACTTCATTACATCAATGCATCATATATTCATACGTTAATGCCCAAAGCCAGAGCTCAAACAAGTCTAATACATTACACATGTTCATGGTTCAAATTACAAAGTTCAAATAGGTGAGCTGTAGTGGCAGCAAGAAAAAACCAGTTTTTGGTGCGAAACCTCTGTCTCGGTGAGGTCGAGTCAAGATATTTCAACTTGATTGATTTAGGCCCCTTTTTAATGTGGCCTGGTTCAAGTTTGGTTGGAATCTCAGTTCAATTGATTTCTACAACTCACCTCTGGTCTCGTCTCACCATTTGAACCAAGGGAAACTATTGCGAGGTCTCAGTGAGATCTAGTGGGTTCTCGTACCATAATTCAAACACAAGATTTTCCCCTCAGATGTTTAAGTGTTTAGGGATGTTTACCAAATCCTGTGAGAAGCACAAGCTGGAAATTTTGGTCCTCGCTGGATATTTTGATTCAACATGGACTCTATTAGCTTCTTTACTTGGAGCATGGGACAAAACTTCCATCAGATGATCTGAAAATATATGGTGCATTTGCTCAATTTTCTCAAGGACTTCCATTGACTAGAATTTTATATTGTGCATGATGCTATAAAATTCTTCTTTTAGTGGGTGGGGGAATTTGGTGTTAGTTGCATCATTTAAATGCCATTGTAGGCAAAATTTGCTAGTAAACTTGTGCCAATTGAGTTTTTGTTTTGTTGCTTTTAGTTCTTTATTTTACTGGGTTTTTATGTACTGTTGTAGATTCCTCATGTTAATTTATTTGCTGTAATAATCTCTTTTGGTGATCTTTGTACCAATACTTTATGGTTACACAGGAATGTTAGTTGTTGAATGTTTTTTTTTTTTTAAATGATTTTGTTTTTTCTTCAGCTGCGGTTGTCCAACTCAAGACCATCACAGCTGTGCTTGCTGCTGATGAAGGTTTATCAAATCCTAATGTAGAGAAGACTAATGTGTTGCAGAAGATACTTGTTGGCGTGGTTTCCATAATTTTTAGTTTCATTACTTTAAACTCAAATGTACATGAGAAGGCTCAATTGGATGCTGATAGGTTGGAATTTTCGATTCCAACAAATAGTGCATGTCTGAGTAATCCTTCTGCTGGTTTGAGGACTTCTATATCTGAAACATGGCTGCAGTGGCATCAAAAGGCAGTTGTATCGGTAATGGAAGCTGGTGGCTTAAATTGGTTAGTAGGTAAGGTATGCCTTTATCTATTTCGAATGTTATTTGGGTTTATTAGCTGTACAGCAACAGAACCTGAATTAGTACCTTGACATATTGAGGAGTGAAGAGAGGAGAAGAGAAGAAAGAAGTCAGAGTAGACGAGAGAGCAGAATCTGCAGTCTGAGTGATGGGCAGAATACTCATACTGTGGACAGGATTTTTCTTAATCGATTTAAAAGAACAAAACTGATGACTAGAAGACTGGCAGAAGTTTGAAGTTTGAACTTAAGATAATGAACATTGCAATAGTACCCAGAAGACCAGAATAACCAATTAACATAGAAACCCTATTACTGATACACTTAACAATTCTTGTGTAAACTATACTTCTCACCTCTTAACTCTTGATAAGGATAATTTGTATTTTGTTAAGAAATTGTTGTGTTTTCCCTTTGTTGGAAATTGGAATCACCTGTATGGAGTTGGGAGAAATCCTGTTGTAAACTTTCCCCCCCCCCTTTTCTCCCTGTCTTTCCCTATTGTTTTATGGGTAATGGAAAATGTGTTTAATTTGTGTAGTTATCAAGGTGCTGGCCAAATTCTGACCAGGGGTATTTTGGTCACTTTACTCCTTGGAGCCCTAGTAGGGTTAGTCAAGTGCAGACTACTGTTTTGGTCAAGTCATTGAAGAGTCCCAGCCTGGGCAGGACTGTGGGAGTCCCAATTAGAGAGGGATTCCGTTAGTTAGAATCCACTCCTTACAAGGATCCTAGATCTACTTTTATTTTTTAATTTGGATCATTCCTTCATGAGTTGTGATAGAATCCTTGTCTAAGTAGGAGTCCTAGTTGGATCATTCCTCACCCAAGTCTGACCACCCCCTCTAGGATTTAACACCCTCTTTCCTCCGGTAACCTTCGACCCTAACCCTAATTTCCTCACCCAAAACCCTAATGTCTTAAATTCCTTCTTCTCCCGCAAAATCCTAGACCCTAGCTCTCTCTATTCCCTCCACCAAATTCCCTGCTCTTTTAGGGTCATTTTCCCCTCGCTTCCCCTTGACCTCGATCACAATTAGGAACCTTATATACTCCTAGAAACCCTAAAACTAGAACCCTAATTTTTTGAAATCCTAAAGTTGTAGATTCAATTCTGAAGAAAGATGCAGAAGGGTTCCAGTTTGAATTTCCATAGACCTACTGACCTAGTCCTTCTAACAGTAGCCTACCATATTCCCAAACCCTAGTTCATTCAAAGCAACCCCCTACAGCATAACAGCAGGGTTTGAAGAATCCTGACTTTTACTGCTGAATTCAATTGATTGATCCTGTAAACTGGCCCTCAATTTGGGGGTTACATTACCTTATCTCAACTATACTGGTCCTTGCCCCCCAAATGAACCACAGCAGTGGAACAGGACCTCAAAAAACAAACTCAGATAAGCTACACTGGTCCTTGCCCTCCATCCAGTTCTATTTGATGGCATACTGGTGACAAGGCTGTTTACTTCACATGTCTTTCCTCACCAGTCATCGCTTCTCTTAGGTTCGTTTTAGGTCTAGGATATTGGATTTAATATTGCTCTTAAATTTTTCTCCTTTCGTCAAATTTTCCAGATTTTAAGGCTTGGAGATTGAGAAAATTTCACTAATTGACTGATTGTTAGAAAACACACTTTGGCATTGGAGGTCCAACAAATCTCTAACCATGTAGGATATGCTTTAAATTAGGAAGATGCTGAGACAGTCAGAGGTAGCTATGTGAAAACGATGGATGCCCAATTTTTGTATAGGTTCTGGTGTGGAAATGAACATGCTGCTTAAATTATGTCATATCTAAACTTGTCCATAAACCTATACCTTCCTTGACCAATTAAATCAGGCATAGTCAATGCCTCCCCCTCCCCTTTAGATTCTTTTAAGAACTAATATTTTTTTGTTGGTGATCTTAAAAAATGGTTCCTCAGCATCATGTGGTATGCAGCAATTTCATCCAAATCCATTGTCACACGTAAAATGTGTGTTCTTCCATTTATTCACAGAAGTTTAATGTTTATCCCAGAGCTGTTGCGCGTCATCAGAAGAGTGAATATGAAAGAGCAATGGATTGATATCTCTCTTCAGTATTTGACTTTGAGAACTCTTCACTCAGCACTATTTGAAAATCCACGTGGTCAAAATCATTTTAGAAGTATTGGTGGACTTGACGTTCTTTTGGATGGGCTTGGCCTTCCATTAGACAATGCATTGTTGTCGAGGAATGCCCTTCTTGGTGACAAAGACAGGTAAGATTTGTATTCTCTGAGACCTCAATATGAGATATTGAGGAGCTAAAGTTTTATTTTGTGCTCACTAAGAGTGTTGCAGTTCATTGTTGCGACTTATCTTTTCCTATTTTTTCATCTGCAGATTGCTGAACTCATTTGTTTACTTTTTTTATTTTATTTTATTTATTTTAAATTTTTTTTAATAATGATAATGGTACATTGCTTTCCAATTAAATTAATCAGTTTAAATGTGAAAAAAATGTTATTCACAGGGGCCTGAATTTTCTTGCCCTGTGGTGGACTATGATGGCCTTGCATATGAAAATATGTATTCGGGGGAAAACATGGTTCAGAATCACCGGAACCGTATGAGAACCTAAAAACCAGTACCTAGATTGAAGGGTAAAGGGAGAAAAATATGGAGGAAATTCTTATTGCTAGTTCTGCAAGCTATGGGAACATGAAGAAGAAATAGAACAGAGGAGTCACCTGAGCTTCCCACTCAATATTCAACTAAAATCTTACTCGTGGTTTTTTTTGTTTTGTTTTGTTGGGGGGAGGGTGGTAGAGGGTTGCAAATTAAAGAAACAAATTCTTATGAGAAATGTCACTCTTATAAAGTTCTTTATAGCTTATAGCTAGCTTAATTCAGAATCATAACCCACCTGGTGAAAGCAAATCTTATTGCTAAGCAAACCTTTATTGGTTGGCATTTTCCCGATACCCAAGGCCATCTCGTCTGCTATGGAATCTCTCTTTTGTGCCTTTCTTTGGAAGGGCCAGGAATCCACGTGATTCGTTCGCCCCATTAGTTGGTCCAACGTTTGTCGGCCCAAATTTGAAGGGGGCGTAGGAATCTGTCGAATCCAAGAAGTTAATTCTGCTGCTTTACTCAAACTTATCTGGAAAATTGTCACTAAACATGACTCTATCTGGGACAATTGGGTCCACTCTTACCTTCTCAAATCTAACTCTTTTTAGACTGTCTCTATCCCCCTAATCGTTCCTGGACCTGGAGGAAGCTTCTTCTACTCCGTCCATGAGCTCTCCCTACCATTACCACCCATATCTCTTCTGGTTCCACTACTTCCTTCTGGCTAGATCCGTGGCATCCGATGGGTATCTTTCTCACGCTCTTCCCCCCCGCACAGTCTATGAAACCCGCATCCCCAAAACTACCCTTCTCTTGGATTTTATCTCTAGTGGTTCCTGGGTCCCTTCCCCACATCATAGTCTCACGCAAGTCTGGAACTCTCTCCCCCTATCTTCCCCCACCTCCATGATATTGTTATCTGGATCCCCTCCTCTACCAAATCATTCACCACTTCTTCTGCTTGGAACCTATTTTGCTCCCCCTCCCCTCCCCCCTGGCTCCCCTTGGTTTGGTTTAAATGTCACATTCCCCGTCACTCTCTCACCCTTTGGAGAGCCCTAAACACAACCCTTCCAACCCAGTCATTCCTTATTTCCCGCCACATCCCTGTGAACCCAAATTGCATCCTTTGCTGGAATGGTACTGAGGACATTGAGCATTTGTTCTTTTCTTGCCCTTTATCTAGTGCTCTTTGGAGAAAAGCCCTTAGTTACATTTGGCCCTGTTCCCGTCGCTCCTTTGGGTTTGTCTGTGACTGGTCTTGGTTACTAAGTAAATTTTTAGGTACCTCTATTTGTGACCGGATTGCTAAGCTTGTCTTTGGTGCAACAGTCCACCATCTGTGGTGGGAGCATAATCTCAGGCGCTGGACCTCCAAATCCTGCTCGATCGACACTATTTGGAATGCTATATACTTTGATGTATCCTCTAGGATTTCTACTATTTTCCACCCTCCGGTTGCTGATTCCCCAAGGAACAGGCTCATTGTTGTTTCCTGGGGGCTCTACTCCCAATTCCATTCTCCTATTTGATCCTGCTCTTTGGATCCTTTGTAGTATGTTTTCGTCTTTAATTGGTTATTTATTCATCCAAAGAAAAACAAAAATAAGAAGCAAGCTAATAAAATTAACCCTTCTCACGTGAGGGGAGAGTGTCCTAAGCTAAACATACAACATAAAAGATTAACTAACTAATTCCTCAAGTCTAGTCCCGTATAACTACTACCTTAAGTCCTTTAGGTGACTTGTCTGCATTGTAACTAGTCTAACATTAGATAAGAGTTGAATGGTGATACAGGGTTAATGTAATTGGTCCATTTAATTGGGAAAAACTTCATTGAGTGAAGTGGAATAGGGAACTGGAGGGAGTGTCACTTGTAATTAATGTTCTGTTGTTTAAGTGAGCAGCTATTATTCTGTTGTTTTTGATTCAAAACTAGGAGGTGAGAGGGGGAGCTTGGAAAAGAGTCCAAGGGGGTTGAAAAATCAATTTGGATCATGTACTCACACCTGCTAGGGTAGTAGTCTATCAAAAATGAGAATTGATTTTTCTTTTAAAGAAGAGTAAGCTTCATGTCCATATATTTCCCTTCTAGTTCACATATGCTTAAAAAACTAAAAGCTGTAATGAGTAGTTCTCTAGTTCACCGTTGACAGAAATAATACAGTCAGGAAAATTCCAATAAATGAGTTTTTTATATCATTTTATTTTTAAAATTTACTTGGGAGAAATTTTAGAACTCATAATTCCACTAATGGTACTTCCTATTTAAGTTATACGGTTGCCATGTGAAAGTTACATGTTGTTGAGCTGTTTGAGAATGTGAAAACACGCATGCACATTAAAACTAAAAATGTAAGATCTGGTACGCAAATCAGTGGCAGATGATATGAAGACTTGTAAAATGGATTCTCATCAGCTGTAATATCTGGTACGCAAGTCAATGGAAGATGATATGAAGACTTATAAAATGGATTCTCATCAGTCACGTTGGAACAGAATGCTTCTTGCTTCAAATTTATTGTACTTACTTTTCACATACTAATGATATGATACCTTCTGCATCAACATGTTGCTGGAGGTGTGAATGCTTGTAAACATCTGTTGGATCCATAGATTTTTTTTCTTCTATTTATTGATTTTTTTAAATCTTCATGTGGGACCTGCTTGTTTTCCTCTTCATGGAAAATACTACATTATGCTTGGTTCTCAAGTGGTTAATGTACATTACAGAACAACATTTTCTTTTCCTTTCATGGTTGTCTATGCTTTATGATTGAATGCTCTTAACATTTTATGAACTTGACGTTAAAAAATAAATTTGATCATTGTATATTCTTTCCTCTGTGTACTGAATGTTAGCTTTAATCTCTCTTTACAGAATGGGAAATTCTTATCCGGCTGTGTTTGGGCTTCAGCTTCTCTCTTTGGAAGTCCTAAGGGAGGCAGTGTATCCTTTAGATTTCTATACTTTTGATAGATTGTCCATTTGCAAGTTCATAACAAAGTGGCGCTGTTTATACTTGAGACTTGTGAATCCACTGCAGGCAAGAAATATAGAGAATGGTTGCATCCCCTATTAAGCATTTAAACCTGGATAGGATTCTAAGACATCTCCCCCCCCCCCCAAAAAAAAAAAAAAAAAAAAAAAAAGAAAAGAAAAAGAAAGGATGGAATTCTTTGGTTGAAAAACCTTGGGAGTCGTTTCTTTTCACTTGAAAGGCCCAGTTGGATTTGTTGTATTGCATCCATTGTCTATCATGGTTTTCAAAGCGTCCACCTAGGCGGTAAGGCCGTTTTTCAACCACCTAATTTGCCTTCGCTTTGTTGACATGCAGTGTTTCAGCTGCTTTTTTGCCTAATTGCTACTGCTTCGTTGCTTTGTGCGTGCCTTATTGCAGCTTAGATGCCAAAGTGGTCGCTTTTTTGACATCTTATACATAATAATATTTTTTTCTTGATTTTTTTCGATCAAATTTTATTCTACAAAGCCGTATACAAATTTAATAGTTAGTCATTTTGGAATTGGGAATCAATGAATCATTTGATGGACAAGGAACTTATTTGGCATCACACTATCATAGAGGTAAGTAAAAATGTAAAATACTACTTTCATTTCCACACTTATAATTTGATATAGTTCATAGTCGTATGTTATGATGCTTGATGAGATGAACTTATGTTTGTGTTCTTTTTTGGATATCTTTTCATAATTATGATTCTTGAATGCTTTTTTTTTTTTTTGTATGAATGTGATTCTTGAATGTTTGTTTAGCTTATAATAGAAATTTATCAGGTTAAAAATTGTTGTGTTAAAAAAATTTGACCCAACAGCTTTGGTCGCCTTATTGCAGCCTAGGCGCTGCTTTGTCGCCTAAATTCCTAGCCGGAGCCCCAACCACTTTGGTCGCCTTGCCGCCTTGACAACCATGCTGTCTGTACATATGTTCCTTTTCTTCCCCCTGTTATTGTTGGTTCTTCTCTGTTTTTCTTTTATTATCAATCACTTGGAAAAATCTGTTCAAACTCAAAACAGTCCATGGTATCCTTGACAACTGCTCTAGATTTGGGAATTTGAACAATTTACAGTTTCTTTGTGAAAATGGAAGGGTGCATAAACTTGCAAATAGCATCTGCTGGCCTGCTTTCATGCTTCAAGAATTCAAACAACAGAGTATGGGCTCATCTCTGCAGGCTGATTTTCATATGCCTGTTCTGGACTCTAAAGAGGAAGTTCCTGTAATTGTCTCTTCAATAGAGTCTCTTGCTCCGTTTGACACTAATTCTTCATATTCCCAATATTGGAAAGTCTATGCTGCTAAGTTAAGTCGGATTCTTTGTTCTTTCCTCATGGCTTCTGAAGATCTTCAATTAAGTTATGCCCAAACATCTGTTGGTCGCACTTCTGTGGCAGTTTCACCACTATATTGGGAGCTCTCTATAAAATGGATCATGAAGGTTCTTCTTGCAGTGTTGCCTTGCATAAAGGCCTGCTCTAATCAAAATGATCTGCCAGGCCATTTAAGGTTAATTTTCAATTGCTCGTGGATCTCTTTGTTTTTAGTTTTTCTAGTATTGAGGCGAATCTTTCTTAAATTGTGTTAGGTCTACAGCAATATTTTCTTTGATTTTTTTTCTTCCGATTTTCCGTTTCTTTTACTTGTATATATTTTGGTTGTTTTTCACTATTTTATTGCAGGGTTTTGGTCAACACACTGGAACGTGGTGTTCTTCATACATTCAGAAGGGTTCTTAATTCATCACCAGCGTTACTTAAAGTATTTCGTGAGGAGGGAATATGGGACCTTATTTTCTCTGAGAATTTTTTCTATTTTGGACCAGCTTCAGATGAAAGCTCTGGGGAACTCCTAAAAGATAATGAGGAGATTCCTAGATATTCTGAACTATGTTCTGCCTCAAGCTCCTCGATGAATCAAGGAAAGTTGGATGAAGTTGAAATTCTTCAATTGGAGGTGGTTTCTTTTGTAGAGTTTGCTGCAACATTCAATGGGAGTGCTCATAATTTGGTACATTCTTTTCTTTAACCTTTAGGACATCCTTTCTTGTACTGCTTTCCTTATTGAATTATATTAGGCTTTACTGGGCATATGTTATGTGAAATTGTAAAACCAAGGGTAATACTGTAATAACCCCAAATATGTTGTAAGCTCCAACAGTTTAGTAGGAAAACTCAGGCACACAATCAAAATATAACTTAGTTAAAGAGATACCAAAGCTCCAGTAAATTAGTAGGAAAACTCAGGTGCATAACCAAAATGGAAACAAATCAGGGTCGCTAACTTAATAGAAAGATACCAAACCAACCAGAATTTCTGATTCTTCTGTTCAAACAGTGCTTGTATGATGGAGAAAATGTGCTGAAAATTTCAACAACTTTCTGAAAGCTGGAATGATTACGGCCTTATGGCTGGTGCTTCTTTTCAGTATATATACCTTACAGTTGTTTTCATGTTTGGGCATCAATCTTATTTCTTTTCTCATCTACTTCCCATTATTTTAATTCTTCATTTATCATAACAACATGCCTTTTGATCATAGAAGCAAATAAGTTAGGGTTTCCCGTTTCTGTTTCTGTTTTTGATGGTCCTTTTCAGAACTTTGGTGTACAACATGATCCTTTTGAAGAGATTCTTGGCTTTATTCCTATCATGTTGAAACATGATAATTTCTTGAAATTTTACTTGCCTGTAAATTTCATGTCTTGGCAGCCTGAATGTTCCGTGTTGTTGGATGCACTTGAACAATCTCTTTGTCAGCCTGTGATTGCAAATGTTCTTGTAAAAAGCTTGCATCGTATCCTACAGCTTGCAACTGAGAAAACTGTTGCTTCTTTCGAGACATTGAATGCGATTTCCAGGGTGCTCAAAGTTGCTTGTGTTCAATCCCAAGAATTCAGAAGGTCTGGATGGATAAGCCCTTTTGTTGAGGTTCAGTTATCAGAGGGTATTTTGCCTCAAAATAATCATGGAAGTAGTTCAATTGAGAGAGCTCAATGTTGGCGTGAATGCATGAATACTTCAATGGAGCTCTTTACTGAGTACTTATCAGTAGTGGCTGATGCAAAGAGTTTAGTTTTACGTGACTCTTCATCTGTTGATTGTTTATTTGATTTGTTCTGGGAAAGAGAGTTAAGGGAGCAAGTGTTGAGACATATTCTTGATCTAATGAAGGTACTTGATCATATACTCAAATCACCTAATCTCTAACCCCCCCCCCCCCCCAAAAAAAAAAAAAAAAAAAAAAAAAACCCTTCAAAAGATAAAGAAAAGAGGTTGTAAAAATCTTTCTTTTTTAATCATTGATTTCAGCTGCCACCATCTTCTAAAGAAGATCGAGTAGCACTACTGCACGTATGCTCTAAATATTTGGAGACATTTACTTCGGTAAGGGAACGAGAAAGGAATTTTGCAGAATTGTCAATTGATCTATTGGTTGGTATGAGAGATATGCTTTTAACTGATCAAAAGGTATGTGCTTGGGATTTGAAATTTCTACAATCTAATGGACAAGCTGTCTATGTTGTTGTTTGATTGCTGATAGCCTGCTAAATTTCACTTTCCCTCCAGTATTACCAGACTCTGTTCCGTGATGGAGAATGCTTTTTACACATCGTGTCTCTATTAAATGGCAATCTGGACAAGGCTTATGGAGAGAAGTTGATCCTGAATGTTCTTCAAACACTGACCTGTCTGCTTACAGGAAATGATGCCTCAAAGGTAATGTCCTATCTTACTGCTTTAAGTTAATCATCTAAGTGCTACAAATTTTCACAATAGTGTATAAAGTTATTGCAATTTTGAGATATGTTTGAGTTCTTGGTGTTGCTCTGCTGGATGGACATATGGAACCATTGCATGTACAACGCTGGGTTGACTGAAGACTTGAATCTTGATTTCATCTTGAAGTGAATGATGGCTTGAGTTAGTTTTGTGGAATGGGCAAACTTCGGGTACTAGAAGCCCCTCTCACATACTAGGGATTAAACACCTAACCTCTTAGCTTTGAATCCTTTGATACCATGTTACAACCGCTTATCTCTAGAGCTTGAGAGTTGTAGTCCTTACTCCTTACCATGGTATCAGAGCTCTGTTTGTGTGGGAGCATGCACATTCAGGTGAGTCTGGTTGTGCCTTGCATCTACATTGTTTAGTCCTTACTCTTTACGATGGTATCAAACCCGCCCATGTGTGATTCTGCACATGCAGTGGTGTTATTATGTATTGGTATGCGGATGTTTACACCTTATTTAACAGTATAATTTTTGCAATAAACAGTTGTGAATTGTAGTTATAGGTGTACATATTCTAATGAATGAACATTTCCTGTTGCTTATCAAACAAATGGGGTAAGCTATCCAGAGGAATTTCTGCCCTCCAGCAGGTACTAGGACTCCCTGTTTGAGTTGTTATTTGTTTATTTTTTTAATTAATTTTTTAGTTTCTTGTTTGAGGTGCTATTCTGTTTCTAGGGCTGTTTACCTTTCCATTTTCGAACTTGAATTCCATTTGCTTCTCAAAGTTGTTTATCCACTGATTGGAAAGTATAGATACCTCATTAGGGGCTGTGAATAAAGCACAATTCTCTGAGAAACAATTGCACAGCTTACTACATGGTATCAGAGCCTTAGGCTCAATTTGATCCCTCCTGAAATTATTGTGCTGAATTAATGGTGGTGGAGATCCTCCTCAAACCCTAATTGCAGCAAGCTGGTTGTCTCCTTTCATATCCCTAGTGCAGGTTGATCTTCAAACCCTAATAGCAGGCTGGTCCATTCATGTTTGAGCCAAGTGGTTGTTCTCAAATTTACTTGGAAGATTGGAGGTGTTCTTGAACGCCTATGGCATAAAAATACCAGGTAAGCTGCTGTTTCTTTTTTTATCAGAAAACCCTAGCTGTAGCCCCTGTTTTTACCCTAACCTTGAGGACAGCAGTAATGGAATTCGATGGACCGAGCTGCTATTCTCCCTCTTCCCTTTTCATGGTCCAAAATAAAAAAAATAAAAACCTAATCAAATTCTGTGCTGAACCTATTCTCCCTTATCCCTGAAGATTTTTTTTGAGAAATGTTCCCCTTTGGAGACCTAACCTTGTGGCAGATTTGATTTGATTTTCTGCTGTATATTTAGTAGTATTACCTTCTTGGAATCTACTTTTCAGGGTTACACTCTGATCCACAGATAGTATAAGTTCAGATTCTGGTTGTAGTTTTCCTTTTATAAGCAATCTGTTCTAGTGCTGTATTTTGAACTACAGTTAATAACAGTTAAGATTTTTTAAGGAATTTTCCTTTTCATGCTATAGGCGTTGCCTTAAAATTGGTTGTAATCTATTGCCCTAGTTGTTACCCATCTATTGCCCTAGTTGTTACCCATATACTGGTTTGCAATGTCATGACCCCAGTTTCTAAGGCTATGTG
The DNA here is from genome assembly GCF_041222555.1 of Hakea prostrata. NCBI lineage: Eukaryota > Viridiplantae > Streptophyta > Magnoliopsida > Proteales > Proteaceae > Hakea > Hakea prostrata. The sequence goes on along the minus strand of NC_142603.1, from coordinate 3,376,346 downwards.
GGGCCCCCATCACGTGGCAGTTCACTTTACCTGTTACACCTACCATTAGAGTATTACCACAACAATACGGAAACATGGGTAGAAAGGAGGAAATTCAAACACCCTAACTGATGGCACATGTGCTACTCTTTCACAATTTATATAGAGTGCTAAAGTGCTAGCTTATTACAACTAACCTTGTACTTCCTTAGAGCTGGATACATACCTAAATCGCAAGGTAAGCTTCATTTTCTACTGAACCAAAAATGAAAGCATCACTTTTGTGTCAGCCCCATTGCCTTTATTCTGGACCTAGGCATCTGTTGACAATTGACATTAAAGGTAGTGAGCTTCACAAGCCCAATAAGCAATATGCACAACTAAGCAAGCTACATGGTGTATCAAACAAGCAACTCATTCCATTTTTCTTTATGGTAAAGACTACAATTCAGCTCCGTTGTCTATCAGTTTCTCTTTTCAATTCATTTACTTTCATTTCCTTAAGTCTTAGACCCAAGCTTCACCTATAGAGAGGATGCCTCAGTCTAATCCACCCAAGTGGCATTCAGTCTCAGTCGTGAGAATTCTCATACTAGGTTCCCAATTTCAGTCTCTTGCCACTAGGCTTGGTATCCCTCGTAGGTAGCTATCATCGGCCTACACCTTATATTTCCACTTTCCAGTCTTGTTTCATGTGCTCCCATTTGGGTACACTAGGTATCATGACTTATAGTCTTATAGAAGCTATGCTCGTCAGCACAATAACTTTTGCTCATTTTTCAGTTTTTATCTTTTAACATTTATTGTTTCAATTTCATTTATGAACTCTCCTCTTTTAAATGCAAGGTATAACCAATATGGATCATTTAACAGGGTTCCTAGAGAACCAATTGAACATGGATGAATGATCCCAAATTATAGCATGGCATATTAACATTCCATTCAGTATCAACTAAACATAGATGTGTGAACCATTCCAGTCTTAGAACATGTTTAGGTTTAACAGTGTCATTCCAGCATGCTCATTAACACAAAAGAACATTACAAACACACATCCGAGTGCTGCTATAAGTTGATACATATTACTTACCCAACCTTGTCTTGTTTTACCCTTTTCCTGTTCTTGAGGTCGAGTATCAGTCCACCCTCTTTCTTGTTTGCATCTCTCTTACATGACATTTCATTTCATTCCACAAGGTCTACAACTTAAATAAGAGGAAGGTTACATTAAGGTCCCTAGTCTTAGTGTCCAACACCATTTTCATTCAATTTAAGCCTCAAACGGGTGCCGTTTACTTTAACATTCATTCTGGGGTTCATCGGAAATAAAAAGCATTTTGGAACCATCTGGACCCAAAAGCGGCTGATGTAGCGTGGGAGCAAAGAGCAGCTGGCCACTCATTGCTGTCCAAACAGCCCCAATCTGCAGTCTGGTCCCGTTTGCGTAGGGTTTTTGACCTACATCCTTTTTCATATTTGGAGAATTCCTATTTCACAACATTTGTAGCCCTTTAGCACTCTTTGAAATGATAACAAGATCATACAATTTGGAGTTACCATAACAAAGTTCTGGTCAAGATACTACATGGGGGTCAGTCTACCACAGCAAAATTTCAACCATACCTTCCATTGCATTTTGAAACTTTGTCTTGGTCATGAAATTAACTCAGTCACTACATTCATTCAAAGTCTATCTAGGAGCTGAAAATCCTAATGTCATATAGGGTTCGAGTCTTGCCTTAGGTTAGAGTCAAATCAAGGTAAAAAACTAAAAATCCCTCCAAATATGTGCAATTCTAAATCCTTTAGGTTCAGCTTGCATGCCTACTAGTCTATGATTTTCTCCTGCAGGCTGCAGCTCCTCTTCTCTCTCCCTCTAGCCCTCAATTGTTTTCTCTCTCTCTCTTTCCGTTGTTGATAGAATGAGCTTTGGGGCTCATGTAAGAGACGAGTTCAGCTTATATAGCCTGGTTCACCCATGACCCAAACTGACCCATTGGATCCTCTTTAAACAAAAACTCGAATTGCACCCTTTAAGGAACCGTCTTTGAACCGTATGGGTTGCTTTGGTCCAAATTTCCATTTTTGTCACATTTAATCACTATTAACAATTAATTAGACTTGGGACAACATAACTAAGGCTGGTTCACAAGCTATGGGTCCACCTTACCAGTTCTGTTAAACAAAGTGCTGTTCAATTGATTCATATTACTTACCTGTTCCTGTGGCTTTGGCTTATTCAGTCTACTTTTCCTTTGGAACCTAACAATACCACATTTAGTATTATTAAAATAGTACCATTTAAACACGGGCATTACATGCAATCGTAGATCTGGTCTAGTAAATTTGTGAACAAAGTGAAGATGACTCCATCAAATCAACTAGAACAGTAGAACCTATACCCACTACAGCTGAAATTTGTGAAGAAAATGACTACCAGCCCCTTGGGTTCCCACTTAAAATCCTAGATGGGTTAAACTACCTAATGAGGTCAAGATTTGCTGACATTACTATTACTGGCCAAGGACTTCTAGGACATATTACATATTTACATGCATAATATAAAACCAAGATACCTTGGAGCGTCTTAGCATTGATGGCCTGCGCGTGATTCTTTGGTGATAGCTTTCTTAATCTTAATTTGGTCTATGAATCCAGAATTACATGAAACTTTTCTCCTATTAGACATTGTTGCTAGTGTTTGGACTACTGCTCAGAAGACCTATGGTAAAGTTGGAAAAAGTGATCAAGTCTGTGAATTCCGCACCAAGGTGCTTTTGTTTAGGGGAGGTCTATCTCACAAAAGATCGCCTTGGCCCACGAACTGGTGCAGGATCTTGATAGAAGATGCTTTGCATGAGACAAAACAAAAGGAGATGTCACTCTCTAAATACTACAACACTCTTACTGTATTATTATAGGAGATTGACCACTACAACACCTTTCAGCCTAACAGTGCTGATGAAGTTGCAGCCTATTGTAAACACTTTGATGAGACTTGTCTAATGATTTCTTAGCTCTCTTAATGTTGAATATGACCCTATTTGGCTTCAAATTTTCAGCCGGAACCCGTTTTCCCATTTCATAGGAATCATACGCCTTTGTACACATAGAAGATTATTATCGCATAGTAATGCCTACTCCATCTACACCTGTTAGCCCTCCACAAGGTACCAGATCTCGCTCTCGAGGGCAATCTAGCCCTTAAGAGAAAGCGAGATCTCGCCTGAGATCTAGTATTTTTACCCGGGTTAACTCGTTGAACTCGAGGGCCCATCACGGGGGGTTTAAAGGTATTGGTTGGGCTTAAAGTTGGTATTAGCCTATTTTAGGCCTTTTAAACACACTGTTGTCCTTAGATTTGTGAAAAAGTAATTCAAAGTATGAGTTCTAACTCGACCCTAAGTTTGAAACCTAAATGTTGCAGGAGTCAACATGCAAGGTTATAAAACATGAAATATAGAATCATTGGGACATATAAATGAGAAGCAAGTGATAAGATACGATGATGACTTGTTGCTTTAGTGAGCACGTATTTTTGGTGCGGTTCTTTGGCCTAATTTTGAAACCTAAATGTTGCAGGAGTCAACATGCAAGGTTATAAAACATGAAATATAGAATCATTGGGACATATAAATGAGAAGCAAGTGATAAGATACGACGATGACTTGTTGCTCTAGTGAGCACGTAATTTTTGGTGCATTTTTGGGGTTCTTTGGCCTAATTTTCCGTGTCTAGCTTAATTTGAGGCCAAAAAACATAATAGGATTGTTATTTTTGCCTAAAACTGACCTAAAGTGATGTTCTTAGTTGGCACATGCCCAACTGTTTGTGGGCGAGAAGTTTTAAACACGAATTTTTAATTTGACAAATGTAAGTATGGATATTATGCAAGAGAACACTAAGATTTTCATTAAAATGCAACAAAAAATAAAATAAAATACAACAATTAGAATTTTAGCATACAAGTAGAAAGTTTATTGTAGAACTCAATAATTAGTACACGGTTAAAACAATAGAACATAACAATAGATGAATGAATTACAACTCACAATGAATGAGGAAGCATGTAAGAACTAAAAGTCCTCGATTATAATAGAGATGATACCTACTCTAACCTAATAATAACTTCTGTTTAGGGTTGGATCCATCCCTTGAGCCAGGGAGCTCTTTAAATATTGTACATACTTAGGCCATCTCATCCACATATTATAGATATCCATTCTTAGGGAATGTGTTGTAAGGGAAATGACTCCTATAACCATGCTCAGAACTGGATAGTTATACTTAGGCTTTGGTTATGGCGCTAGTACTAGTGACCCTGATGGATATCCAAAGATGGACTCCACAAACAATGTGCCTGATCCATCTCCTTATCCATATGGATACATGCTGCTTGAATCAGCAGATGAGCCATTCTATGCCCCACCTCGACCATACGCTCCTCCATATCCATATCCGTAGTCAGACCCATAAGCTCCATATGGTGTAGACCCTACACTCTCCTTGCCATCCAAGTTTATGGATCTTATTGAGTCTGCCAAGCTAGGCACATCCATGTTTGTCTGCCTTTGTGGATGGAACTGTCCACGAGCTTGTCTAGAGTAACCCTTAGATGAGGAGGCCTTGGTTTTATGACGCGGTATGCCGCTAAGGTGCTCATCCTGGGTGGCATGTGTGAACTGTGACTCCCAAGTGAATCTAACGGGGTTTGAATGTGTCTCCAGTAGTGGAACCGCCATTTGCTTTGGAACACCTCCACCACCACCACCGCCACCATCATCATCATTGTCGTCATCATCATCATCCTTGGCCTAAGTTTTACTAGGAGGTTGGGTCTCGTCTAGGTCTTGCACATAGGCGGAAGACACAACCTCATCATTGCGCAGGGCATCTTCCAATCCTCATCTGCAATAGTAGCACTAGTTGCCTCTTGTGCAAGTTCCTCCTCGTTTACCATGACCTCATCGAAATCAAGCTTGCCTATTGAGCAATATGCGGGTTGGACCTCCCTCCAAGCTGGTCCAATACTGGCTCACCCTTGGCCCTCACCCAATCGATGAGGAGGTCCTCATCATCTGAGTATACTTGACAGATCAGTGAGATTGTTGTTGTCCTGCTTCCTATTACCCTTTACTTGGGTCTATGCGTGTTAGAGCTTCCATCTTATGTTGTGGTGGAGGAAGACAAGGTCATTTAGGCTCTCAGAATCTAATCTGTTTTGCCTCTTGAGTGGATCAAGGAAAAGATGCTCCAGTTCCTTTCACATCCATAGGTGAAGCAAGTCTGTAAGAGGACCTTCATCGCCACTCTCTTGAGGTTCTCTGCACTCCCGCCATAGAGAACCCACCACTTAGCTTTATTGTAACAGAAAACATTAAGTTATTACTTAATAGATAATTCTAATAATTTGTAAAATCTATAAATTTTATACGAGTTATTGATCCAACTTGGATCTGTGCATTCCTATCCCTACACAGTAGCCTCTGAATCAAAGTTCAAATGTAACTCCTAAGTCCTAAGTCCTTACTATTTCACCTCATTGTTACAGAGGGTTTAGAGTGTCGAGTCTTGCTCCCAACTTTGCAACGACGACCATCACCACCTCAATTAGCTCTGTGTTTAACCCCAAACGGTTGTTGTATTGGTATTTCGGGTTAAGATGGTAGGCTACACAATTTAAAATTTCACAATTAGATATATGATTTTCATTAACATCAAATGAATGAATTACCAGCAAATTGCATATTTACGTACCAGCTTTATTAGTGAATGCATAAGAGGTACAATCCATCTATCATCTATGTTCTTCAGGGAGTTCTTGCAGCCTTTTGGATTTGCTTGAAATATGGCCTCCCCATCACCTCAATGGCTTCGTATAGATGGGGCAAAGTGGGCCCCTTCGTAGTGGAGTCTACCATATGTAGGACCTTTATAGAGGAGTCACCACTATCCCCACCAGTTCTCAGATGATATCTAATGATACAGTAGCTTGTGCTATACGGCCGCCCGCTATGGATGTTGGATCCTCTTCAATTGAACCACTACTGAGGTGAAAACATGGATCTCAACCAAGCTCTCTTGCTCTCAATACTCCGTAAGGCAATGTAGTTTATGGCAAACCTCATGTTACAGGCTCCTACCATGTCACCCTCTTATATCTCCCCCTCATCATGTGGAGGGCGTAGTTGTGATTGTATATAAAGTTCATCATCTGTCTAGCCCTGTCTAGTACGCTCCCCACAATCCTTATCTTCCCGATGTCCTTCAACATGATGTTTATGCAATGGGCCACATATGTTGTAAAAAAGACACTATAATCCCTGGACTGCATCATCATCTCTCCGGCATTTTTGAAGTTACTGCCGTTGTCAATCACAATCTGCACGACATTCTTCACTCCCCCTCCTTCACCTCCTGTAGGAGCCTGTAAATATACTTGTGGTCTTTCACCTGCCTTAATGCATCCATATTCCATAGATCTCAAGAATATGGTCCTCCTATCACAATACACAATAGAGTTGATGATGTACTTTCTAGTTGAACTGGTCCATCCATCACACATTATGGTGACCCATACGTCTTCCAAAAGGGCCTCATCAATGCAACATGCTGCATAATCTCGTCCTTCTACTTGTATGATACTTGTTCATCAAAACAATTGTCCAAGATTGCTAGATCGAGCACGCGATGCGTTACTTTATGAGGGGTAGGGCCAAGGTAGTTGCTTGCGCAATGTTTTCAATCATGGCCTGATAATAAGGGCCCTGTGCTATGTGGGCTGGAATGGTGTTGAAGAGCATCCATTAGCCACTGCTTCCTTGACATTGCCCTCCATAATTTTCTAAGCTCCTAAGATCTTGGGCTACTTTGACCCCATCTTCCTGAAATCATCCGGATCTTGCTCTAGTATTGCTTCCTGTCATCATGGAAAATTTGCTGATGGAGGAGGAGCACCCCTGACTTTGGGACCTTCTAAACATCCCAAAACTACCACCAGACCCAGATGGTCCAGCTCCTGCAGCTCTAGAGGGACCAGCTCCTGTGCTGCCTTTGGCCCTCTCTTGCTCCTGATGCAGCTTGCCTTGCTCTCTGCCATTGCCTGCTGCAACTCCCCAGCCTCTGCAACTGAATGTACATTGACGGGATCATCATCATCCTTGATGGAAATAAAATCTACAGGGTAAGCAGAAGGCCCCCTCACTCCCTCATTAAGTGCAACCGTCACTCTTTGTTTCTCTACCACCTTCTTTCCTGCACCCTTTTCCAACTCTCTCATTGCCCATACAACCTTTGCTGATACCATGTTGCACACAACAACATCCTTCGAATTGCCGGTGAGGTGTGCAATTGCAAGATCTGAAGTTAAGAAACCAGGAGGACTGGTACAACGGAAAAAGAAACAAGGATAATCAAATCAGCAAAATTAGGTATGAGAACCCCTTGATTGAAGATATTAAGAGGTCCCATCATCAATCCTTGTTCACTTTAGAAGAGCTCATTCGGTCTTACTACTTTCATGATTTTGATTAAGAGATACACAACCATCATAATACTGTCCATAGGAGGGATCTGCCATCCACCAATACTCCCACAACTTTAGAGTAACTTTCTTGGTTTTTGTTAGAGTTTCAGGATCCTAGCCCAAGAATTTAGAGAGAAGAAGAAGGCTAAGGAAGCATGAAGTGGAGAAGAGAAAGAGAAGAGAGAGCTCATATGTGTGTTGAGGCTCTCCCTTACTACTTTATTTATAATATAAAATCAAATCTCAATTTAGGACAACTTTTATAAACTGAATTGCAACAAAAAGGAAAATTAGATATTGCATAGAATCTCCTGAACCTGCTAAAAAGGAAACTATCTTTGGGAGATTTCTTGTCAACAAGCAATAAGAAAATAGGAAAGTAACCAAATTATAAACCTAAGCTAAAATTAACGCTTCCCCTTAAGGTGCAGTATACATATCAAAGATTCCGGCTTGGAATAACGAGAACATACCAAGGAACTTCATTACGCTTGAGCATATTAGTAATAACAGATACTGATAGACACCGAAAGAACTTCAGCCGGGAGATAATTAACAGCAACTTAAGTGAAGAATCTTCATGTCGAACAAACCATCCAACAATGAGAATAATAGGCAGTGGTGAAGATGATCCATATCCGTAAGTATAGCAGCAACGATAACATTAGGACACTATCCATTTAATGCTAGTAGTAGGGAGGAATCTCCACACAATAAGGTAACATTTGAGCCAAAAGTCGCATATATGCTCTTCGCAAAAGGCAAGTAATGCGAGAAAGCAGATAACGGAGATTCTATACAATATGTAATTTTCCTTTTTGCTACAACTCACTTTAGGAAAGTTTTCTAAACTGAGATTTGATTTTACATTATAAATAAAGTACCAGGGAAAGCCAACATATACATGCAAGCTCTCCCCCCTCTCTCTTCTTTTTCTTCTTCTTCTTCTTCAATCTTCTTCTTTCTAAATTTCCTTTTAGTCCCTAGGCTGGTTACATGTTTTGAAATACTAACATGGTATCAGAGCATTAATGAGGCCTGGGTTGGTAACTTATACCTGCAGTTTTGAGAGTCCACCATAGTTTCTCTTCTTCTTTACCTTCTTCACCGATCACAACAGTTGCTGCTTACTTTAGTTGCTTCTAAATCAGACAACAAAATAAAATGAAGAATTGAATCTTCAAGGTATGGGTCTGCATCTAATTCATGCCTGCAGTAGCATATTTCAAGATTTAATTGAAAATCTATGCAGTGTCAAGTCTTGTGAGGGTACTAGCATGTTAAAGACCTATTCTACTATTTATTAGAAGAGCTCTAATACCATGTTAGAATTTCAGGATCCTGTAACCAGCCTAAGAATTTTGAGAGAAAAAGAAGAATGAAGAAGCATGAAGAAGAGAAGAGAAAGAGAAGAGAGAGCTCATATGTGTGTTCAGGCTCTCCCTTAGTACTTCATTTATAATATGAAATCAAATTTCAGTTTAGGAAAACTTTCATAAACTGAATTGCTGTAAAAAAGAAAATTACATACTGCATAGAATCTCCCATATCTACTAAAAAGAAAACTATCCTGGGGAAATTACTTGTCAACAAGCAGTAAGAAAATATGAAACTAACTAAATAGAAACCTAAGCTAAAATAAAAAGTGAAACATTAACAGTTTTCAATTTCCTATTAATCAAAGTAGTCGTGTAAACTCTTGTTTTTGCACAACTTGCACATGAGTTATATTTGATATGTGATTATTGATGATTATATGTGTGTGTGCTTCAGTTATGTGTTATGCATATTTTAGGGTAGGTTTAATGTTTTACTTTATTGACAATTGAAACTGTTTATCATTTATGTCAATTTATACTTCAAGCGTGTTGAGATATGCATTCAGTTTCGACCAATACAACTAAGCATGAGTGTGAATCCACAGGACAATTGGTTTTTTTTTTATTTTTTGGTTGTGTGACTCAATGGTTGTGTTTATAGGCCTTAAAATAAGCCTTTCCAAGAAGAACCAGACCCAAAAAGTGCATGAAAACTACTGAAACATACTGCCAAAACCTGGTAGAATATGGACAAGGTTTCAGCAAGGTTTTGGTCGAAATCTCGGTATCTCAGTGTTTTTGACCCCACAGAGTAACCAAGATGAAACGTGATTTCAAACTATGGTTGAAACTACCATAACTTGTCTAAATTTGCTGAAATTGAAGGTTGGTTGAAATTGGTCATAACTTGGGATTTATTGGTTGAAACTATCGAAAATTTTGAAATATTAGTCTAAATTTCCAAATTTCTGAAATATGGTCAAACTTGTTGAAAACTAACTCTGGGTTTCATTTTGGTTTCTTGAGAAACTGAGATTTAACCGAAATTTTGGCTCATCTTGGTTGAAACTTGAACCTTGCTAAGGGAGAAAGAACTATAAGACCCCAGTGGGGAAGAAGAACGGGGAAAACAGAAAGAAGAACGTAGCTTTGGACAGCGTAAGTAGAGGTCCAGAGAGAGATATCAGTAAACCCCTAGGAGCCAACAATTTGCCTGCTCCCTGGGGAGTCTAAACAAGAAGCAGCAGCTCAAAGGAGCTTTTGGTTTAATTTCAAAATAAATGGAGTTTCAAATCTGTTGGAGAGGCTCAGAGTTAGAGGTCCATTTCTTGAAGTTGTGCTCCGTCCAATATGATTAATAGTAAGGCCAGACAACCTGAATTATAAATCGTAGACCTGGTAAAGGTCATTCACTCACAAAGTCTGATTCTTCTGCTTCTAGGCCAGCACTTAGCATTCGTTATAAGTTATTAGTCTGGAAGTGAGAAAAGGGATCTTTACTGCTTTTAGTCTGTTCTTTGCTTTATGTTGTTTGATTAGATTGGATTTGTTCTAGTTCATTATTTATTTTTTCTGCTATTACTTGCAGGCTACTTTTAGAGCTCTTGTGGGAAAGGGTTACCAGACATTGCAAAGTTTGTTGTTAGATTTTTTCTCGTGGCAGTCAAGTGAAGGGCTTTTGAGTGCTCTGCTAGACATGCTTGTTGATGGAAAGTTTGACATCAAATTGACACCTGTAATAAAGGTGACTTTTAATGAATACCTTACCCTCGGTTTTTGTTTGAGATATTTGTCATGGTTGTCTGCGGAAACCTGCCAATTTTCCTGTAGTTTTGGTGATTATTTAATTCCTAGATAAGAGATGTGTTGAGTGTGGTTGTTTGAAGTGTCAGGTTTTAATTGAATGCATCAGTTATTGCCACATATTTATGTTTACTTTCTTTTTTGTCACAGAATGAGGATGTCGTCTTACTTTTCTTAAGTGTTCTGCAGAAGGTCTGTTCCTCTGATTTCACATAAGTTGATCCGACAAAAGAATTCTTTTTTGCTTGAATTGTTCGATCCAACAAAATAATTCTTTTTTTCTTGAATTGTTATGCTTAAGTATTTCTTTACTATTGTGGTTGGACAGAGCAGTGATGCATTGCAGCATTTTGGGCTTAATGTATTTCAGCAACTTCTAAGAGACTCCATCTCTAATCGAGCTTCATGTGTGAGAGCAGGAATGCTTAATTTTCTTCTTGATTGGTTTGCACAAGAGGATAACAAAAATTTGATTTTGAAAATCGCACAACTAATTCAAGTTATCGGCGGCCATAGCATTTCTGGTAAGGACATACGGAAAATTTTTGCTCTTCTTCGTGGCGACAAAATTGGATCAAGGCAACAGTACTGCTCATTGTTGTTGATCAGCATTCAATCTATGCTCAATGAAAAAGGGCCCACTGCCTTTTTTGATCTCAGTGGGATTGAATCTGTACGTACTTGCATAATATATTTTCATCAAAATCCTACATCCTGTAATTTGTGTAATCTGTTGTGTGAGTACTGAGTAATTTGTTCATTTCCAATAATTTAAATCTTGGTTAGAGTATGTTGAAACTACTTTTACAGAAAGTATAAGTACTCACTCTGTTTACTGTTTGATTTGATGATTTTTGGTGAATTGTGTGGCAATATTTTTTTTTGTTCCTTACTGGTTGAGGTCGTTGTCATCTACTCATCTCCAAATGTAATAGAAGGCGCAAGCCTGCTTCACTTGTAATTTCATCAGCTTTTGTACCCCTAAATCCTGATCTGTATTTGAAGAGGTTTGAGGCATATCCCGTCTGATTGGTCAGCCAAAAGCCAAGTTGTCTGTCACTCAGTGAAATCTTGGCCGAGCTGGTGCATTTTTTATATCGAAATTGGGCCCTTGGTTTCAATTGTATGACCTTATTAGGTAACTAAATTGCAAGGCAGCCTCTTTTAGGCCTACAGATATGGTAGAACCCTTACATTGCGTTTGGTTTTCTGTAATTGTGACAAACACGGTTTGTTAAGAACATGAATATGAGAATGTTATTGTTAAGAATCATGGCAAAACTGTTTGATTATTCAAAATTTGTTACGTGATTCTTTCTAAACTTTATGATTATCTTACTCTTGTCAAATGGTTCTTCGAAGAATGCTAGATAGGATCTGAAAAATGTTTGGGAATTGACCCAATTACCCTAGGGTATTGGTTCGGGAATCGACCCATCTACCCTTAATGTGTTTTGATGATAACAAACACATATATCCAATTGCTAACCATCAAGGTTCAGGATCTCGCCCTGAAGGGTAATGTCACACTTGAGAAAAAGTGAGATCTCGCTCAAGATCTGGTATTTTTCCCAGGCCAACTCAGGTGGACTCGAGATACCATCTCGAGGGGTTTTTAGGGTCAGCTCAGGTTCAAAGTTTGTATTTAGCCTATTTTAGACCTTTTAAACAATGGTGGCTTTAGATTTGTGAGAAGACAACCCTTAGTGTGAATTCTAGCTCAACCCTAAGTTTGAAATAGAAATATTGCAGGAATGAATGTGCAAGTTTATAAAACATGAAATATAAAACCATTAGGACATATAAATGAAAAACAAGTGATAAGATATATCAAATAACTTTAATACCAACAAAATGCCATTCATATGAGTACAATAGAGCATCAAATTCAGGACTCTTGAGAGCATAGAAAAAAATTCGAGGGAAACTCAAGTTTTGACCAGGTGAAAATGGGAAACCTAGGTGGGAAATTGAGAAATTTTGAGGAAACTTAGGACTTTTCATGTAAGTTTGGACAGGTTTTATGGAGTATTTTAGGGTGAGATTTTGCATTTAAGCTAATTAGAGTATAGAGAACACATTGACTGTATTTTGCTAAAAATATCAATGTAAATATGTCATTCAATGTACATAACATCAATGTAGAGTTGTCCGAAAAGTATACGATAAACTTAACTACTTAAGCACATAACATTCATATATAATTTTTAACTTCAAAATAGCTGACAATAAAAGGAAAGTACAACTTAGTGCCAAGAGTGGATCCATCCTGTGAACTGAGTAGTACTATACTACTATACCTATAACATCCTCTTTTCCAACCAATGAACATAGACATCCCATGACATTTTATGCCTATGGTTGTCAAGGTAATCGACAACTGTAGCTTTATGAGTATGGTCATCAAAATGCTTAAGACAACCAGTCTGAGGGAATACGCAATTTGGATAGGAAAGTCCTGATGGAGGGGGTATTTGTTTTGGTATTTGGGGAAACATGAAATAAATAGAGAAATTTAAAATTTGGGAATGTTACAAAATTTACAGGAAAAAGTCCTAGGTTTCCACGAAATTTTCCATGTTTTCCACGAACTTTGGGATTTTTCTTCTTCTCATGAACTAGCTGTTCTAGTTAGGTTGAACCTAATAAGTTTTAAATAAGGTAGTTTGACTTAGGAGTTAGGACCCTAATAAGTATTAAATAAGCAAAAGGAAGGAAAGTTTTGTAATTCAAGTAAAACCCTTCATTTTGAAATACACTTGTTTCAAGCTTGGTTTGTAAGATTTCGTCAAAGAATCAGCATTTTTTTTGGGTTTTTTTTGTGTGGGGGGGGGGGGTTGTTGAGGGGAGGTTTGCATTTGTAATTGAAACTCATCAAGACTGGTCAAAATTTCAACCAAGCCTCTCAATCATAGTACTAAATTTTGTCTCATCCTTGCTGTTTTGACAGGGATACCCATATCTCGGTGAAACATGGTACAAATTATGTGAACAGGGTTGACCCCTCTTGGCTGAACCCTAAAGAGGATAGTTTAGTCAAAACCAGACCTAAATAATTGCTGGTTTTTATTTTCTGAAGAGTTTCAGTTAGGAAGTGCAGTTTGAGTTAATAAGAGTTCCTTGGGTCTCTTGTTTCTTTTAATTCTAGCATATTTCAATTAGAGTCTTTAGTTAATTAGGATTTTATTTCAGCATGTCTCAGTTAGAGTCCATTAGATTTTTTATTATTTATTTGGTCGGTTGTGATTCAATGTAATGGGATCCTAATCTATAAAGGAGTCCCACTTAGGTTTAGAGTCTTTTAGTAGGCTATAAATAAAAGCCTACTCTTTCTTTTGTAAAGTTAAGTCTGATTATTTGATTAAAGAATACTGAGTTGAGGACTGTGGCTCCTGTTTGAGGGGTCACGACGGATTTTAAATTTAGTTCTTCTTCAAAGATCAGCACCTTTCTTCAAGAATTCCTTCTTCCAATTTCCAGCAGCCATCATCAATCTCAACAAGCTCCAAGTACTGCAATCCCCACTCCCCTTCCCTCACATCTCAAACCCATCGCCCTCCTCCGCTGCCATCACCCCCTCCCCCCCTGCTGCCCTCACCTTTATTGCACAAGCCCTAGGAATCCCTCCCCTCCCTTCACAGCTCCTTTCAGCCCTCCTTCCACTCCCACAGGCCTTCCTGAGCCCCCAAACTTCCTTGCGACAGCAAAGAAACCCTTCCCTGCCCCTTCCTCTCTTGCAGCACCCTCCCTCCCCCTTCCCACCCCTTCTGGCCCCTTTTCTCTTTCTCTACTGACTTGCGGCAGAAACAGGAAAAAAAAGAAAGAAAGAAAGATGGCTTAAGATCTATTCTCAAATCCTATTATGAAACCAAGGTTGTCAAGGCGACCAAAGCGGTTGGGGCTCCGGCTAGGCGATTAGGCGACAAAGCGGCGCCTAGGCAACCGAAGTAGTTGCGTCAAATTTTTTCAATACGACTACTTTTATGCTGATAAATTTCTATTATAAGCTAAACAAACATTCAAGAATCACATTCATATAAAAAAAAAGCATTCAAGAATCATAATTATTAAAGAGTATTAAAAAAAGAACACAAACATAAGTTCATCTCATCAAGCATCATAAACTATATCAAATTATAAGTATGAAAATGAAAGTAGTAATTTTACATTTTTACTTACCTCTATGATAGTGTGATTTCAAATATGTGCCTTGTTTATTTAATGATTCATTGATTCCCAATTCCAAAATGACTAACTATTAAGTTCGTATACGACTTCATAGAATAAAATTTGATTTTTAAAAAAATCAAGAAAAAAATTATCATGTACAAAATGTAAAAAAGGTGACCGTTTTCGTGTCTAGGCGGAAATAAGGCGTACAAGGTGACAAAGTGGTAGCAATTAGGTGAAAATGCAGCAAAAAAAATTGCATGTTAACAAGGCAGTTCAAAACCCAACCGCTTTGCCGTCTAGGCGGATGCTTTGACAACCATGAATGAAACGCTAAAGTTTCCTATGTAAATTCTATCCTCTTTCAGTCATGGTAGAAGATCTCGCTCTCGAGTGAGATCTCGTCGCCTTGAAAAATCGAGATCTCAACCTTCTCGGCAAAATCTTGGTCGAGATATACAATTTCTTGGCGTCAACTCAGTGGCCGATCTCGGTGTGTTTTAGGGTACCAATTAGGTTGAAACTTGGTATTTAGCCTATATAAGGCATTTTGAACACATTGGTGGCCTTGAATTTGTTAGAAAACAACCCTAAGTATGATTTCTAAGTCTACCCATAGTGTAAAACTTAAATGTTGGAGGATTAGGGAATGCTAGGTTATACAACATGTAATATAGAATCTTTAAGGCATATAAATGAAAAGCAAGTGTATCAAATGCATCAAGTAGCCTAAATGTTATCAAAATTCCATCCATAGGAGTATCACAATCTCAATTTTCAAGAATAGAATAATAAAATTATACAACCATTATATATAAGTCATTAAATCATAAGTTCATAAGACGAGCAGAGAATGATTGATCTTCCTTCGATGTTGTAGACGTGCTAGAGTAGTTGCAAGTGAAAATCTAGCCGAAATCCACAAAAAAGGCAAAGATTGAGAGTTCCAGCGAGATCCAGGGCTAGATATGGCAAGATCTCGAGCAAGATATCCCAACTCTCTGCTCTCGACCTCCATCTCATCTCGCCTACTTGAAAAAACGAGATATCTTGCAAGATCTCCCACCTTGCTTTCTGTTACCCAAACCCCACAACCCATAGCCATCCCAAACATCATCCTAAGCCTTCCCATTCCTAATCGTAGGCTTCTAAGAAGATTTGATACATCCCATATTTCTTTGTTAAGCCTCAAACTTAATCCCCTACCGTCATATATAATTTTGTTAAACCCATACGTTACTCATAACCGTCACATTTGGGATCCATCCTTAGTCAACAATTTATATCCATCCCATAATTATTTTGGGTGTCTCAAACCATCCTTTGAGTGACTTGTTAAGAATCCTAACTTGGCATTAGGGCTTTCCCATAAAGTCTTAGAGATCCATAAGCATCCCATAATATTTTTAGACCTATTTTCTGGAAAATTCTGGGCAAGCCGTAATTTCTGGGAAATCTTCAACGAAACCCTAACCCTAAAATTGTGTTTCACATCAACAACTTTGTACCATGTTTCGAAAGCATGTTTCGGTGGGTTTCAAGTGTTTTTTGGGTTCTGATTTTCGGTGTACAGCCTAATTTGGAGCCAATAAATACAATGCAAATGTTAGTTGTTACTTAAACCTTACATAAATCGGTCTTCTTTGTTCATACATGCCCGACTATATGCAAACACAATTAGATCATGTATTTTGACAAATATAAACATGAATATACAAGAATATATCAAAACTTACATTAGAATGCAAGAACAAATGCTGAGAAGTAATCAAACCTCTATAATAATTAAAAAATAAAAAAATTACAATTTATATTATACAACCCCTCGAAATAATCAAAATGTCACCGAAACTACTGAGATTCTGCGAAATTTCACGGAAATTTCAGAAATTCTGGCGAGATCTTGGTGAGATTTCTTGGAGATTCTGTCAACTTCACCCCTAATTTCATCTCGGTAATGTCAATATCTCTGGAATTCGGCAAAATTTTGTGAGATTTTGTTCCAGGTCTCAGCAAGTTGAGGCCTGCTAACAGCTTTGACCATTTCTTTTAACCACTGGAATGCACATAATTCTAGCAGAACAGCTTTAAGAAGTATCAGGAATGAAATGATAACGGACTGTTAACCATTTCATAATAATACAACTACCATTATATGTTATGTATCAGGAATGAAATGATAATGAACTGTTAACCATTTCATAATAATACAACTACCATTATATGTTATACAGTCAAATATATTTTGAGTCAATAACTTATAGTACAAGCCAACAACCAAGTATCCGGTCACCCTTATCCCTTTATGCTCATCTTAATATTGAACGAGTGACCATCTTCAAGTTCAAATCTATTCCAAGAATGGTAGTTAGACAGAAAATTGCCTCTGAATGTTCTCTTGGAGTCTTGGGCATCAAATCCAAATGTTGTTCTCGTCTTAGCTTTCTTGGCTGCATAAATGATGACATCTCCATATGCTGCTGCAGTGGCAGGACCCTCATGCACTGGGTACGCCCTTTAGTGTTTGCTGCTTGGCTGACACAAATCCAAAAGGGAGTTAGAGTTTTGGTGCAGGGTATTTTAACATGATAACTGCACATCTCTACATTCTATCCTTCTTGTATCTTGAGTAAATTTCCCAATTGATGTTTTCATGGCTTGGTGATTGATTCTGGCCATTAATTGGTTGATAATATTTTGTTTTTCATGTATTTGAGATGTTTCAAGTTATTTCTGACATTTTCTATCTCTTGTAGGGAATTATAATAAGAACACCTGTGCAGTGGCCTCACAGTAAAGGATTTTCCTTTTCATGTTGGGTCAGAGTAGAAAAATTCCCCAGGAAAGGAACCATGGGTCTTTTCAGTTTTCTTACGGAAACTGGGAAAGGGTGCTTTGCTGTGCTTGACAGGGAAAAATTGGTTTATGAGGTAAAAGTCCTTTGCCCTCAGGATGTAATACAACTGTTTTCAGTTAGGTTTGATATCTTGTTAAAATATTATTTTCTTTGTTGATGCCTTGTTTGGTTCCTTGGTGGCATCATTGTTGAATGCCAGATAGTTGAGGTCACATTGTTCTGCTACATATTGGGTTGAACTTGTTTGGTTTTTCAACAACTTGGAACTTTAGAAAGTGTTATAAATATAGAGTTTTTATTACTCAGAAAATTGTGTTTGTTCAGACCCCAATGGCATATTTATAGTTTACAATTTGAGTAAGTCCTACTCGAGTAGGAAAAGAAATACAAAAACAAATAGGAACAGAAAAACTGATCCTACACCGATCAGGAAACTAGTCTAATGCAAAATAAGAAACAAAAAAAAAATAGAAAGGATAAAAACAATAATTAAAATAGGAGTTTTAAAGAGGAATCCTACTCCAAATAGGAAACCTCTGATCTAGCGCTAGCTAGAGTTAGATCAAGAGGGATATTTCCCTCCACAACACTCCCCCTCAAGTTGAGGTCTAGATATCACGCATCCCAACTTGGTCAAAAAGTATGAAACGTCCATCCAGTTGAATGTTTTGTGAGGACATCTGCTACTTGATCTTTAGACTTCACAAATGGCATACTTATTATATCATTTTCCAACTTCTCTTTTAGCTTTGATACCAAACGGAAATCGAAACCCAAACTTCAAACCCTAAACCCTGCCCCAAAACCTAAGACCTGGTGTACAAACCGGAATCTTAAGGCTTAAGGATCTTTAGTGAGGCTCAAAGGTAGTGAAAAAACAAAGATTAAAGAGTAGAATGCAAACTTTTATAGATATTGCAGAACACAAAACCCTAAACCAAGAGTATGGGTACTCCAATATGTGGAGACTTAAGCTCTTGGGTGCTTATATAGGCACAGAATCGAGACTCGGGTGCGCATAGGGCCCCATCGTCAATACTCGAGATTCCTTCGGGATAAGCACGAACAAAGGTGACACGCAGGCCACGTGAAAAGAAGGCGCACTAAGTAGTGGCGCCGAAAGTAAAAGATTCGGTGCGTAGACCGAGAGAAAGCAAAGATGGGCACGTAGGCCCCATACGCTTTTTACAAAGTACAGGCACCATCAGTAGTGCCTAGGGTCCACACGCTTCCTGTGAACTTCAGGGGGTCCACGTGGTCACGTCTTCTGCCAATTTTGCATTAGCATCCACCATCTCCAGTGTTGCTTCTTCCATCTTGCCCAATTCTTCGTGACACCAGGTGTGTGTCCGATTTTCTGCAGATACAGTTTCTCAATTTTTGGGGCATAGTGGGCAGCAAGCATATTGTAGGTGAGCTGTTTTGCGCAAAGAACCCTTTTAGCTGCCGTAATATGTCCAACTTCTCGGATAGATTTACGTAAGTCCGGGATGGATCGGAGCAGCTGCCTCTGTTTGTCTTGTAGTGCAGCACGAGCTTCTTGTTCCAATTCTGCCATAGACCGTTGCCCTGTTTCTTCAACTTGTTGAGACTGAGCGACCCGGCGGATGCGAATAAGGTCCGTATACCGGTATCCTGCAAGGCCCTTGGGCACTCGAGTGGCTGTATTTCCTCATTTACCTGCTGATGCAAGAGTATACTTGGGATGGGTATGTCTTCTGGACTATTAGATGATTCATTGTGGCTGGACATGCTTGCGAAGAGTGAGCAAGCCTTGAGAGTTTGTCGGCAAGATAATTCTTGGAACCGTCAATATGCTCTATGTGGACTTGAACTCCGGTTCCGGTGAGGTAGTCCACGAATTGAAGCCAACGTAGTCTTGAGGGCTTATGGTTTACAGATTTACCAAATAAACTAACTATGGCTTGACAGTCAGTTCTTAAGGTTACCTATTGTTTGTCGAGATAATAGATCTTAAAAGCCTCCAGTGAATTTATAGCCGCTGCAATTTCTGCGTCTATAGTACTCTTGATGATCGGAAACCGACCACTGGCATAGGCTGAGATCTTTTCAAGACTGCGTGAGTCATGCTCACGTGGCTTTCACTTTAAGATTCCTCCCCATCCTTCCATGCATCCATCACACTCAATAATGATAAAACTTATTGGAGGGGGGGGGAATCTCTAGATCCGGCAGATCCTTGACAATCTACTTTATTTTTCTGACGAGTTCCCGGTCAGATGGCTTCATCTTTTTGTTGCCATACGGGCTCGTCTTTTAATATAGGGGCCCAGGAGGACCCCTAGCTTTGGGATATGAGATCTGACATAATTCAATGTTCCGAGCCATGATCTCAATCCTTGCTTTTCCTTGAAGGATGCGTCAGATACCTCAATTATTGCCTTTATGATGTGAGGTTGTAACCGCATCTTCCATCTTCCAATGTGAACGCCCAAAAAATCAATTTTGGGAATAGCGAGCTTCATCTTGGTGGGGCTTAAGATCAGCCCTTCCTTTTGACAGATGTCTAGCACTTGTGTCAGGTGTTGATGATGTTTTTCCTCATCCTCGGAGTAGACGAGTATATCATCAATGTAGACAGCTGTAAAGTCTTCTGTTCCTTTCAAAGCCTTATCCATTTTTCACTTAAGTGAATTCTTTTAAATGGGTATGAATATAGATTGAATACAAGTTTTTGACTACCTGTTGACGTCTTTACCATTTTATTTGTGAGGGCTAAGTTTGAAATTTAAGAATGCAACAACTTTGCTAGTTATTTTAGTAGAAAATCTAGAAAAATATTCACATATTTCTAGTAAAAAATTATAAAAAAAGAAAAAAGAAATCAAAATAAGTAACTTAATTGGATAATTTTATCGGACGGATAATAATCGGTTATAAAGGGGTATACCATATGTGCATCTTATTAGTAATCAAACGAATTTGGATACCCCTAAACGGATGAGGATGTGGATACGAATTCGGGAGCGGATTTCGGTTATCCATTTACACCCTTAATGAAAATGCCCTAAATATCCCTATTAAGGGGTTCGACCAGCTTAAGGGGGCTTCTTAGAGCAATCTTGGGGCCCCACCTATGGCTCGGCCAAGGGAGGGTCTCTGTGTTCACATTAGTGCAACTTCAGAATGGAAAATCTTCCCAATGACTAAAATGGTGCCTTACTACCCCTCGTCTAGCTAAGTCGTTTATTAAAGAATTGGCAGATCAAGGTTTCGAATGAAGTGATATTACAGTTGATAATGCCATGTGCCTAGCACATCTTTCTTCTTTTGCGTCACTCCAAGAAACACACCCTACTTGTACTCCAACTGAAATTTGAAAAAAGGAAAATGAGCAATAGCCCCAATTTTGCCTCCAAATCTACTTTTATTCCTATGACCAAAACACCCCTAATGTTTTGGAAAATCTTAACTGTAGACACTTTTCCCAAAAAATAAAAATGAGGAGCTTCCTGAAATCAGAACAGAGACATAGATCCTAAAAGGATTTGACACTTGAACCAGTAACAGACCCCAAACGTAAACAAAGAGAAAGGACACCCTAGCTACTATTGACTAAATGGACTATCTGTTGTCCTTTCATTCATATCTGAACTCCTCAAAAGAAAGTAGAGCACTAGAGCCCACTCAGCCCAGTATGGAATCTGTAGTAAAATCCTGGCTTTTAAATTTCCTTCCAGCAAAATCAGCTTCGATGTTACAATGAGATATGCTCACTTATGGCTATATGTTTCTGTCTTGCAGTCTATTAATCACAAGCGACAATGTATCTCGTTGCATCTGAGCCTTGTGCATAAGAAATGGCATTTTCTTTGCATAACACATAGTGTTGGGAGAGCATTTTCTGGTGGAAGCATGTTGCGGTGTTACCTTGATGGTGATGTTGTATCATCTGAGAAATGCAGGTGTTACTAATCTTTTGACTATTGCTAATTTTTGTTCATCTGTTCTGCTTGAAAGTAACTTAAAGCTGCTCCCAGGTTTCACATATTATCTGCATTATTAACTTCTTGGCTTTCTCAACATGCTTCAGGTATCCAAAGATCAATGAAACTGTTACATGTTGTTCGATTGGAGCAAAAATAAGTCCAGCTTTGTATGAAGAAGAGAGCCCACTTGTCTCAACCAGAGAATGTTCTCCTTTTCTTGGACAGATTGGTCCGGTTTACATGTTTGGCGATGCCATTTCATCAGAGCAAATCCTTGGCATTTATTCCCTAGGACCAAGTTATATGTATTCGTTCCTTGATAATGAATCTGCACTTGCTTCCAATTACCCTTTGCCCAGTGGAATTCTTGATCCAAAGGATGGCCTTGCATCAAGAATCATTTTTGGTCTCAATGCTCAGGTTATCATTCTTTCCTGTAATAATTTCCTGTTCGTTGCATTATATTTGTTCATCGTCAATAAGTTGTGATCCAGTATTATCTCTTTGCAGGCCAGTGATGGCCGGAATTTATTTAATGTTTCACCACTGCTGGATCATGCATTGGACAAAAACTTATTTGAAGCTGCAGTTATGCCTGGAACACAGTTATGTTCTCGTCGCTTATTGCAACAGATAATTTACTGTGTTGGGGGTGTCTCAGTATTTTTTCCACTTTTGACTCAGTTTGATAAATTCAAAGACTCTGAGTGTGAGCAAACTGACGAGATAATTCTTCAATCTATTACTAAGAATTGTATTGCAGCTGAAACTATTGAGCTTATAGCTTCTTTCCTGGATGAGAATACAGCAAATCAGCAACAGATGCATCATGTTTCTGGATTTTCCATTCTTGGATTTTTGTTGCAATCAGTTCCTCCCCAGCAGCTTAATTTGGAAACCCTTTCAGCTTTGAAACAAATGTTTAATGTTGTGGCAAACTGTGGTAAAGCAACTCAAAAAATTCTGCAAACTTATGCTTTTACTTTTCTTTGTTCCCTTTCATCTGCAAATTTAGTCAACAGTCTGTATTAATTGTGATTTGGAACCAATCAGGACTGTCGGAGCTTCTCGTGAGGAGTGCTATTACAAGCATATTTCTTAATCCTCTTATCTGGGTACATACAGCTTACAGTGTTCAGCGTGAGCTGTACATGTTCCTCGTACAGCAATTTGACAATGATCCAAGACTGCTTACAACTCTCTGTCGGCTTCCACGCGTTATTGATATAATACATCTGTTTTACTGGGACAAACCAAAAACTCGCTCTGCTTTTGGCAGCATGCTTCTTTTGCATCCCACCAGTAAACAACTTATTGGAGAGAGACCGAATCGAGAAGAAATTCATAAAATTCGGCTCGTTCTTTTAAGTCTTGGTGAAATGAGTCTCAGGTTAAGCACCTGCTAAATCGGCACTCATATGCACATGCTATAACCTTCTACTTGATAATATCGTAAAAGACAAAATTATTACGTCTTTGTTCACTAAAAGTTCTGATTTTGAGGTATTTCATTCTGCAGGCAGAACATTGCAGCATCAGATATAAAAGCTCTGATAGCTTTCTTTGAGAGAAGTCAAGATATGGCATGTGTTGAGGATGTATTACATATGGTTATTCGTGCTGTTTCTCAAAAGCCGTTGCTTGCTTCTTTTCTGGAAAAAGTTAATATTCTTGGTGGCTGTCATATTTTTGTTAATCTCCTTCAGAGGTACACCATCTGTATACCAATGTACAGTATAAGTTCTGCAGGATGAGCCCATTGACTGCACAATTTCTTCTTCAGAAACCTCCTTAAAACATCTATGATGTGTTTTCTATTTCTTTAAGCTTTAGCTTTTTTTCATCACTTTTATGATGTTTGTATGTCAATTGTCAAGCCACCACTGCAGAATGCCAAAGTTGTATGTATGCTATTATAGGCTGTTCCCTTTTTTTTCCTCCCTGTATCATGAATCCAATTGTTATTAGCTTTTTGTTATGAGTCTGAAGCAAATAAATCTCAGAATCTTGTGTTTTATTCACAGCCCCACTGGGGGTTTATGTAGAGTTACAACCTGAGGGGATATGAATCAGAAGTGAAGTAGGAAAGCAGAGGTTGAAAACATCTAGGAAAACAACCGGAAGCAGAGAAAAGAGAGGTAAAATATCCCTCTTGTGCTGGTGCAATCCCAAGAGGAATTCTGTTCCCAAAAATGTCCGACAAGACTCCTCTTCAACTTGTGAATAGATATCACACATGCTCAACTTGGCCAAGATAGGATGGAATATACATTTAGGTAAAATCCTGTAGCAAAGACATTGGCTAGCTGGTCTCCAGACTCTACAAATGGCATACAGATTACGCCACTTTCCAACTTTTCATTGATGAAATGCCTATCAATCTCCACATGTTTTCTCCAATCATGTTGTATTGGATCATGGACAATGCTTATAGCTGCTTCATTGTTACAATAGAGCATCATAGGAAGAGGAACTGGAACCTTGAAGTAGATAGTGTAGCGATAACAACTCGCAAGTCCTTGAGTTGTAGCTCAAAACTGCTTAGGCACTGGCTTTTGCAAACACATTCTACTTCTTGCTGCACCAGGTGAGTGGTGACTAGATTTTCACCGATAAAAGCACAACACCCTGAGGTGGACTTTCAATCATGTGAACCTCCTCAGTCAGCATCTGTGTAGGTCTCACTATGGAGATGATCACGTGGGGATGGGACTTCTTTACTAGGAGTAGAATGCAGATTTAAGTAATAAAAAATATGAAAAACAGCACCCATGTGAGGAGTGTGGATCATGCATATAGTAACTGATTATACTAACCATGGCAGCAATATGTCGTCGAGTGTGAGACAGGTAAATTGATTTTCCTACAAGTTACTGGGAGTGAGCCTTATCAACGGGTTCTCCATCTTTTTCTTTAAGTCAAGTAATAGCATTGAAGGGAAATCACATGGATGACATCCTAGTAATTTCAGATAGCAATTGATGCTGGGGGGGACCATAGAGACTAAGGGGCCTAGAAGGGTTGGTTATAAGTCCTCTTAGGTAGGGAAAGTACTAAAGTAAAGATAGCAAACAGAATAAAAGAATCGCAGCAGCTAATAGATGATAAACATGCAAATTAGACAAAATGACAAAGCAGTAATCAATAGTGACTCTAAACTAATAAGCAAGACTAGAGAGGGAAACATGGGGATGGGGGTCATGGGAATGTAACACCTAACTGAGTGCAAGTTAGACAAGGCTTCTTAAAGAATTCTTGCTGTCCTAGTCCAAAGATCCTAAAACTAACTGAAAAAGGAAGTTCAGCAATTATCGAAGTGTATAGATATAAAGGTGAAAAGAAAATAAATATTTTAAAATAGCAGCAAATGTAAGTACTTGCTAAAACAGGATCACGGATTATTACCTAAATAGGAAAAAGAAAAGAATACCTGCTATTCCTGATCATGGCTGCAAAACAATAGTTAGGAATCTGCTGGATCACTGATGTTAACTTAGCTTGCCTCCTCAAACTTATCTGGAAAATTTCCGCAAAGCATGATTCTATCTAGGTTAGGTGGGTCTATTCTTTCCATCTCCCGTCTGATTCTGTCTAGACTGTTCCTATGCCCTTCAACCCTTCATGGGTTTGAAGGAAAATTCTCTTGCTACGCCCCTGCGCCATCTCTGCTATCTCTACCTCCATCTCCTCTGCCTCCGCCACCTCCTTTTGGCTTGATTTGTGGCATCCGATGGGCATTCTCTATAACCTCTTTGGTCCTTGCACTATCTATGACATCCGTTTCCCCGAAACCACCCCCTTGTCAAACTTCATCTCAAATGGGTCCTGGATTCCTTCCCCCTCCCCATTCTCACATAGGTTTGGGTATCTTTCCCCCCTAGCTTCGCTAGAGACCTCATCATTTGGCTCCCTTCCCCCTCCAAAACCTTCTCCACCTCATCTGGTTGGAACCTCCTCATATTCCATAACCCTAAGCCCCCTAGCCCCCATTGGTTTGGTTTAAAGGCTACATTCCCCATCACTCCCTTACCCTTTGGAGGGCCTTGCCCACCCAATCCTTCCTTGTTGACCACCACATCCTTGCTAACCGCAATTGCATCCTATGTTGGAACGGTTTGGAGAACCTTGAACACATTTTATTTTCTTGACCCTTCTCCAGATCTATCTGGGGAAAAGCCTTAGCTTCCATTTAGCCCCGTTCGGGGCGATCCTATGGGTTTTTTTTAGATTGGTCTTGGATTTTGAGAAACTTTTCAAGTTCTTCCATTTGCAATCAGATTGGTAAGCTAGTGTACTGTTCCTTGATACATCACCTATGGTGGGAGCACAATCTTTGGAGATGGATATCCAAATCCCGCTCTATAGACAGGATTTGGAATGCCATCTATTTTGATATATCTTCTAAACTGTTAGCTATGCCCCATCCCCCTGTTGATGATACCCCAAGGAACAAGCTTATTGTCGTCTCTTGGGGTCATAATTCTTTTTTTTTGGTCTTTTGCTTAAAGGCTTTGTTCTCTTGTCTTCTTTCATTTAATATATTTATTTATTCATCAAAAAAAAAAAAAAACAACTGTTAGGAAAACTACTAATAAAATATCAGCGGGTAGTTGTTAAAATTTTCAAATAAAAATATATTTACTCTAGGCGTATGATCTATGAATGTATGTTGTTGAATTTTTCTTTGAGTCCTATTTTTTTCCTGGTTTTAAAAATTAATTTCCAAATGATGTATTTTGAAAAAAATTGTATTTTGCACGAATGATAGATAACATTGAAAATAATATATATGAGACACCATCACTCTAGTGTCGAGTTTATTTTTCTATTGTTAATGATTTATTTCAATTGTTTAAAATAATTTAGTAATTGCTGTAATTATTTAAAAATTGATAAAAATACCAATTACTTTATGTTTTGTACTTAAGAAATTAGTGGAATATTAGCAAGGTTTGAAATATGAACCGGCCTCAAAACCGAGATATGATCGAAACTTGCAAAATTTTGGTTGAAACCTGGAATTTCCCCAGGTAGTTTTGGCAGCAAGTTTCATGGCTTTTTAGTGTGTTTTTGGTCTGATTTCATGCATACTTACTATTTAAAGCATTGTGCATGTGTTTTGCGGAAAAAATCAAATGGAAGGGTATTATTCAAGTGTTGTGTACAATTTGTTTGAGTGTCATTCTATTGCATACACTTGAAGTATATAATTTGTTCAAGTATTAATATACAATTTATTGCATACTATAAATGTTTGATACAAAATTACAAATAAATAACCAAAAAAGATCCTATGCTTTAGTTCTAAGTTGAGAGCCTGGTTGGTTCCATCCCTTGAGACACGTACTCTGAATACTTGACCTGATCCATCCCCATACCCATATGCAAACATACTGTCACCAAAGAGTGGTATTTTTTGGTGAAAAATAGCTTGAAAGAGGCAAAAATGTGGGGTGATGGTTGATATTTTGACCAAAATCACTCTATGAGTTCTGGGAAATTTCGTAGAACTTGACTAAGATACGGGAGTGTAAAAACTAAACACCATGAAATAGCGAATCAAAATAGAAACAAAACGAAAACACATAGAAATTTAATATGGTTCACACATCAATGTGGTATGCTACTTCCATGGGCAAAGAAGAAGAGTTTTTCACTATGTAGAAGAAGAAGAGAAGGAGATTTCACAAACATTCACCAAGAACGGTGTTACAAGAACTCTCACCCAAAACCCTAACAAAAAATCCCAAATCTCTCAAATAATATGGTAGGTGAATATAAGATACATATATATAGACTCCAATCAGGTAAATGGGTCGACCCATCGGGTCTCCAAAAACGATTCATTTGGGTCGCCTAGCAAAATATGTCAGTGTGGATCCATCTTCGGAATCAGGTACACGAGTTTTGGTCGCCTAGAAACATAACAAGGAGTTTTAAAGCGTAGCCCATCGGTCTCGAGGTTTCTCCATATAGGTTTCATCTCAGTAATTTCGCAAGTTTTGGTCGAAATGTGTACACTGAGTACTAGTATTAGTATGTATGTAATTGTTGTTGTGGTTTATGCTAAATGTTACATTGATTACAATTTTCAACTCTTTGTATTTGTAGGAATATATTTGGTTTCTTCATTAGTAAGAAATCAATAGTATTTTTC
This sequence comes from Hakea prostrata, assembly GCF_041222555.1. NCBI lineage: Eukaryota > Viridiplantae > Streptophyta > Magnoliopsida > Proteales > Proteaceae > Hakea > Hakea prostrata. The sequence continues at coordinate 3,348,586 of NC_142603.1, read as the reverse complement.
ATTGTTTTTTCATGCAAATTACCTCATCCATTGTGTTTATTAGGCATTAAATAGGGTTTATGCAAAACCTAGGTCAAAAAGCAACCAAATTAGGGCTAAAGCCTGGGAGCAAAATTTCCAAGAAAAAGTACCTGCTTTCGGCCCATCTCACCAAAATTTTGGCCATATCTTGGTTTCGAGGCTGGCCAAAACTGCCCTAGAAACCATGATTCGGAACTTGCTGAAGAGATTAACCTTCTACTGTAGTGCACTGAGGTTTTTGCGAATCTGTGATATTAAGAAATGGAGATCTCCCTCTGTTTGGTTGTAAGAACTTGCTTTCAAAGCTCATAAATCTGAGCCCTTGTTTCCAACCTTAACCATATGTCCCGTAAAAATGTCTGGCAGCTGTCTAAATACTAGTAGCAGGGTTCAATAATAGAAAAGTCTATCAATAATAGGAAAGTCTGATGCACTTCAGGTTTCATGGAACAAATTAGGAAGGCTAACGCTATAGAGACATGTGCAAGCCATCAATCCTGAAGTGGACCAGGTGTAATTGGCTTCACAGATGTTCCTGTAATATGGCCAAGAAGGACACCACTAATGATGGCAAAATTGGCTGATCTAGTTAGGTACTTGTGTCATCTAAAAGTGTAAGTGGAGAACCAAGAGGCTGGTAGTCATCCTTATTGTCGGGTTCAGATATTGTGGTTGAAGATCCTGTTGTCGTATCTGAAGCAGTTATCATCTTGAGTGGATTAAGAAGTCAATTGCAACATGCAGTCCAGCAGCAGAATCAGATTTTTATGCTGGATAAAATACAATCTTAAGGGCAGAAAAACAGATTGTAGGTCTGATTGAACTGTTCTAGTTTGTTGGCTAGAATACAATCTCAAGAACTGATAGATTGTAAAAGGAAAATCTGCCTATACTTATCCTTCTCTGTAAATTCAATCCACCACTGCCGTGTATTTTAGTTTCAGAAGAAACAATACTTAGATCTTCCACAGGCTGAGATCTCCAAGGGGGAAGATCGAATCTTCAGGTATTGAGAAGAGCAATAATAGCACAGAATTTGATCTTACTCCCTCTGTTTGTCAAGTGAAGAGTTGGGAAGAAGAAGGGCAGCAACTAATCCATCAGTTTCCCCTTAGTGCTGCCCTTAAAGTTGGAAAAGAACAGAGAATGCTGCAATGTGCTGAGAACAATGCTGCAGATGGTTTGTGGATTGGACCTGAAGAGCTATAACTCTGGTACCATGTTAAATCTGAAGCAATTGAATCTCAGGATGTTGTGTTTCATTCACAGTTCCAATGGGGTTTGCAGAGAGTTACAATCTGATGGGAAACAAATCAGAACTGAGGTAGGAAGGCGGAGGTTGAAACCAATTAGGAAAACAACCAAAAGAAGGGGAGAAACGAGAATCTTGTGCTAACGCAATCCCAAGAGGTATTGCTCCCAAGAATACCTCTGACGCATGTGTGTGTATATATATAGGCTTTGGCCCAATGGTTGGTAGACCACAGTTGTAGCCTGAGGTCAAGGGATCAAAACAGCCTCTCAGCGAAAATTGTTGAGGTAAAGCTGTGTAGGAAAGCTGCCCCCCCCCCCCCCCGACTCTGGTTGTGCCGAAGCCTTTGGCACCAGGTTTGCCCTTTTTATATATAGTGATAACTGATAATAATACCTAAAAAAGGTTGTGATGATTACTTCTGGTCGTCATTCTAGCCACTCATTATTTTTCTTCAGTCCTTTTCTGAAGTGTCTGTTAGTAGATAATATACTTGCCATAGTGGATATTGTCAACTCTTAATCATTGAATATATACTGCTAATTGTCAGACTGAGACTCTGATTGATGACCTGAGATGCACTTGACAAATATTTTAGCAATGTAATGTATGGTGAGTGTTCAAGTAGTAATTCTGTAATTGTATGCTTTATTGATCATCTTGCTGTTTCAATTTACATACATTTTCACTGGCTGCTCATAGGGAGTATGAACCAATAAGATTGCTCAGTTTGCAATTGCTGGGAAGACTCTTGGTTGGCCTTCCATCTGAGAAGAAGGGTCCCAAATTTTTCAATCTTGGAGTTGGAAGATCCAGATCTCTTTCAGAAAGTCATAGGAAGGTCAATACAAGACCACAACCAATTTTTCCTGCAATAGCTGATAGAATTTTCAAGTTTCCACAATCAGATCTTTTGTGTGCAACCTTGTTTGATGTTCTTCTTGGAGGTGCTAGCCCAAAACAGGTAATGTAAAAGATTTAAAGCCTTTTATTATTTTTTGTTTTTGTTTTTGTGGGTGTGTTTGTGCGTGCGTGCGTGTATTTGTGTGTATGTGCACCTGTGAATAGATAACCTGCAGAAGCTTAAGTTTCTTCCTTGTTCTGGTATCTGGGTATTCATTTGTTTTTCTGTACAACGGAAATTACCTTCTAACTAGTGACTGCCATGCCTGCGACTGGTATTCAGGTCTTACAGAAGCAGAATCAAGCTGACAAGCAGAGGAGCAAGGGAAACAATTCCCAGTTCTTCCTTCCTGAGATGTTGGCACTTATTTTCAGATTTCTGTCAAGATCTCAGGACACATCTATAAGAGTGAAAATATTGAGGGATTTGCTCGATCTTCTTGATTCAAATCCTTGCAATATTGAAGCTCTGATGGTACTGCATGCTACTGGTTTCTTGTAGAATGTTTATCCTTAAAACTTCTACAACTTCTCCATAATTCATCATATTTTGTTTTAGGAACATGGTTGGAATTCCTGGTTAGCAACATCTGTCAAGCTTGACGTACTTAGAAGCTACAAAGCTGTGCCAAGGGATGAAAGTGATAGTAGGACAAATGAACAAAATCTTGTGAGGAACTTATTTTGTGTTGTTCTTTGTCACTGTATACATTCTATGAAAGGTGGCTGGCAGCATTTAGAAGAAACGATGAATTTCCTACTCGTTCAGTCAGCGCAAGTATGTAAAGAACCCCAGGCTGGATATTTATCCAACCCCCCCCCCCCCCCCACCAAAAAAATAATTAATAGAAATAATGTCCTTAACAAGTGTTTCAATGAATATTTTTATCAAAGGATTCTTTTTAAGTGCCTGCAGGGTGACATTTCTTGCCGGGACTTACTTCGTGATGTCTTTGAGGATTTAGTTGCGAGACTTGTAGAAATATCCTCAGAGGACAACATTTTTGTGTCACAACCATGTCGAGACAATACACTATACCTCTTAAGACTGGTTGATGAGATGCTTATAGAAGAAATTGGTCATAAACTTCTGGTACTCTACTTATCTTTCTTTGGTTTTATTTTCTTTAAAGAGCTTAAACTCAGAGTTTAAGGGTTAATATAGTTTCGCCAAGTCAGCTTTGTCCATGAGACATGATTGTTTGAAGCTATATCCAGTTCTGGTCTATGTAGCATGTTAGTTTTCCCTGGAAACACTTTCTTTGCCTATTTCATTCATGATAAATAAAGCTAGTTAATGGAACAACAAGAAGAACAACTCCGCCTTTCCCAAGTCCCAACTCAGTTCACAACATGGATCCTTGCTCTCCAGTCAGCTCTAATCGAGGTCATACTTTATTCAATATCTAAACCATGTATGTCTTTCCTCATATATTGTCATTACTTGTAAGCACTTGTTCAAAATCTTGATCATGAGAAACATCTCACCAACTTAAAAAATGAGTTGGCTTGAGATCTGGGCGAGAACTTGCTGAGTTGGTGGATTTTTTATCTCCAACGTGAGGGGTATTAGGGGTCAATTGGAGCTGAAACTTTCTGTTGAGCCTGTTCAGCACTTCTGAATACATTGGTGACCTCAAGTTATGAAAAAAGTAGTGTAAATGTAAGTTCCAGTTTGGACCCCAAGTGGGAAACCACTATGCTGAAATGAAACCTTAAGATGACCTATTGTACTCATCATATACTCAATACTCAAAGTTTGAAATTCAAACAACTCTGATACATTACGTATGTTAATAGCTCAAACTATAAATTTAAAATGATAGTCCAAACATCAGAATGAGAGTTCAGATTTGAGATGCCATGCGCTAAATGCATGGTTCTGTCTCGGACATCATCTCATCTTACTAAATGGAAAAAGACAGATATCTTGTAAGATCTCAGCAAGATCTCAAGAGTTCTCTGACCACTCTCATAAGGTCATTTAGAGTCTACCCTGGCTCTATTAGTTCCTTCAATCTATATCAATCACTCCTACATACTTGATCTTCCAAAGGCCTCTGTTGAACACATGGTACAAAATTTCACAGAAATTTCAGTCGTTTTGAGCCTACCAAAACGAAACGTAGTGCAAAATGAAATTGAACAGCTGATTCAAATTTCGTCGAAAATTTAGACAAAATTTTGGTACTTAAATGAAATTTCGGAAATTTTGCTGGTTGTAATTGTGAATTGTAATTTGTAATTGTTGACTATTTCTCAATATTTTTTCTTGCATTTTATTGGAAGTTTCAATGTTTTCTTGTATATCTATTTTTAGATCTGTGAAAACACATGATCTAGTTTTCTCTACATATAGCTGACATCTGCAAATCAAGAAGACCAGTTTATGTTAGATTTTAGTCAAAATAGCATTGCCGTTGTGTCTTAATTAGGTTATACTCCAAAAACCAGGTGAAAAAACCACCTAAAACACCCCGACACTATCATAACTCAGTGTCGAAATGAAATCAAACCTTGGTTGAACATGGCCATGGCATGTCAAATGACTTAGATAAAACACACAGATAATCGGAAAAAATTTAATCAACAAATAAAGTATTTGCACTAAATTGCCAAAAACAGAAGTTCCAGCGTTTTCTTTTCATTTCCTTAATATGTGCTGTCCATAGCTGACATTGCATTGCTTCACTTTCTTGAAGTTTTTAAACTTGGAGTTATGTTGACTAGTTTCAAAGTTTCTTGGTTATAATTTAGTTATTTATTCATCCCAAAAGAAAAAAGAAAAAAAAAAAACACTAGTTTCACCAAGTCAGCCTTTGAAATCAGAAACCTTGTTTTATATAATATCCAGTTGGATAAAATGGAGCTCATCATAAAAAAAAATTTCTCCTAATTCATTCACGACGAATAAGATGAACCAATAATTGGATAAAATAAAGTGTTCACAGAATTACCAAAAATTGTTTCACTTTTTGTTTTCTGTTGTCCTTGGTGTGCTCTGTCCGTCCTAATGAATTATTAAAGGACCCTTTCTCTAATACAATTTAAGTAATCATGCAAGTTGTGTTGGTTATTTTCAATTTGGAATTATACATGAAGTGGCTGAAATTGCAATGAAAAGTTACTTGCTTTTTTCCCCTTGCAGTATCCCGGAAGTAGCTCTGATATTTCCCCTGATTCTCTCGAACTAGAAAGCCAGTATGATCTAAGCTCTACTTTACTCGAGTCCTCTCGAGGTGAAAATAGTGACAGAACTCATAGGTACTCTCAACTTCTTTGTCAAATGTTGTTCTCTTTCAATTATTTATTATGTGGATTTACCAGAGTTGATGTTTTATGCTCAGTATTGTGGAAAATTGCTGCATAATTCTTCTGTTCAAGTTGAAATGGTCATATTTTGCAGTACCCTTGTAGTCTGGTATGAGCTTGTGAAACAAATAAAGCCCATTACTAATGTTATGAAAACTGCACAGGTTATAATTTTTCTGCTTGTAATTTGATTCTTTAACAAGTGTATCTCTTCTGGAATTGGTATTGTGAAAGCAATAAGAAGAACAGGCATTTGGAAAGCAGTGCTCTTTCCCCCAATCCTTCATAGGCCTTTCAGTTCTGCTTAGTTTAATGATTTTTAATTCCAAAGTTGTTATCCATGATTTTAACTTGGTATTAATCCCTACTTGTGTCTCATCTATCAAAACAATATTATCTGCAAAAACCATACACCAAAGAACCTCATCTTGGATATCTTTGGTCAAATCATCAATTGTATGGGCTTAGAATTGATCCATGATGTGGCCAAATTGTATTCAGGAATTCACCACCTTATCCCCAACTGTTCTTACACTTGTCACTGAACCATCTTATATGTCTTTAACTATGTCTACATATTTACTTGCAACATTTGTTTTCTCTAGTACTTGCCAACTTAGCACTCTAGGGACTCTATTATAAGCTTTTTCTAGGTTAACAAAAACCATATGAAGATCTTTCCTACATTCTCTACACCTTTGCATTAAGTCTCCTAATAAGAAAACATTCTAGTTAATCTCCGTCATTGAGGCAGTGTAGGTGGATAATTGTGTCAAAACAGCCTCTTAGAAAAATTGTTCAGGCAAGGCTGCATGGGAAAAATGCCCCCTTGGACTCTACTTGTGCAGAAGCCTTCAACACTGGGTTTGCCTAATTGCATTTAGATAAAGTCATCATGTTTAATACTATACATATATGGTAACTGCTTTCAAACATTATTTTAGTGATTCAACTTTTACCGAAATGAGGGTTTTTACTATCTTTTTTTCTCTCTTTTGAGGGCATTATGTTTGATAATCTTGTTACTCCATTTTGTGACCTGGAATTGCATCATGGTGTGTAGGAATGCTGAACTCGATAAGCAGCCTCTATTGAATGATGAGGACACCATGAATGAAGACTGGTGGATTTTATATGACAAACTGTGGATTATTATTAGTGAGATGAATGGAAAGGGGCCAAGCAAGATTCTGGCCAAACCCTTATCAACGATTGGCCCATCTCTTGGACAAAGAGCCCGTGGCTTAGTAGAATCCTTAAATATCCCAGCTGCTGAAATGGCTGCTGTCGTTGTGTCGGGAGGAATCACCAATGCTTTAGGTGGAAAACCCAATAGAAGCGTTGATAAGGCTATGCTCTTAAGAGGGGAAAAATGTCCAAGAACTGTCTTTCGACTTGTTATCTTATATCTGTGCAAAGCCGGTCTAGAAAGAGCCTCAAGATGCGTTCAGCAGGTCATTCCACTGCTTCCCTGTCTTCTGGCTGCTGATGATGAGCAAAGCAAGAACAAACTGCAGCTCTTTCTTTGGTAGGGATTCTTCTGTTCTTAGTTTGGGTTTTTTACTTGTGCTTATATCTGATATTCCACATTTTTTTATGTTAACTTGCCTGAAACAATGTTTTTAGGGAGGGAAAAAAAAGTTTTACTTTTTGTTGCAATTTTGTGCAGGTCCTTGCTCACTGTTAGGTTGCGATATGGAACAATGGATGATGGGGCCCGTTTTCATGTTATATCGCAGTTGATTCGAGAAACAATTAACTGTGGAAAATCCATGCTTGCAACTGGTATTGTGGGCAAAGATGATTCATCGGATTCAGTCAGCAATGTCAAGCAAGCAAGCACCATTCATGGTTTAATTCAGAAGGACAGAGTCCTTGCTATGGTCTGTTACATGATCTTATATAACTTATTCTCATAATTTATTTCATTCTGCCTTCTTTTGAGTATCCCTGCATTTATCTTGCATAATAGAGCCAGATCATCTTTGATCGAGTTTAGTTCCAAATTATTGCTAAAGCCTCTCCAGTGGTGTACAAATGCTTTGGACATGAGTCTTCACTCTGTGCCCGCAACCAATTCTTTGTGAAGCTCCTGCGGAGATCATCTCTCCTCCAAACCATTGGCAAGCCTCTGTTGCAAGTGACAACCCTGAAGCTGCTACCATGGTTAGCACTTCCGTTGCTAACCTGCCATACTATCATGGATTAGGATTCCATACCTGAAGATTACTGGCATTGTGTGGGGTCCAGGTTTCCTGTTGACGTAAACACAAATTTTAGTGTTTGAGAATTTGAAATTAAACCCTAAAATTGGGTCACTCCAGGATCCTCTTTCTGTGAAGCAAAGCAGTGTTCTAAGGTTGTAGAAACTTGTGCTTGAAGAGCTCTTGAGGTTGGCAAAGGTTCGGATTAGGTCTTGGAGGTTTCAGCCAGGCTGAGGGTTGAAAGAATGTGGGTTTTAGGGGCTAATACTATAGCTGTAATTGGGTTGCAGACAATTACAGACCTGGGAATTACGTATAGGATTTGGTTTTTGGGTTTTAAGGCTGAATAGAAGGGTCTTAGAGTGTAGGTGGTTGCTACAATGTACTTCCAGAATTGAAATTCCAGGTTAGGGCTTTAAGGGATGCTGTTTCAGGGCTTGGTTAGGCTTAGGAGGGGGCTTTTGTTACTGTTTTGTGATTTCAGGTTAAGTCTAATAAGTTTAGGTCAGTTCTAGATGGATTAGGATGTGTTTGAAGAGTCCTAAAGGGTTTGTGATTCTTGGATTTGATTGAGGCTAGGATCGAGTGAGGAGAAGGGGTTGGGATGCTAATCCTAATGGGTAACATGCATGATTTACCACCTCAATGGCAACCACATTATGTGGGGTCCATCGTAGATTGGATTAGATTTCATTTTATTTTATTTCTATAGCTCCCATTTACTAGATTAGGATATTACTTTCTATTTTTATATAGCTTGACTAGCAAGCAATGCCTAGGAAGATTTGTTCTCTTTCCTTCTTGTTACTTGAATATCAAGCAAATTTGTTTTGGGATAGTTATATTTGAAGATCTTGTAACCAAATATAGGGATATTTGAAGATCTCTTTAATCTTGAAACATTTCAATAATAAATAGACCACTAAGGGGGGAGAGTTGCATCTTGCACAACTCTCCATTCCCTCCACCACTTCTCTCTTCTTTCAGCTCTCTGTTACTCCTAGTTATTTTAATTTTAGTTCTGTTACATGGTATCAGAGGATTGACTACAGATCATGTTTTGAAATTAGAAGCATTGCTGGTTTGAGAGTAGTTTTTAGGTTTTATTGTTTGTGGTGACACCTTACTTCATTTGAGAACTAGGGTTTTGATGAAGATTGATGAATTTACATGAATCGCAACTAATATTGATTCATCTTGTTATTGTTAGTGCTATCAATTTGCTACTATTGTCTGAAGATATATCTCGCTTTATTTACAGTTCTTTTGAGAATTAGCTATTAATTGCCACACATAATGCTACATGTGGGGGAGATGAGAGTTATTCTATATCTACTGTACTCAAGATTTGTTGAAGAGTATTATTTGTAAAGATCTTTATCCTCCTAAGATGGTATTCTACAGCAACACCTATCTACTTAGTTGTTTTATCAACCTACTAGGTCCGTAGTAATTCATACTACCTTTTACCTACCTCCTTGGTCTGTAGTAACCCGCATTGCCATTTTGTATATCTACTTATTCCATAGTAACCCATACTACTTTTACCTACCTACTTGGTCCATAGTAGCATATATTGCCTTTTTAGGGTTTGGGAGGGTGGCTAAGGGTAGGGAAGGGGCTGGGGTTGTGTATGCTTAATTGAAGTTGAAGGTAGGCTGCTAGGGTTGGACTGCTGCTGCTAAGGTTGGCTGCTGTGGCCCTCCCAAGAAGACCACAATTTTACTTGCCTTTAAACTCATAATTTTATTCATCAAATTCAACTCACCATACAATGAAGTAAGGTGGGCTATTTATAGCCTTACAAGTGGAGGGAAAAAACTTGGACTCTAATAAGGAAATCTAATCTCAATTAGGGAATCCCTTATAGACTAGGATCCCCTTTAAAACTCAATAACAACCACAAATAAAAAGAAACCATCTAAGAAAATAACACCTAATTATCCAAAAAGAATCTTAATTTAAAATAGATTCCAATTGGGGCTCTCTAATTTTGACCAAGTATCTTGAACCACCCACCAACCCCCCCAAAAAAAAGCCAACCCCCCGGGATGCCAAGGGACCCAAAAAAACCATGCAAGGACCCAAATAACTTGTAATGGCCCCCCCCTTTAGGATCCTGAGGCCTAAAATGCAATGATTCTAGGGCTTCTTCTTTTGATGTCCTTGAGTAGGCATCTTTTATACCTAAATCCAATCACCCTTTTTCGCCCTTTCCTTTTTCCTGGGCGGGCTTCGCTTCTATTTCCTTTCCTTCTAATGTATCTCCCTCCTTTAACAGTCTTTGGCTAAGCCTAAATCCTCTTCTTCAGCCCAAACCCCCTTGGGCCTTCACCCTCCCCTTAAGTCCAACTTGATCCCTGATCTTGGGGGCCTTGTGGACCTATCACTTCCTCAGCTCAACTTATTTTGGATCCTAAGCCCCTCCCTTTTAATCCTTCCCACTCCTCATCCGGATTATTTATTACCCTTCCACCTCTTAACACCACTTGTAAATGTAATCCCATTATCTACCCTTCATCACCTCTTCCATGCCCTCCTATTTTGCAGGGTTTACTGTTGACAAGGAAATAAGGGGTGGGCCTTGTCACAACGGTTGGTGGACTGCACTGGTATCCCCAAGGTCAAGGCATCGTAACAGCCTCCCAACAAAAATTGTTGGGGTAACTATGTAGGGAAATTGCCCCCTTCCGCCCCCCCCCCAACCCCAAAAAAACCCCGAGACTTTCCTTGTGCAGAGGCCTTGGACACCAGGCTTGCTGTTGAGTAAGGAAATCGGTGACCATCCCGTCTGTCACAGGTCATAGGATCCTGGTTAGGGAGTTTCTTTTGTCTCACTTGGGTGCCCTCTTCCCTTTTTTATCCCCCAAACCTCCCTTTCCTTGGGTTGTGACTTGTCCGGGCTCCTCCCCTTCTTAGGTGGCCCTAGTCTCCCCTTCGTTTGGCAGTACTTGTTTGTTTTTTTCCTTCTTCCACACCCCCCTCCCCCAAAAAAAAAAAAAGACCAAAAACTGCTTTTCTTCTTCTCTTTTTCGTTTTCTCCTTGGGTAATGAAATTATGTATGCATACCAAAAAAAAAAAGCTGAGAAATCTAGAGTCATAACTCATTGACATGGTTGACTTTTTACCAATCTTTGGACTTGATTGTCACGGACAGTTTGGGAACCACCAAAATCCTATTAAATATGCAATTTTCTAACATTAGAGACATTGTCAACTTGATCCTTTTAGATTTCATATTGGATTTTACTATTTTCATATTCATGTTGTAATAAATCTTTGGAAGACTGTTTATCCATCAATTTACCACTGCTCAGATTGCTGATGAGGCTAAATACATGAGCACTTCGAAGGCTGACCGTACCAAACAATTGCATGAGCTACGGGGTAGGATTGATGAAATCACCTCTACTGAATCTAACCAGAAAAGAATGTTTGAAGATGAGATACAAAGTAGCTTAAGCAACATTCTTGCTTCTGATGATAGTAGAAGAGATGCTTTCCAGCTCGCTCATGATGAGGATCAGCAAATTGTTGCTGTAAGAATATAATTTGCCTTTTCTTTTCTTTTTTCGGTGAGATGTATCTCTCCCCCCCTCCCCCTCAAAACTCCCCCCCCCCCAAAAAAAAAAAAAAAGAAAGAAAAGAAGACAAAAAATAATAATAATAATAATCCGCAAGCTTAGCATATATGCTAATAATCCATTTTTCTTGAACAGAAAAAATGGATCCACATGTTTCGTGCTTTAATTGATGAAAGAGGTCCGTGGTCAGCCAATCCCTTTCCAAATAGTACCATTACACATTGGAAACTTGATAAAGCAGAAGATATGTGGAGACGTAGACCAAAATTAAGACGGAATTATCGTTTCGATGAAAATCTGTGCCATCCTCCATCTACTGCTTCCAACTGCGATATTTCTCGCTCAGTTAGTGAAAGCAAAACTAGTTTTGGGAGCCATATTCCTGAGCAAATGAAACGTCTGATATTGAAAGGACTGCACAAGATCACCGATGAAGGAAGCACGGAGCCTAGTGAAAATGATGCAGACCAAAGTGACCCCAAAGCCTTTGCCCCAGAGGATCTTTCAGACCAATCCTCAGAACTTGTGAAAGAAAGCTCAGAGCAGAAGGATATTGTTGTTCAAGATAGAAAGGATCCTTCTTCCAGTACAGCAGAGGCAGAAATTAGTGAGGTATGCGAATATTATGACGTGATTATGGTATCCCTCTACCGACACTGCTGCTTATATATCATTTCCTCATTTTCCAGGTTCTCCTATCTGTTCCCTGTGTGCTTGTTACACCAAAGAGAAAACTTGCTGGGCGTTTGGCGGTCAAGAAAAGTGTCCTTCACTTCTTTGGTGAGTTTTTGGTGGAAGGAACCGGAGGATCATCCATTTTTAGCAGTTTTCATGTTTCAAGCAGCTCTGACTCTACAAAGCCTGACCAATTGGGTGGAGTCCAGAAGCAGAAGTTATCAAAGTGGCCCCTGAACTCTGATATAGATCCTGAGAAAGGAAACTCTATTGACGGCACAGATATGGCCGATGAAAATATACTTAAAAAACAACCAAACCAAATTAAACGCCATCGTAGATGGAACTCTTCCAAGGTAGGAAACTGTAATGCTTTAACCATCTAATTTACATCTTTCTATAATACCTTTTAACATGTTTCTTTTGCCATTATGGTAGATCAAAGCTGTTTACTGGACTCGTTATTTGCTAAGACACACTGCAATAGAAGTTTTCTTCAGTGATTCATCTGCCCCCATATTTTTGAATTTTGCCTCAACTAAGGTTGCCAAAGATGTTGGGACATTGATAGTCTCCTGTAGAAATGAATCATTGTTCCCAAAAGGAAGTGCCCGGGACAAGAGTGGAGTTATTTCACTTGTAGATAGACGTGTTGCGGTGGCTATGGCAGAAACTGCAAGAGAGAGCTGGAGAAGAAGGGATATGTCCAACTTCGAATACCTAATGATACTCAACACCCTCGCAGGCAGATCCTATAATGATTTGACTCAGTATCCCGTCTTCCCTTGGGTGTTGGCTGATTATTCATCTGATAAACTTGACTTTAACAAATCTTCAACTTTCCGGGACCTTTCAAAACCTGTAGGGGCTTTGGATCCAAAAAGATTTGAGGTGAATATCAAGTCTTCTTTGAGGTGATTTATGTACTTTTAATTTGAACTAAACAGTTACACAAATGAAGGGAAGTCATCTGTTTACTATCATATCTCTTGTATTTATGCTTCAAAATGTGCAGGTTTTTGAGGATAGATATCGTAACTTCTGTGATCCTGATATTCCAAGGTAACTGTTAAATAACTTTTTGGGAGTTGTTATTGTTTTCTTTATTTATCTACATGTATCATACAAACGATTCTCATCTTGTGATCCTCTGTGATAAATGCCATTTTGCCCTTTTGCTTCGGGTTGCAGTTTCTACTATGGTTCTCATTATTCAAGCATGGGGATTGTGCTCTTCTATCTGCTTAGATTAGAGCCCTTCACAACTCTGCACCGTAATTTGCAGGTAGTGTGATTTTCATACCTAAACCCTCACTGATTGACATATTTAATGCAATCTGCTGGCTTTCACTTGATTTGCTTATCTGTACTGTATCTTGGAAATTTGTTTGAATTAATGTGTCACTTTTTGGATAGGGGGGTAAATTTGACCATGCAGATCGCCTGTTCCAAAGCATTGAAAGCACATACCGGAACTGCCTTTCTAATACAAGTGATGTGAAGGAGTTAATACCTGAATTCTTTTACATGCCAGAATTTCTTGTGAATTCAAACTCGTATCATTTGGGCGTGAAACAGGATGGTGAACCTATAGCTGACGTTTGTCTTCCTCCTTGGGCTAAGGTATGTGAAGTCCTGTTTTAAAATTTGACTAAAAGTGCCATTGTAAGTTTGTAACACATCCATCACATTCCACGTTTATCCAAATCTATTGTTTTGGATGTGGGGAAGTGCTGTGGGATCTAGGGGGACTTTTTTTTTCTCCGTAACTTGGTAACCTTAAAAGCAATGCAGCTTATTTTTTGCTTCAAAGTGATACACATGATAAATAGTTACCCAGAGACTTGAACTTTGATGGGTTATCAGGGAAACAGTAAGGAGGAAAAAGGTGGTGGTATTTTGTGGAACCCATGAGGAATGAAGAAGAGACTGACAGAGATTTGCATTTGATTAATATAAAAGAAATAAATAAAATGTGGTCATTTAACCGTGTTCAAAATGTGGTCATTTTACCGTGTTCCTGTGGTAGTCTGTAACTCCATATTTATGCTTGCATCTTGTTAACTCAAAAGAAAATCTCAGAAGATAATTAAATTGCCACTGAAAGTTGTCTGAATTAGAAATTTAGAATCAGTTATCAAAAAGAAGGTAGCTTTGGAAGCATAAATAGGTGAATTTGAAATAGTTAGGTTATTTTGCTCGTACCAAGACTTTGTCATACTGCCAGGAACCTTCGTAAATGCATCTCGCCTGCATGGGCATTTTTAGCTTGTTAAAATTAGGGGTTAATTTGGCACTTGAGTATCTCCTTTGGGACTTCTTTCCAATTCTGTCTATTTTTTATCTTGCATTCTTATGTATGTGTTAGTATAGACTTGTATTCTTGTTTTGTTGGTTTCTTGAGGTACATTTATGTACACTTCTGCATTAACTGTGCATGTAGGCTGTCTTTGTTGCTTCCATGAAGACAGGGAAAGAAAACCTGTTTATCAAAAAAAAAAGTGCATTTGGTTGCCTTTTCAGGGAAATGAAAAGCCATCTTAGGAATGGTTTTGGCAGCATATTTCTTGTGAAATGCTTCCCAATTAGTTCAGGGTGGATAACTAATAAATGAATTTTTTTCGTAATGCAATGAAAACATTATTCTAAGGAATATTGCTTTCCATTTTTTTTTTTTTTTTGGATGAATAAATAATTTCAATACCATAGAGGAGAAGGGGGGGTTGGGGGAGAATACAGAGAGCGCTGAGGGCAAAGCTCAAACAAAGCAAGAGAAAGAACTCAACTAAACCAGCAACAAAAGAAAAGCACTGAACCTAAGAACAACAGATGAGCAACAAAGGAAAGTAAACATTTCCACCTTTCTAGTTCTGCCCCAATAGAGTCCCTTCTCTAATTGGTCTGGAGGGGGAGCCCTAGAACTGGTCTATCCCTTCTCCTTGTGATATTGGTACCACAATACTTGCTTTCCATTTTCTTTGTGATGAACAAGTTATTAATAGTAGTAAGGACAAAAGAACAGGGCAGCATAAAATAACAACAATAAACCCTTTGGTCGATCATAAAATGTAAACTCATAATAAACTCTCTGGTATATGTATGAGTGCAATACCCAATTGAAATCTACCCCCCAATTGAAACTGATCTATCATAATATGGGGTGTAAAGCACAGGCTTTGCCGAAACATGAGCCACCCTACTAGCACGTTTCAGTGTCTGGCAGAAGAGAACCTGCTTTAAAAAGGTAATATAACTTACAGGGCTTATATAATGGATGTAGCGCCTTGTCTCATCTATCTAATGACCTTTACTAAATCTCCCTGTATATTTTCATGAGCAAGTTTCTTCCTTGTCAATAGTTTCTCCCTTTCTAGTTCTGTCCTAACAGTACTGAGTCCCTTCTCTATTGATCTAGAGGAGAGCCCAAGAATCTATCCATTCTCCTTGTGATATTAGTACCAAAAATACTTGATGACCCAAGTCTCCATTGAGAAACCTTCTTCATTCAAGTTGATGAACTCTTCTGACAGAGGATGACATAAGATTATAACAAATATCTAGAGATGCAACATGTTAGATGTATACAGACACGCACATGCATGCATACAGAGCACTCACCTTAAGCACTGTGCAAGTCTGAGGGGTAGAGAGAATCAAATGTAAATCTTTTTCTTGGTGTAGTCCTATACTCCTATTGAGATTTGTATGAAGTCTCCAAATGGCTTACCCCAATGAATTGTGCAGGGGTCTCCTGAAGAATTTATAAACAGAAATCGAGAAGCTCTTGAAAGTGAATATGTGAGCTCCAATCTCCATCTTTGGATCGATTTGGTATTTGGTTATAAGCAGCGTGGAATACCTGCAGTGGAGGTAGGAGCTTAGCTGATGATATACGAAAATACTCTTTACTGTATTCAAGTTGTGGATAGTTGAAAATGATTAATGTCTTTGGAATTGATGTTGATTTACAGGCAGCAAATATCTTTTATTATTTAACATATGAAGGTGCAGTTAATATGGACACCATGGATGATGAATTGCAAAGATCTGCCATTGAAGATCAGATAGCAAATTTTGGGCAAACCCCAATTCAAATTTTTCGCAAAAAACACCCAAGAAGAGGCCCTCCAATTCCCATTGCCCATCCTCTGTACTTTGCTCCTGGTTCAATAAGCTTGACTTCCACTATTTCTTGTACAACTCATCCTCCGTCTGCTGTATTATTTGTTGGTATATTAGATTCGAACATTATCCTTGTGAACCAAGGGCTTACCTTGTCAGTCAAGATGTGGTTGACCACTCAACTTCAATCTGGCGGAAATCTCACCTTCTCTGGTTCGCAGGTTAGATCCTATCATTATTTGAATTGCCCATTTATGTTACTGTAATGATCTTTTCATTTTCCTTGTTGGCACAATAAAGTAACTGAATTTCATATATGATTTCCAAATTTTTGCAGGATCCTTTTTTTGGAATTGGTTCTGATGTTCTTACTCCTTGTAAAATTGGTAGTCCATTGGCTGAAAATATTGAGCTTGGAACGCAGTGCTTTGCTACAATGCAAACTCCATCTGAGAATTTTTTAATCTCCTGTGGCAATTACGAAAACAGCTTCCAGGTCATATCCCTTAGTGATGGAAGGATAGTGCAAAGCATCCGGCAGCACAAAGATGTGGTCAGTTGTGTAGCAGGTATTGTGGTCAGTTTTGGATTCAACTTTGACAGTAATAATTTTAAAAGCTGAGAAAGTGCATTCTTGGGATGGGCGAGACCCACTGATGCATATTTTTTCGGCAAAAATAAAATTTGCTGATGCATATCACTGTCATACAGGAAACTATCCAGACTGGATGTATCCAAAATTTTTTAACCTGTTGTAAACTTTTTACAATATTGCAATTGAGGAAAATGCGTATGGTGTATGGCCATAAAAAATATGGCTTGCGCTCGCATAGTTAGATGCCCTCCGTGTTGCGTAAGAAACTACATAAGCATGTTGTTTCGAGGTTAATGTCGCTTTAAATAGAATGTAATGCAAAGCATGATTTTTGTAGATATCCCCAATTACTTGGGATAAGGCTTAGTTGGGTAAAAAGTGCATGTATATTATAAAATGTTGAATAAGATAATGAAAGATGGAATACATATCATCTTAGCTTTGTGCTTTACATCACCCCTAAGAGTCAAAAGTTCAGCATGCACCATCATGGCTTCACCAGACATCTGAACTATCCCATTGATCTAAATGGGGCTTGTGTGATAATCAAACTCTAGGATCCATATGTGCACGATATATAAAATCAACTTAGTTATCATTGTCTCATAGCGTACTTATCTTTTACCTGATAATATCATTGTTGATGTAATTATTCCGCAGAAAGTTCCAATCTTGATTTAATCATCTGACTTGAAAATTATTGCATCTGGTCCATACAATCTTATGAAAGTTAATATTTTGCAGTGACATCTGATGGAAGCATCCTTGCCACTGGAAGTTATGACACCACAGTCATGGTGTGGGAGGTTTTCCGTGTCAGAGCAACAGAGAAGAGAGTTCGATATGCACAAACAGAGCTGCCTAGAAAAGATTATATCGTTGTTGAAACTCCTTTCCATATCCTCTGTGGCCATGATGACGTAATCACATGTTTATTTGTCAGTGCAGAGCTTGATATAGTTATCAGCGGTTCAAAAGATGGAACTTGTGTTTTCCACACCTTGCGAGAAGGAAGATATGTAAGGTCTCTTCAGCATCCCAATGGGAGTGCCCTTTCAAAGTTGGTTGCGTCAAGGCATGGACGGATAGTATTTTATGCCGATGACGATCTCAGTCTGCATCTCTATTCTATTAATGGAAAACACATTGCTACATCTGAATCTAATGGGCGTCTCAACTGCGTTGAACTCAGTAGTTGTGGTGAGTTCTTGGTTTGTGCTGGTGACCAGGGACAGATAGTTTTACGGTCAATGAACTCACTCGAGGTTGTAAGAAGGTATGATGGTGTAGGGAGGATTATGACGTCTCTAACAGTGACACCAGAAGAGTGCTTCTTAGCTGGGACCAAGGATGGAAGCCTTCTTGTATATTCTATAGGGAACCCTCAGTTTCGGAAACCTAGTGTTCCTAGAAATGTGAAATCAAAAGCTTCTGTGATTGGATAGGCACGATTTTAAACTGCACCGCCAGATGATCTTCATGTGTTCTGATCAACAATGTTGACCTGAGGTAAATCTTCTTTGTCACAATTAACTGCCACTTAGTTGTGTTTATTAATCCTTTGCATAGAGAGGCTTATTAAGTGTTTGCTTTCAGCATTTACTGGACTCTACTGTGTGACGTTTTAACAATGAACTTCAAGAGCAATTTTTGGTAGTTAATTAGTCATAGGTCATATCCACCCTCCAGTGTATAAATTTTGCATTCAAGAGTAGTGCTCAAAAGTCTAGGGTGGAACACCACAAAACCTATAATCAAGATATTTATTGCTGCTTTTATGTACTCTTAAGCAGTGTTCCTAATATCTAGTGGAGTCTAGGGTAAAAGATCTGGAGCGAAGACCGAGGTTTGTAGTTCCAATTTCACTGAAAATTTTGCCCTAGAGAGTTGTGGAAATTATTGAAAATTTCCAATTGAACTTTCTGAATTAATAAATATTTTGAGTGTAATTCTATACATGTTAATAACTTAAAATTCACAAGGAAGACTAAGAGAATTTTAAAATAGGCTTGAATACTACAATCAAGAATATGATGTCTTTTACCTATAAGGTTACACCGTACTACTGCTACACACAGGTACAGTACAGAGCCTAAGTTATCATCTTCTTCCTTCTAATTCCTGATTGTGCATTCATCCAACTGTGTTTGATTTTAAGCTGAAACAAATGCCAGTGCTCAACAATCCGAGGCCACTTTTTGGTCCTTGTAATGAGTGTTACATCTTTAATTCTTTTCTTTTTTCTCTTAGGGATACAAATGTAGGACCAAATATACTTGTGTTAATAATAGTGAATAGAAAACATAGCAGTCATATAATTGAGTTGGATTATCTAATCTTTGGAATAACATCAATCAACCTTATGTTGGTTGTTGTAAATATTTCACTTTTTATTTTAGCTTAGGTTCCCATTTTGGTTACTTTCTAATTTTCTTATTGCTTGGTTGAGAACTAATCTTTGGAATAACATCTCTGCCTGTCTCTTCCTTCTGCCTTATTCTTCTTCTTCTTCTTTTTTTTTTTTTTTTTTTTCTCTCTTCTTCTGAAACTTCTGAAATGAGAGGCTCTCTTCTGTGTCTTTTCTTCGTTTAAAACGTAAGAACACCTCTCCTCTAGGACTCTCCCCCTGAAGAGGTGTATAGTAAGGGCAAGACTCATTAGAAATTGCATCCATGAAGACGATGGTTTTTCTGGAAGGAGGATGATAACATTGTACCCTATTTGTGAATTTGCATTTTTTTAGGGACCTATTTTGTGAATTTACATTTTTTCAAGGGTTTATTTGTAATTTTCCATAACTCCAAGGGCCTCTTTTGATAGGAAAAAACAACATGGTGTTCCTTATATGCACCTTTTTTGAATCCTATCATTCCCTAGATTTGTTTAGGTGGTTTGGCTATTGCATTCTGCAACGTTTCAGTTATTTTGAAAGGGTCAAGATTGAAGAATTGCAGATAATTTTTTAAACATGGCAACTACCGATGGTACTACTACTCCCACTAGCTCCAAACATTACCCCACTCTTCATCCTCTTTCAGTACGATTTGATGGAACAAATTATTTGATATGGTCTCGATTTGTTTACCTGACTATTGTTGGAAGAGGACTTATTGGACACACTACAGGTGCCACTATCAAACCTTCCACCACAAATGTTTCACAAGATAAATGGATCTCAAATGACTCTCTTATTATGTTATTCCTTTTGAATTCCATGAATCCAAATATTGGCCATAGATACCTATTACCCAAATCTGGAAGGCTACTGAAACATATGGAGTCATGAACAGTTGGGGAATGATGCATAGGTTTATGACCTATAGAAGGATCTTCATGAAACTACCCTAAAGGAACTAATTGTGGCCCAATATTATGCTGAGTTGCGATCTCTTTGGCAGGAGTTGGATCATTATGGGGATTATCACCCCACTAATCCGGATGATGTGGCTACTTATAGGAAGCATGTTGATAAGATTCAGGTATATGACTTCTTGGCAGGTTTGAATGTGGAGTATGATCAGATCAGAGTGCAAGTATAAAGTCATTCTCCCTTTCCTACACTAGAACAGTCTTATGTCCTTGTTCAGTGTGAGGAAAGTCGACGATTAGTCATAGTTCATAATCCTATTGTGGAGAAATCCACCTTACAATCATTAGTATTAAATCTGATTTGGCTAAGGAGATTGTCAAATGTGAGCACTGTCACAAACCATATCCTAACAAGGCCAATTATTGGAAGCTCCATGGGAAACATGCTGATTTTTAGCAGAAAATGGCACAAAGAAGGGGAAAACTGAAGGCTAATCTTTTTGAGACGGTTTCCACAACACCCTCTGCAGACATTGGTTTTTCACAGGAGGAGTTAGCTGCTCTGCGATGTATTTTATTGTCTTTTACTGCCGGTGCAGCCTCTACTACTCATACCAACTCCTACCTTGTTACTTCAGGTAAAACTTTTATAGGCTTCCATGTTTCTTCAGTTTCTGCTCCTTGGATCATTAATATAGGAGCCACAGATCATATGACAGATTCATCCTCCTTTTTCTTACATTATGCTCCAACTTCCGAAAAAGATAAAATTCGAATTGCTAATGGCTCCTTATCTTCCATTGTTGGAAAAGGGACCATTCAGCATTCTCCATCACTTTCTTTGTCTAAAGTTTTACATGTTCCCTCTTTCTCTACTAACTTGTTCTCTATCGATAGTCTTACACATGACTTGAATTATAAAGTGACTTTTATCTCATCTTATTGTGTCTTCCAGGATATGGTAATAGGGAAGGAGATTGGATGTGGTAAACTAGACAATGGACTTTATCTGTTGGAGCCAATTGGAGGATCTACTTCAGTTCTAATTGCATTTTCTAATTAGGTCCATTCGGTAATATCAATCCTTCATCAGTGGCACTGTAGGCTGGGTCACCCCCCTCTAGGAGTTCTTAAGAAAGTTTTTCCCTGGTTTAGTTTCTTCTTGTAAAAATGATGAATTTTTTTTGTGAAGCCTGCATTTTTGCAAAGCAGACTCGTTCTACTTATTTACCTTCTCTTCATAATAGAAAATCTATTGCTTTTGTACTAATTCATACTGATGTGTGGGGGGCCTTGCCGACTTGTGTCTATTACTGGCCATAGGTACTTTGTTATTTTTATTGATTGTCACTCTCATTCTACCTGGATTTATCTTTTAAAACAAAAAATAAGGTTTTTCGATGTTTTCATGATTTTCATAATATGATTAAAACTTAGTTTCAATGCCACTGTGAAGATCCTTTGCAGTGACAATGGCACCGAGTATATTGATGGTAAATTTTAGAGATATCTCTCTAACTCTGGCATAATACATCAGACCAGTTGTATTGATATAGCTGCCCAAAATGGGGTTGCTGGAAGGAATAATCAGCATCTTTAGAGATAGCACGTTCCCTTATGATTGTTATAAATGTTCTTGACTAATACTAGAGTGATGCTATACTCACCGCCTCTTACCTTATGAATAGGATGCCCAGTAGGATACTTGGTTTTAAACGTCATAATGAGCTTGTCTAGGGAGCCTCTTCTTTTGTTATTCCCCCAAAGGTTTTTGGGTGCGTGTGTTATACCAGAATCACAGCTCACCAAAGTAAACTGACTCCCCACGGCCTACGCTACATTTTTTGGGGGTTTTCTGCTACTTAAAAAGGGTACAAATGCTATCATCCTCCTTCTAGGAAAACCATTGTCTTTATGGATGTATTTTTTAATGAGTTTTGCCATTACTATACATCTCTCCAGGGGGAGAGTCCTAAAAAAGAGGTGTTACTTCCAACTCTATACCTTTTTATCACACCACCACAACACAACTTAGGAGTTCAAGAAGTGTTTCTTGACCAGGAGGAGACTTCGGCCAATATACCTGAGGACTCTAATTCTTCCCCTCCGTTTTCTGAAATTTGAACCATGTGAAGAACCTGGTTAGGGGGAGACCACTCTTGTGAGGCACACTATTGAGGTCTTTCAAAACAAGATTGACGAGAATAAGGAGGTGCAAATTTATCAGAGGAAAAATTACAACCGGCCAAAGCAGGTGGAGAAAGGTGACACGTTACCACTTCAGTCTCCTACTCCATAATTAAATGCTCCTATTCCCCCTGAGGTATCTTCTCTAATCTTCCTATTGCTGTTAGACGGAGGTTGGTCTTGTACTCAGCATCCCATAGCTAAATATGTTTTCTATAACTCTTTGTCTGACTTTTACCGTGCTTTTATATCCTCTCTATCCTCTATATTTGTTCCTAAAAGTTAGCAGGAAGCCTATACTGATAAGAGATGGAAGGCAGCTATGCTAGAGGAAATGTAGGCAATGAAGAAAAATGATACTTGGGAGCTGGGTACACTCACTCCAGGCAAGGTTTAAAGTATCCCACGATACCATACGATACTAGCCAATGCGTATCCATATTTGACCCAACCGATACGATACATATTGATATGTCTCTCTATTGAATTACACTAAAATAAATTAGTCAGAGCGATACAATACTCGATACAGGACGATACGTCTCTTAAAATCACGTTACCGATACGATACTCAATACCGATACTTTAAACCTTGACTCCAGGGAAAAAAACCGTGGGCTACAAATGAGTGTTTGTGGTTAAACAAAATATGGATGGATCAGTCAACAAGTTGAAGGCTAGACTAGTTGCAAAGGGGTTTACCCAAACATATGGGATTGATTATCAAGAGACTTTTGCCCTTGTTGCGAAACTGAACACTATCAGAGTTCTGTTGTCTGTAGTTGTGAACAAAGACTGGAACTTGCACCAACTAGATGTAAAGAATGCCTTATTACATTGGGTGTTAAAGAAAGAAATTTATATGGAAATCCCACATTGTTTCTCTGATGACAATACTGCAAGGAAAGTTTGTCTGTTGAAGATGTCAATTTATGGGTTAAAACAATCTCCTAGATGCTGGTTTGGACGCCTCATGAAGGCAATGACTTCTATTGGGTATAAACAAAGCAATGTTGATCATACACTATTTGTCAAGAAGTCAAGTACTAATATCACACTTCTCATT
The DNA here is from genome assembly GCF_041222555.1 of Hakea prostrata. Taxonomy (NCBI): domain Eukaryota; kingdom Viridiplantae; phylum Streptophyta; class Magnoliopsida; order Proteales; family Proteaceae; genus Hakea; species Hakea prostrata. The sequence continues at coordinate 3,325,355 of NC_142603.1, read as the reverse complement.
GTTTATGTGGATGATATTGTCATCACAGGGAATGATAGTGAAGAAATTTAAAGGTTGAAGGACTTTTTTGGGAGAGAGTTTGAGATTAAAGATCTAGGGAAGTTACAATACTTCTTAGGGATTAAGGTGGCTCGATCAAAGAAGGGTGTATTCCTATCCCAAAGAAAGTATGTCCTAGATTTATTATCAAAAGAGGGAATGTTGAGGTGTAAAGCAGTTGATAGTTGATACCTCTATTGAAGTTGGAGCTAAACTTGAGGAAAAATAGGGAGAACTAGTGGACAAAGGAAGATACCAAAGGCTAGTAGGAAAGCTTATTTACTTGTCCCACACCAAGCCGAACACCGCTTATACCATGGGGATAGTGAGCCAGTTTATGTATGATCCATATTTAACTCATACGAAGGTTGTCACTAGAATACTGCAGTATTTTAAAGGAACTCCTAGAAAATGAATATTTTTGTCACCCCACTAATAATCTAAGAGTAGAAGCATACATTGATGCAGACTGGGCTGGATCTCTCGACAAGGAGTCAATTTCAGGTTATTGTACCTTTGTTAGAGGTAATCTAGTTATTTGGAGAAGTAATAAACAGAATGTGGTAGCTTTATCCAGTACCGAAGCTGATTATAGGGCTATGGTTCGTGGAGTTTGTGAGCTACTATGGTTGAAAGGTTTGCTAGAAGATATTGGAGTTCAAGTTCTAAACCCTATAATGCTATATTGTGACAACAAGGCTGCTATTAGTATTGCCAATAATCCTGTGCAACATGATCGAACTAAGCACATTGAAATTGGAGGCATTAAAGAATGAACAGAGATCAGATCCATCCGTCTGAATAGAACTGTGTTTTTCCAGTGGAGGCTAAGATTACCAAATGTTGTGGCTAAAAATCTTCACTTAGAATGATCCCCCCAAGAAATGAAAGTATCTGTGGCATATGGCTGAAAGAGATGTGGATAGTCATGCAAAGTAGCTGGCGAAAGGAATTGATACAGGACCAGGAGCCCACGACACTGCCAAGCAGCTTAGCAGCATGGTTCGATCCTCAATAGGGGCAATTTTATAATTTGGGGCAGTCCTAATGGAGTCCAGCTAGGTCTAGTTAAATTTAGAATTTTATTTAGAGTCCAATTCTGTCTTGGTTTGTTATCTGAGTCAGCCTATGTTAAGTAGCAGCCTTATGTCGGTTATGTCTGTTTAAAATTGAAGTCATTTTAGTTTTTGCTTTTGATGTTATGTTCTAGGAATCTTTCAATAAAGGCTATAAATACATATCCTATTGCTTGTAACAAATCAGTTTTAAGGAATGAAATATAGCAAAGAGACTTACACCAGAGGTTGACCAAGGTTTTGGGAATCCAGCAGAGCAGGAAGGGCTGCAGCAGCATTGTTTGGTGTTTCCTTCAAGGAGTTCTTCATCTTCATCCTCCCAACAGCCATAGTAATCATCCCTACCATTCCCATCACCTGCTGCTATCCCATCCCTCAATTTCTCCCTCTCTCTACGCCAAATCTCTTCCTCTTCTAGGACCACCACAAGTTCCACAACCCATCCTCTCCATCTGGTACTCAACCCCAATCCTAAACCTGGTGACTGAATAAAAACCCTAAATTTTGAAACCCATCTTCTTCCCACAAAACCCTAATTTCTGTGTCTCCTGATCCCTACTGCAGAAATGCGTGCCCTTTTAGAATCATCATCTCAACCCCTTCCCTAGTACTCAACTCCAAGTAGCAGCCCTAGTCAACCCCCTGAAACCCTAGAAATTGAAAACCCTTCCCAAAACCCTAACCCTAGGAATTTGGTTCTCTGAAACTGAAAGTAACAAGGATCATATTTGAATTCAAGCACCTTACTCCTATACCCTTTTGGCTGAACCCTGTGTACCCACCCTATCCACCCTAAGAGCCCCCTACAACCCTAGAAAACCCCAACCACAAGGTTAGAAACCCTTATTTTCTGCTGGTTTCATATTAGAATCCTGGATATTGGAACTCATCCTCTTGGAGTCTACATCACGAATAAACAGAGTTTGTTAATCATCACTTTGGTTTCTTTGTGCTCTTTTTTCTTTTCCCGTTTTTCTATTAAATTCTTCATTTTGCTCGTCAGTTAGCAGGGAAATCGCATTTTATTGTTTTGGCTTCTACACTGAAAATTACTGTACTTATACTATTACTTTGAATTAGACATGCATAGTTGTGGTCTGCAGTGGTTGAGGCTTTTCTTGCATAGGTTACTCTTTTGTTTCATTGCTTTTAATCTAGAACAGAGAATTAATGGCTGTGTGTGTGTGTGTGTTTAAATGAATTTAAGTGGATCATGATATGAATTTGGGAAGATGGCTGGAGTTATTTATATATTGGGCAAGGAAAATCACCATTGATGCACAGATTGTTTGATCCATGGAATGCAGGTAAAACATCAAGGTCAGGAACTTAGCCAGTAGAAGCTTCATTACGTGCCCCTATTTCACTTCACAAGAGTACTGAAGCTTCACTTTCTCAAGTAATCAATACTTCATGAACAGGTTGCTTATAGAGACTTCATCATATGGAATGTTTACGTGCCACAAATCATTCGTTTGCTATTTCACCAAATGGCTATATATGTTCCATTGTACAAATTCCATTGGCTCATCATATCTGTTTTTAGGAGGTGAGCTGGTAGTGGTTTTCTCTCAGTACGTTTATGTACATTAATTTCTTGAGCCTTGATTTAGGGTGAAGTATTAATTCTTTTTCTTTTTTTCTTTCTCATTTGTATCAATTCAAATAGTGTGCTCAAAGCCAAATATGTAATCTTGTATAGTCAGGCTTAATGCCTTGCATTGTGAAAGGGAGGGTTCAATTTAATGTTATCCATCATATTTTAGGTTCAGTTCTGCTAGTGTTCCCGCATTTTTTTTTTTTCTTCTTTTTTTTCCTTTCTGGTTTTTCTGTTTTATCCTTGTTAGTCTTCTGTCAAGATAAGGAAGAGCACTCAGCACTACCTGCATGGATCAAGCGAATAAGGAATATAGAAAATAAGAAGAAAGTAGAAGATATTAAAAGCGGAAAGAGAGGCTGATTGATCAGAGGTTTCACTAACCCCAGACACAGATCCACTGGATATATTTACTACGTAACAATAGTGAATTAAGTTCAATGACGAAAAGCTCCTTAGAAATGACTATTATATGCTTTTTCAAGTGTAATTTACATAGACATATGTTGCTAGGTAACTTCTATGCCTAAGGTGTATTAAGTAATTACTCCAGCAGGTATGTCGAGAAGTAAACTTTCTTTGCGAAGAACCATTATTTGGCCAGTGGTTGGTGGTTTATTAGTAGAGTGGAGGTATGCCTTTAAGAGTTGGAAGTGATGCGTCCGACTGACTTGCTTCACAATTGGGTTACTAAAAAGTAAAAACCAAGCCACTGTCTTCCCCTCCATAGCATTGTTGTTTTAAATTTTGACTATGGCTTGTCTGTCTGGTTTTCTGTTAGACCAGGTATAGTTCTTGAAACCCAAAGAAAGTGAGTGTGGGCTGCCTCTAAGAATGGGAAGTCACCTCCAATGTGTAAGTCAGAATCTGAAAAACACAAATTCTTGTAGAGAGTTTAGATAATTGGGCTTACCTCCATGTGTGTTAAATATGAAATTTATATATCAATTCCATACAGCAATGGTGGCTAAGGTGAATCATGACCCTCCAATCTGCCAGCTCACAATGTAGGGTTGAGATTTCTCACAACTATGAAGTTAACCCTAATATTCCAGGAAAAGCTTCATAAGACAACTGCTCCTTACCCCTCATTAATTAGAGGATCAGAATCACATGGGTGTAGATATGACAACTATCCTTTACTTTGGCAGACAAAACGTAAAGAATAGAACTTGAGGAAGCTTGAGTGAATGAGAAGCTTCCTAATAAGTGTGGGGCATTTATTAAGCGAGGAAGCTTGAGTGAATGAGAAGCTTCCTGATAAGTGTTGGGCATTTATTGAGTCCTTAGAGCATTAAATGTTGAATTTAATGTCTTGATTGACGTGCAGATAAAGATATGTCGAAACCCCGTACAGCTTTATTTTTGCCGAGATATAGCTTCTTGGGCGCTTAACAAGGGTTATCCAAGAAGTTCTTTACATCACGTGGCAATCACAAAGATGTGGCCTTCTCGGCCAACTTCCTCCTGGGAAGCAATAAGCCGACAAGCACTATGCTAAAAAGTAGAGAATGAACCGAATCTCAACCATGCACTCTAACATGCGTGGCTGGGCTCTTTTGGTCAAGTATTCAATGGGTTGAACCATAATGTCTATAACAATTGTGTATGTAGGTTATTGTTGGCTTCTAATCATCATTTTTCACCACCCCGTTGCACGTCGGAGCAAAGATTTAACATTAGAGGGCCAAATATTTATATTTTACAAAAAAAAAATACAATATTTATTTATTCATTATCTTTACCATTAAATTTTTTTCTCTAATTGAGGTTTAAGTATTGAGATTTTATACATGAAAATAGGAGCTAAGATGTATGTTAAGGAATATCAAAAAGCCATAAAGAAAATTCCGAAAGTAGTAATTGCCATGTAAAAAAGTTATTATCATTATTTTTTGTTTTTTTTGGTAGATAGAACGGGTCAAGCAAGACCCAATACAAAACAAAACAAAGAGAAAAGTAATTTGCCCATCTAACATATCATCCTAAAGAAATTCTTATGGCCTGTTTGGTTATTTGAGTTTGAAAATTTCAAAAATTTAGAGATTTCAAGTCTATCTATAGATTTCAAATTTATGAAGTCATGGTTTATAAAATCATCTGTTTGTTTTGCTGAATCTTTTGAATGAAATCTGTATAGTCATCTTGAAAAAACATCTATGGAGTCATGATTCAAATGTTTACCGCTTTTATAGTGGGAGTGAAATCTAGACCTCATACCCATAAATGTTTACCGCTTTTTTTTAGTGTAAAAAGGTGAATGAATCCCTAGATTTCATTAATCCAGTGATTCACTCAACCAAACAGGTATAAATCTCCCATTTGTAAATCCTGAAATTTCAAATCTCTGGATTCATGTAACCAAACAGACCCTTAAAAAATATATTTTTTTAATTCAATACATATGTATTCCTACGCAATTTTTTTTCCCTTTATCCAACAAGGGAACTTGAGATTTGATACAATCATATGTATTTTCCCTTTATTTTTTGGAAGCATGGCCAAATATATGCTACTGTGAATTTTGGTAAATAGCATATCCTTGTGACGATTAATAGATCTTAAAGATTTTACTATTATTCAAACCCAAATAATAATAATAATAATAATAATAACTATTATTCTTTTTCAATTTTTAATAATGATAGGACGAACCCTTGCTATTGGGGGTTTTCAAACTCCGATTGTATAATTTGTATATTGATGGCTTCCCACTCTGATTCAGAGGCATGAAAGCGAAGGGGAGAGAAAAAATGGCGTTGATGGGGGAAGACGGGCGAGGCTACGAGCTTGCGAGAAAGCTGGAGAGTTGTGGCGTGTGGCGTTCATGGTTGGGCGAATCGATTTACAACAGTTTTTTACATTTTCTCACTTCGCCGTCGACTTGGGAAGCTTTCATGAGAACCGATGACTCCAAAACTAGGGCTCAGATCCATCTCCAGCTGAGGGTTCGTGCTCTCCTCTACGATAAAGCCAGCGTCTCGCTCTATCTCCGCTCCCATCCCTCTTCTTCGTTTTCCACCCCTTCATCTTCATCTTCATCTTCGTCCTCATCTTCTGCTGCTTCTTCTTCTTCCTCATCCACTTCGTCTTCTTCTACTGCCGCTGCTTCTGCTTCCAAGCTCAACCCTTTCTGTAAGTCTACCATAAAAATATAATCTATTAGCTACTGCCTTGTGTTGGGTTTTTTATTTGATTCGGTTTGACTTGATCAGATTCGGTAATGCGGTTGACGAAATTCTTGCAGACTTACAATTACATGGGGATGATGTGTATCTTTCTTTAGAAGAAAATTCACGCAGTAGGGGTCTTCAACTGCCTGAAGGTTCATCTCCTAGCAATTCGGTACGGTCTAAGGTTTTAATTGTTGCTAGACTTGATTTCATGGTTATTTTTCTACTTCAACTAATTTTACAGTGAATGATCTCAGTTACTCAGCTAAGTTAGTTGCCTTTTTCTGATAAACATTGAGTTTAATAAGTACTTAGTGACTAGCCTTTATTCAAAACAAGAATGAAGAACTAAATAATAAAATGAAATTGCATTACTAATTCATTGGAGCTATTAGTTTAGGGATGAGGAGATGTTCCCAACAGGGATGAAAACCCTGACTTCTAATTTAATTAGGATAAATGTATAATGCCTTGGTGAGTGGCAGTGTAATGCTTCTATCAGGTAACAATGGACTAATTTTTCCCCTAGATATGGTTTGGTTGGACTTTTCCTTTTATTTAAAATTTTAAACATACAGAAATTGGGCTGTAGATAGGATGGATCCCGCTTCTTAATTCTCATATTTTATGCGGTTTGTTGACACTGTTCCTGTATTAAGCAGATCCAATCAAAAGTAGCCTTTGGTGTGGGAATTGATAATATATCGGAGAGTTCTGGGATTGAGGACTTGCCGGAATCCTGGTATAATCAATTTATTGAAAAGCACAAAGATGGCAAAAAAAATATTTTGCCATTTGGGGATCAGGAATTACACAAGCGTACACCTGAAGGAATGTCTACTTACCTCAGACTGCTCAAGAAGCATAAAAGGCAACGACAATCATTCAAGGATGACCCCGGCGTCGGTTTTCGGAATCCCATTCAGGAGAATGTGTCGAACATGCATTTAGTTTCACTTTCAGATGGCAGTAATATGATGGATGATCAAACATCATTTTTCCCTGAAACAATGTTTCCGTTGAACTGTGTGCCTGATAGTGCACTACCTTCCATAAGTAGAGCAGAAGACAATAAAAAAATAGAGTTTTATGGGGTCCTTGACTGCTTACCTCATGTTGTGACTCGGAGTCCTGCAATGATGGAAAGGTTTGGCATAAGGCCTGACTACCTAGGGACAGGATTTGGGAGAAGCAAATATAGGGGAAAGAATGGGCTTGAGCTGAACAGGAAGCCTCTTGGTCAAGAACAAGCATTGCGAATGTCTCAAAAGGTTATAGCTCGTGCATTGCTGACTTTCGGGTTTGAAGGTACAACGGAAGCTTCAGTGGAGGTCTTGTCACAGTTGGTTAGCTGTCACATCTGTAAACTTGGTCGTATATTGAAAGTTATCACCGATAGTTACAGAAAACAGTGGTCTGCCATTGAAATTCTCAAAATGTTCCTCCAGACAGCTGGGTACAGGTTAGTACATTTCTTAGTAGCTCAAGTGCTGTTTGGTGCTTCCTTTTTTGTATTGTGCATTTCTTTTGTACTTGTTCAGTTATTCCAAGTCCTTGAAATTTTATCCGATCAATATTATCTTGAAGAGAATGTTTTGCAGACACAAAAGGAGGTATGCGTTCAACTATTAAAAAACTTAGGACCAGGATTCTGATGCAGGATGTATTTATGCAAGCTTTCTCTTTTTGGGTAGAAACAGTCTAAGCTAGTCGATATCAAAGTTAACTGCTGTAATAGTGTGACATTAGATAGAAAGAAAGTTGGTTCTTCTGTGGGGCTAAATTCTTAGTGATGTGTGGTCAGGACAACAGTATCTGAGCATTAGTTTTTCATCTGAACTAGAAGCTTGGCATTCCCATTTGGGAATATTCAGATTTCACAGCTAATTAATCACAGCTGTTAGTGATAACTTTATATTGGGTGAGCAAGGAGGGGTGTAAAACATAGAAAGTAGAACCAAAATGAAGCTGTTTGTGTGAGAATCTTGTGGTTCCTGTGCTGTGGCTTCATTGATGCTTCAGCTGAATTATATTGAAAATATATCTGTATGGAGTGAGAAAAAGCGGGAAGTGACATTGAGGGGGAAAGAACTAACAGTGGCTGGAGTAAAAAGACTGTCAAGTGGCCTTATTTAGATTTACTAAGGTGTCACGGACATTGGTATCTTTTGGTAGACTTAGAAAGGTTGGATGTAATCAGCTAGTTTTTTAATACAAGTTTGTAAAATCGATATATCTTAACTTTTCGTCGAATTTATCCTTTTTTCTGATTGAAAAAGGGGTTTGGTGGAGAGGGGAAGAAGGTTAGATTAACTTTGTTTGAGTAGCAGAAGGTGGGTCCTGTGACAGGCTTGCTATGTTTCCTCTCTAAACCCCAATGGCCTTATATTGAATTAATTTTTTTCTCATCTTTTACTTGAAATTTATTGTCTTCTGTTGCTTATTGTGAAAGAAAATATTCTATGATACAAATATTATTTGCTTATCAAAGCAGTAAGGATGTGCTCCACCTTGGTTGCCAAAAGCTTTGCCTTCGCCCATTTTTAACCCAACTGCCAGTTAATGTTCCTTTTTTTTTTTCTTTTTTTTTTAACTGATTTATGGTTGTATGCTTCAATGTTGCGCCTTGTTGTGGCTCTCATGTCTTTAAGGGGTAGTGGAAACAATTCCTTTTTGGCAAGGGAATGGGGTTTAGGAATTGGAAAATGAATACAACCTAGAACTTAAGCCTGAATTGTGTAAACTGAAAGGAAAACACACACACACACGCACTCACACACACACAAAAAAAAAAAACTAATAGCTCCTTGATTATTCACTGCTTGATTTGATGAATGCTGAGTGATTTGTTGGTCAACTGATGAAAGCATGATTCTTCTGTTTAGCTTTATAGTGAATGGTACATTCTTTGCTTTAAGTGTACAACCCTGGATGGACTGAATACTAACATATCTCGTCAGACTTCACCACCAAACAACCCCCCCCCCCCCCCCCCCCCAAAAAAAAAAAAAGCCCAAACCAGAGAGAGACTGAGCAATCATTAATAAGCAGGTACTAAAATAGCTTGAATGGTCATAAACTACAACCCCCTTTGTTATGCATTCCTTGACCAGTAAGGTCTTGCCTGAGTAGCCACCTAGGCTCCAATGTTGGCCAACGCCTTGGCACCATGACTGTGATGGCAAAATTCAGCTTCTCTAAGGATTTTGGAAATATAGTTATCTTTTCACACACAGAGTACTGAATACCAGCTAAGGTCCCAACTCTTAGCTTTGTGTTTTCTATGTTTCCAGTTTGAAAATGAGTCTGCCCCTGGCTGCTGCCAAACAATGATAAGACTTTTTTTTCCTGCTTCAAGTAATATTATTTCTAAAGCCTTAAAATGTTTTTCAACTTAACATACATCTTTTTAAATGCTAGTTTTCTGTTGAAACACTTGCTTCTCCAGTGATCTTGGGGCGTTAGCAGAGTACGCAAAGGATGGTAACAGGACATTCACACAACAAACACCACAGAATCTTAGAGGACTTCAATCAGGGTTCCAGTCCCAGCAGCAGAGCCCCAGTCTACAACCTCAACAGCAACAAGTACGGATATCTATTCTTTAAATTCCTTCCTGTTGTGTGGAAGACTTGATATCTTTGTTATGCTCATCCAACTTATGGTTTAGAGAAATTCAATGAAGTTACCATTCTTCATTCACTGATCTTTGCTGTAAGGGACTGTTAATGCATTATAACCTGTCTCAAATTAGTAACTGTTTCTTTCCTCTTGCAAATTGGCTTCTTCTATAGGTCCCAAGACAACTCCATTCTCACATGCAGATGCAGATGATGCATCCCCAGAATCTGACTTTTCAGCAACAGCAGCAGTTGATGCAGATTAGGAGACGCCAACCATCAACTCCACGCTCTGGTATGAGCATGGATAAAGAGAGACCTCTGATGGAAGTTAAGATTGAGAATGTAACTGAATCACCATTTGATGGGAACTCCATTGTTAATGGTAGGCACCCCCAGATGCAATTTCGGCAGCAGCAACTTGGTGGCATGGCCAATCTCCCTGCTCAATCCAGCCATCAGTTTAAACAATTGACCTCTGTTCAAATCCCTCAACTCCAGACACAGTAAGACCCTAACTAGACTGACTTTGTAATAACAATCTTGATAATAGCCATGCTGGCAGAGTTACTTAAGTTTCTTGGTTCATATAGGAACATGGTCATGGCGAGGCCCCCACCAGTAGTGAAGGTTGAAGGCTTTCAGGAGTTGATGGGTGGAGATGCATCGTTGAAGCATGATTCTGAAGAACACAAGTTAACTTCCCCTTCCAAATAGTATATTCGCATTTTGCTCTTCCATGGCTACATATTTCTTATGGTCATCTGTGATCATGGAATGTGTTCTGCCATGTTTACTTTTTGACAAAACATACATTCATGTATTCTGTTTTATCCTCTACCCTTTCAAAATTATCCGATGTATAGCCTTACTGGGAAAAGAATTTATTTTATTTTACAGTTGTAGTTCCAGAATCTGCTCTTATGAACTATGATCACAGTCATACAAGAATGTTACTTAGTGGGACACAAGAAAGTTCACATGATAACAGGAATTCCATTGTTGGTGATAATGGCTCTCCTTTTTTCTGTTAACAATAAATATAGACATCTTAATTATGCAGATAAGGGACTGACGTTGGTGTAATGGTCGGTGGATCAGAACCATAGCCTGGGGGTATAGCCTCCCAGTGAAAATAGCTGGGGTAAGGCTGCTACGGAAAAAAGCCTCCGCATTCTGCTTGTGTGGAAGTTTTCGACATTGGATTCGGCGGTACATCTTAATCATGCCAGCCTATATAAATGTTTCTATTCTGATTTGGCTAGGGTTTGAGGACTTGATGCTGAGTTTATCATTGTGCTAATCTAATCTTAAATTCACAACACTAATTTCATAGAACTTATTGCCATTTTACCAAAACCAAAAGAGTAAAAAAAGAAGAACTAATCGGTGTTATCTTTTGTGAAGTACCCTACTCTCTACTTCATATGATTGAGTAGCTTCTTCCTAATAGCCTTTTAACTAAGTAATCGATCAGCCAAAGTGAGCAGTGTAGGGGCTTTAAAGACGAAAGGTCAAAAGATAAACAAGATGATAGGAATTCAAAATATCCCTGCTCCAACAAAAGCTCCATGTATGCTGATTAATAAACGATAATAGGAATTTAAAATTTTTTCACTTTGTCTGTTAAATTTCGTAGGGCTAAAAATTCTATTAAGTCCCTAAAAAAGGAGGACAGCTCCTGTACGTTCGGAGAAGATGAGTTGTATTATTATGTTACTTCTATTTTTGAAAGTTTTTATAAACAAGATACTATACTCTTGTGGATTTGTTAGCGGTGATAACCTAAGCTATTATTTGAAGATGATTGTAAGTCCTTGGAGGAGTTGTTTTTTGAGGTTAAAATCAAAAGGGTGGTGTGGGATCTTGATCTAGATAGTGTTTTTAGTCTTAACAGCTTTTCAGACAATTTTTTTCAAAAAATACTAGGACATTATTTTTCGTGACTTTGGGGTTACTGTAAAAACCTTTTTTAGATGTGAAAAACTTCTTAAAGAGGTAAATAATAATTTCATTATTTTGTTCCAAAAAGTGGTGACTACAGTTTCTTTGAATAAATTTGGGCCGACCTTTTTACACTGAACAACTTTTGTTTGCATGAAGTCAGAGATTTTACAACCAAACGGGTATAATTTATCGGATTAGTCTTCTCGGTCTCAAATCTCTAAATTCATGTAACCAAACAGGCCCTTAGAGAACGGTAAGTTTATGTCCTAAAATATTTTTGTTGCAACTAAACCTATTAATATATTGTATTCTTCAGTTAGAGAAGGTGAAATGAGTCTTAAACTTATATTAATTTTTTTTTTTTTTTTTTGTGTAATCGTCTTAAACTTATATTAAGAAAGCTTATAATATATTGTCTTAGGATTTTCTGTTTGTCGTCTTAGGATTATCAACAATTTCTCCTTAAAAAAAAAAAAAAAAATTCAAGCTGACGGGTTCTCCAGCGCACACGGCGCAAAAAGACACGTGCACATGACACGTCACCAAAAGTCAGATTATACGGGAGAGGGTATTACGCACCCTGCGCAGCGATGCAATTGGCGGATGAAAACCTAGGAAATAAAATAGCCGCGGGAGAGGTTGAAGTTTCGAGTTTAGTTTTGTCAGGTGCTGAGCAAGAAACGGAAAATCTACGATAAACATCACAAGCCACTCCTCGCTTGCGAGTTCGAACTTCGAACTTCGCTACTGCAACTCACATTGAGAGATCAATCACTTCGAAGAAAGAAAAAAAAGGCGAAGAGGCGAAGAGGCGAAGCATACGTTGAGTGAAGTCGGATTCCATTCCCTGAAAGGAGAAAGAAGTTAAAAGAAGTCGAATTCGGATTTCGGGGAGTTTTCTCCCTCTTCCTTGCTAGGTTTTAGGGCAGAGGGAGAACCAGAGGAATCTCTGAGAGAGAAAAAAAAATGGAGGGTTCCTTCCTATCTCAATCTGCGAAGCGTCCTTTCTATGACATTTCCGGCGAACAGGAGAGGGATCCTCACAGCGGCCTCAACGGTGCATCCAAGCGCGGCCGCCGTGTCAAACATGTTCCGCCGCCCATTGTCGTATCTCCTGGCCAGGCTGCTTTGCGCCTCCTTTGCCATGTTTCCATGATCGGCGGCGTTATAGGAAAGGCTGGTACTGTTATCAAACTCTTCCAGCAGGAGACTGGCGCTAAGATTCGCGTGGAGGATCCAGTTGTTGCGTGCGACGAGCGCATCATCCTTGTTGTGGCCTCCGTGACTCCGAAGAAGAATTTTAAGTTGAAAGACGACAAGGGCGAGGAAGCAGCTAAGGAATACGAAGTCTCTCCTGCGCAAGAGGCTCTTGTTAAGGTTTTTGATAGGATCCTCGACGTTGAAGCCGAGACGGAGGGTGTCTTCCCTCCTGGGGGAGGTACCGTTTCTTGCAGATTGCTTGCTGCTACCAATCAAGTTGGCTCGGTCATGGGAAAAGGTGGAAAGATTATTGCCAGTATTAGGAAAGAGAGTCGTTCCAAGATCAGCATTTTACCCAAGGAACAGCTCCCTGCATGTGCATCCTCCAATGATGATGTTATAGAGGTATGTCCTTAACTACCTTGGCTCTCGATTTGAATAGATGAGGATATAAAAGAACTTTGTATTCTTGATTATATATTTTTCCCTTGTTTTGCTTTGCATGTCCTATTGAAGCGTGTTAGTTTGCCTTGCGGGCTGTTTGCTCTTAAAAATATGCCGTTTTAAATTGGTTTTGGTTCTCACGGACTTAAGGAAGTAAATAAGACTAGGTTGTTCTGCTCCCCACTGTGATTTAATTCCCATCTGCCGAAGCCTTAAAGTAGCATTCGCCTCTCAACCTTCCGCCATTCTTGTCTGGTTTAAAAGAATTCCAACAAGCTTTCTAACTTGATGACAAGTCTTTGGGAGCTTGCCTATGTTAACTACAATTTCTGTCTATAGATTTGAAGCATGTTACAACCTTTAGAAGATGAGTCAGACCCCATCAAAGTCTCTTTTTTTTGTGGATGCCAATCATATAATGCTGATTGTCTCACTTCTGCTGAACTCATGGCTGAGTTTTTCTCCGCATTGGGAGGGTTTATGCAGAAACACTGCCTTGGACCGGTTCAAACCCGATAGAGTTTTCAGGCAGAGATGAATTGGTCCAATTTGAGTCATGGGTCTAGTAGGATATTAGAAAATATATTATTTGGGGAAATAATGTTAGCAGCTAGTCGAAGGATATTTAGTTTTAAAACAAAAATTTTTGTTTCTTAGTTTGAGTTAGTATCTTAGATGGGGAGTTACTCTTAAATGAGTCTTCTAATTCCTTTATATATGATGTAATTCCCTCATTGGGAGACAAATTGAGTAGGATGCATAGAATACGTATTAGATAGCCTGTGTGGCTGTGTGTGCATATGTGTGCACTTTCTTCTCCACCATCCCCTTTATGTGATTCCTGCTCCCCCCCCCCCTTCCTTTTCCCCTGTTCGTCTGTTTAGTCTTCTGTGAAAGCCCACCATAGCAGTCTATTCTCAGGTCTGCATTGTTAGGTATATTTAGGATGTTTATGTTTTTAGTTGTGGGGCAACATGGGTCCATTATGCTCTATGACACACGGGTACTTAAAATTCTGTGTCGTAGCTGTGCTTGGTGTATCTCGTAAGGCATTAAAATTGCAAGCAATGGAATAATTTAGACCAACTAAAAGTCTTAATTTGTATTTGCCCATTAGATTTACATATGTTCAGATTGCTTTGAAAGGGAAAAATATTTTTCCCCCCCTGCTCTTATTTTGGGTTGGCAGTTGGCACTGATTCAGAATGGGAAATATATGGTGTGGCTGTGATGCAAGTGCTCTTCCATGGATTAGCCTGAAATCATTTGGAAAATCTCAGATAAAAAATTGGGTTCGATGGGTCCTATAGTCTTGTAGCATTTTTTGTAAGTCTTATTATTTGGGAAGAATATATTTTAATCTTCTAATTTGTTTTGTTTGCTTGGTCAGACATGTAGATATTTTTGTTGGTGTTATTTAGTTTCAATTTCATAGTTTCTTTTTTTAAGTTGGCTTTCTGATTGTGCTAGATTTATGTATCTGTGTAAGAGTTTTCTTCAAATATTCAGCGTAATTTGGATGTTAAAATGAATAGATCAAAAAATGAATGGAAAGATTTGGTTTCAAGGGCCCTGTTGTTTCTCCAAGCACCCCCTTCCTGCAGCCTTCTTTTTTTCTCTCTCTCTCTCTCCTTAGTGAGAAACCCCCTTGTTCCTTCCTTCTTCCGAGATTTCCTTATTTCAGTTCTTCCCTTTTCTGTTTTTACAGTGACAGCAGTCTGCAAGGACCATATTGACCCCTTATTTTTTCTCTTTCCTTATCAGATGTAGTGTGTTTGTTGCTCATACCAAGAGAATCAAATCTCCAGAAAATCTAACCTTAGAGTTCCTCCAGCCTTGAGAACCAGCCCAGCAACTAGGAAGTCCCTGAATCTATCAACCAGGTTAATGGTTGCGGAATATTTGAACTTCAGTTGGCTATCTGTGGGAATTGATATTGCTTGCCTCTTTGAGAGAGAAAGGTTGCAGTTTTCCATCCCCAATTCGAGTTGATGGTTCTCGAGTCTGCAACTAGGTCCTCTTTTGCTGGTTTCTGTTTGGGATTGAAATAAAAAGATGGTCAACTCCTTCCATGTTTTTTTGTTCGTTTACTTTGTCTACCCACTCTACCCCACTTTTTATGTTACCCTTCCATTTTGTTATGTACCCTCCCATTGCTATCCTCTATTTTCTTCCAAGTTAGTCCTATATCTTTTCATTAAATGCTCTTTATCTTGCCTTAGTTCCTTCCCATTAGCCTTTCATATTCTGTTTACTTGCAGCCTGCCGTCCCTCCTTAAGTAACTTTGCATGTTATTGGCATTTGTTTTTTGTCACTCAGTTATTGATATTTTGGTTACTTCCCTCCTGATCCCCCTTGAGTAACTTCACATGGTATTGGCATTGGTTCTTCGTCACTTAGGTATTGATATTTTAGGTCAGCCCACAAGTGATCCTACAAGTGGTAACCCAACCTGGATTGCACCAAGTTGGTTTGCGTATGGTTGTCATTGATAACTTCAGTTTGTTAGAGAATTGCCATTTCTGCTTGTAACTTAGGTATTAGTATTTGGTTGGGCCACAAGTGATCTTACAATGGATAGTTTTACCCAGATTGTACAAAGTTGGTCTGGGTATGGTTCATTTTAAGATGTAAATTTTGGCAAATGCAAAAAATATATTTGTTACATAAATAAATGCATTGTGATGGAACCATTTTTAAATGACAAGAGATAAGGAAGAAGGAAGCTAAAAAAAAAAGAATAGAAAAGGCCCTAGTGTTTAGCTTGTCTAGCCTTATTAGTCCCAAAGCCTCCCAGTCCTTTGGACTTGGAAGTGGATGTTGATGTTGATTCATATAGTTGTTGATTTGTTTGTTTGTTTGTTTTTTTTTGGGTGTGTGTGTGTGTGTGGGGGGGGGGTTTGGAGATTAAAATCACCGGGCTTTGTCAATCAGGAGCTTAATGTGATCTAAGTCGTATGAAACCACTCAGCCTATTGAACAGTTTTGGCATCATGAGAAGATATTTCATAGCACTCAACCACACAGTGTTGTGATCATGATCGGAGAAGATCTCTCCATCTCAATTTAGCAAGACAAGACAATGTGCTTATAGAACATAAGGTGTCAAGTCTCGACTCTTGAGTTGTAACTTTGATGACAGGATTATCATTTTTAACATTATCATTTTTAACTTTGTGATTTCAACTATGAACATGTAATGTATTAAACTTGTTTTGAATTTTGAAATTTGGGCATTAATGTACGAATATATGATGTTTGCGTAGCCTATTTTAAGGTTTCACTTCAGCATAGTAATGTCAGATTAGGATTTCAAACTTCAAAGTGGAACTAATATTTAAACTACTTTAGGTGGTTGACGTGCCAACCACCATGTAGTGTCCTTGTCGATGTATTTGACTAGTAAATATTTTATTATTAGAATTTCAGAAGGCCCAATTATTCTATACATGGCCATTGTACATGTAGGCAACTGAAGAGGTGTTCTTTCTGCTTGCTGAGAAGATGAGTACTTTCAAGTTCTAATATTAGGTTTTCCTATATTCTTAAACTGTATGTGTTGAAGATAACAAAATTGATCCCCCTGATTTTTGAGGCACCCTAGATCATTATATGAGGGTTCATGGTAGTCATCGGTTAAAATTAACAAAAAAAAAAACAAGAAGCCTTATTCAAGTTAGATGGAGTCAACTACATGGGTCCTTGCCTTCCAATCAGCTCTATTTGAGGCCGTATTAGATTCAAGGCCTAAGCCATTCATATCCTTTCTCCCCACTTCTCCTAAGTTTATTTTAGGTGTCCCCCTTGCTCTTCTAGTTCCTCCTATTTGGATTAAATCCATTCTCTGTACAGTGACATTTAAAAGCCTCTGTAAAATGTGGTTGTGCCACCTCAGTCAATTTTCTCGTTGCTTATCCTTTATA
Organism: Hakea prostrata; assembly: GCF_041222555.1. Lineage (NCBI taxonomy): Eukaryota > Viridiplantae > Streptophyta > Magnoliopsida > Proteales > Proteaceae > Hakea > Hakea prostrata. The sequence goes on along the minus strand of NC_142603.1, from coordinate 3,308,335 downwards.
GGAGCTACTATTTTAGCAGCTCTAGTATGATCCTTCCTTACATTATTACTTCTAGTTTTGCCATTCACTCATCTTAACATCTTCATTTCTTTTCACACTGAGTTTGTTCATGTGATGTTTATTAACAGCTCAATGCTTTGCACCATACATCGTAGCTGATTGTACAACAGTCTTATATTGTTTTCCTTTGAGCTTTAAAGGAATATGTTAGTCACACAAAATGTTGGAAACCTCTCTACATCCACCCTATTTTAGTTCTTTCGGAAACATCCTCCTCTATATCACCACATTTATTTATGATTAAGCCATGTTACCTGAAATAATCGCTTCGTGAAATCTTCTCATCAAGTTTCAACACCTCGTCATTCATCCAATCACAACCAAATTACACACTTAATATTCCATCTTCGTTCTACTTAGTTTAAAGCCTTTTAGAGTTGCTCTCCATGATTTCAACTTGGTATCAATCTCAACGAGTGTGTCGTCTACCAATACAAATAATAAGCAAATAGCATACACCAAGTAACATCGTCTTGGACGTACTTGGTTAAATCATCCGTTATAAGTGCAAATAAACTTGGGCTTAAATAGGATCCTTGATGTAGCCTAATTGTGATCGAGAATTCGTCACCTTATTCCCCCACCAGTTTTACACTTGTCATTGAACCAATATGCATGTCTTTAACTATGTCCACATATTCATTTGCAACATTTCTATCCTTTAGTACTTGCTAAATTAACCCTTTAGGGACTCTATCATAGGCTTTTTCTAGGTCAATTAACAGCATATGAAGATCTTTCTTACACTCTATATATGTTTTCACAAGTCTCCTAATAAGGTTAATAGCTTCCATTATAACTCTTCCTTGCATTAGACCAAATTGGTACTCTGTAATAGTGGTTTCATGTCTCAAACAAATTTCAATTACTCCATAATTTCAATGTGACTCATCAGTTTTATGCCTCTATAGTTATACACTTTTGAATATCTCCTTTATTTTTGTAAATTGGAACCATAATGCTTCTTCTCCATTCATATGGCCCTCTTCTTGTGCTTGTAATCTTATTAAACAACTTGGTTAGCCAAACAAGCCCATAGATTCCTAAGCTCTTCCATGCTTTTATTAGGATTTATCAGGAGCTTGTGCTTTGGTTACTTTCATCCTCCAATCTTTGTTGTTACATATTGTGATTCTCCGAATATATGTTCGAAAAGTGGTGCCATTTCAAAGTGTAATCTTTCGAGTCACGGATACTTGAGTATGTTCATTAGTAGGCTAGAGCAATAAACTTTGCATCTCTTCTTGCTGTCTTCATCTCGTAATAGTACTAACCATCTTTACTTGTAATACATCTGATTTGGTCGAGACTCTACTTTTTTATCCCTTATTTTACCTGTCTTATAAGTAGCTTTTTCCTTCCTTAGCGCCTAGCTTATTATATGGGTCTTCATATTTCTTCTCCCTTGCTTTTTCAATACATCTAACATGGTAGTCATCAGTTATGTTTCTATTTCCGTCTAGATATTTCAGAGGGTTCACCAAGAGGAGGTCCTGTATTCTTTGGCCCTATCACCTGGCTCTGGCTCTTCCATGTCATACTTTGTGTATTGTTGTTGTATGTAAGGTAGTATGTAACCTTTAAGAGTGTCTTAGCATGTTCGGATATTCACTGCCTCATTGGTAATGCCTTTGTACATGGCATGGTTGTGAGCTTATGTATTTGTATCATGTGAGTTCTTGGATATGATTGCTGAGTATGCAGCCATTTGAAATTATTTCCTTACATTAATAAATATCATGACATAAGAAAATAGAAGAAGTACCTGTAAAGAAACAGTTAGAGCACTGGATAGCTCTGTTCAAGAATTCCTAGTGTTTCAATTCCCAATCCTCCCCCACCCCCCAAATCGGGTGCCCGCCCATTGGGGTGGGATGAGCATGTTAGGTGGGTCCTTGGCTTATGCCTAATGTTAGCACACTTAGAACATGTAGTTGTGGTTCTATTGTGAAACACCATCACCTTGATCAGCTGACCATGGACTCATTATGAATGTGGATGTAGCACGTCATTTAGCACTATTGTGCGCGAGAGTATTTCTTCCTGTTTCTCACTTGAAAATCGAAAAATGCTTTTGCAGCTCAAAGGAAACATTTTGGCAGTAAAGAAAGCGTTGATAGCTGTTTCCAGTCGCCTTCAAGCTTGTCCACCAACTGAGAAAGCTAGATCAATTGCTAGTGGACCTGAGACAATTTACCGTGGAAGCTTTCCTGATCCTCCTGAAGAGTTTCCTCCAGCTAGGAGTTCATTGGTTTCTCGTACATTAGGCAGCTCTATTGATTATGCATCCAGAGGCCATCCTCTGTCTACTGATGTTGACAGGATCCCCACACTGGATCCAAAGAAGACAGAACAAGAAATTTTGTTTAGGCTCCTCTGCCCAAATGATAAGATTGGAGCTATAATTGGTAAGGGAGGTGTCATTGTCAGGGCATTGCAGAATGAAACAGGAGCTTCCATTAGCTGTGGATCTTCTGTTGTGGAATCGGATGAGCGCATAATCACCATCTCTGCAATGGAGGTTAGTTTAGCTACTTGTATTTGTTATTTTTGTTTTAGCTCTGGTTTTGTATGCTTGTTCTATTTTCTTGTTTTGTTATTCTTTGTTCTATTTTCTTGTTTAGACTTTCTAAAATAGTAATTTTTGTTTATGTTCTAATTGTGCTTTTGTTCTGCAGAGCCCGGATTCAAGGTACTCCCCAGCACAAAATGCTCTTCTTCGTGCTTTCACTAGGATACTAGAGTCTGGCATGGATAAGGGGCTAGAACCATCACCATCTAAAGAAGCTCCTGTTTCAGCTCGTCTTCTAGTGCCATCTAAAGAAGCTGGATGTTTGCTGGGTAAGGGAGGTATAATAATTTCAGAAATGAGGAAGGTAACCGGTGCTGGAATACGAATAATTGGTGGAGACCAGGTTCCAAAATGTGCCTTGGAGAATGATGAAGTAGTACAGGTTCAACACTGCCTCTGTGCTTCTGTTTCTGTGTTTTAGGAAAAATAAAGTATGCAATTGGTTATTTAGTTTTAATATCATTTTTGGGTTATAGTTAAGTATGCATGGTGGGGAAATCACTTATTGTGCTAATCCTAGTGCTAGGGAATCTGAAATTGAGTCAGAAGGAGAGATGGTGTAAGTGTAACTAGTCTGAACTAATGGGTAGATGCAATATTTTCTATATCATAATTTTTGTAACTTAACTGTAGTTTGTACCTGATGCGTTCTGTATTTTTGGTTGACTCTGGAAAGGGAAATGCTCTTGTGAGAATCTCATTGTTAAAATTTTGTTTTCAAGTTGAGTTATAGGAATTTTGAGCCTGAGACTAAGTGCTACTGTTAAGTTAGAAGGGTATTTTAGTCCTAATAGTTAAGTTTTAAAATCTTTGGGGTACTGTGGTATTTCAGTAATTGTACTATTTTATCATTATTGTACTAGTTCATTGTTATCCGTAGTCAGTCTCTTTAGATAGGACGGATGTGTAATTAGATTATTCTATTCTAATTGCTGACCTAGTAGTTAGGGATATTAAATTTTTACTTGAGTTTGCTTTTGGAGTTATAATCTCAATTGGGCTTTGTTAGGGGATCCTAGCTGGGTATCCTACCTTTAGTTTTAATTTGTTTTCTAGTTCTATTTTGAGTCTTTCAGAATGATTACGAGTCCTTCTGTGAGTTCCAAGAGAAGCTTTGTATAAAGACTATGACTTTTCTTTCATGAGAGCTTTGGTGCAGTTTAGCAATCAGCATTGTGCACAGGATTGACACCCCAAGCCTGATGTCATCCTTTCTCTTTTCTTCCTCCCAAAACCATCTTCAACCATTCAAGCTGCTGTCCCAGTTTTTCTGCAACAACAGTACATTTACCACACCCCCAGTACATTGCTTCTTCTGATCCTCTACCTTTACAAACCCTAACTCTCTCTCCCACATTTTAAAAAATCATTTTCTACAAGCCCTAGCCCCTACAAATCCATGACTACATCAAGCTGTGTTGGATGCAGATGGAAAGTAAAGAAAATGGAATCTATAATAGAAAACTAAAGAAGAGAAAATTGCCTTGATGTTAGGTTGTCAATTGAAAAGAAAAGAAATAAGACTTTTTACATTTGATTTACTGAAAGTTGTGGGACCTGTGTCAATATTTACTGTTCACATAAGTTTCAAGAGAAAGTGAATTGTGTTGCCAAAATGGCTAGACTTGTCTTGAGGGTGACTGAAGACATTTTAACCACTCCCAAGACAAAATTAAGAAATTGCAAAGTCATATCCCTATGTCTTTCCAAACAGCATGAAATGTTCAAGTAAACAGTAACCCTGTATATATTTAAATTTACATTTTCTGTCAAGTTACAACCAAGTATAACCTACATGACTATTCCATTGCAAGATATGGAGTAATGAGTAACTTGTATGTTACCAAACTCATTTCATTTTTCTTTTTGTGGATGGGATATGCTTCTTATGCCCAATAGAACTGTCAATTAAATAGTGGATATACTTAGATATTCAAAATAGTACATGCCTCATATCTTTAGGTCGGACTAGGGTTTCAGATCTTTGAGCCTGTGCTGCAATATTAGTTGGTGACTAAAAGTTCAGTGAGTAGAAGTAGTTAGGGGAAATCTAGTATTAAAACAACAGAAAATAGTATATTAGTAGAATTAGAATGGAAACAAGTTAGCAAAGTTAGCAAGCTCTAATAGGAGAAGAAATTGTAACGGAGATGATAGAATTATAGTAGGTCTGGCATGAAGCTTTAGATATTGTATCTGACCTGAAGTTTGTATTATATGGTGCTTCAATAATGGTATTTGATTATGATAATGAAGAGCACTAATAGAACACATGCTCACTTGACAGAAGTGACAGAACCCAGTGAATAAAGACTGAAGTCAATCATATTTGGGTGAATTAATAATTGAAGATCTAACACATCAATGTGACTGAAAACTAGATAGATCAATGCCTTTAACCTGCAGATCATGTACTTCAGAGGTTAGTTTTTGATGATGGGATCTGTTGACCGTGATGGTGAACATAATTAGTAACTTTATAAAACAAAATTTGGAGACTTGAAAGAAACAGGAGTTATTGGTGCAGACCACACTAAATATAGAGGGTTATTCAAATCCAATATAGAAGTCCTGTTTTGTCTGAGGATGTGGATTGAATGAATGAACAGATGAAATCCAGAAGTTGACTATGAAACTAAGTCTCGATTATCCTGTGCTAATGAAATTAGGACCAAAGAACCAATAAGATTTTCTAACTCTTAATTTTTTGCACAAAGTTTTAATTCCCATATTAAAATTCGTATGCTCTATACAACTAAAAACTTGGCCTTATAATTGAGTCAAATCAACTACAAGTAGAACACAAGAAAATAGAAGACTCCAGCCATTAGATTTCATAATGGAGCTTATTCTTGTCATGCTTTTTTGTCAACAAATACTTGTTCTATGTTTTGTTGCCTTGGAGAATTTGACTGTATATGCCTTACATTGAAAAGAAACTTGGTCTTCCACTCCTCCACATATGTGCACATTCAGAATTATCATTCAACAATATTTGAACTATTTGATGTAATGCATATTATTGGAACATCACTCATCTCATATTGAAATATCTTTACGGTATATAATGGCAAAAATGGCCACTATCTGAGACTCTTATATTACCAGAATATATAAAAGTGGAAGTATAATCTTGTTTACTAAAGGAGGAAGTTTTGACTGCTGCAGATTACTGGAGAGTTTAACAATGTTCAGGATGGTTTGCTACTAGTTAGTGGACGATTGCGAGATAATCTTTTCCCAAGTGAGATGCTACAAAGCTCTGTGGTTGGGAACTACTCCTCTGTCATCCCTGAGATTAGTCCTTATGGAAGAACGAGAGAGCCTACTTCTCCCAGGATGTACCCATCTGTGGGCCTTTCTCATGATATTGATCGAAGAACTTCCCTAAAGCACAGTATTGATCATCTTGGACTTCCCCATAGCTTTGAGCGTCCACCTTCACCAAGGTTATGGACATCACAGGTAAAATCTTCTGCATCTACTGTTTATTTTGGGGAGATTATTATTATTATCACCATATTTATTATGTTCAATGTAATGGGGGTCATTGGATCACCCACACAATGTGTGATTGTATTTGGATGCAGGGTGTTGGTGTGGGGAATCCAAGGAGCTTCACTGACATTGGTATTCCCCCAAGAGGCTTCGGCGATATTCTCAGTTCCTCGAGGGGCTTCACTGATGACGTCAATCCCTCAAGGGGCTTCACTGACATTGGTAAAGGATTGACAACTTATAGAGGTGGCCTAGAACTTGGCAGGTTAGTATGACATGTCCTAACTGCTTTTTCTTCCACCTTTCTCTTCTTCTTTTTTTTTTTTTTGGGGGGGGGGTGGAGGGTAAGGTGGTGCTGCATCAGTCAAAGGTGGCAAGAAAATATTGAACAGAAATAACTACTGTCTGCTAGCCTTTTTGTTCTAGTTGGAATTGCAGGCTTTTGGTCTTTTTTTCTTTTTTTGGGCATCATCCATGATAAGCAGGATATTGCTAGTTGTCAGTTTCAAGATGATTAGTGATAGTTGTTCCCCAAAAAAGTTGGGAGATTCCATAGTTGCATCAGTTTTGCTTTACAATTTTCTGGTTGCAGTTTTTTGTCTCTTAAGTATAGTATTTGTTTTCAAACAAGTCCATAAATAGGCATGTAAAGCTATAACTCTATAAGTCACCATACATTGAAAAATAGATATTTTTAGTTTCTGACCGTTAACTGCGTTTGGATGCAGTGCTGTCAGTTTAGGAGGTTTTGTCAAGGGAATCTTGGTGGATTCCTCTTTACAGGGACACAGTGGGTGGGTTCCGGCAACCCTTTTCTCTTTGTTGTGAGCCCTTGGTAGTCCTATTTATGTGGGAATTCTGAATTTAGTTATAACTTTATAATCTGGGATCTTTTCTGATATTTGATCTGCATCTTGCTGGAATCTGGATCTTTTCTGATATTTGATTTACATCTTGCTGGTTCTAATTTCCCCCAGTAAAAGCATCAGAACTTTTTCCCCCCTTGGTTCTATTCACATCCAACTGCTATTAGTCCATAGTTCTGATTCTTCTGAACAAGTTGCTCTTCTGTTGCTTATTCCATAAACCATCTATTACACCCCTGGTTTCTCTGGAGTTTCTTGGGAGGTTTTGCTGATTAGCGGACCTCACCAGAGAGACCACTCTTTCAGGGGTCCAATTCAAACTCATCACGCAACTTAAGATATTCAATTTCTCCTATTTTACCTATATTTACCTCTATCAGTTCCATTTTTATTGTTCAGTTTAGCCCTCTCTCTCTCTCTCTCTCTCTTTTTCCCCTTTCTTTGGTCCTGTCCTTGTCTTGTATCAGAGATCTCTGAGTTTCTTGGATTTTGCGTCAAGAACCTTGTAATTTGACAAGTGTTTCAAGTTTATGCAATTTTTTCTTTGGGTAGCCTAATGGAGGGAATAGAGCCAAAATATGCACTTTAGGCTGCTTCACTGTTTTTCTTTTTCCTTTTGTGGAGGATCAGGGGACATCAGGTTTGCCTTTGTGGGGTTCTGACTTAAGTTTGCGACTGACTCAATTCTAATTTTATAAACCTTGCATTATTGTGTTGGTTTCATAATTTGTTCAACTCACAAGCAAATTTTTAGTTGTCGAGGTTCATTCCAATCGTTCTCTCAAGATTGTGTCCTGGATGAACTATTTACTCTCTCAAAAGTGCATCTTGGATGGATTATTTACTCCCTGTTGATTGACTTGTAGACTTCTCGACCCTGGTCCCAGGGGTATAACCAACATAAGAATTTTAATTTATTATCTCAAGAGGTGTTATTAGTGGACACTGTGAGAAAGATATTGATGGAATAGTCATCCCTTTGCTGTTGCTCTTGTTATCATAGTGAGCAATGGAATGTGCATGGGTAGCTTTCCCAAGATACTGATGTCATTTTTATAGATACAATGGTTAACCTACCGTGGAAGACTATAAGCACCATGCCACTATGGTAGCAAGGTAGAATTTCAGGTAAAGAATATTTTTTCTGCTTTTGACTTTGAGTACAACCACCACCACCATGACCCCATCCCAACTCAATGTGGTTGATGCATGGACCCTTAAGGGTTAAGTAAAAGTGACGAGAAGCAACAACAATAAATTTATGCATTTATGAAGATATCTAGGATACACAGTCAAGGTAGCATTCTTGGAACCTCTCTTTATATGGGATCAGCGGCACAGTTCCTAGTCTCCCAAACAGCTTCATCAGCACACTTCTGGGCGTCCATTCCTTGCACATGCGTATTCTTTCTTACTACTTCAATAGTCAAATTAGGCCTACCCCTACCTTTTTTAGCCCCATCTGGTCGGATCTGATCACTTCCTTACAGGTGCCTCTAACAGCCTCCTTTGGACATGCCTATACCACCTTAAGCAGCGTTCTCATCTTGAATTGGTGCAATTCCCAGGATGTAATATAATTATTCCTCACTCTTATCTCTCCTGGTCTTGTGATGTGAACCAGGATCTAGGATTTTAGAGGGGAGGGGGACTGTTGTTACTTGTTACCATAGGAATGAATGGGGAATGAAGGAGGGCTGCGTGGGGCTTAGGTAGGTGGGACTGGGGGGGGGGTTAAACTTACTTGAAATGGGGATTCAAAATTTCTGTAGTACTTGAAGATAGGCTGCTGGAAATTGAAGATAATTGTAGGATAATCACTTTTGTAGCCACCGGAGGCTTCCCCTAAGGAAACCCATGATTCATCTTACCACAAACTCTCAATCAATGTGTATTAATTCAATTCAACTTGCTGATTATAGATTCTGAAGGCTTATTTATAGCTTCTGAAAAGAAAATACAATAGGACTCAACTTAAGATGCCAATATGGATTCTAAGTCGCAATCCAATTCTAATTAAAACTTTCACTACTTCAACTTGTACAAAGACCCTTCCTTGCCTACTCTGCAGAGTTCCAATTTAAATTCTAAGAGTATATGTTGGTTCCTTGCAAAGATTAGAACAACCATAATGGACTCTTTCACAAATTAGGAATCCAACCCTAATGAGGACTCTTCAACGACTTACAAAATAATTACTCAGTTTGAAAAATAGATTAGATCTGGGGTCCCACTAACATGCTGGACTCAATGACACCCATAGTTGTCCTCCATGGATTTTTCCTTCTAAAATGACCAAAATACCCCTGGTGTGATTAGGGGCTGTAGGGTTTAGGGAAGTAACCCTATGCCCTATGCTGCCCCTGGAAATGGTTTACATCATTTTGCCACACGTTCTTCTCATTATTCTCATCTTTGCTACACTTATTTTGTTCATGTGGCTCCTCTTGGTTGCGCAACATTCTACTCTATTGGTCATAGCCGGTCTAATAACTGTCTTGTAGAAATTTCCTTTGGGCTTAATAGGCTTACATATGTTAGATAATGCACCTGTAGCACCTGTCCACTTCAACCATCCTACCTTATATCCTCTGAGGTACATTGTCATCTATATCACCCTCATTGTTAATAGTAGTGACCAAGTACCTAAAACATTACTTTGCGGTAATCTTTTGATCTTCAAGTCTCGCAACCTCATTGTTTCTCAAAGTTCGACTGAAGTTTCACATAGCTCCATCTTTGCATTGATCCTTTCTGTAATCTCTTCAACCAAAACAATGTCATCACCAAATAGCATAAACCAAAGTACCTCATCTTGTATGTGGCTAGTAAGATCATCCTTTACGAGTGCAAACAAATAGGGGCTTAGAGCTGACCCTTGGTGTAACCTGATTGTAATGTTTTTCTTTTGAGTGTTCTTTGGGGAAAAAATGCTAGGGGCAGGCTGGCAAAGGCTCTGGCATGGCCTCGAAATGTACCTCTAACTTAAGTAATTATTGTTGCATCACGTACTTTAATAAAAATTAGTATTTATCCAGAAAGCACATATAGGTATTGGAAGTTTTTAGTAGACCTGTACACTTACTAATTCATGCTGTTTAAACTGTGTTTGCAGTGGAAGCAAATCTGCAATAGTGACAAATACAATTATGGAGGTCATGGTTCCCGAACATGTTCTTGGATCTGTATATGGAGAAAAAGGTAGCAACCTGAGTCGTTTAAGACAGGTAAGTTTTGGTCTTTATTTCTTGCCTTCTTTGTGGTTGTTCTGTGTTTATCTTGGAGATTTTTATTTAACATTTCATCAAAACAGCCTCTCAGCATAAATTGCTGAGGTAAGGCTGCATAGGAAATTAGCCTTCCGGATTCTGCTTGTGCATAACCCCTTGAGCACCCAGTTCGCGCCTTTTATTATTATTTAATATTTATGTCTTTCTACACCTTAAGTGCTCGCTCAGAGTGTATTCCACCATAAACTTCTAGCATCGTTAAGCCACAGAAAAGCCTGATTTGTATTCTCCAATCGCAAAATCACCTGATACTGAAAAAACATTTATGTAGAATGTTGGAAAAACTTTTAGGAGGAACCAATTTATTGGTTATTGCCGTTAAAGAAGCCTAGGTCAGTGTAGGATTGGCTGCTGGTTTAGATGTACCTGAACCTATAACTGAGTGTTTTTATCCACAGCACCGTTGCTATTTCACCTGCAAGCTCTGTGAGAAGGTTGCCAATAAGGTTGTCCAATGATAAATGGGATTTACCAAGAAAAAACCGAAAATGAAATGAAAAGAAACACAAACACCTCAACAAGGAAGAAAAAGAGAAGACACTGAAAACTTGGATCATTCTTTTACTTGACTAGCCAATGCCTTTCTCACACCTAAATTACCAAAAGCATTATTTCTGTTTGACCTACGAGGTTCCTTTAGATGTCAATTAGCTATCTGATGATAAATGGAATATTTAAAGAGGAATAGAAAGAAGGAAACAAGACAGGGAACACCAAAATAAAAGAGCACTGAAAACACAAGTCATTTACTTGACTAGCTTAATGCCTTTCTCTACCAAAAAATCAATGTCTGCTCCCAATGTCATTTATCAGACGATATCCTTTCTATAATTCAAACTTTATTGAGCTGTATTTCTCCTGGTATTAGATTTCGGGGGCCAAAATCGTAGTACATGAACCTCGTCCAGGCACAAGTAATGTGATGATCATCATATCTGGAACCCCTGAGCAGACCCAGACAGCACAGAGCCTACTCCAAGCTTTCATCTTGAATGGACAGTCATCACCAGATCATCGTTCGCAGCGATTTTGATCAGTAGTGGGAAGAAGGCCCCAACAATTTCCTGCTTTGCTTGTTTCAACAGATATTGATGGTGTTGTTAAGCGTTGTGGGTTAATTTTAGACATGAGATTATTTAAAATATTTGACACCTTTTTCTTCTTTTAGAGCGCTCAGTGTGACAATCTTTTAATATGACATCTTTGGAGCCTTTTATTACTAGAACGTTGTCTGAGAAAATTTATGAATATGAAATTAAAACAGTGGCCCCAAATTAACATTCACACCTCCATTAGTAGGATCCTGAAGGAGGATGCAATTTGCGATTTGGGTATGATGTAGACTGTTCCTTGGGTTAATTGATGGATTGAAGAGTAGAGGGTGAAGTGTGAGAGTTTTGTTCATTTTTTTCTCAAAGTTTATAGTCATTATTATTTTCAGATGAGTATTCATTATTACATTCATTAAGATGGGAGAAACAGAATTTTATTCTGAGACACGGACACACCTCAACTACAAACATTGAGTAGAATTAGCTCGTTGCGAAAGCATACACTTCCACAACATGAATGAAGCATACTTGAAAGGATTGAACATGATTAGGATAGCATAGCAATTTAACCTCTCTGTAATATAGGACCATCACATTCAGGAGCCAGACCTCCAAAAGTTCGATTTGGCTACTCAGTGGACACATCTGTTGACTATTAATTATCTGTTTTAGTGTGGATATGGCATTAGCTTAATTTGTTGGGACTACGGGGAACCAATAAAACATCCAGAACCTTTTAAAAACTGAAAATATAGGATAGGAAAATGGCTTCCACTCAAAAACAATCCACAAAAGAAAAGGAACAGGAAAATGGCCTTTGCCTATATCATTGCTGGATTCGTGTAATTGTAACACTGACTCAACACCAGTCTTGACTAAGCAATGGTGTCAATGTAGAAACAGAAATGAAAATAGAAACCTAAACCATCTTGTTAAACCAAGCTGCTCAGTTTTGAGTATGGACTTAAGATCATCTGATGACCTTTATAAATCAAACCCATATCATACTAGACTCTACACCCACATGTCTTTGTTGAGCATTGCAAGAAGAGTTGAACAATATGGAATTTGACATTGTGGGACTGTGGCTGGTGGTAGGTTGTAGCTTGTCAACCCTTTCGTTTCAGCAGGTTATGCTCAAATTCATTTTAATGAAACTACGAACGAGCTGAAACTGATTATGAACCAAAAACAACCGAATTGGTTCCGCTCCAATTGTTATACATTGTACCCTAACAAAACTAATACTATGATAAATAGTAGGTAAAGATTGTGAAGGAGTCCATCCCTAGAAAAAGCAATGGGTGTTTGAATCTCCTTCAATCTTTTCTGTGGTGAGTCAAGTGCTTATGTCTTGCTTTTTAAGTAAGAGATTGGGTTGAAGTTCAGTTTACCCTACTTTATCGAGGCATTTCATTCGAAGTGAGATGCCTAGGAAAAGAGAAACCAAATGACCGACACCATTTTGTTGAGCTGCGATACAAACATAACCCCTCAACCAATTTGGCTCTACTTTGGAGTTAGGCTGAAATACTCAGCACATCTGGGTTTTTGTGGGGAGAATTGAGTCATTGGAGAAGAGGAATCATCCATTATAAGAATTTTAATGCCATGCTGTTATGCAGTGACTGCATTTTGGTAAAGTTTCTTTGGCACTGTCCATTTTGCTGTTCTAGTTTTCTGAAGGATTGGTACAACAGTTGAAACAAGAACTGGAACTGTAAGTGAAGAATATGAATGAATAAATGGTCTTTCTTGCTGTCTTCTGTTGTGTCGATATTCTTCTTGACAAGCAACCAAAATCAGCTATTTGGCCTCAAGGCTTCAATCTGAACTAGATCCATCAGACTTGGTCAAGGAAGTGGTATTACTGAAAGACATCTCATGGTTGGTTTCATGGAGAGTGGAAACCCTAGCCCTAATAAGGTTAAAAAAAAAAAAAAAAAGAGAAGGCAAATTCAGGGAGGCTTCATTGAGCTTAGTGCAGGAAACCCCCTAATTGTTGATTGTAATGATCAGTATCTTTGTGCTGGATACAGCCGTTGGCAGTTCTCATTCATTCCTTCCTTATCTCAGCTGCTTTTGTGAGACCAGGAACAAATCCCCCCTCCCTTTTCTCTCCCTGGCTGTTGTAGTGGTGCATTACACACATCACCAGTTCATCACTCAATAACGTGATGATGATAATGTGGTTGTTGTTTTGCGTCTGTAATTATTTTATTTTGTTATTGATACTGTTGGCAATTTCACGTTGTGTATTGTGTATTCCATCGTTTTTTTTTTACTGAGAAAGGTGTAATATCGAAAACATAGCGTCTCCGTTTGGTTGCGAGTAAAATAAATCAGTCTAACTTAGATAAAGGAGAAAATAATTTTTTTAATAATAAAATGACTGTATAAACAACCAAAGAGCATTATCATATTTGGGAAGGATCCGTTTTGTAAAATTCATCTAATTTTCTCAAATTAACAAGACCTTATGGTGAAGTGAAATTTATCAACTAAATGGTTTATGTTAGTGAGTTTGTTGTGCCAATTACAGGAGACAATGTTTACATCTCCACGTTTTTAGGGGTGGAAAATTCTGACCCCACACTTTTGTGTTCTGTTGATTTCACTCCGCTTCTTTTGAGCTGTATATTTTGGTTAGTTAGGATCCTCTGACCCCTTCTTAAATGTGTGAAGCAAACACAATCCTCTTTCACACGAGTAGAGGATGGTTTACTTTGTCATTGTTCAAATTTATGTCTTCCTAAATGTTTGGTGGAGAGGTGTGAGCGGAATGTGACTATTCAGATTTGGATGTGGTCAAGTCAACTATCTCTTGCAAGATTCAGGTGAGTGTGGAGTTCATTTAGGAGTGGCAATTAGAGTCACATTTCTTCAAAAGATTGATAGAGGTAATGAGATTGTGTGGCTGATTAATTTCATTCTAAACGTTGACAACGTAGTCCGCCTACGAAATGCTTCTTTTGTACTGGATTACGGTTCAACTTCTTCAGTGTTATGCGGTGTTGCCAACGGTCGAGATTGAAATCTCAACTGCATTAAATGCGCAACATTCCCGTCTTGTCTGCTGGATTAACCATGAACATCGAGTAGATTGTTTTAGAAACCTTCGATGACACGCCCCCTCTAAAGCTGTATCTCATTGATCTCAATTCTAATTGGTTGGCAAATCTTTGCATCAGACTCTGAAGCCTGAATGTAGATTGTTTACCTTGGCATTGCATTGTACTAAGTTCTGTACGAGAAGGGTTTCCATTCTGAAAAGGCCTTCTCATCTCAATGTGTTCCGTCTATCCTTATGTATTGTCGCAGACTCTCATACAACAACTGCAGTGTTCTAATCCATTCACTAAAACGATCCAAACTAATGAAGGAGTTTCCAGTCATCGTGGCTTTAAGAGAACTTGGTTTGTTCTGTTCTCTTTCGAAGCAAGTATCCTTCACTCCCCCATAGAGAAATCAATAGATGGTAATACCGATCATACGTAAAGGAATTTCCATTGGTTGTGTATGGGATAACTTAAATCCTATTATGCTGTCACTTAATTCGATATGTAGTAATGTTGTTGCGATTTCCCCCCCCCGAAGCCCGTCTCTTTCGGCGATGCGTGGCTTATTTTCTCTCCTTGGGCGGAGTTATGCTCCTCCCTCTGGCAGTCCGCTCTTTAAATAAAGAGTTTGATTACCAAAAAAAAAAAAAAAATTTCGATATGAATCCGATTTAATTACAATCAATTGGAATTGCCAATAAATTACCAGTTAATATGATGTTGAATCAATTTTTGGGTGTCATATTTAAGGCAATTGATGCACTTTACTGTGAAAGATTGCTTCACACCATTATCTCTAAGATGAAATGCCTCCAGAAGAAGATTTGTAGTTTTTCTAATACCACCTAGGAGTCAAAAATTATGGCCACAACCAAGGAACGAACTTTTGTTCGTTTCGCCCGGTTCACTGGCAGCGCGAATCGGGCGAAACCAGCTAATTTCAGTGCTATTTCACCGAAATTCGCTGGAAAAAAATTTCATTGCTTATGTATTATATACATAATACACACTCACGTGTCAACGTCAATCTCTATGTAAAATTTTAAAAACATAAAATAATATTAGTCTGACTTTTTTTTTTGCAAATCATTAATACAAAATTTGAAAAAATAACAAAAACACTTCAATGAGTCACATCATGTACTTGCAAACTGCAAAACATCGATTGAAATTTTAAAAAAATAATAAAATATTGAACTTGTCAAATCAATATACTTATGTTTATGTTTAGATTTTTTTGTTTTTTATAATCATGTGGTTTAACAACAGTCAATGGTACTCAACCACAAATTAAAAAAAAAAAAAAAATAGCGAGAAGTACTGATATATTGAGAACTTTTGCCAGTTTGGCGATATGTTGCAAATATCGTTTCACCCCTGGTATCGTTTCACTAGGGGGCGAAACAACCGAATTTCGGCGAAATTAAGTTCCTTGGCCACAACACTAAAAAAGAATTTTGAAAAACAGATTTTTTTTTTTTTTGGCGGCACAAAATGTGTAAAATAAGTATGCAATATTTGTATATATGTTTTTCCAAAGGATTGAGTTCGGTTTAAAATAATTTATGTTGAAGTTTTACACCCATTGAATTCTTTATGATAATGAATTGGACCAATTGATTAATTTGACCCAATTCCTATTAAAGTACAATTAAATATTTTAACTTACCCCCTCCCACTCTTAATGGAGAGTCAATTACCTTGATTTCTCTTCAAATAGGGAATCAATTATTTTAGATAAGGTGATCTAACCTTATGGTTACTGGATTGGAATTAAATGGCCTCAAATAGTCCTGATGGAATTTATAGTCAACAGTAACCCATTCATTGAATTGAAATTAACCGTATAAAGTCCATTTGAACACATTAAGACATTAAGGTGTGTTAAGATTCTAATAAGGATTTAGGAATAAACCTCAATCATTTATATAATTTTTCAGTTTTTTTTTTTTTTTTTTTTGGGGGGGGGGGGAGGGGGGTCATGGAAGGACTGATTCCAACTAGGAAGTGGAAATAAGCCAAACCTTCAATCATGAAATTGAAAGAGTATTTCAAGTTAAAGCATCGGTTAAACATTCTCACTCTAGGATTTGGGTTGCATGCTTTAGTGTTCTAAATCACAAATTGTTCATTATCAAACTTACAAGTTGCACATTCCTAACATTTCATCAAATATTCTGTTAACTTATAAGTAAAATGTCTATATTAACCTCGTTAAAGTCAAATGACATAACTACCCCATTTAAACCCTTCCATCCAATGTTTGTCGAAAACTCCCATATTTGCCATAAATCACCACACCCTTGCCCTCCCTGCGGAAAAAAAATATGTTTACAAAATTTTTCCATTTCCATTCTGCCCTCTCTTTTCCTCTAACTTGCGAGTTGCAATCTATCTTCCCTTTAGAAATCTGAAAATTTTATTTCAGCCCAGAAGTCTCCTCTGTTTAAAGCCCTCTCCCTTGATGTCTTCTTCTACTTCTTTGCAACCAATCACCATTATCCTCGATATTCGATGTCACGTGATCTCCCTTCCGTCTCTCTAAATACATATAGACACAGTTTTTCATTATGTATCACTCAGGGACATCTCTTATGGTGTTGCTTACACAAGGCGTGCTTTTGAAGCCACTCCAGCATGCCAGTGACAGAAGCATCAAGGTCATCAGTGAGCACTGCTCTGCTCTCTTGTAGGTGATTGGTTGTTGGTAACCCTTTCAACTTGGTCTTCAGTGATTGGTGTTTGATTTTACCTAATGATGATATCTCTCTGGCAACTAAGGGTTCAGTGAATGTAAAGAGCATTGGGTAAGAAAGATGGGATTAAATGCAAAGAACATGTCTCGGATAATGCAAAGAATACCACGAGGAAGAAAGGATTGAAGATTACTATTATGAAGAGGTCTTCAGACACTGGAGACGAAACCACGTTGAGACGAACTTAAACTTCCTTGGCGTATAATGCGAAAGTGGGATTTTCTGGGAGGGGACGATGGGATTCTTCGTGTGGTAAATTGGTGAATCGGGTGAATGTTGGCAGTTTCCTACGAGGTGTAAGTAGAAGATTCACCCAAGTAAGGGTTGTGTATGAGAAGGTTTAAATGTAGTATTATGTCATTTGATTCTAATGAAGGTATATCAACATTTTAATTAGGGATAATTACTGTTGCCCCCCTGTACTTTGATTTTATTACTAATAAAACCCTGTTCTTTACAAAATTACTGTTGCCCCCCTTCCTTATAACGGTGTTAAGTAGCCGTTAAGTTTGAATATGTAATATCCACTTTGTCCTTCATTAAGATTAAGAAATCAAAAGACGATACTACCCCATTTATAAAAACCAGATTAAATGTCAATTTTACCCTAACTTCATTTATTTTGAATTAAAAAAATATTGGTTTTCCACCTTCACTAAACTTATTTATTTTGAATTAAAGAAATTGGCAAAATTCAAATTCGATTTGGTTTCCCACCTTCTCCTCTAGCATACGTAGGGAAGGAAACCACAAATTTTTTTTTTTTTTGGGGGGGGGGGGGACGGGTGCTTTTTTAATATTGGAAACGAAACGTAACACCTCCCCATGGGAGTTTAGACTTTTAACCGCTTTACTAACCCACCATTGACGAAACCACAAAATCTTGCCAGAGAAGGAATTAACGAAGTAGGTGATATTCAGTTTCTAAATTTGAGTTGAATTCTATCTTCCCTCCTCTTCGGTTTCTATTTTAATTTTATTCAATTATTATTTCTTTATTTTGGTGATTTCTTTTTAGAGTAAAACAGATTATGATTCTTTTTTTCTCTACAATTAATTAAGGGTATTACTGTAACTTGACAAAAGGGTAAATAAGTAAAGAGATAAGTAAAAGGGTATTTTGAGATTTTTAAAAAATATGGAGATGCCACATCATCAGTAAACTAACGGAACTTAACAGTAGGGGGCATTAGTAATTATAGACAAAGTTAAAGGTTGGATTAGTAATTTTGTAAAATACAGGGGATACATTAGTAATAAAATCAAAGTATAGGGGGGCAATAGTAAATATTCCTTTTAATTATAATTTGAATGGAATGTTAGGACCGTCCAATCTGTAAGTAGGCAACCTAGAATTTAGCCCACTAAAGCGTCCAAGCTGTAAAAAACCCTTTCTTTTTGTGTGTGTGTGTGGTAACAAGGACTTCTTTATTTTTATTTTAAATATAATGGGGGTGGGGTATTGCATAATTGCTCTTGGCCTCGAAGGATTCAAACTCTTGGGCATTGTTTGTTTGCTAAATCTTTAAGTGGGGTTGAAAAAGTTTGAAAACATAATTTTTTTTTATGAAATCCCAAAATATGTAGTTTGTTTGGTTCAAGATTGTAGAACCGTTAGTAGATGAACCTTGTTTGCTGATGTGGCATTTTAATTTTTCTGCCCATTTCTTTTTCAAAGTCTCACTAAGGGCATATTTGGTAAC
Source organism: Hakea prostrata (assembly GCF_041222555.1). Taxonomy (NCBI): domain Eukaryota; kingdom Viridiplantae; phylum Streptophyta; class Magnoliopsida; order Proteales; family Proteaceae; genus Hakea; species Hakea prostrata. The sequence goes on along the minus strand of NC_142603.1, from coordinate 3,289,479 downwards.
AACATTTTTTGAGAACAACATTCTTTGCGATAATCGTGTTCTAGAGAATTTTGACCGTTTGATAAAATCTTGAAGTGATGGAGATTTAAATGAAAAAAAAAAATCTTATGAAGGAATTAAAAGTTGCATGTGAATGAAGTTCGATTAATGTCTCTCTTTGATGTAATTTTGATGTACTTGCAAAAAATCTTCTCAAACAAAAAAATTAGACCAGTTTGTTTATTAAAAACGAAAGAACGATCAATTTAACCAAATGCATTTTATCATTATTGGTTCTAATAAAAGAAAAATGCCTTACGCACACTAAATATATGAGATTTTGTAAGAAAACGTAGAAAACAACAAAAGTAGGACCCACATTAATTTTTTTACAAAATCCATTTTATGTTGTCCACGTCATTACATAACGTGCTTATTTTTTCTACTCATTTTTTTCGACCAAACCACCGTAAATAAATGGTGCCTTGGAGTGTCGGTTCACCGTCCGATGGATCAAATTGGTGCACTGGCCCTACACCGGGATTTTATTATTATTACATAATAAAAGTCCTTCCCCACTCGGCCACTCGTCAAAGAAAATTAAAGTAAAAATATGGTCCCCCTAACATCGTGGTCAACCCGGAGAAAAGTTAAGTTAGACCAAATATGATTCGTGCCGGTCTAATTATAAATTCGCAAAACAAATTTGAGACCGAAAGGGGAAAACAACGGAAGAAAAGCCTAAGCCTTATCGATAAGCGTTGTTCAAAGCCCATTCACAGTAGAAGTCCTGCTTCTTCTTCTCCTTCTGCTTTCTTCTGAGGGTTACACGTTTCGCTTCAATGCTCTGCAACTTCTTAAACGGATTCTGACCTTCTCTTGCAAATCTGCCCTGCACTGACACTTCTCACTGACTCACTGGTGAGTGGTGTGATTCTCAGTAAGGGAGAAGGGCATATCTCGTAAATTTCGTCTTCTTGCAGGGTTATTTACTATTCCCCATCGTCCTCTCCTGAGCTGTCTATACTCTCGCCTTTCGGTTTTGGAAACAGATCGGAACGACCAATCGCAATTAATCTAGGGTTTTTTTCTTTCTTTCTTTCTTCTCTTCAATTAACATCACTGTCTGCACTACTTCTTCACTCTGCGAGGCCTGGATTTCACAATTTCGTTTTTTGGTGCTAAGGAGGAAAGAAAACCTAGGGTTTCAGTGTCTTATCTTCATCGATCTGCCGCTGTAATGCTGCAGGATGACTGAGCCGAATGAACAAGTACAATTGTATGGTCATGAGAACCCCATGCAGTCCATGAATCCTGCGAATCAGATCGAGGAAGAAGACGAAGGAACAGCTGGAGAGTCCGTTGATAATCCTCACGTACGATACGAAACTCACTCGCTTGAAAACGGTGGCGTTGAGCCTAACGTTGAGGTCATGGATGGCGTTGAAGAGGTCCCTCAGGATTCTAATTACCTCGCCGCCTCCAATTTCGTTCTACCTTCGCGTGGAGAGGGTATGGATCAGTTGACTCTCTCCTTTCAGGGCGAAGTCTATGTGTTCGATGCCGTATCCCCGGAGAAGGTATCTTTAAGAGATTTTTTTGCCCCCTCTGTTAATGTGTTCAATTTACGTTCTTTTTCTAGATATTTGTTATTGCTAGGTTCTCTTGTTTGTAGAATAGATGATCTCTGTTAGGTTTTAGGTTTCATTTTTCTTTCTCTCTTTTTTTTTTGGGTTTTTTTTACTTACAGGTGCAGGCGGTTCTGCTATTGCTGGGAGGGTATGAAATGCCTTCTGGAGCGTCTGGCGTCGTATCCTCTCCGAATCAGAGGGTAGTTTTTCATCCGTTGTGTTTGCTGGGTTTTTTAAATTTTTAAATTTTTTTATTTAATGACTCTGGGGGTCGTGTTGCTCTTCATCTTTAATATTTGGTTGCAGACTTTAGTTGAGTTCCCCCGACGCTCGAGCCTTCCTCAGAGAGAGGCTTCTCTTCATAGGTTCCGTGAAAAAAGAAAAGAGCGGAACTTTGACAAGAAAATTCGATATACCGTTCGTAAGGAGGTTGCTCTCAGGTAGGTGTCCTGCCGCTAAATGCGTTATCTTTGTTTACATTTTTTATCCTTTCGTCCAGTAGAGAAAGTTAGACAACTACGTTAATCGTCATTGTGGACTTTGCTAGACAATAGAGTTAAGAGTCAAGTAAGACATACCTTCTCCTTTCCTATGTTGCCGATAAATTGATTTTGAATTTTGCAAGATGTAAGGTTGCTCTCGTAAATAATGGTTTGATTGATCTAAGAAGATGAATTGAAATTTTTTCCAAGAATATGCATTCTTTAATAAGTTGTTTTTTGCTATGAAAATCCATTGGACTTCTTTAGCAGTTTGGTTAGCTTGCTTTTGTCTCCGCATGCGGTAATGTCGTCCTTGGTTCCTCTCTACTCACAAGCAAATTAAGCGTAGGCTTCCAATTTGTGTTTGTGATGCAGCAGTTTACAAGTAAGCGAATGTAGGATTTTTAATGTGTTTCGGAGAGCATCCTAACATAGGAAATAAGTAATTTCTTTTCTTTTGACTTAATTTTGGATGGTCGAAATTTCTCTGTTTGCATGCAATTGGTGCCCTTGAAAGGCGTATTTCAACTATTTGAAAAAGATGTTACCAATTTACCATTGGGGTTTCTGTTTTAGAAAAAATATAATTAAATTAGAACTCTAAATTGTCTTTCTTGCTAAATTAGCATTTTTCTTCATCTGGGAAAGTCTATGACTCCCTAATTGGAGTTGCCAGTTTGTTAGTTAAGGTCATAATAGGAAATATTTTGTAAGTCCTCTTTGGAGTTTCTACTCTTTAATTGGGCTCGTGTTAGGACTTACTTCTTTCATATCAAAGTCAATTCGCAAGGATATGGTGGTATCGTTCCCCCATATAAAGAAAACTACAATTGGCATATTTGTGTTTTGGTTTTGTGAAGGCAACAGTTCTCTTCCTAGTTTTCATTTCAGAGGAGAGAGTTTTTTCTCCGGGGTTGGGACATCGGAAAAAAAGTCTAATCTTGTGAGTGGATTATGATACCTGACTTTCTTTATGATGAACTAATCTGCAGTCCCTTTGTTTTCCTCCAATTTTCCACACTTTTTTATCGTAGTTGCACCCATACGTATAGGTTTTGTAAAATCAATCTTCACCTAGCTCATACATTCTTATGTCTTGTTTGTAGTTGGAAATGAGTATATTTTGTATATATAGGTTTTGCAGAGATGTAAATGAGTGTTAGGAGGTTGCTTTCCATTTATTAAATGCATACACCTTGCTACTGGAATTTTTTTTCTTTTTTCTTTTCTTATTTTTAACCTTCTTTTTTGGGGTTTGGGGGGGGGGGGGGGGAAGATGAAGTTGGTGAGAGAAAGGATTGGAAGCTTTCACCTAATCCCTGGCACCCTGCTAGTCATGGGATAAGAGGAGTTGGAAGCATATTATTTTGAGAGACCGATTCCATTCCAGGGGTAGAATGGTCAATTCCTGCTCTGGGATCGAGCTAGAATGAAGACTGAAATGCAGTAAAATTAGTTTATTTATAAGTCTTGAGAGTCAAATCATTATTTATTTCCTTTTATTTTGAAGTTTCAATTGAAAAGAGTCATAGAGTTGTGTTAACTTAGGAAAAAATTGTTTCCTTTTTAAGAAGTCCTACTTTTAAGGATAACTTAAATTAGGAAGAATTATTTCCCTTTTGAGTCCAGTTTGTTCGTAATTTATCTAATTAGCATTGGGTGACTTAAAAAGTGTTTAAGTGAGATCTCAGATCCAAGGGCTGAGATTGCATACTAAATAGATTTTTTTTGATAAGTTTTTTAGAGTCCAAGTTAAGTTGTAATGGGACCTTAATAATCAGGATGTCCCAGTATGACTGTATGAGTCAGAGCCCTTTGATACAGTCTATAAATAGCCTTTCTATTGTTAGTTATTTTCGGTGTTGATTAATGAATTGATCTGAGTTTGAGAATTTGACTTTGGGAAAGTTGTGAGATTCCTCTTGGAACCCTGCGGCTGGGATAGAGTGCCCTTGTTTTAAGTTTTGAGATTCCTTCATCGTCTTCAAGCTCCTCTCCAGATTTTCTAGCAAGCTCACCACTATTCAAGTAAGCCAAGACCCCCACCCGATCCCTTTCAGTTGCAGCCATTCCCCACCCCAAACCCTAACCACAGTAGCTCTTTTCCCCTTTTTCTTCTTCCCCACGTTTTCAGTCCAAATCCCATTAGGATTCCCTCAACCCGAGCCTCAGAACCCCCTATTTTACCCTCATTCGGATCGCCTAGGCCTTCAAAACCCATCCCTACGATTAGTTTCTTCTAATCAGTCCATTAAACCTAAGTTCTTAGTTTCTTGCACTTCATCTTCTTCACTGAAGTTTCAGAAATTTCCAGATTTGCAGAATTTTTCAAACCACCCTACTTCAGCCCTACACCTCTAAGCTGTTTCTGGACTACAAAATAACAACTGCAGAAGTTTAATCTGCAGAACCAGCAACCTGTTCCCCAATACCCTAATCAAATTGAAACCCTAAGCCCGATCCTGCTTGGTCTATGATTTGATTTAGGGATAATTACTATTGCCCCCCTTTACTTTGATTTTATTACTATTGTATCCCCTGTACTTTTCAAAATTACTAATCCAACCTTTAACTTTGTCTACAATTACTATTGCCCCCCTACCGTTAAGTTCCGTTAGTTTAATGATGATGTGTCATCTTTATATTTTCTCAAAAACCCCAAAATACCCTTATACTTAGCTCTTTACTTATTTACCCTTTTGTCAAGTTACAATAGTACCTTTAATTAATTGTGGAGAAAAAAGTAACTATAATCCGTTTTATTCAAAAAAAAAAAACCACTTAATAAATAAAGAATGTTTGAATAAAACTCAAATAAAAATCAAAGAGGAAGGAAAATCGAATTCAACTCAAATTGGAAACTGAATATCACCGAAAATATTTTCAAAATAAATGAAGTTTAGTGAAGGTGGAAAACCAAATTAGATTTGGATTTGGATTTTTCTCATTTCTTTAATTCAAAATAAATGAAGTTTAGTGAAGGCGGGAAACCAAATCGAATTTGGATTTTGCCCATTTCTTTAATTCAAAATAAATGAAGCTTGGTGAAGGCGGGAAACCAAATCGGATTTGGATTTTGTCCATTTCTTTAATTCAAAATAAATGAAGTTTAGTGAAGGTGGGAAACCAAATCGGATTTGGATTTTGCCGATTTCATTAATTCAAAAGAAATGAAGTTTAGGGTAAAATTGACATTTAATTTGATATTTATAAATGGGGTAGCATTGTCTTTTGATTTCTTAATTTTAATGAAGGGCAAATTAGACATTACATATTCAAACTTAACGGCTACTTAACACCGTTATAAGGAAGGGGGGCAACAGTAATTTTATAAAGAACAAGGTTTTATTAGTAATAAAATCAAAGTTCAGGGGGGCAACAGTAATTATCCCTTTGATTTATCAAGTCTGAATTCTAATTCTCGTATAAATTCAGATCTGAACTTAAATTCCAGCATACCTGAGCTGATTTAAAGCCCCATGTAACCTATAGAAACCCTAACCTAAACAGTTCTTATTAAAGAGGGTCTTGGTTAGCAAACCCTAAACTTAGGTTTACATTAATCAGTTGATTATGCTGGGTCCGGCCTTGCTTGGTGAATTTCAATTCGCCATTTCATTTTTTGGCTAGAGTCTTTTATTGGTGAATTTCAATTAGCTGTTTCATTGGTGAAGTTTGATGGCTATTTAAACATCTTACTTGTATAAATTTAGCAAATTTAGCAAGAAAAATCAAACTTTATACTAGAAAATGAAAAACGGACCATTAAAGTCCAACTCTGCATAATCCTAGGTCTCATAGCCAATGATGCTAATAGAGAAACTGAAGATCACAATACAGTTTCTTGATATTCTTAGTAAAAGTTAATTTCAAGAAAAATGTTATACCTTAAATAGAAATCTTGCATAAACGTCGCTTGAAGATGGCAACTCATTTGCAAAATTGTGTTGTAGTCTCAAATAATCTTGTCCATAGAGAAATGTAGGCGAGTTAGCAAAAAATTCTATTTTTTTTCTTCTTTTTCTTTCCAATAATTGAAAAACTGATTTTGTAGTGCAGGGAGTTTTCTGATCTACCATATTGCATAGGATTTATGAAAATGGTAGGTAGAATTATGTTTTATAATACTGATTATACTTTTACAAGTTGTGAAGTTAAAAAGATTCATCAAACATCCCTGATTCCCTGATTCCTAATAACAATTTTCATTAATTTCAGTTTTAAGTGTCATAGTCTAAGGCAGTCTTTGGTATAGTTTTTGTTTTTGATTTTTTGCCAAATACATATGCTTGGTGGTGTTTGTACAATTCAGATCGCTTATTTCTATTTGCATAGGCTTGAAAAAAATACCAAAAGCAAAAACAGTTTTAAGGCCTGTTTTTTAATTTTTACTGATTAATAATGAAAATCAATTTCAGTGCAGGTGTTTAAAACATGTGTTTTTAATGTCTATTGGTGAGACTAAAAATGTAAATTTGTAATCTTCTATAATTTCCCCTTATTTCCTTCTTTACTTCTCCATCTTCATTGGATTTTTCGTCTGGAAGTGAACTTCTCTTTTCATCACACTACCTATCACCCTTCCCTTACTCAACAGTCCAAGATTCAAATTTCCTCTTTTACTATGTTCAAACTCACAAAACCCTCTCATCAAAATTTTCGTTTCGATTTCTGAGTCAATCTCTTGACGAGGTCGAGACTCTTGCGTTCTGAGACCTCACCAGGGTTTACAACTTTAGCTATTTTTGTGAATTACAAAATCCTGTGTAATTGGAATCAGTGTGGTGTCATAGCTTCTGTCTCTGACTGTACAATAATCTTTTCTCTATCATGACTATTTGATATGTCATTAACTCATTATAGTAAGAAGCTAAATCCTACCCTTGTTTTTGTTCGTCATTTTTTATATGATAATCTAGTACTTACATAACTTCATTAAAGCCGCAAGTCACTGTCACCCAGCAATATAGTAGTTATTTTTTAACTCAGACTCATCAACCTCCTGCAACCCAGCCTAATGCCAAGATTGGTGCTTCAAGAAGCACTTGCTTTGTTTAAGCTAACTGGTTGTGCAATTATTTTTATATTTTGGGGATATCGTACTCTTGTGATGTGTTTTACTTACAAATGTTTGAGGATGGTTTTTTTAATTTTTCTTGTTGTGTTGTTAAACTTTTGAGGGTGTTTAACAGTAATCTTGCATAGGGCTTTTGTCTTTATTTCAACTCTTTTAAACAATTATAGGGAAATGGAAATTTGCACTTTCAGTGAATCTTCCTGTCTCATTCCTCAGTAAATATGTGTTCTCCCTTGTGTCTCTTCATTAAATATACTGTTTTACTGTCCACTGCTGGCTTCAGCTGTAAAGTTGTAGTGTATTTGGGAAGCATGTTGATCCCTCTCCCTAATTTCTAATATTTATAGTTTTTTTTAAGATTCGTGGTGTTGCAAATGCAATGTTCTTCATACTTCACAGTTTTGCTTCTCTGATACTGTGATGTGATGTGTTTTATTGTAGGGCTTAGTTCTGGAATTTGTCCCCCTGGGGGGGGGTGTTGTTGGATAACTTCCCTCTAGAAATAGTTGGGTCTCTTAGGGCCTTTTATTCCTACGCATCTTTCTCTCTTTATTTGGCTTTACATCAAGTCTGTGCTATATTTCAGAAGTGAAAATGGTTGGATTTAAAGCAGAGATTCTTGATTTAATGTCTATACCCACTTTCGTTGGCTTCATATTTCATGTATCTTCATGAACGTTCTAATTTTTACTTTTTCTTATGACAGGATGCAACGAAAAAAGGGTCAGTTCACATCATCAAAGGCAAATTTAGATGAAACAGCAGCAGGTTCTCCAAATTGGAATGGTTCAGGACAAGATGATTCACAGCAAGAGACATTGTGAGTACTATCATCTATAATCGTGTGGTTGCTTTTCTATGATAATTTCTTCTTCTATGGTAAACCATAATATTTTCTTTTATCCCCTCTTTTGAGGCTAGTTTTGTGCATTATTTCTCTCCTCCTGTAGTCTGCTATTTGTAATCTTTGGGTACTATTTCAGATGCACTCACTGTGGCATTAGTTCAAAGTCCACTCCAATGATGCGTCGCGGGCCAGCTGGACCTAGGACTCTGTGCAATGCATGTGGGCTTATGTGGGCAAATAAGGTTGGTACTCATATATTGCTAATTACTGTTAGTTTCTCTTCAAGAAAATTTAGTTTATTGTATCATGAAAACTATTGTTGTAGAACATTATTGAAAATCTATGAGTTTCTCTTTATAATTAACAATTTTATGAGAGTATCTATAAAACTGATGTCTTTATGTGTTTCCCCCTTCTTTGCCGTCTGTTACTGCTTAAAATACTGTTGAGGGACAATGTAAAGAGAGGGAATTGAGAGGAATTATGGAGGGACAAAATTAGTAGTTCAATAAAGTTAACCTTACAAGTAAGGTTAAGAGCCTCCCACCGTTGCCTGATCTTAAATGCAAAGAGCAAAGAGTAATGAAGTCAAGAAGTTTGAAGGGGAAAATGTAAGTGTTGACTTGACTTCTATATTAGAAAATGTAGTAAATTTTACTTTATTATATAATCTTTTAGTGACATATGAAGCTATTTTAACAAAGGCACAGTATAAATGAAGGGAAAAGCTAAGCTTAGTGGAAAAGTCTCTATTTTAATGCTCCCATTATTATTTTCTTGGTGTACTCTTCCATATGTAGGGAGAGTTTGAATTGGTGGTTCATCATCAAGCTGGTGTGAGATGGATGAAATGGGTTGGCATGTTGAGTGCCATAAGATGGTCGAAGGGGAAATTTTGAGTTGGCTATGGGACCAGCCATGCTTTATAGAGAAGAAAAATGTTTGAAATGTCACATAAACTGAGAGTTGAATGCTTGGATGCATTGATAAGATTAGTGTGGAAAATCTTAGAATCATATCATAATATTTTATTAGTATCTTTAATCTAAGTAGATCAGATTGTAATATTCTATTATAGGTATTTTTCTTATTATTGCAATCTTCTATTCTAGGTAGATTTCTCATTGATTGTAATCTTCTATTCTAGGTAGATTTCTCATTGATTGTAATCTTCTATTCTAGGTAGATTTCTCATTGATTGTAATCTTCTATTCTAGGTAGATTTCTTATTTATTCTAATCTTCTAGGTAGGATATTCTTTCCTATTTCATAGATAGCAGTTGTGTATATATTGATTGTAAAGTTCTGAATAAGATACTGAAGAATCAAACATTTCAATTCCTATTTCGTCATGGCATCAGAGCCAACCAATCTTGGGATTGCTGTCCAGCTTTTAGGCCTTCATTGCCTTTACTCTCTGGTGTTTCCGCCACATAGAGATTATTCTTCCTTTGGCCTTTATCGCCATTCTTTATTCAGCTCTGTTATGTTTATTTTTCCTTACCTGAAAAACAGATTTTTTATTTCTTCGCCTTATCTAATCATTCTATTGCATCTTTGGTTATTGTTTCACATACTATTTTTAAGCACCTACAAAGAGTATGTCAGAACCAAGAGAGGTTACTTTCAGGACTGCATTTGATCAGAAAATAAAAAAATCTGCAGAATGGAGAATTGCAAAACAAAGACAATCTATGGTGTACCTACTGCAAGAAAGCTCGTCACACACGGGAAAGATGCTGGAAACTTCATGGTAAACCTCCTAGCCGAGAGTGGCGGCACAAAGGAGAGCAATCTGGAAATAATGGTCAGGCGCATGTTACATCTGCACAACAACCTAAAGTCACTAATAAAGAGGTTGCTAGCCTTAATCAGGAGGACATAGAACGTGTAAAAACTCTTTTGAGCAACCTTAACAAAAAACCAGGTACATGTTCTTTGGCATATTCAGGTGAGTTTCCACTTTCTATTGGATTAAATGTCTCTAATAATTCTCTTCCAAGCCCCTGGATCATAGATTCAGGTGCAACTGACCACATGACATACTCACCAAATCTTTTCACCACATATTCTCCCTGTCCAAGTAGTAGGAAGATAGCTACTGCTGATGGCTCGTTAACTACTGTGGCTGGAACTGGAAATATTGAGCTCAACTCATCCCTCACCTTGAAAAATGTCCTACATGTTCCTAGACTATCTATAAATCTCGTTTCTGTGAAGAAACTCACGCAAGATTTACATTGTAATGTAGTCTTTCACCATAGTCATTGTATATTTCAGGACAAGGATTCGGGGAGGACGATTGGACATGCTAGAGAAAGGGATGGACTCTACTACCTTGAGGTACCAAGCCAATCACATGCTACTAATGGTAGTCCTTCTCAAACCAATAAAGAAAAAATCTGGCTTTACCATCACAGACTTGGACATCCTTCCTTTAGGGTAATCAGTCTTTTGTTTCCTTCTTTGTTTCAAGGCATACATGTCGATGAGTTTCATTGTGATGTGTGTGAGCTTGCTAAACACAAGCGTGTACCACTTCCTTTAAGCAAGAAAAGAAGTTCCATCCCCTTTTATCTCATTCATAGTGATATTTGGGGTCCTTCTAGAATTCCTAATGTGTCTGGGGATAGGTGGTTCGTGTCATTCATTGATGATTGCACTCTTGTCTCATGGATTTTTCTACTCAAAAACAAATCCGATGTTAGTTGTGTTCTTCCCAACTTCCATTCCATGGTTAAAAACCAATTTGGAGTTAGTATAAAAAGATTTAGATCTGATAATGCCAGAGACTATTTCAATCAAATTCTAACTCCATTCTTTCAAAGGGAGGGAATTATACATGAGTCATCGTGCGTTGATACCCCACAACAAAACGGAGTAGCTGAACGGAAAAATGGCCACCTTCTTGATGTAACTAGAGCCTCCCTATTCCAATACAATGTGCCTAAGTCATTTTGGGGGGAAGTAGTCCTCACAACAACTCATCTCATAAATCGGCTGCCTTCGAGAGTCTTAGGATTCAAGAGTCCAATGGATGTCCTTTCCCAGTTCTATCCAAACCTAAAAACGACAAATAACCTTGTTCCTCGAATTTTTGGGTGTGTCTCATTTGTTCATATTCATGGACCACATTGGGGTAAATTAGATCCTAGAGCACTCAAATGTTTATTTATAGGATATTCCTCCACTCAAAAGAGCTATAAGTGCTATCACCCTCCTTCAAAAAGGTTCTATGTTTCCATTGATGTCACTTTTCATGAACATAAGTCTTATTTTTCCACACCTCATCTTCAGGGGGAGCATTCAATAATGGAAGATAAGAATGGGAATTCCTTACTTGACTTTTCACTCCCAAATACTTCACTATGTCACCTGAGTCAAACTGTGAACAACCTAAACTTGTGTCAGACTCACTTGTGTCAAACTGTGAACAACATGAACATATGTCAAACTTTGAAATGAATGAGCCTATTTTTGATATTGAGCATGTGAGATTTGGCAAAGGAAATGTGTTCTCAAGGAAGAAGAATCTTGTTCCAAAATCAGTGCAAGTTCAAGACTCCAATCCAAATTCTGCAAAATAAGGTACAAATGACTAATCCTTCACTACAAACCAAATTCGATGTGCCCACAGATAGTAATGAACTAGACCTTCCTATTGCCATTAGGAAAGGCACTAGAGAATGCACAACGAAACCCATGTACCCTCTTGCCCAATTCTTGTCCTTTAAACATTTTTCCCCATCTCATAGAGCCTTTCTGGTAAGTTTAAACACCATTGCCATTCCTAACACCTTATCTGAGGCTTTATCCAATAAGGAGTGGAAGCAAGCTATGAATGTGGAGATGGAAGCATTAGAAAGCAATGGAACATGGGAACTTGTAAGATTACTAGAAGGGAAGAAACCTGTGGGGTGCAAATGGGTATATACATTGAAGTATCGAGCAGATGGATCTTTAGAAAGGTACAAAGCAAGGTTGGTAGCCAAGGGCTACACCCAGACTTACGAGATTGACTACCTTGAAACATTTGCTCCAGTTGCAAAAATGAATACTGTCAGAATCTTACTATCCTTGGCGGCAAATTATGGTTGGGACTTGCAACAGTTTGATGTTAAAAATGCATTCTTGCATGGTGAACTAAAGGAAGAAATTTACATGGAGGTTTCACCGGGTTATGAGAAGGATTTAGCTGCTAATATTGTATGCAAGTTAAAAAAGGCCTTATATGGACTCAAACAGTCACCGCGAGCATGGTTTGGCAGATTTACTAAAGTCATGATTAGTATGGGTTACAAGCAAAGTCAAGGAGACCATACATTGTTCATCAAGCACTCATCATCTGGGGGAGTCACGGCACTACTTGTGTATGTTGATGACATAATAGTGACAGGAAATGAAGAAAAAGAGAAACAAAATTTGACTCAATGCTTGGCTAAGGAATTTGAGATCAAGGCTTTAGGAAGATTAAAATACTTCCTTGGCATTGAAGTTGCTCACTCTCAACAAGGCATTTTCATCTCTCAACAAAAGTATATCACTGATCTCCTTAAAGAAACAGAAGAATGGCTGCGTGTAAACCAAAGCAAGCACTCCAATAGATCCCAACAAGAACTTGGGAATGCAGAAGAAGATGTTGTTGTGGACCGAGAGATGTATCAAAGACTAGTAGGAAGACTAATCTACTTGTCTCACACAAGGCCAGACATAGCATATGCAGTTAGTGTAATCAGCCAATTCATGCACAGTCCAAAGGAAATTCACTTGCATGCAGCTCACCGTGTGCTACAATATTTAAAAGGGACGCCAAGGAGAGGCCTTTTATTTAGAAGGAATAAAGGAATGATACTAGAAGCATACACTGATGCTGATTATGCAAGGTCAGCAGTAGATAGAAGGTCGACCACAGGATATTGCACATTTCTTGGTGGCAATCTTGTGACATGGAGGAGCAAGAAGCAGAATGTTGTGGCTCGGTCAAGTGCAAAAGCCGAATTTCGTGCAATGGCTCAAGGAATATGTGAATTACTTTGGTTGAAGATTATCTTAGAAGACCTAAAAGTTGAATGGGGTGGACCAATGAGACTCTACTGTGACAACAAATCAGCAATCAGTATAGCACATAACCCTGTTCAACATGACCAAACCAAGCACATTGAGATTGACAGACACTTCATCAAAGAGAAGCTGGATAGCGGACTGATTTGTACGCCGTATGTGTCTACACATAGTCAACTTGCTGATGTACTTACTAAAGGATTGAGCAGCTCAGCCTTTCAAAAATGCATATCCAAGCTGGAATGGAGAATGCCTATTCACCAGCTTGAGGGGGAGTGTGGAAAATCTTAGAATCATATCATAATATTTTATTAGTATCTTTAATCTAAGTAGATCAGATTGTAATATTCTATTACAGGTATTTTTCTTATTATTGCAATCTTCTATTCTAGGTAGATTTCTCATTGATTGTAATCTTCTATTCTAGGTAGATTTCTCATTGATTGTAATCTTCTATTCTAGGTAGATTTCTCATTTATTGTAATCTTCTATTCTAGGTAGATTTCTTATTTATTCTAATCTTCTAGGTAGGATATTCTTTCCTATTTCATAGATAGCAGTTGTGTATATATTGATTGTAAAGTTCTGAATAAGATACTGAAGAATCAAACATTTCAATTCTTATTTCGTCAATTAGAAATGGTATCTAAAATGAATGTTGGAGCCTAATAATGAGGAGTGCACATTTCCTAGGAGTGAACTAATAGGCTATGTTACAAAGTTGCAGGGCAGGTGTCTTGAGTCTAATAATAACACGAAAGTGGCTGACTCTGCCTAGGCATCCAAGCACCATGGTGGTTCTATTTGTCGAGATGTTCTTACCTAGGCACCTTGTTTGGTGCCGCCTTGATTTTCTTTCCCATTTCAGATGTGGTGTCTCCTTGACGTGGTGACAACTATGATCACATCTAATTTCATTTAGACCTCTGTCAAAACTGAAAGTTTGCTTGCATTTCAATTGTCCTTTCTTCTCTTTCCAATTTTCACTCCTCTCTTGTCCACTAGTTTCTTTTTCTTCTCCTCTTTCTTTCTCTTCTTCCTCCACCTCCCGTGTTTCTCTTCTACTTTTGTTGGAGCCCTTTTTATCAGAGATTTGGGACCGGAGATGGGAGAGGGAAAATTGGTGCTGTCCTGGCTATAAATCTATGTGCTCACACTGTGCATTCAATTTGATAGGAAGGTGTTGAATCTAGGCAACATGGCCAAATGGGTCAGGGATGAGGGAAATTTAATTAAGATGTTAGGCATGTATATGGAGTATGGACCATGTCTGACCAGTGTGCTTTATATGATGCAGTTGACTGGGATGTACAGGTGGAATGATTTTTTTTTCTTTTTCTTTTTCTTTTTTGTTGGTTTCTTTGCCTTCTTTCTTGTTGCAAAATGATGTGATACTTTTTTTTTAGGGTGGGCATGGTGCAGGAGCAATTTCTTGAACTTGTGTTGCCCTGTTGGGTAATTTATGTGAAGTTGAACTGGGTCCAATTGGGTTTTTAGGTTCAGTGATATATTTATTTTAAATTTATTCACTGGGTTTTAGTTTTAGTTGGCCTAGCATCAAAAGAGTTAGTCTAGCTACTTATTTCATGTTCTAATACATTGAATTCATGGTTTATTTTCAGATTTTGACTAATAAAATTTTGAGTTGTTTGCTACCAAATTGGTATGAACAAGGTTGTGTGACCATGTTCCCTTCTTTTGCCTTGTCATGTTGATTTCTTCTTCTTCCTCTTCTATCTCCAGCGCCGGCCCCTCTCTTTCTCTCTCCCTCTGTCTCCTCCCCTGTTTGAGAATGTATGGATATACCGGGTTGACAATCAGCAAGCCTAGCTCAATTAAAACCCTGGCAACAGCTTGCTATCAATACTTGACAGTACCAAGCATCAACAGTGAACCAGATTTAGATCGTTGAAATTAAATCTGCAGAGACAACATCTGAAAGGTTCTTCAAGGGGTCAAATCAACTAGAAAAGGACAAACTACAGAACAAGAGGTTGGGGGGGGGGGTTCAACAGCATAACCAGATTTATCTCTCTTAAATTCCATCTGGATACACTACATTTGCTGGGTTCTTTAAGGGGTCAACTCTCATTGTAAATGAGGAAATACAGGACAAGAACTTGGGGGTTTTGATTGCCCTGAGGTGTGGGGAACCCTATAGCCTGAGGGCCAGAGGGGCTGCTATCAGGGCTACCAAAGGTGAGGGAGCAGACATCTCTCAGGGCTACTTACTGCCAGAACGTGAGCTGCCTTGAGTGAGAGCTGTAGCCAGTGCCAGGTTTCTGTAGAAATGACCAGTAGCTCGATTCAGGAACTGATTGTTGTTTCTTGATGCTGCTAAGATCCCAGGAAACTGGCTGGTATTGTAATTTTGAGACAATAATTTCTTCCCAGATCCTGACCCTCTCTCATCTCTAAAATAAATAAACTAGAATAAATAGAAGAATCGGCCTGAAGATTTCATTTACTCTGCATATTTCTTTAGTTTCTCAGCAACCAAATAACTGAACTGTTGTAAAGCTAATGAGGTCATGCTTCTGAATGGCTGGTTCATTTTCATTTTGACTTCTACAATAGTTGCTTCAAATATGAAATCATTTACCTAAATTTTATCTACTAAGTTCTTTTAGTTGTTCTGTCCCCTTCCTTTTCCTCCTTGGGTCATGCTAGTTATTTGGAAAATGTTGATTTCTCATTTGGTGCTTGTTTTCAGGGGACTTTAAGAGATCTTTCTAGGACACCAATAATTGTGCAAGCATCATCTGTCGGAACTCAGGATACTTTGGCAAACCGGGTTGAGCAGGTACTCCCTTAGATGACATGATCTTTGTTTGAATGGCCACCAATGGAAGTAATTGCACCAAGACAAAGGTTTGCACATCCTTTTGGACTAACAATGGTGCTTCCTTTGTGATGTAATTTGTAGAGTGATGCTAATGGGGCTGATATGGGAACCGGCATTCAGGGACCTCCTGCAGATGCTGCTGCTGCTAATCCCAACGGAGGTAACTTAACAACTGAACAGTGAGAGTTTTTGGTCATACTTATCCCTCCTCTCCCCACCTCTCCAACCCTTAAAAGAAGTCCTACCTAAGTTTGTATCATCTCCAAAATGCGATGGGAAGGCTTTAAATTATTTTCCTTTGGTTGCTGTTACAAATTTGTACAGGACATACAATGCCATTGTCAATACACATTGTTTCACCCCTTTGATGATTTAATTACTGATATCACTTTTGAGACCTAATTTAGTTTTTTACTAGCTCGTCAGACCAAGGTGAAGAGTTTCAATGATAATTCTATTCTAACCAGTAGATGGATGGCAAAGCATGTTAATTTGCATTTGCCAAATGATGTGTGTAGATATCTTAGGATTCTCAGTTGGACAATTTGCTCCGCCCTTGGTTCAGCCGGACAGCATTCATGTCACGGGTTGTTAATATGCTGTATTGTTCTGTTGTTTGGTTTCTAATCTTCCATATTCATGGGATTAAAAATACTTGTAAAAATTAGGACCTGGTATCTATTGAGTTTGGTTTGATTTTCCATTGTTTTAGGCTTGGTTCTTGCGATTTTCCCTCTCCCCCTCTTTTATTTTGTTACTTGTCCGAATGTTTTGTAATTGGAAGCACTGGTTTGGTGACCCGAAATTGTGTCACGCAGGTTTAAGTATGATACTGCGAATGTCATTCAAATTGTAGAACTCGAGCACGAATTTCAGTTCTTCACAAAAAAGTGATTCAATATAGATTCCCGTGTTTTCCTCTATGTTCTATCCTCTAGGCTCTAAGGGAGCAAAACAACTTTCCTGACTGGAGGGCTTTGTCACTTGTGTGACATAACACAAGTAATAAATAGAAGTAATTTGTATTTCAATTTTGGAAATGTAGGATCAAGAGTTTGCTAGATACGGTGTCACTGATGTTTCTTTATGCAGAGTTTAAGTACCTCAGTTCGAGCCTGGGTTTGGGGTATACTAATGTTTCTTTATGCAGTGTAAGTACCTCAGTTCGAGCCTGGATTTGGGGTATGCTAGGGCAACTTTAGGGAGCAAAACAACTTTCTTGACCCAAAGGGCTTTGTCACCTGTATGAAGTAGTAAATATAAAAAATTTATATTTCAATTTTGGAAGTATGGGATCAATCGATTGTTGTTGTTCTAAAAGTCCGAACCTGTGGTGTTATTAGCATTTTTTTTTAATATTTTAGTCCCTAAGCATTAGGGTTAAAGTGAATCTGGAAAAAGTCCGGACCCGTGGATGCGATATCATGAGTATTTCGTTATGCCTTATAACTAACAAGCACAGGTCTTTCTCAGCACAGCTAGGTCCCTAACATGAATCTATATTTTATCTTTAATAATATATATGAAAAATGAGTTTAACATTTATAATTTAAATAAGTCGAATGAAATCATAGGAAGGGGTATTCTGTTTTCGGAAGTAACCGACCGGATGCACAGATTTTCTTCCGGCTAATAGCTTTTAGTTATGCCAGGAACCATTCGGTCAGACTGTGGGCAAGTTATCCGTTAGGGCCAACATTTTATAGCATGGATGTTTAGGAGCAGATATGCTTGTTATTTAAAAGATTCATGCCTATTTTGGTTACCGAATTTCCTTCATCCTCCAACCAGAGCTTTAGGGCACGTCATGACACTCTTTAGTCCCATCGAAAGCCATTGATATTCCAAAAGTGTCATATGACTATTTTTATGGCAGGATTTATTTATAACCATTGAGGATTGGGGTCTCCTAGCTGCAAATACTTCTCCGACTTCTCTTCTCTTGCCTATATTGTTTTGTTGATCAGAAGTTGTTGTTTTTGGAGACATGATTGGTTATGAGTACGACCAAGCATAGTTGACGTTCCTTGGGATTTTCAAGGGTCTCTGGGGGCACATCGAATCCCACGCGACGTGCAATGCTCTTCCTGCTGCTAGACTCTACCTTCGGCTGAACAGTTTTCAGGGTGGACTTGTCGTTAAATAAAAATGTTTGACTAAAGGACATGAATGGATGGAAGTTGAAGGGGCTGTCAAGCCTTAGTGAAGGCCTTATTTAGTTGAGTTCATGCTACTATTCGATCTTACGACATTAAATATTTGACTTCTAAGTTTGGTAAATATTTTTTTTTTCTTCAAGGAAGATTAACAAGTATGTTGACTTTTGGATTGCAAATTTTCTTTTCCTTCAAGGAAAATTAATAGCTATGTTGATTCCATCGTTAGAAAAAGTGCCTGAGTGTTGGTTGGAGGAAAAAAAAAGAAGAATTTCTTACATCGTTTCACAATGAGAGTTGGTTTTGGTTTTTTTGGCAAGAGACTTTCATTGAAACAAGCAAGAAGGACTAATGATATCCTAATTACAAAGGACTGAGTGTTGGTTGGAGGAAAAAAAAAGAAAGATATCCTAAAATAGAAAGAAAAAGGTAAAATGATTATTTTGAATGTAGTTAAGGGTTGTAAAATTATCAACTATAGGATTAAAATAAGATAGATGTTCATTATCTAACGGTCAATTGGAGACAACATGAGAGGTGTCAGAACCGGAGGCGATAAAAATCCTATTTCCTCTTTGAAAAAGCACTTACTTTGTCTTAGGACAACTTTTTATAACCACAAATACATGGGCCTACAAATTTTTTAAAGAAAGTGCACTCCATCACTAGTACCTTTGGCTCTCGTATAGTTTGTGGTTAGCCGTCAGAGGAGCACTCCCCGTGGTAGATAGACTCATTTTTCTGGTCGTCCAAGTCAGATTCGGATTAACCATCAACCGCCACGACTACAGTCAGTGCCACTGTGTCACCGCTGGCGTGGGAATTGCCGGAGTTCGGATTCCAGAGAGTTTCTTCTTCTTTCTGGTAACCTTCAGGGGACTCCATGTTCGGTTAAATGATCGAGTGCCAGCGCATTACTTTTACACCAATGACAGATCAGGTAATTGACACGTGTACGTCCAATGAAAGGAACTTGACGCTGGACGATCGTTTTCGGTGGGCCAGTACCGTCTGTTATAGAAAATGGACGGTTCTATATAGCCTCCTCATTTTAATTCTGTGGGCAGACGCACCCCGGAGAGATTTTCTCTTTTATATAAAGCACAAGTACAGCCGTTGTAAGCGAAAGACACAAGAAAAACAGGGAATATAATCTTGCCTGTGTTGAAAGCTCAGAGACGTAGTCTCCTCTAACTAACGAGGTTAGAACGTCAAAAAGCATATTTCCTTCATTTTGAGTGGAAGCTGTGACCTTCAAGTTTCCTTCTGCTTAGGGTTAGGGTTTTAATTTCATGGAATACTAACTGGTGTGATACGGTTTCTGTAATGAAGCTGGTTATGAGTTTGTAGTTAAAGAGTTCAGGTTTAGGGTTTCTTTTTATTGCACATACATTTAATGTTCGACTAATGGCAAACGGGAACCGTGTGCAAATTCTCCCCCATGAGGGAAATGAAGACCATATGCAGATTCCTGTCCATATTGATGATGACGAAACTGGTTACGAAGCTGATGGCATTGGTGCTGGTGGTGATGATGCTATGGACGACGTTGATGAAGTTCATATGAATCCGGGAAACCATGTCGATCAGAATGTTGCTTCTATGCCTTCTCGGACGAGTGAGCTTACCTTATCGTTTGAAGGAGAAGTTTACGTTTTTCATGCCGTCACCACTGAAAAGGTATTTACAGATTTTCTCATTAATCGTATACTAAACTGCCCCAACTACGCTGCTCCCGATTTTCACCATAAATTGTACTTATGACTGAGAATCCTAGTCTTTTATTTTAGTCACCCGATTTATTGTTGCCTAATTCTGGCGATTCAATGGACTGCAAAACTCACTAAACGGAGAAGAATACTTGGAAAATCTATTTAGCAGACTTATATTGCATAGTTGGAATTTTCTTGTTTCATTATGGACTGCCATGCACTAAATGACTATGACTCTTAAGTCTTAACTCGTAAACATGAGACCTGTCCATGTGTAGTAGCACCGTCTTGTAGGCCGAGTTATGCAATAAGCGTTTGAGTACCAGCAACCGCAAATGGAAATAGAGAAGCAGAAGAAGAAGAAAATGAAAGTGGAGACGTGATCAATAGAGATAAATGCTTAACCAACTCCTCAATCTAGAGCATACCGTAAACACCCATCATGGATATTAAAATACTATACATAAACTGAGACGACTATATTTAGCATTTCTCAAGCTAGAATGTGAACATTGGTGTGGAACCCAATTTTTGGGTTAGGGTTTTTGATTATTTCCCTAAAAATTAAGGATTGCTAGAATCTTCCTGCTATCTAATGAATAATATGGGAGGGGAAATTTATTAGATGGAGATCCAACTCTAGAGGTTATGGATAGGGTATGATTTTAACAAGACTAGATGGAAAGAATAGGGAAAGGTATTAGGCTAGACAGTTTTTCCTCCCCTTGCTTTTATTTTGTTTTTTTGTTTTTTTGTTTCTTTCTTTCCTTTCTTCTTTCTTTCTTTTCTGTTTTTTCCCCTAGTTCACTGTTTTCTGATTTTGTAGCAAGGAACAAGAGGCAGACAGAGAGAGCAAGAGAGAGAGGCCGAGAGGTTTAGGGAGGGAAGAGGGGTACTGTAGGGTTGGGAGGGGGCTGGGAATGTCGTGGAGGTCAGGGAAGGCTGCTGCCAAGGTGCAGCAGCTGGGAAAGGGGGTGGGAACACCTGTGCAGAACAGGGATGGGGAGGGGAAGGGCTTGCAGGGGTTTAGGGGGGGGGGGAAGGGGCAGGGAGGGGGTTGCGATTGAAGGAAAAGGGGGGGGCCGGGCGCTCGCGATTGAAGAGAAGGGGGAGGGGCCTAGGGAGGCCCTTGGGGTTGCCAGTGATTTGAAATCTCCGGATTCATGATATGAGAATTATACCCGTTTGGTTGAAAAATTAGATTCATGAAATCTAGAGTTCACCTTTACACTAAAAATGTGAATCTATAGATTTTGGGTAGGGGGGGCCCGGGGTTTAAAGCTTCTTTTCCTTCAAACGATCAAATAATTTTTAGGTGAATCCGATCATTTCACAACCAAACATCTTTTTATATTATAACTCCTAGATTTGATCTCATTTGTCTCTAATTTGAATTGGTTGAATGCCTGCTGGAATTGTTGAAGAGATCCTTTTCTAAATTGACTTGCTGGTTTTGTTTTTCAGTCCAGGCCTTCTAGAAGACTATTTTCAGAGCTAACCCCTCCGCCCTTGTCTTATGTTCCTTTGACCCCCACCCATGATTCTAAACTGCCCTTCCCTTCTGTTGTAATCCCTTTGTCCAATTTCACCACTTAAATCGAGTTGCTCCACTGGGGGGGGGGCAAAAAGAGGAGGAAAAAAGAAGCTAATCAGCACTCGTTTTGTTATTTCAAATGAGTGCCAATATTATGATTCTCCCATCCGTTACAGAGTTCTTGTTATTACAGTTTCACCATTGTTATCACAAATCCACTCTATGAAGATTGATCAACATGATTTATTCCTTTCGCTTAGTGATGGATTCAGTAAATCGCAGATCGAAATTGAAGAGAGGTTCTTGGGAGCTTGCTAATATTATTAATAACTTCGATGATAAGATGTTGAGCATGCTACAATCGTCAGAAGGCGAATCAGATGTTGAAGATCATCTGGACAATGATCGAGTTGTACTGTTTGGTCATAGCTGCTATTGAAGAATTGATCAGTGGTCCAATTTTGGTTTTGGAATCCCACAATCAGATTCCTATCAGATGTTATTTACCAATGACAATTGACAGGTTGTGACGGCTGACCTTGAGATGCACTGGAATCATTGTTCCATTGTAGTTGATATTTGAGGGTGCCAGTTGAATGCTGTTGGTACTCTCATTTTGCAGAACTTGTGAGCAAGTTTCTTTTGACACCAGGGAATTGATGCAGATGTACTACCTTGGACCAGCCATAACAGGTTTATCTAGATAGAGAAGAACCTTATCCAATTTGAGTCATGGGTGTTGTTGAATTTTAGGAATTTATTATGCTGTTTGGGGAAACAATGTCTTTATTTAAGTTATTTTATTTTTACTTGTTGAAATTAGTAGGATTTTGTTTTTTGTTTTTATGGGTTTCCTTCGTTGAATTAGTATCCTAGTTAAAGAGTTAGTCTTATTTTATGAGTCTCTTAGTTTTCTTTTTACATGTAGTCACATAATGTTAGAGATAGGTTAAAAAATGTGAATTGAGTTTGTGTTTTTGAAGAACCTGTGCTGGTATGCTCGTTGCACTATAGTTCCCTGCTTTTATGTATTCTTCTCTTTCTTTATAACTCTGAAATTCTTCAGATTTTCCCCTTCTTATAACCAGCCTGCCATCAATCAGATCATATGTACATACATTGCCATATATATGCTAACTAAAACAGAATGCTACCTGAACTGTCATGACCTCTATAACTGCCGTACACTGCCTCAGCACTACGACTATACCAGGGCATGTTGTATTGACAACATACATGCAGTGAGAAACATTCTTATATCCAAATTTCTGGGAGGTTAATGATGCATGCAGCATTACCCTTGCTTCACAATATATATATATGGTTTTTATTTTAGAAATTTCAGAAAGAGTTAATGAATTATGGGTAGAAGAAAGTACATCATAAACATGTAAACATTTGTAACAGTAATATTTTTCTAAGCATACAGAATCATGCACTCCACGCTGTTGCACCTACATGATTAGATATCATTGTGGATATGAAATATTAGTTTTATATGGCACTGGATACTGTTGGTTCATTTTGTTGCTGTCTTTGTGTACCTCGAAGAAATTCATTTTTTGATTCTCACATTGGGATAAGTTGTCAACATGTGGATTGTACAAGGAGCTATGAAATACATATAATCTTGGTTGTTAATGTTTATGTTATTAATGAACAGTAATGGGAAAAAGTAAGAGTCTTGTTAAAATTTTGGTTTTCAAATGTACAGGTTCAAGCCGTGCTATTGCTATTAGGTGGGTGTGATGTTCCATCTAATTTGCCAGGCACTGAAGTACCTTATCAGAGCAATCAGGTACTTCATAAGTTCTTACATCAATGCCTCTCATAATTATTAAGAGTATATTTCCCCTTTCTATATGTTTGTGTGATTTGGCAATCACTGTTAGGTTATAGTTGATGCTTCACGGTGTACGAATCTGTCACGAAGGATCGCTTCACTAGTCAGGTTCCGTGAGAAGCGAAAAGAGCGATGTTTTGACAAGAAAATCCGATACACTGTTCGAAAAGAGGTTGCTCAGAGGTACTTGGTTTAGCTGCTATGCTGTTGTTGCTGATTCTATGTTTTTTTTTTTTTTTTTGGAAACTGGGTAACAGCTTGGATATCTATGGTGATGTGATTTCTGATAATGTTATGTATCTTAGCGATTTCTGCAATGAACACTTGTAAGTTTAAGGTTCATTATATATTTCTGGACTAATTATATAATACATTTCATTTGCATCATGATTGTACATAGTAATTGTGCTAGAAGAAATCCATTTGGAACCAAAAAAAAAAAAAGTGGGGCCAATCTATTTATTGCTATTATATTTTTTAAATACTGAATCAGTAGTTTATTTTCCTTCTCTGGAGGGGTGGTGGGGAAGTTATAAGCTGAAATGTTGAGAGGGAAATCTGTTCCCTCCCTTCTTCAAGGAAATGGGCACTGAGAGTGTTCTATAATAGCAGTAGGATAAAGGTGGACAATTTACAGCTTGAAGGGTGGGTTGCAAATTTCAGCATTGTATGAATCTGGCCCTGGACATTAAAAGTTCATTATTGGGTTTGACTGCTAGCTACTTTGTTAAAATTTGGTGCGTTGGCATGTGTCTGAAACCTGGTCTGTGAATATGAACCTAAAGCTGTCATATTCAAAACATATGAAAGAAAAGGGAGGCCGGGAGGCCAAGACACTTTCATAGAAAGCTACATGGCCCACCAAACCCTTAACTCAGATGATGACTTACCGAAGTAAGCCTCATAATCATAGACCTAATGCTTGGAAACTCATTTGTAGCCAACTCTCCAAAATGATTAAAATATAGGTTCATGATTATGGTGGACCAAATCTGCACAAAAGGCTGAACACCCAACAGACACCAATCAGAAAGTGGATATACTTTTAACAACTAACTAAGGACCAGCTAAGATTGCTTCTTGTGGAAAGTTGAAGTTAGTTTTGGTTCTACTTTTGCACAGAAAAATCAATGACAAGATTCAAGCCGTCTTTCTTTGTAATTGAGTTTGAGAATTGTGAGGAATTCTATTTTGGTGGTATACTCCATTATGCACTTCCAATGGGGCAAAACCTAGTCAATGTGAAAATTTTCCGTCGGAAGTTATTGATGCCGAGATGCAAACATAATTCTCTTTTGGTAACTTGATGCATACAATTAGTGGTGCTTGTGCTACAAAATGATGATCTTTAAAGTCTTAATTGATTATGAAGTTGTTTTGCTTCTAGCTATAGTCTTTCCTTCATTGCATTCATGCATGGTTCAAGAACTCGCTCTCAACACCCATCTTGCCAGCCAAAAAAGTGAGATCTCGCTCTAGATGTGGTATTTTTTCCTGGCCACTCGAGTGAACGTGAGGGCCCATCACGGGGGTTTTAAGGGTTAGGTTGGGCTTAGAGTTGGTATTTACCTTATTTTAGGCCTTCTGAACACATTGGTGGCCTTAGATTTATGAGAAAATAACCCTAAGTATGAGTTCTAATTCGACCCTAAGTTTGCATTCGAAATGTTGTAGGGATGAATATGCAAATTTATAAAACATGAAGGATAGAACCATTAGGATTTAGGAAATATAAATGAAAGCAAGTGATGGGATACATCAAATAACTTAAATAGTAATAGAATTCCATCCATATGAGTACAATAGAATATCGCATTCTTGATAACATAAGTTCATGGGTAGTGTTGGGTATGGCTCATGCTTCACATTCTGTTGCCAACGACCTTCCCCTTGATGCACAAAATTTCCTTTACAATTTGGGCTTGGGCCCATGAGTAGCTACTTGGGGTGGGGGTGGGGGGGGGGGAGATGTCACCTTGGTTGAAGAACTACTTGAAATGAGCTTTGACTGATCTTCCCTGGTGTTGTAGATGTGCTAAGAGTATTTGGAATTGAAGATCCGGTTGAAATCCACAACAAATACGGAAAAAAAATTGAGAGTTCCGGTGAGATCTTGTGAGAGAGGTCAAGAAATGGTCTCTCTTGTTCAAGATAAGGGTCTTTAAAGGGTGTGGTTGGATCAGATCTTGTCCAACTGAGATGTCGTGGCAAGAACTCGAGATCTAGAGCGAGTTTTGAGAACTTTTGAGTTCTAGCAAAAGATCTCGTCTCGCCTTCTCAGAAAAATGAGATCTTGCCGAGATCTCAAACCATGGAATCATGATTTCTTGTTTCCAGTTTTTAACCTAAAAATAAATGGGATTTGTGGTTTCTTGTTTTCAGTCTTAAGCCTAGGAAGTTATGCAACACTTGGTCTCATCCGTGGTCTATCTTGGTCTCCTGCTCATTTTGAGTAGACTCACTCACCACCATTGCCTCCCAATGCTCAGCAATATCTGTAAAATGTTGCAGCTTTGGAAGGGTAGGCTTCTATCTTTTGCTAGTAGAGTGGTTCTCATCCGTTCTGTGCTTTAGTCCACCTATCTCTATTGGTGTGGAATCTTCTCCATTCCCAAATTTACCATCCATGCTATGGAATCCTTATTTTGTGCCTTCCTTTGGAAAGGGCAAGAAGCCTCATGCTTTATCCACCCGGTCAGTTGGTTTTCCATCTGCCGCCCTACCTCTAAAGGTGGCCTGAGAATCCGCCGGATCACTGATGTTAACTTAGCTTGCCTTCTCAAACTTATTTGGAAAATTGCCTCAAAGCAAGATTCTATCTAGGTTAGGTGGGTCCATTATTTCCTTCTCTGGTCTGATTCCTTCGGACTGTTCCTATGCCCTCCAACCCTTCATGGGTTTGGAAGAAAATTTTCTTGTTGTGCCCCCGTGCCATCTCTGCTATTTCTGCCTCCATCTCCTTTGGCTCTTCCACATCCTTTTGGCTTGATCTGTGGCATCCGAGACACGTGCAAGAAAAGGAAACAAACTAAGTCAGAATCTAAGACTAAAAGCTAGGGCTACTTCTAATCCTGGAATTAAAGACTAAAGAGCTAAGGTCATTATATAGTCCTACATTGATAGGAAATCATCTAGGAGCCACTTTTTCCAGGATCCAATGAGAATTAAACTTGTAATTGAGGAATACAGGTTAAGGTTTGCTGAAGTTCGGAATTATGTTTCCTAGGCTTTCGGCTTTGCTGGATTGTAGCCAGATTTAGATGGTTTTGTTTGCAGCATATGTGGATGATAATGATATGGTCCAAAAGGAGATGAAGATCCAATCATTGGACTGGGTTGGCAGAATCCTATGGAAAACCCCGTGTTTATGTTCTTAGAAGATAGTTTGCTGTCCTTAAAGGCAGCCATAGTTGTAAAGGTTTTGCCTAGGCATCCAGATGCTTTGGTGGCGCCTAGCTGCCTAGTGGACAGTTTACCACCTTGGTTGGTGTTACCATGCTTTTTTTTTTTTTTTTTTTGGGTCCCCTCAAATGCCTTGCTTGTGTAGGCAATGTGACAACTGTGACGGCCACAGCTAATTTGAACTTGAGATTTCAATAATATTGGATCTATAGATGTGGGGGGGGTTCAATGGAAATCTTGGACAGCTGAGGGAATTGATTGTAGAGTGAGATATGGGGGATGTGGGTTGATTTTGGACAGGTTCTAGTGGTAGATCAGGCTGTAGGTAGGTTCTATTAAAACTAGCATTTCGAAAACAGAAGTAGGAAGGGGGAAAGAAGCAAAGTTTGCTCAGATTAGATCCCCTTGCTTAGTACCAGCTTCCCAAGCTTTACTTGGAGGATAGACCCTTGTAGAAGTCTAAGTCTAATTCTACAGTTGAAGAGGAACTAGGACTTCAAGTACCTAGCACCCACGACACTCCTAGACTTTGAAGCACCAGGGAAACACTACTTGGACTTTAAACACAAAGCAAACTGGTTAACTGGATTTAAACTCAAGAAAATGCTCTGTTACTGAGAAAGAAAGCTGCAGCCAAGTCTGCATGATGCAAAATTTCGATTCTTCAAGTCCTATCCTCCACAGTGGGGTATATATAAGTTTTCATCTGCGTTTATGAACTACAAATTTATCTAAACTTGAATTTCTGAATGCCTAAAACTAAGCTAACTAGCAGGTGTTCCAAAATAACTTCTTACTTCAATTCTATTAGAAAGGAGTTCCTAACTACTAGCTAACCTTTTAGCTGATCCAAACTAACACTAAACAACTCAGATGTCCTAATGTATACAAAATGACATAATTACCCCTAATTTGAAATAAATTATTAATTTTCGTATTTGGACCTTGTACTGTCATATTGGGCCCATAGAGAGGTTGATTATGACTTCAAACCATGGGACTGAAAGCCCATAACCAGTACAACCCTACCCTAGGCTTATTTTAAGGAAAATAAGCCCAACTTGATGTTGGATCTGCTCCAGGTTGATGTACTGTCACAAGATATATGAGAGAGGAACTTTAAGAATACAAATACACTTGAACTCTGATCTTTCCCACACACAGACAAAATTAATTCTGGTCTTGGGCCCCATAAGATCTTCCTGTAGCAGTTTCGCAAAGGAAAATAAGGGGCTGCAACTCTCTCTCATGAATAATGTTTTTGCCTCTCTTTCCTCGTGTTCTCTCCTACATCAAGAAGTGTCAGGATTATACTGTTTGTCATTTCATTGTGGGGAGAGTTAAGCATTTGGTAGGTTCTATAATTAGTGAATATGAGTGACTTGAGGAATCTTACTCTTTCCTAATTAATCATGTTGAGCCAAGAGTGGGGGAGAGGTTTTCAGATCCATTTATAATTAATTTGGGAAGAAGTTTCCAAATTCTATTTGGTAGGTTGAAGGTTCTATAATTAGTGAATACCAGTGACTTGAGGAATCTTTCTTTTTCCCGAGTCAGAATTAACCGTGTTGAGCCAAGACTGGGGGTGAGAATTTTGGATCCATTTAATCAATTTGGGAGGAGTTGTCCAAATTCTATTGTGAATTGCTACACATGATTTAGATGCCTATACTATGGGTTGAGCTCTTCCCCCTTCTTTCTCTCTCTATTTTTTTTTTTAGTATCTTGGTACTCTTTACTATCTTAGGTTGGTTACATTAAATGGTAAAAGTCCTGTCTTCTTTATAGGTTTAAGAGCTTCCTGGTCTAGTATAGATATGTGAGTGGTTCAGGTTTTATGTCTTAATGTTGTTCACTTTTGCAGGAAATCTTATCAATAATTTCTTTCTATTTTTTTCCCGGGGGGGGGGGGGTTTGTGTGTGTGTGGTCAGGCCACAATTCTAATGAATTTATTGTTTTTAATTGAATAATTATGTCCAAATTGATTTTTGCTTTCCGTGGAGCATGTGGTTTACTTCGATGCAAAGCGAAGAACCTTACTAGGGCTTGACATGCCGCGAATCCTCTTGAAAGAGAGGGGTGCCTTCGGGAAACGCGGACACAGGTGGTGCATTGTTGTCGTCAGCTCATGTCGTAAGGTGTTGGGTTGAGTCCCGCAACGAGTGCAACCCTCGTGTTTAGTTGCCACTGTTGAGTTTGAGACCTTGAACAGACTGCCGGTGATAAGCCGAAGGAAGGTGAGGGTGATGTCAAGTCATCATGCCCCTCATGCCTTGGGCAACACACGTGCTACAATGGACGGGACAAAGGGTTGTGATCCCGTGAGGGCGAGCTCGAGCTAACTCCAAAAACCCATCCTCTGTTCGGATTGTAGGCTGCAACTCGCCTGCATGAAGCCGGAATCGCTAGTAATTGCTTGCATGTTGGATGCTAGGGTATAGTCGGAATTTCAAAAAGAAGAATGGAATAAAGGCAAATCTTATTGCATTTCTTCATATCTTTTCCCTTTCCCTATTCCTCTCTTCCCCCCCCCCCCCCGGTTCTTCTTTATCTCACGTTTATTCTTGTGTTTGTGCATCCTTCTTGTTTTTTATCATCTCCTACTGAATCTCTCTTGCTTTTTTCTCACCACTCCCAGTTCGTGTCCCAACTTTGTCTCATTCAACTCTCTAGTTCTCTTTCCACTCTCTCTCACGTTCTTTTTTTTTTTTCCTTTTATTTTTTGATAACTCACTTCAGGGATCTCCCTCGGAATTCTGGTTTCTTTATTTAGAAAAAGAATCTCCTCTCTCAACGTCTCTCCCATATATATTTTTTTAATCTTATTTTTGCTTTTGATCAGATTCATATCACATGCAAGGGGAGAAAATCGGCAAAATCAAGCCACCTTCTCTTGGATTGAACTAGGCAGAATCATCGTATCGCATCACCAGTACAATTGCTGTATCGTCCACCTACGTATTACATATTCATGGGCCCCATTGCTGCCTCCTAGCACGTGGCACCATGAATAGTGAAGTCTCTGTGGTCTTTAGGTTTAGATGAACTATTGGATATTCTTATTTGATTTCTAGTTTGACATATTTACTCGTTTGATATCGAGACCTATTAGAACCCAGATAGGGATCTCGTTCAATCCTTGAATCAGCTATTGGCAGTCACTGGAACTAGCTCAATAACCCTTGAGACCGCTAAATCTCACTCATAGAGCAATTGAATGGAATGAATAGGAAATATAAAGGGAAACCCTCCAATTAATTCGACGGTGCAATTAGAACTGTAATGAAAGGTGTTCCAACCCCTGAATACCTGAGTTAAGTTGCCCCTAACCTGAGAGTCTTCCTTACCGCACAAGCAAGCTTGCATCCAAAAACCTAATTCAATCCTCCTCTCTTTATTGTCCTCCTTATCCTTAATATACGCCAAAACAAATCCTAAGTGCCTTCCTTTTTCCCCTACCAACAATCCGACATGAGCATTGCTGCTCCAATAAAGCCTTCCCATCTGTCCCTGTGTCCTTTAGTTCACTTTTTCCCCACATGACTAGTTGTATTTGATCACTTGTGCCCCTGTATGTTGTTGTGCAAGGATTGCAAGTTGATACCGGGGGAAAGCTTGACTGCACAACATAGACTTGTGGTCTTGGATATGTGCTTAGTCCCAAGAACACATAAAAGGTCCAAGGTAAACTATCCCAGAATAAGATGGTGGAATTTGAAAGGAGAGTACTCGAAATCCTTCGTTAATAAAGTAGTCAAACAAGGAAAATGGGATTTTAAAGGGGATGCCAATGCAATGTGGAATGAGATAGCTATGTGTATTAAGAAGGTGACTAAAGATGTTCTAGGTGAATCAAAAGGAAAGATCCATTCTTATAGAGAGACGTGGTGGTGGGATAGTGAGGTTCAAGTTGCCATTAGGAATAAAAAAGCTAGCTTTAAGACATGGCAAAGACCTAAGGATGTTGAGGATCTTCAAAGGTATAGGTTGGATAGAAATGAAGCTAAGAAAATTGCAGGAAAAGCAAGGGAAAGGAAGTATGAAGAGTTATACAATAAGTTGGGCACAAAGGAAGGGGAAAAATCTATTTATAAGATAGCTAAGATGAGGGATAGGAAGAGTAGAGATCTTGACCATGTTAGATGTATTAAAAATGGAGATGGTAAAATATTAGTTTGTGAGGAGGATATTAAGAAAAGATGGGAAACCTATTTCTCTAGTTTACTAAATGAGCATTCTTCAAGCACTTATGTTTCGGACGATTACACTTTTCACCAAGGCACCAGTGTCCGAACTTATATTCGTAGAATTTAGGTGTCCGAAGTAAAAGAAGCTTTAAGGAAGATGAAACTCGGCAAGACACAAGGTCCTGATGAAATCCCAATTGAAGTATGGAAGAGCTTAGGAACCCATGGACTAGTTTGGTTGACTAAGTTGTTTAATAAGATTATGAGCACAGGGAAAATGCCAGATGATTGGAGGAGAAGTTTTGTGGTTCCAATTTACAAAAATAAAGGAGATATTCAAAGTTGTAATAACTATAGAGGCATTAAATTGATGAGCCATACGATGAAATTATGGGAGAGAATAATTGAAACCCGTTTGAGACACTTAACTACAGTTACGGAGAACCAATTTGGGTTTATGCCGGGAAGATCTACAACGGAGGCTATTTACTTAATTAGGAGACTTATAGAAAGGTATAGAGAATGTAGGAAAGACCTTCATGTGGTATTTATTGACCTAGAAAAAGCTTATGATAGAGTCCCTAGAGCGTTAATTTGGCAAGTACTAGAGAAAAGAAATGTTGTAAGTAAATATGTGGATATAGTTAAGGATATGTATGATAGTTCGGTGACTAGTGTTAGAACAGTGGGGGACAAAGTAATGAATTCCCGATAACAGTTGGGCTACATCAAGGGTCAACTTTAAGCCCATATTTATTTGCACTGGTAATGGATGAATTAACCAAAGACATTCAAGATGAGGTCATAGGTCCCCTGGTGTATGCTTTTTGCGGATGATATTGTGTTGATTGATGAGACCCAAGTGGGGATTAATACCAAATTAGAATCATGGAGAGTAGCTTTGGAATCAAAAGGCTTTAAACTTAGTAGATCGAAGACAGAATATCTAGCTTGTAACTTTAGTCATGATCGGGCAGATGATGAGGTGGTGATACTTGACGATAAAGAGATTCCTTAGAGTGATTGTTTTAGGTACCTAGGTTCAATAATAAGTAAAAGAGGTGATTTAGAGGATGAGGTTTCCCAAAGAATTAAAATAGGGTGGATGAAGTGGAGAGGTGCATCCGGGGTCTTATGTGATCGGCGTATTCCATTAAAGCTTAAAGGAAAATTTTATAGGACCGTTGTTCGACCAGCTATGATGTACGGTGCAGAGTGTTGGGCTGTTAAAAAGAATCATATAGATAAACTCAGTGTAGCAGAAATGAGGATGCTAAGATGGATGAGTGGCAAAACTAGGATGGATAAGATAAGAAACGATCATATTAGAGTTGGTCTGGGAGTTGCTCGCATAAGTGATAAGCTTAGAGAAAGTCGTTTGAGGTGGCACGGCCACGTTCAACGGAGACCTATAAATGCTCCTGTTCGGAGAAGTGATATAATCCATATTGAAGGAATTAGAAGAGCTAGGGGTAGACCTAAGATAACCTTAGGAGAAGTGGTGAGAAAGGATATGTATAGCTTAGGCCTTGTATCTAGCATGGCCTCAAACAGAACTGATTGGAGGGCAAGAATCCATGTAGCCGACCCCATTTAGTTGGGACAAGGCTTATTGTTGTTGTTGTTGTATCAAGCCCCCTCCCTAAGTGTATGATTTTAAACGGATCTAGTTAAGGGATATGTTTTTATGATGGAATGCTAAGCATGTATGATAGGCGATAGTGATTGACCTTGGATAATTAAAAATCAGTATTATTTGATTGCATTGAACTTGTAGTTGTAACGGATTCAGTTTCGATTTTGGTAAACGGCATGTGGTATGGATTGACACCCTTAGTATTGGTGATGCAATGCAATGATTTTGCCCACCTTGATTCAAGTCCTATCAATTAGAGAAGAAGGTGGCTTGGTTTCAATGATTTTCTCCCCTCGGATGTGAGTTGAATTCCAATTAAAAGCAACATTAGGTTAAAAGAATATGGGATTCTTTTTTTAATAAAAAATCAGCATTCCGAGAGACATCCCTAACGTTATTGGTATTAAAAAATATAAAAAAATGACAGGAAAAAAAATAATAACGTGAGAGATGGAAAGAAAAGAAATGAAAAAAGAGTTGGGAGAGTTGAGTTAGGAACTGGGAAGAAATTCGTAAGAGAGTTAGTTGGGGATAAAATACAAAAATAGGAAAAAACGTGACACAGAAGAGATGGGAAGAGAGAATGAGAAAAAATAGAAACATGAGGAAGTTTTTCTTTGTTTTCTTTCTTCTTTCAGAAAGTTTGACCCTACACCTGTAATCCTGCAATTATAGTAAAACAGAAAATACAAATCAATTTGGGCATAATTATTCAATTAACAATAATAATTAAATGCAAATTTGTTATTAATTATGGCACAATTGGTTGGGTTATATGTTTGTTGACTCTAGGACATTGGTTACTGAGGGTATTGTGGGTTCAAATCCTCTGCATACACATATTTAGGACTCAATGAGATAGTACAGCATGGAACGAGACATTGTTCATAACTCTGATTTCTTTCTGTTTATATGGCTAGGATGCATCGTAAGAATGGTCAATTTGCTTCCATTAAAGGGAACTACAAGGAAGGATTGTGGGATCCATGTCAAAGTTCCGTCCAGGTTGATGGTACTCCTCAGCCTGAAATTGTGTGAGTCGAAATCTGAGTGTTGACACTTCGTTTGCTAATTATTGTGGGTAGCAACATTTCTCATAGATGCCTTCTCCAAGGTTGCTGGCAGTAGTTATCTGGGTTCCACCCTAATTTAAAAAATAAAATTTACAAGGTGGAGTTTATTTGCATATTCTCATGTTATTGCTCTGTATCTTTATAGTCTCCGTAAATGTCAGCATTGTGGAATCGGTGAAAACTCCACTCCAGCAATGCGTCGTGGACCTGCTGGTCCTCGGTCTCTTTGCAATGCATGTGGGCTTATGTGGGCAAATAAGGTTGGTATTGGTATTCTCTGTGGTTCTCTGATATTTCTTCCAATTCTTTTTTACAGATCATTCATTCCTTGCATGTGCAATTAAACATGTTGTGTACATCACAATAATCTATTGCTGTTTTCTTCCCCCATGCACTCTTTCCAACCTGCAAACTGTGTGAGCAAAGAAAAAGCTGTAGTGCTGTACCCGCATTTTAGGTTCCAAAATAATAGCTCATTGGATCAAAGGCCCAACATGTACATATGCAGCCCAAGACATTTCTGTTAGAATAAGCTCTTTAGTTGACTTAGTTGCATCATTAATTTTTCT
Organism: Hakea prostrata; assembly: GCF_041222555.1. Taxonomy (NCBI): domain Eukaryota; kingdom Viridiplantae; phylum Streptophyta; class Magnoliopsida; order Proteales; family Proteaceae; genus Hakea; species Hakea prostrata. The sequence goes on along the minus strand of NC_142603.1, from coordinate 3,255,444 downwards.
TCTTAATGGTGTTCATATATTATCATGATACATCTGGGAGTCCTGTTACTGGCGAACTAAATTTGCCTATTAATTTGTTTATTTGTTTCTTCCCCCCCCCCCCCCCCCCCATTTTTCCATCTTTTTGGCAGGGTACTTTAAGAGATCTCAGCAAGGGAGGAAGGCATATTTCTTATGAGCAAGAACCTGTAAGATTTAAGCATTAGCTGTTATTTTTCAAGAGCAAATAATGTAGCCACGCTAAGCCATTTCATTTTGAAATTCTCAAATAATTGCCGTAGCTTTTTATCTAGCGTAGGCATGAGATTCTCTTGCGGCTATGGTCTTTGATCAAATTTCCGAATTTATTGACAGATGAAGAAATGCTTTTCTCATGTGACCAATCTAATTAGTATTATGTTTGTGGATCTGCAGGGAACACCAATTGAAATCAAACCTTTGACAGTGGAAGCTGAAAATTCCTCTGTCAATCAAGATGCAAAGGTATTATTCCAACCACACTGGTTCAGCAACACCCTCAAGGCTATTGTAAGTTCTGCTAGCGTTTGAGTGGGTACTGGCTGTTTTTAGTTTATCGAGCTATTTATTTTCATGCAGGGGAAGCTTGAAGATATTTCCAAGGCTAATGCAGGTAGTACAAACCCTGCTGTCATCCCTGGGGAGGTAGGTTTTCTGTAGCATTTATAGAAATTTAGCATTTAGGCATGTGTTTCCATGATGTGTGTTTCATCAAGTAACGCCTATTGGTGGGTTAACTGATCAAGTGTGCCAATGGTGGCACGATTTGCCTTGACAGTGTACTTGGTGTATTATCTTTTTGACTAGATATTATGAGGCAAACTTTAAATATTTCGGAATATTGGCAACTAACTGGTTTGTTGTTGTGATTTACTGGACCATCAGGGAAGCCCAGGAGAAATTAAGCCTTTACCATTGGAATCTGGAAATCCTACAGATGAGCAGGTTTGTTTATCTGAAAAATACCATCGCTTTAGCATTCTATGAATTATGATTTTTCTCGAGTCTAGAAGAATGTCTTACATGGTGTTGAGGTCTCTTCTGTCTTTGTTTTGTCAAAAACTTATGATTGGGAAATGAAGTATGAATGAAAGATAACAAAAGAAGAAGGGTAGGTGGGTTGAAAAGACAGAGAAGAGAACTGGTGGAGGGCCTAGTGAGAAAACCACAATGTGTGCAATAGAACATATAATCCAAGAGCCTGATTGAACTCACCAACACATCAGTGTATTTCCTGAAATGGCAAGACCTTTTCTTAGGGTGGCAGAGGACATCTTCACCACTCCCAAGATAAAATTCAATATCGATTGGGAGAATCTCCCATACTCAATTGTCATTCCAAACAACATTAATTGTTCAGCCGTTGAAAATCTGCACAAAAAGGCGGTGTTTTCTGGTCTTCTCAATCCAATTCATTTTTTTTCCTCAGCGCATATACTTCTTTAATTTCCTCTGCCCTGTCCTTCTCCTCTGCTCGCCCGTCTTTCTTTTCTTCTCCCTCCCCTGTATCTTCTCTGACTATTCTTCTGGCTCTGGCTCTGGTTGCCCTTCCCACTCCCTGTTTCTGGCATCTTCCCAACCTTTGCTTTCTCAAGCATTTTCATCCATTCCTATAAGACCACCACAACCATAGGCAAACCTCCTCACTCTTCTTCTAGTGTAACTAGAGATTCCATGGAAGCTAGCAAGAGAGATGATGGAAATCCCTTCGAAAACGTAGCATCTGAGCTCTCTCTCCCTTTATCACGTTTGAGAAATTACTGAGCATCCCTTCGAAAATGACTGGTTTGTAAGCTGCTTGGTTACAATAAGACATTACAAAAATTTTCCTTTAGGTTTGAAATTTCACTTTCCTTCCCTGCAACCAACCTGAAAGCAAACAAATCCTATATGAAATCTTTAGTCTTAACTTGCAGAATTGAGTTAGAAAGAAATCTCATGATTGAAGACTACCTGTTCTGACCTTATGAATGTTGGAAAACACATAAAACATTGAAGGAGGTGGAGGGGAGCTTGGAATTCATATCCAAATATGTCTTGACAACAATGCAAATAAATGCAAAATTAATCTATATAAATTACTGAAAATATAAAACATTAGAACTTTCAAAAACATCCATAATTAAAAATATCATACCAATATATGGTTATGCAAATAAATGCTAAATTAATCTATAAGAATTATTGAAAATACAAAACATTAGAACTTTCAAAAACATCCAAAATTAAATATCATACCAATATATGGTTAAAGTGATTGTTTTAAGTACCTAGATTCAATCATAAATAAAGTAGGTGATATAGAGGATGATGTTTTTCAAAGAAATAACATAGGGTGGATGAAGTGGAGAGGTGCATCTAGGGTCTTGTGTGATCAATGTATTCCATTAAAGCTTAAAGGAAAATTATATAGGACAGTCGTTCGACCAGCTATAATGTACGGTGCAGGGTGTTTGGATTGTTAAAAAGAATCATATAGATGAACTCAGTGTAACAGAAATGAGGATGCTAAGATGGATAGGTGGCAAAACGAGGAAGGATAAAATAAGGAATGATCATATTAGAGTTGGTCTGGGAATTGTTTCCATAAGTGATAAGCTTTGAGAAAGTTGTTTAAGGTGGCATGACCACATTCAACGGAGACCTATAAATGCCTTGTATAAAGAAGTAATATAATCTAGATTGAAGGAACTAGAAGAGTTAGGGGCAGACCTAAGATAACCTTAAGAGAAGTGGTGAGAAATGATATGTTTAGCTTAGGCTTTGTATCTAACATGGCCTCAAACATAACTGATTGGAAGGCAAGAGTCCATGTAGCCGACCCCATTTAGTTGGGACAAGGCTTATTGTTGTTGGTTGTTTTTTTGTTTGTTTGTACAATGGTATAGAATGAAGTAAAGCAATGTTAGAATGGAAAGACTAAATTTCAATAGGTATAGAGATTGAAAATCTAAAATAAAAATAAAGGCAAATATTTGAAAAAAAGTTACTATCAATGTAGTGAATTTTTAAGGGAATTCAGGAATTGTTTTAGCAGATTTATTATTGAAAGTGGGTGTTGGAGGGCCAAAAGTAGAATGTTTAGAATAATATTGAAATCAGATAATTTTTGCACCATTTGAAGTACAAAGATTTTAATGATATAAACTATCTTATGTGAAATTTTATGGTCGTTTGACCACATTCTTTCCCAATCGATCACTGAGGATATTTAGGTCAATTCTCACATGCATGTTCATCATTTTTCTGCGTGCATCCGAGGTGAACCATGAACTAATCTGGAGGATCTGCTTGTATAATTGTACGAGCTTGGACTGCAGTTATGGTACACAAATAAGTAGCATTTTAACCCATTTTTTTATTTTCGCTTTTTCTCTTTATTTGTTTGGATATGCAGGAAAATCTAGATGATCTTGCCAACGCCTCAGAGATTGAGATTCCTTCCACTCTGGATGAGCCAGTATGTTCTTATTGGAATAGTATATTTGAGCATTGAACAGGTGGGATTTCTGTTGGCATCTGACCCTTCTTTGGGGTTTCTCTCGTGTCATTGAGTGGTACTTGCTGTCTGGTTTCTTACACACTGAAGATGCATATGGTGACCATTGGTCAGGCATTTGATGTCTCTTTGAACGGTCTTGACCTGGAATCTTAACTAGGTAGTTGCTTTGTGATGAAAGGCGCTCAGAAGGAGCTACTGGGAGATGGGTTGTCTATGAAATGCTTGGATCCAATCTGTGTATTGAGTTAGAATTTAGAAATAACCCGCTTGTTCCATATGTGGTCGATTTAATAGCCTTTCGGTAGTTCTCCAATTAAAAGTTGTAGTTTAGGGCTGTTTTTGCCTATGATTTGGTTATGTAACAGCATTCACTCACCTGTAACTAGAGGACTTACATGAGTCCAGAGCTCAGCCGGGCAGCAAATCAATGTGACCTGGTATCTGTTGGGTTGCATATTTTGGCAAGAAGAGTAGCGGCGGGCACCTCACCACAAGTGATTTGCGTTCTCTTACAAAGACAAATATGACTTTGTTGGATCCCAGAATTTTAATGGAAGGTGGGTTCAAACATGGCTTGGCTGAGAATTTTTTTCACCATGTCTCAAACTATTGTTGGGAGTTAGTTTTTAGGGTTCGAATTATCTGTGGGTCGTTAATGCTAATGTAGGTTTGATGGCTGTATATTCGAGAACCATTGAACAATTAAGGGAGAATAGGATCTGAGGGGCTGTTAAGAGAAAATTCTCATGTTGGCAGGAGCTTACACTACGCCTTCATCTGTGTCTGCTTTGTAAATTTTGAGCTTGTAAACCAAAATTAACCCTGTTGTTTTGAGCATCGTTTGTACTAAGAAAGTTTTCGTAGGAAACAAAGCGTTCTTGCCAGTGAGTATTCGATACCATTAAAGGCTTTCCTTATTCCCAGTCAGTGGTAAGCCATTAAGATTACTGAGTGATTTTTATATTTTGGGTGGGAATATGGGATGTAAATGTTATATATAGTTGAATTTATAATCTCTTTACTAAGAGGTATTGGTTTCATTAATTGAGCAATCCATCATGAGCTCTAAGTTTAATAAAAAAATTTATTTGGTGTAAAGTTGCTTTTAATATATAAGGGATAGGTTGTTTATATATATATATTTTTTGGGTACAATGGTGCATTTTGTATATACGGATGGAGATATTATGCATATTGTCAATGACACTTGATTTTAGGATACTTCACTAAAAAAATATCTTGCTTTGAGAATTATATACGCGTCAATAATTCAATTATGGATCCAAAATACAAACTTAGCCTATAGACCATCTTCTTCCTTTTTAAGTTGGAGACCGTATGTTGGATGAAAAAAATTTGGAGACCTTATGATTCATTTATTATCCGTATTTTTTCACCCTAACTTTTTTGGAAGAAGGTAAATTTATTGAGAAATTGAGTTACCATAAATATTGATATCTAAATTACAAAGATTAAGTAGTCAAGAGTTGGATGAACCGGAACTTTTGAATAAATATCAATGGCCGTCTGTTGGCATTTTTAGGGACAAATCTAGAAGTGACGAAATCAAAAGATCGCTTGAGATTAGAGATTTAGCAGTCAAGAGTTGGATGACAACCGAACTATTGAATCAAAATGACCAATCGAGATAAGGAGTCAGTCGGTTAATTAGGAACAAATCTAAAAGTAACAAGATTGCTTCAGATTACCGATGGATCAGCAGCATCATAGATTTGCAGAATCACTTCTTGAATTCGATTGCACAATGAGATTATGAATATATATATTTTTTAGAAGCTTGATCCAATCACTTGGAGGAAGACACCAACTTGAGCAATCAATAGGATGGTTACAATTTTAAAGGCGCTTTAAGGTTTACTTGAAGCAATAGCTGCTGCCATGTATTCTTCGAAAACTGTTATTCTTGAAACTTCATCACGAGAGCAAGAAATACCATTGTAGCACAGGTTCCTTACGTGTCCTCTCTCCAAATTTACTAACATATAAACATGGCCAAAGAAAGAGAACAAACTCTTTGATCTTGTCACAACTCTTCGAACAGTGTCTCACTCCCCTGGTGTTTATCTCCATCACGACAGCGACGTCTTTCCCCTTGACAAAAAAATTAAGTATCAGAATCACCGAGACTTTCAGTGCTTACGTTTCTCTAGTTCGACGATGTGCCGAGCAAAAATGTGTAATTCAGAGCCATACGATCAAGTCTGGATTTCCTCACCTAAGTTTAGGCAATAAGCTAGCTGATGCATCCCGTAAGGGCGGAGATGTTGGTGATGCTCGTAAACTGTTCGACGAGATGCCCAGTCGACACAGTTAACTGGAATGTCATGGTTTCTGCTTATGTTCGTCTTAGAAGAAGCAGAGAAGCTCCACGACTTTATGGAAAGATGCATTTTGCTTGTGGAAATTAAGCTTCATGGTCTTTGTTATCAAATCTGGATTTGAATTTGGGATCGCTTCACAGACTTCATTAGTCACTATATATTCAAAGTGTCTCTTGGTTGATGATGCTTTAAAAAGTTTTGAAGGTGAGTTGGACAGTAGTTATAACTTATAATGGTAGTTAAAATAGTTCCAGCCTTGTGATGCTTAATAGGGAAAAAAATTTATTTGATTCCATTCATCTCTTAGCCTGATGATCTGTCTATTGCATGTAGGATAGCTTGATCAATTTCTTCTCCTTAATTTGTATGAACCCTTGTGTTATCTTTTATCTTTTGTATGTCGTTTGAAATTTATGAATAAGGTGTTTATAAAAATAAAAATAAGAAGCGTGTGGCATACTGGCATGTAACTCAACCGGGTGTGATTACCCAAAAAAAAAACAAAAAATCAATTGGGTGTAATTTGGAGTGTTGGAGTTGAATTGCTTGAGAGTCTATGAGATGGCTTAAAAGGGTTTGATTCTAACTTCTTTCGTAGGTTTTGGAGTTTTTGGGAGCACAGATCAAATGCCTGATAGAGTGAAAATTTTCAACAAAGGGGTTACGAAAGTTAACATTCTCCGTCAAGAGATAAGTATGCAAAGGGTTCACAAATTTTGGCAACGCCTAGGGTAGCGCTGAGCACTGACCGAATTTTGAGGAGTTCCCTGAGAAAGCAAACGGTTGAGCATTCAAGCACAAGCTTCTAAATCGACGACGAGGAGCATTAGCTTGACGCGAGATTAGATTAGTTGGAATCACCTCCCTTTGGTCCAGGTGCGATCATGAGATCTCCGCAGAACGTATGATGGTAATGGTATGGTTGAAATATGTTATACAAAACCTCAAGTGGAGCAGATATGAATGATGATGACATCCCATAGAGATCGTTATTATTTCTGAAATGTCAATAGGATATGCAAGGAACAAAGAGATATGTAATAGACTCTTCAATCTTGTCAGAACTCTTCGAACAGTGTCTCACTCCCCTGGTGTTTATCTCCATCACGACACCGACGTCTTTCCCCTCGACGAAGAAAGTATCAGAGACACCGAGACTTTCACTTCTTACGTTTCTCTCGTTCGTCGATGCGCCGAGCAAAAATGTGTCACGGGACTCAGAAAAATCCAGAGCCACATGATCAAGTATGGGTTTCCTCACCTAAGTTTAGGCAATAAGCTGATTGATGCATATCTTAAGTGTGGAGATGTTGGCGATGCTCGTAAAATGTTCGATGATATGCCCAGTCGGCACATAGTTAACTGGAATGCCATGATTTCTGCTTACGTTCGTCTGAGAAGAAGCAGAGAAGCTTTACGACTTTATGAAAAGATGGTCGCTGAGGGAGTAATTGCCGATGAGTTTACCTTCTCCAGCATTCTCAAAGCTTTTTATGACCTGGGTTTATTGAGTGAAGGCCGGAAAGCTCACGCCCGGTTGGTGGTCTCGGGATTGGAGCTCTCTAATGTCTTTGTTGGGAGTGCCCTGGTGGATATGTATGCTAAGTTTGGAAGATTGAAGGAAGCCCGCTTGGTTGCAGACCGCGTTGTGGACAAGGATGTGGTTCTGATTACAGCTTTGATTGTTGGGTACACCCAACATGGTCAAGATGATGAAGCTCTTCGCGTTTTCCATAGTATGTTGAAGGAGGGTATCAAGGCCAACGAGTTCACTTTTGCGAGCATCTTCATTGCTTGTGGAAATTTACAGGACCTTGGCAAAGGTAAGTTGATTCATGGTCTTGTTATCAAATCTGGATTTGAATCTGGGGTTGCTTCACGAACTTCACTACTCACTATGTATTCAAAGTGTGGCTTGGTTGATCATGCTTTAAAAATTTTTGATCAGTTTCACGATGCAAATCAGGTGAGCTGGACAGCAGTTATAATGGGACTTGTGCAAAATGGTAGAGAAGAGTCTGCGTTGTCCATGCTATGCCAAATGATTCGTCATAAAATGGTGCCAAATGCATTCACCTTATCTACTACTCTTCGGGCTTGTTCCAGCCTTGCGATGCTTGAACAAGGGAAACAAATTCATACCCTAGCAATGAAAACTGGACTTGATAGAGACAAGTTCACAGGAGCTGCACTAGTCGACATGTATGGGAAATGTGGGAACATTGGAACAGCGAGATTGATATATGATGATCAAGTTGAGCTTGATGTGGTACTTTTGAACTCCATGATCAATGGTTACGGACAGAGTGGTTATGGACGTGAAGCAGTGAAACTATTCCATCGGATGCCAAATTTGGGGATTGAACCAAATGATGTCACATACTTAAATGTGCTCAATGCGTGTAGCATTGCAGGTTTACTCGAAGAAGGTCATCAAATTTTTTCTTCCATCAATAGTAACACTAGCTTTGAAATGTCAAGAGATCACTATGCATGCATGGTTGATCTATTGGGACGTGCTGGAAAACTTGAAGAAGCTGAAGAATTAATCACCCAGGTTAAAAACCCTGATGTGGTTCTATGGAGGACATTGCTCAGTGCTTGTAGAATTCATGGCAAAGTTGACATGGCAAGAAGAGTAGCAAACAATGTTCTTCAACTGGATCCAGGGGATGAGGGGACTCACATCCTGTTGTCCAACATCTATGCAACAAGTGGTTATTGGAGTGAAGTGATTAAAATGAAAAGCACGATGAGAGAGATGAGATTGAGAAAGAATCCAGCAATGAGTTGGGTTGAGGTTGGCAAGGAAGTACATACGTTCATGGCTGGAGATTGGTCCCATCCCATGTCCAGGGCAATCCATGTAATGTTGGAGGAATTGATAAAGAAGGTTGTAGATTTGGGTTATGTTCCTGATACAAGTTTCGTGTTGCAGGACATGAATGAGGACGAAAAGGAGAAGTCTCTGTATCATCACAGTGAGAAGCTGGCAATAGCCTTTGCATTGTTGAGTAGCAGCAACAACACAGATTGTGTGAGGATTTTCAAAAACCTTAGGGTCTGTGGGGATTGCCATACTTGGATTAAGTTTGTCACTAAGGTTGTTGGGAAAGAGATAATGGCTCGTGATGCAAAGAGATTCCACCATTTTAGAGATGGCCTGTGTTCTTGTCGAGATTATTGGTGAATTCTCATTTTTTTCATTTGATCAATGGACATTGACTTGGAGAGAGACCCAATTTTGATTCTTTTGAATTTATCAATCTTGGTTGGGGGGGGGGGGGGGGGGATATACAATACACATTTGGGACATAGAACCTAACAATATTAAGATCAGATTTCTCACTTTCTCTTACTCAGATTCACTACACTAATTCCTTTTACCCAGAACCTTCAATTGCTTCAGAATCTTTGATGTTCTCCTATTTATTTGTAGGATAAGTAGCCTGGTCTAACTTCTTATGTTTGCAGTTACTGAAGCTGAAGTGCTTCTTTGGCCCTTCCCAATAAAGACAACACGGTTGCAGATATGTGCCTTGAAGTAAGACCTGCTTCTTGAATTTGATCTTGTGGTGAACCATGTTCAATGTATCTGTCAGGCAGTACCATTGATCTCAACTGCAAAGAAGCTCCATAGAATCAAGGTCTAGTGAAGAAACCGGAAATATTGAGGTAGCAGTTTCTCAAGGGATTTGGAAGTTCTGTGGAAGGGAAATTTACCTTGAGATGTCCATCTAGAAGTCCAGCCAAGCTTAGAAAGTGACACACATGAGATCCAAATCCTCCAATAGTGCCTTCCTCCACTGTAATCAGGATCTCATGCTCTTTAGCGAGATTTCTTATCAGCTCTGTATCAAGAGGTTTGCAGAACCTAGCATCAGCAACTGTGATGGTTAAATCACTGGAGTTGAGTATATTTGCAGCTTCAAGACATTGCTGAACTACAGAACCAAATCCTAGAAGAGCGACTCTGTTTCCTTCCTTCAGTATTCTTCCTTTCCCAATCTGTTAAAAAATCCAAAGAAATTTAATCTTTTCTTTTTTAGTGTTCTCTTACCCATTTCAAAATTGGAAATTCTAGAAACGTTTGTTTTGATGCTTACCTCTAGTGCTGTGCCTTTGTTATGAGGAGGGAGTGCTACTCCAACCCCATTACCCCTTGGAAACCTGAAGCAGCTTGGCCTGTCATCAATGGCTGCTGCTGTGGCAACCATATGCATTAGCTCAGCTTCATTGGAGGGAGCCATGACTATCATGTTTGGCAAGCAAGCCATGTACGTGATATCAAATGCACCACAATGAGTAGGTCCATCTGCTCCAACTAAGCCAGCTCGATCTAATGCAAACCGCACTGGTAATTTCTGAAGATCCACATCATGCACCACCTGAAATTCATCCAAATACACTGTTTCAGAAACTTACCAGCCAAGAAGGACCAAATTCTGGAACAACTTCAAGATTTAATTGTCCTTAGTAACTTGCCTGATCATACCCTCGTTGCAAGAAGGATGAATAGATGGCACAAAATGGCTTGATACCCTCAGTTGCAAGACCAGCTGCAAATGTTACTGCATGTTGTTCAGCGATCCCAACATCAAAGCATCGATTCGGGAACCTCTTGTGGAAGAAATTAAGGCCAGTTCCACCACCCATAGCGGCATGAACAGCCACAATCTTGTCATCTAGCTCTGCTTCTTTTATAAGGGATTCCGCAAAGTACTGAGTGTAGGAAAGTGTAGCAGGCTTGGACTTGAACTGCTTCCCTGTTTGGGGGTCAAATTTCACTACCCCTGCAAAGAATAGGATTTGTTGAGAACTCTTCTAGAAAAATAGGATACATAGCAAGTCACAGATGCAGTATTACTGAATGCTAGTAAGCAATACCAACCATGCATTTTATCAGCAGCAGCTTCTGCTGGTGGATAACCCTTTCCTTTCTCTGTTACGATATGAATCAGAACAGGCCCAGGTGCTGGCGTCTCTTTCACTTCTTGGAATATTGCCACCAAATCTTCAATATTGTGACCATCTAGTGGACCAATATAATACAAGCCAAGCTCCTCGAACAGAGTAGCACCAGAGGCACCTATCATCCCTCTTGCATACTCGTCCACCTTTGCTGCAACTTCATGTGCTTGTCGACCAATTTGTTTACTTATACCCTGACAAAGGGTTCAATTCAGACTAATTTCTATTTGAAGCCATAGGTTTAAGTAACACAGTTTAAACCCAAATATTCAATCTTTCTGTGAGAAACTGTAAATACAGAACCTGATGAAAGGCTTACCTTTGCAGCTTCACGAAGCTTGCGGAATTGGGTGCTTGCTTGCAGCTTACTGAGGGCACTGCTGAGAGCTCCAACTGGAGGTGCTGGACCATCAAGAGTAGCAGTGGGTAGCGAGACCTGCCTGTTATCATTCAATACAACAATCATATTCGTATCAAGGTATCCTGCGTTGTTCATTGCCTCATATGCTTGCCCTGCTGTCATGGCTCCATCTCCAATCACAGAGATCACATGGTTATGTTTCTTTAGAATATCTCTAGCAACCGCCATTCCTATAAAGTAGAGAAATTTACAGAGACCTTATTAGTTGAAAAATTATAAAATTCAACTAAGAAATTAGAATATAATCTATGATTTATTCTTGTACCAAGACCAGCAGAGATGCTTGTGGAGCTATGTCCTGCACCAAAAGCATCATAAACGCTCTCATCCCTTTTAGGAAAACCTGCAAGCCCAGAAGTCTGCCTGATTGTATGCATTCTAGATCTTCTTCCCGTCAAAATCTTATGTGGGTATGTCTGAAAATTTATTGCCCACAGTTCAGCAATTGAACAAAAACAGTTGGAGAAAAGGAAAATCAAACCCTTCTTTTGAAAATCAAAGCTCTTCACCTGATGGCCAACATCCCAAATGATTTTATCTTCCGGGGTATCAAATACATGGTGAAGAGCCACAGTCAACTCCACCACTCCCAAGCTTGAGCTGAGATGTCCACCCGTCTTTGAAACATTATAAACGGTATCTGCTCTTAGTTCTGCTGAGAGTTGTTGAAGATCCTGAAAGAAACGGTAAAATTCCATTAACCCATGAAACATAAGGAGATATAACCCATGAATCAAAACACAATATCATGAACCCAGTTACCTGTATCGAGAGATTCTTCAAATGAATTGGATAATTAACCGTGTCAAGCAGCGGAGTTGCCGGCTTCTCTCCTGAGTAATCAATTTTCCAAACACCCTTCTCTTTCTTGATCATTTTCTTCGTTTCCTCGCCGTCTGGAGAGGTTCTTGCAGAGACTCTCATTTGAACCTGAAAACTCAACCCCGTCAATCAGCATTCAAGAATCATGGTTATCATTTCCCCAGCATCCGGAGCAATTAAACACAGAAGGAGTAAGTAATTAACAATATGATTAGACTTAAACAAACCTGTCTTCTGCAATTAAGGTACGGCTGTTGTCCTAGTGGAGCTTTAATAGAAGGATTCATGGCCGACGTTCTTGTCATTGGAAACCCAGAAACTGCCATGTTTGTGGACTGGCAGAGAGTGAGAGAAGAAGAAGAAGAAGAAGAAGAAGAAGGCGTAGTGAACGAGTTCCTTGACCTGGTGATACACAGGGGAGAAGCTTTTTATAAGGGAAACTAAGCGAAAGGTGAGCTGTACTTGGGAGAGTTGCTTACATGGCATATTTAGTCCACATTAATTACAAATTTTTTACAATTTTAGACAAAGAGGGAGAAAGAAGTTATACTATTTCTTATTCCGTTTTGGTGGTTTGTCTCAGATTCTTAGGATCATGTCTCATTTTTTATTTTTTGGGTGGAGATCATTTCTCATGTTCATGATCTTCTTCATGCTTGACAATAATTATGATTTAGTTAGAGGATGGTACAGACAAAGAGACAGATTCCTCTCTATCCTAAGTTTGGTTTGATGGAAAAGATTGATTACTTTTATTAATTTCTTGCGGATATTCAATTTTCTCTTCCGTTTCATTTTTTAGTATAATTTTTCACCCAACCTGTCCTTTTAGACGATTTCTCCTACACTCACATGAGATGGTAGGATCTACACTCCAGTGCTTGTCCGATATAGAACTCACACTCTATAAATGTAGGAGATAGTTTAACTGACAGATTGGGTTCAAAGAATCTCTACTAATCATATTCATTGATCTGATGGTAAAAGGAAAAAATCTGGTCAATCAGATTTCTATTTCGATTGAAGAATTGTGATACAGGTTCATGCATAGCAGTATAGGTCATCTCTTTGCATTTATGAACAGATTTATTTATTGTAAAAAGATGTCCCTACTCCCCACTCTCCCTTTTATTTCATTTTGAATTTCTCTTCTTCTTTCTTTGTCTTTTACTTATCTAACAACCCAGAGGGGGGACTATTTCTGTATATTTTGTACAAGAGCTTTCAGAGAAAGTGGCCAACACGATGCATGTACTTACATAATTTGAGGGGCTAAAAATTGTCACTCATCATTTTTGGAAGACTGAAACACCTCCTTTCAACCCAATATGATCGATTTGACCTAAAAAAGAAACCCAGTATGGTTGATGAAGTGAAAAACAGAGTCATTTGATAGTTCCTGGCAAGCATCATTGATTAATGAGCGAGGGTAGAGGCAAAATATTGATGTTTCACACAGAAAACAATGAATTTTCTGCTCATTATCTTTGTTATTAAAATTTTTCTTCAATTAGAGGGTCTCACTATTCATATTTCACCCATGAAAAAAGAATCAAAGGAAAAACTTCAAGATTTTAAGAAAAGAATGTGAAAATTTTTCCTAAAGGGGGCAGAGGGAAGCCCCCTGGCCCTAACGTAGCTCTGCCACTGTTCAAGAAATCTGGATCCTCAATAAAGAGGTATGTGCTCTCTGTATGCTTCTCCACCACATAAAAAGGGTAGAGCCCACATTTAAGTGCTGAAAAAAACTAATCAAATGTAAGATTTTTAATGGGTAAAACCCACTGTGAAACTCTTCATATTCTGTAATAGAAAAATGTAATAGAAGCACAAACATCTACCCCTGCTTGGTAGACAATCCAGGCTATTTGCTATCAACAACTATTTGCTTAAAGTGGGCATATAGGTTGAAATGTGTTGAGTTAATCTTGATGCAATTACCATCAAAGGTCAGCTCAATTGGTAGCGTATCTAATGACCAACTCCTTTCAATAGAGAGATAAAGGTTTGATCGTCCTTGATGATATATGTAATAGTCCCCGCCCGTATCTAATGACCAACTCCTTTCAATAGAGAGATAAAGGTTTGATCGTCCTTGATGATATATGTAATAGTCCCCGCCCGCTACTTTTTCTAAGAATATGAGACACCTTTTAAAAAAAAATAATAATCTTGATGCAATTTAAATAACTGTAGTGTATTAATGGTATCAATTTTGTATAATTGTATCTGGGAAAAGTTTACCAAAAAACCAAGTCGATATTGCATTTTTTTTCTTGCATCCTAACAATGGGTCCACATCCTTTGTAATTCCTTTCATAACAATAAATTATAGTTTTACTGTTCTAATAATGTAAATATTTGGGAAAAAATATCTGATTTAAATAAAGATTTGATTTGAAATATAATTTTGTTTAAATAAATAAAAAATAAAATAGAGTGACGAGCATGCCAAGTTGAAAACTGCCACACATTTTTTTAATTTGAATTATGATCAGATATGCATGATGAAATTATTGTTGTTATTACTTATTACTATTAATTAATTTTTTTTATTTTTTTGGTAAAAATTAATTTTATTTAAACTTATGCTTTTATCCACCCACCATATACGGAGATACGCCTAAACGATGAGAGAGAATCCATCACTATCAATATTTAGTATGGTATCTTTACCCCAAAAAAAATTCTTTTATTATGGATATGTTGGTAATTTTATATTTTAAATATAATTTAAGGGCCTGTTTGTTATATGAATCAGGAGATTTCAAATTTATGAAATTATAATTCATAAATTAACTGTTTGGTTAACATGAATCTATAGAATGAAATCTGGGGATTCATCTTGAAAACTGTTTAGACGTGATTTTTGTGAATACTCAGATGTTTAGTGCTTTTATAGCAGGTATGACATACCCATAAATCTATGGATTCACATTTTTAGTGTAAAAATATGAATCTCTAAATTTCATGAATCTAGGGAATGTGGTAGTTGAATGGACGTGTGAATCTCTTAGCTGAACGTTTTTAAATATCTACCAACTAAATCTGAATCGTCCAATAAATTTTTGAATTTTTCTCCCATTATTTATGGAATACTTGTGTTAACCTTCAATCACTTGCCATTTAAAGGACATTAAATTTTAAAAGTGGAAAACAAACTACGGAAACCTCGATTCTTGTAGGCAATCAGAGTAACATCTCTTTGACAAATATGATTTGAATATAGTGAAAAAACATATACAGTAATTGTGAATTAATGCTAAACATGACTTTCTAAACTTCTGTTTCAGTGATGGGCCCAATCAGAGCTTCAAAGTCTTCAGTTCCTATACTTCCATATATCACATAAAAAACTCCAAATAGTAAGGCAGAGAAGAAGCTGAATAAATAGTTTTAAAATAACCAAGAAATGCATTTTTTTTCCCCGATAATAAAACAACAGAGTCAAGGATTCAAAGAGAAACTACAAGGAAGCTGCATCACAATCTGCCAGAAGGATCTCCTCCAACCTGTGGGGAATATCCTGAAAGAACATCTAAGAGCACTCCAAATCGAGTGAAAACTTAAACATCCAATTAGCAGCCTTATTAGCAACATGTCCAACATATACGAATCGCGTACTCACTATCTCATGCAGCTAAACATCAATTCGCTCAACTAAACAACCAAACCTCACACGATCCACACAACATGGATCCAAAAGCTCTATTGCTTTTCGGGAATCCGACTCCAGCTGTAACGGCAGGAGATGACTACTCATCGCCAGCTCCAAACCTTGGCAAATGGCTTCAAGTTCTGCTTCAAGGACACAACTTGACCGAACCCTTCTAACAAAACCACTAATAAAACGACCCGCAGAATCGCGAAATAAACCACCAATGCAAACATCCGCACCCCTACGTCGAAAGGCAGCATCCACGTTTCCTTTAATCCAACCACCATGAAGAAACCTCCACCTCAAAGACACTCCAAAGCCTACCGACTGCTTGAAACGAGCACAGGAAGCCCACCACCAATTTCCCATATTCTAAAGCTAACTGTCTTCCATTATGAGGTCGCAAAAAATCACACTCATGCACATCACGATTCCTCCAAAACTACAGAAGATAAGTCGTGCAAGCAAACTGTACCGCCCAACCTGGCTTACCCTTAGCAAAGAATCCCACCAAATTAAGCCTCATCCAGCCCCCAGATTTGATTTGAAATATAAAAGAGATCATCATGATTGACACCTTTGATACCATTCCGAGCTCTTCTCTTAAGAGTGGAAGAATGAAAAAAATAACCAATTCAGTCTTGACATTTGATGCCATTTGTTTAGTGGAATATCTGTCATTCCTAAATGAACGACAATACACTTCAAATACAAACCCTAGCACGAGTTTGGTGGTCTTGGCATATAACTATTACATGAGTTTTAATTTTTTTTCTCAATGTTACTTATAACAGAAATTTGAAACCAATCTTGACATTTTATGTATGGGTTTAATGGAAATACACTTCAAATACAAACCCTAGCACGAGTTTGGTGGTCTTGACATATAACTATTACATGAGTTTTAATTTTTTTTCTCAATGTTACTTATAACCGAAATTTGAAACCAATCTTGACATTTTATGTATGGGTTTAATGGAAATTCAACTAGATTCGTGACAAATTGCCCAAAACAAGAGCTAACAAATCGTTTTGTCAATGTCCTATATGACAATTTGGCTGAATATCACTTTATAGTTGGGCAAGTCTTTCTACGGTCGACCACATGTTCTTCACGAGTATTTGATTAGAAGTCTCACAAAAAAAAAAAAAGATTTTGATTGTCTACACTTAAGAAACATGTTAGACATATGATACATCCGTGTCCCTTCTTTCTTGTACAAAACACATTTACTTCTTATCATCAATGTTTTTGATTTTTTTTTTTTTTGGTAAGAATCAATGTTCTTGATAAACTACCATGGAGCTAGCAACTACAGTGGATCGAATTTATTTACTTCTAGATGCTAAAAATAAAATTGACTTATTTTCTGAGTAATCTAGGGGCACTTTTATTTATTTATTTATTTTTTTTTGGTAAAGGGAACTTTTATTTTTAAACAACCGTTTCAAAGAATTTGGTGTCTAAATGTATAAACTCCGAAAATTATAGAACATTTAAAATTAATGCATTATTTCTTTCATTCATATTACAAGTTGTAGGTTTAAAGTTTAATTTCATCTTAAGAAAATGAGATAGAGAATCGCTGAAGGTGCTTTATAAATGAATTATAAATAAAGCTGCCAATTGGATGTCAAAGTTCACCAACGAAGAGTGCTCTTGGATGTTCTCCCAAGTTTAGAAAAAGTCCTCATGGTAAACATGGAGACTATTCTTACTGTAGTTTTTTTCTTTAGGGTCTTTGACCCCGTTATGTACTAGAAAAGGGAATATATATACCGTAAAAAAGGTCACAAATGTGGATGTACTTTTGGCATTATATACGGTAGTTGCTTTGTGAATTCATTCTTTATAACAAAGCGAACTATTTTTTGAGCGGCATAGTTTATGTGAAATTTACGTGGCATTTATCCAATGTGGGCACCAGAGTCACCACTATGTCAGTGGCACTAGCCCAGCAAGATCCCAGTTTCATTCTCTATTAAGTCCGTGGACTGGACGGACGTTCACTTGAAATAAAACTTCCACAATTAATAAATACATAAAAAATGAACCAAAAGAGAATCCGTAAAAGAAAAATTATATAAATGATTTGGTTGAATGCAAATTTATGTCTTGAATAAATCAAAGGCGTGGAATCCAAAGACAAAACAAAAAACATTTATAACCTGTGATTTTTATTTACTTCTCTGAGTAAATTGTAAAAGTCAATGAAGTGGAGTGTTCTTCAACTTATCAATGGCAGACATATTGTTTACTAAGTTTTTGCAAATTTCCCCAGTTAATCTCTAAAACCAAGTAATACTTGATTTAATCTTGCTCTCTTTTCACTAATCTCTTTACTTTTCTTCTGTAATATATTTTTCTTTGAAAAATCTAAATTTAATGAAACAAACAATTAACATGTTAAAAGTTTGTTTGCTTTCTTAAATTATACTTCAACGATTTACCAACTTTAATTTTCATGAATAGATCTTCAATGATTTTCAAGCAAGATTGGTGTGCTGACCATCCATGCATGTATATGTGACCAGTTATTCAATTTAAATTCAATTATTCACTTTGCATTGAAGGTCAACTAACAATAGATTTGAATAATAGATTTGTATGTCTTTTAGTCTGAATATGTCATGCCACCTTTTATTAAGAGCTAAGAGCTTCATATGGCGACAATTTGGATTTTGTCTTTTTTTAGGTAAATTAATATATAGAAGAAATGGATTTATATGTCTTATAGCAAAGAAGTCTTTCCTATACAAGTTTTCCTTTGAAGATAAAATTGTATCATTCTCATGATAGCCATCTACATCTTTACTAATTTATATTTTCTATATGTTTCTCTCTTTTCATATGTCTTTCGAGGCATACGTAGTTATTTCTTTAATTATCTTCGTGATTAAAATCAAACAAAAATCCTTCTTTTAATCATGTACATCATATATCTAACTCTAACATGATATTCTATCTCCGTTCTCTTATTTTGACATGTAGATATAATAATTTATTAGGAGCACTAATTTCCTACCTGCAACCTCAATATCCAAGGAGATTTAAATATTTGCATGTCGCAGCTTTGAGAATGAATCTGTTCATAAGCATAAGCAATCTAGTCTTCAACATCTTTTGTTTAATGCTTTCAATCCAAATGCATGTGCCAGCTTCAAGAATGAATGTGTTGACAAGGAAGATTTAAAAATATATGCACATGAAAATGCATGGGAATATTATTTTGTAAATATTTGATTGATGTTCAGTCTTATATATATATATATATATATATATATATGAAGATGAGGGTGATGTGGAACACCGAGAATGAATGTGTTCACAAGCAATCTAATCTTCTAGTATTTTATTTATTTATTTATTTAATAAGAATTCATCCCTAGTTGTATTTAGGAAAAATAGTCGTAATACTCAAACCCAGTACTCCACATGCATGTAATTTATTAACCACCCATATATCCGGGGCATAAAATATATTGCTAGATATTCAACAATTTGTTGATTAAGGCCTTTTTTACGGAGTTGAGATCCTATACGTATCAGGTGATGAACAACCTCTTAAATATGTGGTGGACGATTATGATGAAAGCATTATCTTCTATCGATCAGGTTAGAGAATCTAGTACAACCCAACCTAACTGTTAAAACGACATAATTATATTATTATACATAAGGACATTTGATCATTCAAATACCTGTAAAAACTCTTAGAATTAAATAATATATGAAAGCAAGTTCATTGAAATAATAAATAAAGTACACAAGATGTCCCTTTTGCTTGGAAAAAAAAAAAACAGAAATTTTGTTTTATTTTGGGTCTCATAATCACAAACAAAATGTATTCTTTTCCGTTACCGGGAATTGAACCCGGGTCTCCTGGGTGAAAGCCAGATATCCTAACCACTGGACGATAACGGATGGATATAAAATTAGTATTTAGCTTTATATTTGACACTGCAAATATTTGTAACTTCTATGTCTCTCTTTGAAAAATCATTCGATATGTTGGAGACTCCACACAAGCAGAGTTTGAGAGAATAGTTTTCCTATACAGCTTTATCCGAGCAGTTTCAGAAATACTTTTAACTCATACTACAACTATGGTCCACTGACCACTCTGCCAAAGTCCACCTCCATTCAGGTATGTATACCATTTCTTTCTTCTTTTATTTTATTATTGTTTTTTTCTAATGAATTCATGTGTACCAATTCAACCATGCATATGTATTCTACTAGAAATACATAAGTTGTAAAAATAACCCAAAAGAAAAGCATATCTACTTAGACACGCTTCTTTGTTAACTAAACTACCCCTTAGACTTAGTTCTTATAATATAAAGAATTGAAGTTAATTGGGTATATGAAAATCTTCTAATGTCAAAGTTTTATCATTGTGAGGGGTTATACATACAAGTAACCCAAACTAGTTGCAAAAGAGAACTGAAGTGGTCAGTGGAGTGTTGGCTAGGGTTACTACAACTAGCTAATTAACTTCTTTAATCAACTGGGAGTTTTGTATGGAACACCAGATGAGCTATCTTCTATTCTGTTTAACTAGTCTCATGGATGTGATTGTTTTGTGTCCAAGTCCAAGCAAGATGAGGTGATGATCTCAAGGGTTTGATCATTGACTTGAGATTTAAAATGAGAAAACTGAGCTTCTCCACTAGGGTTAACCAGTGATTATAAATTTGGGTCAGCTTTCAACCTATCACCGAAGTGCCTGCTTCATGAATTCATTTGAAAGCTAGCTTCTTTCTTTCCCATTATATATCTGTTCTTACATTCCTATCACATTTTCCATAATGGCAAAGTTAGTCAAGTCCAACAATGGTGAAAGTCTGGTGCGTTTACACGTACACGCACGTATCCATTTATGGATTTCTCAACAAGGATGTACATACTAACCTAATTAGTACTGCATAACAGTGCATGACTTCTCCTTTATCAAGAAGCTAGGTTTCATTTTCATTTTGATTTCTCATAACTCTGTTCTTATCCATCGCTCTCTGTGATTCTGATATTTTTCCAGGAAAAATGAAAGGTTGAACCCATAAGGATGGGATTGAGTTGCATCAAATGATGTTGCATGCAGTTTCAATTATTTTTTTACAAAGGTTGCTTTGTCTATTGAAATTTTGAGGGAAAAAGAAGGAAATGGAAAAGGAAACTAATTACCTTAAACAAGCCCATGGCAGCACTGATTGAGCTGGGCCATTGATGGAACTCTGCCCAACACCAGCCCAATCTTGCCAGGGTGTTCTCAAATTTAGCTTTGTTTCAACAAGATTTCCTCACACAACATGACAACACTCACTAAAACCAAATAACCCAGATGGGCCAATGACAGAACCTTGAAGATATGACCACAAATCAATAGGACTATTTGGCTTCTTTCTACCTAAATATCTATTTGAAGAACATTGGGTTTTATTTAATTTACCAAGTAACCTAGATGGGCCATGCAATGACAGAACTTTGAAGAAGACCACGAATCTATAGGACTATTTGTTTTCTTTATGCCTACATCTCTATTTGTAATCACTTCAGCTCAAGTATTTCTTTAGCCCTCCCCATGAGAGACAATACAGTTGCAGATATGTGTTTTGAAGTAAGTCCTGCTTCTTCCATCTGATCTTTTGGTGAACCATGATCAATGTATCTGTCAGGTAGCACCAATGATCTCAACTGCAAACATTCAAAGAAGCTCCATAGAATCAGCAAGGTTCAGGGCTGGCATTTCTTTAAGGGATTTGAAAGGCTTTGTGAAAGCTAGGGAGATTAGTAGATTACCTTGAGGTGCTCGTCCAAAAGTCCATTCAAGCTTAGAAAGTGAGACACATGAGATCCAAATCCTCCAATGGAACCCTCCTCCACTGTTACCAGGATCTCATGCTCAGTAACCAAATTTCTTATAAGCTGTGCATCAAGAGGTTTGCAGAACCTAGCATCAGCAACTGTAACGGTTATGCCATGAGAGTGAAGTGTATTTGCAGCTTCAATGCATTCCTGAACTATGGATCCAAATCCCAGAATAGCCACTTTGTTTCCTTCCATCAGAATCCTGCCTTTCCCAATCTGTTTATCAGGGGAAAAAGAAAACCAAAGAAGTAAGAATTTTTTTTCCTTCCCATTTTATATTGGAAAATTTGCATTGAAGCTTGTGGTGCTTACCTCAAGTTGAGTACCTTTGTTATTCAGAGGGAGTGCTACTCCAACTCCATTACCCCTTGGAAACCGAAAGCAGCTTGGCCTGTCATCAATGGCTGCTGCTGTGGCAACCATATGCATTAGCTCAGCTTCATTGGAAGGAGCCATGACTATCATATTTGGCAAACAAGCCATGTATGTAATATCAAAGGCACCACAATGAGTAGGTCCATCAGCACCAACCATGCCAGCTCGGTCTAATGCAAACCTCACTGGTAATTTCTGAAGATCCACATCATGGGCCACCTAAATTCATTCAAAGAAGCAGCTTCAGAAAGTTCAGACAACACCCCCCACCCACCCCAAAAAAAAAAACAAAATTTCGAACTTAATTGTTGTGAATTATGGCTTACCTGATCATATCCTCTCTGCAAAAATGATGAATAAATAGCACAGAATGGCTTGAGTCCCTCTGTTGCAAGACCTGCTGCAAATGTTACAGCATGTTGTTCTGCGATCCCAACATCAAAGCATCGGTCTGGGAATTTTTTCTGGAAGAAATTGAGGCCAGTTCCGCTACCCATAGCAGCATGGACTGAAACAATTTTGTCATCCATTTCTGCTTCTTTTATCAGTGATTCTGCGAAATATTGGGTGTAAGAAAGAGTTTTGGGCTTGGATTTAAACTGCTTTCCAGATTCAGGGTCGAACTTCACAACCCCTGCAAACCCAGAAATTTAGAACAGATCAATCAGTTTGAGATCGAATTTTAATTATAAAATCAGACTGGCTAGCTAGTTGCCGTCAAATTAATGATATGATGATACTAATTAACTAGCTAACCATGCATCTTGTCATCTGCAGCTTCTGCAGGTGGGTAGCCCTTTCCTTTCTCTGTGATTACATGGATCAGAACAGGTCCTCGTACAGGATCTTCTTTCACTTTTCGCAAAATGCTTACCAAATGTTGTATATTATGACCATCAACTGGGCCTATGTAGTACAAGCCAAGTTCCTCAAACAGAGTAGCCCCAGAACCACTGATCATGCCTCTGGCATATTCATCCATCTTTGCCGCAACTTCATGTGCTTTCTCTCCAATTTTCTTACTTAAACTCTGATCACATCTTGCAAGAAGAACTCCATTCAGACAAATTTGCCATTAATTTGAACCTGAATTCCTTAGACATACGTACCAATTTAAGTTATTTAACGATGGATCAAGTGCTTAATTACCTTGGCAGTTTCACGGGCCTTGCGGAATTTGGTGCTTGCTTGCAGCTTACTTAGAGTGGTGCTCAGAGCTCCAACCGGCGACGCCGGACCATCAAGAGTGGCAGTGGGCAGAGAGACCTGTCTGTTATCGTTCAGTATTACGACCATGTTCGTATCAAGGTACCCTGCATTGTTCATCGCTTCGTAAGCTTGCCCTGCCGTCATCGCTCCATCTCCAATCACAGAGATAACATGGTTTTTCTTCTTTAGGAGATCTCTTGCAACCGCCATCCCTGCAATGGGAAGAAAACCAGGTTCCACGTTTTCAAATAAATGTCAACAACAAATTATAAAAATTAGAACAAATGAAACAATAAGTCAAGAATATATTACTGATATGTCGCGAATGTCGCTTTTCTCTTTTGTTTATGGCATTTTAACGCTATTTTGTTTTAATTTGCAACGAATACATCTTGCTTGGTTATTGCCAACTATTACATTACATAGTTTGTATCGATCAAAAGGGATTTCTTACATGCGAGTTTTATAAACTTCTAATTTCGCTCACATACAACCGACCATTTGTCAATTAGGAACATTAGTTTAAGTGATCTTTTAAGGTCAAAATAATGGTCTCAGTCTGTTTCTTGGCCTTAACTTAGTTAAGTTACACAATAAAAATCATACTAAAATGACCTCAAATACCCTTCAAAACTAGGGGTCGATTTTTCGTCGACATCCCTCCAAATGTTGCCCAACATATCGCGATATCTCACAATGTCGATAGTGTCGCCAACCACCGACATAGCAATTTTCAAACCTTGTTGCTAAAAAGAGTCTGTTCCTCGGCACATCTATGCTGTCCACCACTCATTAAGGGAAGTGCCCACCTATCTCTGACGGATAAAATGAATCCAAGGTGGGATCCTCAATAAGTCCCATGTGTCCCCTACCTTAATACGTGGTGGAGATGTATGAGGAGAGCTTAGACTACCCTGATGGGTGAGTCTAAATATTTGCCAGGGTAGAGATATGTGCTCCCTTAAGGGTGGTGTCCACCTCTAAGTATTGACAAAATAAATCTAAGGTAGGACCCACGTAAGCCCCCTCCTAATATGTGGGAGCGAAGTGTGAAGAGAACTCAGGCCTCTACCCTAACAAGTAAAAGTATGTGCACCCTTGACACTTTCGCCTCACAATAAGGGTGGGGGGCCACGTGGGTTCCATTGGAATCCCAAGTTTAATTCATTTTGTCCACATTCAGATACGGGCCCAGCACATACCCTACCTTGACGAGTAGAGGATCCAGACTTGGAAGACTCTAGCTAGATAATCTCCTCGACAAATGTACTCTCCTAACACTTTTGAACCACAAAATAGGGAATACGACCGATCTATATATATTTTTAACAAAAATCAGAAATGGAAACATCAATCAATGGGACCCACGTGGGACCCACCCCTTATTTTGGTAGTTCAAAAGGGTCCCCATGGGAGGGAGGCAATTCGACTCGGACGGGTAGACTCAGAAAGAGTAAGGAAGGAACAGGAAGGATGGGTTGGTGGGAATTAGTGAAATGAGTAGGTGTACAGTGTACCTAGGCCAGCAGAGATACTTGTGGAGCTATGTCCTGCACCGAAAGCATCATAAACGCTCTCATCCCTCTTAGGAAAACCTGCAAGTCCCGAAGTCTGCCTGATCGTATGCATTCTTGATCTTCTCCCCGTCAAAGTTTTATGCACGTAAGCCTGATGAAGAGGAAATATATAAAAATGGAAAAGTTAATACTTACTGCTCCTCGATCAGAAAATATATATATATATAATTTCCAATTAAAGTTTCTATATATAGCTAGAGGATCAGATCGAAGTTAATTAATTCTTTCGATTCACCTGATGGCCAACGTCCCAAATGATTTTATCATCTGGGGCATCAAAAACATGGTGAAGAGCCACTGTCAGCTCCACCACTCCCAAGGTTGCACTCAGGTGTCCACCTATCTTTGAAACTGTATACACCGTTTCAGCTCTAAGCTCGGCTGCCAGTTGCTCAAGATCCTGATCGATCCAAAGAAAATTAGAACGCAAAACCATAATTAATAACCCATCATGCACAAGATCATCATCAACAGACTTAATTAGCTAGTTACCTGTATTGATAGGTTCTTCAGATGAACTGGATAATTAATTGTGTCCAGTAATGGCGTAGCTGGTTTCTGTCCAGAATAATCAATTGTCCATGAACAATTCACTTTCTTCATTGTTTCATATGTTTCTTCCTCTGCCGATTCGTTACTCGCACAAGCCCCCATTCGAACCTGAAACTCATCACCATCAATCACATATCAATAATCATAATATCCATGCATGAGACAGAAAAAAAAGAGTGATCATTTATAAATAACCTGTCTTCTGCAATTGAGATACGGCATTGCTGCTTGTGGAGTTTTGTTGGAAAGATTCATGACTGATGTTCTCGCCATGGGAAACACAGAAACTGCCATGACTGATCCAGAGAGAGAGAGAGAGAGAGAGAGACTATAGGGTTTGAACGCTAATAGAAGAAAGCTCTCCAGAATTTATAGTGAGAAAATAAGTGAAAGTGAGCTACATACAATGTTTCTCCTTGTTCTTCTGTTTGTTTCTTTTTCTTTTTTTCACTTTTTCCTCTTATGGAAAATTACATTTATTTCATACAGGGAAACGGCTCTACCTTCCAACTAAAGTTCATTCAGGTTTATTATCACCACATAATAAAAAATTAAAAAAAAAACACTAAAGTTCATCCTGGTCTTCTAAACCAAAACGAAGAAGAAAAAAAAGTTCATTTGTTTATTTACCTCTCATCTTTCAGTTTTTCGGAATTGAATTTCCCAATGATTTATGTGTCGCGATGCTTTATTTACATGAAGAGGAAAATTTTCAACTCAAATAGCTAAAACAAAATCATCAAACATTGTTTTAGTAAATTTCTTCTCCAAGTGGGACTTGAGTCCATTTTTGAAAATATATTTTTCTTACTTGGAAGCGTGTGTGTACCTCAACATAATGACATGTAAGATTGCTCCACTACGATACAATGATCCATAAAATACAAAACTCATGAAGATATTAAGACTATCTAGGTCTAATCACAGTTAAGGTTAGACTAGCAAAAATTGAGATCGTGATCCGTTTTCGACACTTATACTTTGATCAGAATTAATGAAGTCTTTCGTTGTGATGTAGTGCCCAACAATAGTAGAAAATCACAAAAGTAATTGAAACGGCGTAGTTCAATCATGGCCAGGGTTAAAATAACAAGAATCAATATCTTGATCTGTCATTGACATTTATACGTTGGTTAGAATTAATGAAGTCTTTCGTCGTGATAGTGGTTGATAATAATAAAATCAAATATGAATGTACCTAGTTTATTGAAATTTAGAGAGGTGAAGATTGTAATTTCGGATTGAAGAAGTCTATTCCTTAGCTCGTTTAATCTATACTTTGTAGAGATGAGTTGATTTAAACACTTGACCTATATCAATATATGTTAAATATGTTTTTGATTCCTCAGTTGAATGTGGACATGCATTCTTATGGAGAATTACATATGGGACCTCACAAAAAAGGAAAATGAGTCCAAAAGGATTCTAGTGAGTGAGATACAAAGAATTCTTTGCAAATTTTTAGCAAAATTACAATGCTTATAGCCAAAGAAATCCATAAATATTTGATTCATAATATTTAGTATATTTAATGGGTGTTAAAACAGGAAAATCTGCTGTCAATTACTTAAGGTTTGTGGCCAAGTTCTTAATAACCAGAAGATTTTAATCAATTCGATTCACTGTTTATATGTATAAATAAATTTATGCATTTACTAAGGTTGTTGGCCAGCTCTTTAATTTTTTGGGTAATTTTCATATGTACTCCCTGAGGTTTGGTCCATGTCATTTTTAGTCCAAATAAATTGACACTTTGCATCTGCCTTCCCTGAGGTATCCAATAAGATCAATTAAAGACAAATTGTGATTTGTATGACCAAAATACCCTCACATCTATTCTCCATAAGATCTGCATTTAAAGATTTAAAGTTTCTTAATTTACAAAATCAACTCCTAAGATGCATTGCATCTCTGTCCTTCAAAACTTACCCCTAAAATCTTTTTCCAACATCTCAGAATCTCGAATTGTTTCTGAAGGTCCGCTCCGTAATCTCCTTCCTAGTTAATTAGAATCGGAAACACTTGATTTCTTATTTGTATATCTGACTCAAATCTGGGGTTTTTTTTCTTTTCTTTTCAAAAATGTTCTATTGCTTAACCGTAAGAGTTGAAGTTATATTTTTCTTGTTCAGTTTATCTTGAGGCGCATGATGTTATTTCAATCTGTATATGTTTGTTTGATAGAAAAGATTCTTGTACATGTATGGCTTGATCAACACGATTAAGAAAAATCGCTTAGACATGGAATTTGTTGTTTCGATATCTGAATCGTTACCTCTTGTTAATTGGAATATGTTGGAGGTTTCTAGATGGGTTCAATTTTTATTTTTTATTTTTATTTTATTACAGAACCCTTCAACCCAGACTTTTATAGAGTGCAAGAAAGGTTCGATTTTGGTTTTATAGAGTGCAGGTTATGGCTTTGTAGAGGGAGGGTCTTTTATGACTCGATGCTAACTACCTTAAGTCATAGATTACCTTGTAAATTCATGTGGCTTATCCCCAAAAACTGCTGCTTCTGCAGCTAACAAAATCTATCGTAGGTTCCACGGTACAGAGAACCCAAATTCTGTTATGGAGTTCTTTGAAAGCATTGGTTTTCCAGATTTTGGGAGTGGGGATAAATAAGGAGTTGATTTTGTAAATTAAGAAACTTTATATATTTAAATGTAAACAGTAATTCTACATACTTAAAGAGTCCTAAATTCCTTTCTTTATCTTCCACACTTTGGGTTTTGTTTCAGCACAAATGCTTTTCTTCCAAGCTCCAGCTTCTGGGTCAAAAATCAGAGTGAAAGCACAGCAATGTCTTGAATAATCAAGTTTCCCACTGGGTATAACTCTTCACTGTTTCTGGATGGAAGATCAAAAGGACAATGCCCCGACCTAGCCTCTAAATTAATGAAGTCTGGTTTCTTATATTTTAAGTCCCTTGAGGTGGAGTGCTTCTTTGGCCCTTCCCAAGAGAGCCAACACGGTTCCAGCTATATCCCTTGAAGTAAGCCCTGCTTCGGCAATCTGATCTTGTGGAAATCCATGGTCAATGTATCTATCTGGCAGCACCATCGATCTCAACTGCAAAGGATATTCAGAGTCATCTATAGAGTCAAGGTCAAGGAGAAAAAAAGCTCCAAGAAAGATAATTCTCAAGGAAACTGGAATTTCTTTGAATGGATATTACCTTGAGGTGCCCATCAAGAAGTCCATTCAAGCACAGAAAATGAGACACATGAGATCCAAATCCTCCAACAGAACCTTCCTCTACTGTAATCAAGATCTCATGCTCCCTAGCCAGATTTCTTATTAGTTCTGTATCAAGAGGTTTGCAGAACCTAGCATCAGCAACAGTGACTCTTTCGTCGCAGAAGATGAGTAAATTTGCAGCTTCAATACATTGCTGAACCAGGGAGCCAAATCCTAGAATAGCCACTCTGTTTCCTTGCAACAGAATTCTGCCTTTTCCAATCTGCAAAACCAAAGAAGTATGACTTTTTATTTTTTTCCTTCTTTCTCCAAGAGTAACTAGCCCAATTCAAATTGGAAACTTGCATTGAAGCTTGTGATGCTTACCTCAAGTGGGGTACCCTTGTTATTAGGAGGAAGTGCTACTCCAACTCCATTACCCCTTGGGAACCTAAAGCAGCTTGGCCTGTCATCAATGGCTGTTGCTGTGGCAACCATATGCATCAGCTCAGCTTCATTGGAGGGAGCCATGACTATCATGTTTGGCAAGCAAGCCATGTATGTAATATCGAATGCACCGCAATGAGTAGGTCCATCTGCACCAACCAAGCCAGATCGATCTACTGCAAACCGCACAGGTAATTTCTGAAGACCAACATCATGGACCACCTGAATGCATTCAAAGAAGCAGCTTCAGAAAATTTTCACACACACAAAAAGAATACCCTAAGTCGGAACAGATTCAAACTTAAATTGTTCTGAATGGCTTGCCTGATCATATCCTCTCTGCAAAAATGATGAATAAATAGCACAAAATGGCTTAATTCCCTCTGTTGCTAGACCTGCTGCAAATGTTACAGCATGTTGTTCTGCAATCCCAACATCAAAACATCGATCTGGGAACTTTTTCTGGAAGAAATTGAGGCCAGTCCCACCACCCATAGCAGCATGAACAGCCACAATCTTGTCATCCATTTCTGCTTCCTTGATCAGAGATTCTGCGAAGTACTGGGTGTAAGAAAGAGTTGGTGGCTTGGACTTGAACTGCTTTCCAGATTTGGGGTCAAACTTAACAACTCCTGCAATCAAAAACAAAATAAAGAAACAGATCTCTTTTGGGGATTCTTGTGATAAAATAGGATTAGCAGGCAATACTAATAACTTACTGACCATGCATCTTATCAGCAGCGGCTTCTGCAGGTGGATAACCCTTTCCTTTTTCAGTTACAAGATGGATCAAAACAGGTCCTTTTGCAGGCTTTTCTTTCACTTTCTGGAATATGGCCACTAAATCTTCAATGTCGTGACCATCAACTGGACCTATATAATACAAGCCAAGTTCTTCAAACAGAGTAGCACCAGAGGCACTGATCATCCCTCTTGCATATTCATCCAACTTTGCTATAACTTCATGTGTTTGGCCTCCTATTTTTTTGCTTAAACCCTGACAAGAACCCAGTTCAGATTAATTTTCTGCTCGAAGCCATAGCGAATGAATCAAACTGTAAATATCTAATCTGATGCAAAGCTTACCTTGGCAGCCTCACGGATTTGGCGAAACTGGGTGCTTGCTTGCAGCTTACTGAGGGCACTGCTGAGAGCTCCAACTGGTGGTGCTGGACCATCGAGAGTAGCAGTGGGTAAGGAGACCTGTCTGTTGTCATTCAATATAACAATCAGATTTGTATCAAGATATCCTGCGTTGTTCATTGCCTCGTAAGCTTGCCCTGCTGTCATGGCTCCATCTCCAATCACAGAGATAACATGATTATGTTTCTTTAGAATATCTCTAGCAACCGCCATTCCTATCAAGTACAGAAACTTACACGACTTCTTAGTCGAAAATTTGTGAAATTCAACAAAGAATTGAGAATCTAATCTATGATTCATTCTCATACCAAGACCAGCAGAGATGCTTGTGGAG